>NC_054469.1:164680863-165345363 GCF_017639515.1 Carcharodon carcharias | reverse complement strand
CACAAGAATTCTGGATAGCGATCCCAGCTCCAGACTAACGTCTCTCCTTTGAAGCCATACTAAGAGTTCAAAGTTTTTGTTTTGCCTCCACTTGTTAGGAGCGTGGAAGTACACATGCTTGCCCCAAAGTATTAGCAATCAGGATTTCACAAATATTTTGTACATGCATGGTGAAAGGATGAGTACGGTATTTTAATACATCAGCATAACATTGATGCAATTTGAGCTGCACACCCCCGGAACTCTGTACTTGTACTAACTGCGTCTTTGAAAGATTTTTTTTTAAAAAGCAAAAGTCTGAAAAAAGTGTTTTCTTAACTAAAATATTAATGTAAAGGACTACCAGAAGCCCTGAAATTTATTGGAGTAGACTTTATGTATATACAAATCATGTGTTGTTAATTAATTTATTTTTGCCTATCTGTTTGACTATGTCGTGCCTACCTGTCCAATGCAAGCTTTGTCAAATGTGTTATTGGAACAAGCTGTACCATCTTGTGGGCATTTGCGCCTTAATAGCTGTTTTGTCTGGTTAGTTCACGAGATAGAAGAATGAACACTCCCCACCACCGCCACACCCACCCCCCCCCCCCCCCCCCCCCACCCTCTCCAACGCCCCCCACCGCTACCCCATCCTCAGCATTGCATTTGAAACCCGTATTTTACGCCATTGTGTTACTGTTAAGAGCGTGAACCGCAATAAAGTGAATTTGTACTCCTTTCAACGCGGGCTTAGGAAATATCACATAAACCTATTCAATTCAGGACTTCACTCTTATGCTGCGCGACATTTTTGTGGTTCCTGCCATTTTCACCCTTGCAAAGACGCATTTTATTATGAAGTCTGTCAACATCATTTGATGATGCCCCGGAATTGCACAATGATATCCGGAGAAATTTTGAAGATACATCTTGGATTGATTTTGCGGGGGAGTTGGCAAAGGCTGTTCAACGTATCTTTGGAGATTGCGTTAATAATTTCACGGCAATGTACACCATATTAAACGGATGCCTCAGGTCGGAGGTGTATGGGGGTGGGGGGGGGGGGGTTGGTGGCGGTGGTGTGGGGAAAGATAGTTAATATTGTGTAGAAAAAAATGTATAGAACAGAAAAAAAAAACTCCGATGGCATAATACCAATGACCCCAGACACAGTCAGAAGTGCACCACTAAATAATTAAAAAAAAAACACCTAACGAGGGCGGCACAATGTCAAATTCACTTTGACCTCTTCGATGTTCATCACTCCCGGGGTCCTCTCAAAATGCTAATCCTTAATGTGGTTAAGGAAGATTGGCTGCTCAATATTTAATATTTTACCCGAAAGAATAATTCATTTGAAATTCGCTCCAGTGTACCAGTATTTTTTTTATTGTACAAATCTTGGGAGTCAGCAAGATTTATCATAGATAGGGCGATAAATTTCCAGCAGATCAGCAACACATGGATGCATCAGAGGACACAATATCTATTTTATATAAGTGCAGTAAATTAGTACAGTCAGCTAGATCAGAAACGTTGCTGTGATGTTCTGGCCTGACTACTCTCCCTGAAATAGCAAATATGTGGGTCATGCATGGGAATCTGAGAATAGAAAGCCCCAGTTTACGCCGGTTATATCTTCCACATGTACTGAGCAAAAAAAGTGCAAGGTGGAGGGGAGACAAAATGCTGCGGCTGAGCGCAGACTGATGCTGTGTTGTCGAGAGGTTTTGTATCTTTATTTACAAGTCGCTCTGTCGGGATCAGTGCAAGGGAAAAATCGCTGACAATTAAAAGCAGCAACAGCCTGAGTAATCAGTAATCGTTTTAAGAATTGAATGTAACCAATAAAGACGTCATTAAATAAAGCGTTTTGCGCCCGCTCTGCGCTTTCACTTAATTTAAAGCCACCATGTTGAATTCTTCAAATAATTGGGGAAACTTGATAAAATTGGCTTTGTTAAGCAGCGGAATAGTGCACGTCTTTATCTGCCAACCTTATTTTTAAAACCGATTTCTAAAACTCCTTTTAAGGACTTCCGATTATCGATTTGGAAGGACACGATGCATATTGGCACCGTATGTGTATTCAGAATGTGTAACTTGTTAGGAGTCTCATATTAGAATGGGGGGGGGGGGGGAGGGGTGCGTAAAGGGTAATCTGAAGAGTGAAAACTCCCACACAGTGCTTTGATCTCCTACCTCCTGGCTGTTTCAAGTTGACAGCCTGGCTGAATTGTATTCACTGGTTTCATTTGTAAAGATGCTGCGCGTTTGGAGAATGCTCGAAAGCAATCGGATACGTAGGAGCTACACCTGTACCATAGGAATTTACAATACAGTACTTTGCAGACTGAATTGATTGCCGCGTACAAGCACAAACAAATTAAAAAATGCACAGGCGCAGCCCTCCAGGACAATGAAGAAATAAACTGACATACAACTGCAGCTGGCGAGAGCAATTGCGTCGACGCCCCAAGCCAAATTACAGTGACACTAAATTACTAACCAAAGGGAGAGGGGGAAAAACCCTCACATGACTAATGGTAATTAAGTAATTCCATGACCTACTCGCTGCTTCCTGATTGGCAGAAAAGGGTGTGCTTGCAGTTTGTATTCACAAATAACTCCATCACCCCTCATTAATTATTACTTAATTAGTCGGAGTGTTTGTTTAAATGGTTTGTCGAAATGTGCCTCAGCAGTTAAAATTGTATGTTGCTGACTTACTCTTACTCTACATTGTGTGAGGCGTTACTCATAATGGCAGAGAAGATGGGACGGGGAAGATGCAGAAATGCAGAAGTAGCAAAGTACTTTAAGGCGACATGTCTCCACTTAGTGTTCACACAACCTGGGGCTTCACCTGTCGGAAAGCAAGATGTTATAGTTCGTAACAAATAACTGGCCAAAAACTGTCCTAAAACCAGTCCTCCTAGTGGAAGGTGTTAGATTAAAAAGCAAATCTCAAAGATCGACTCGGCTGATAACTTAAGTTTTGATATTTTGAAGCTCGAATCTTGTGCCAGGATTAGTGTTGAAATGCAGAAACTGGCAACTTATGTTGGCACAAGTTTGCTTCAATGGTAATGTGTGCACAGCTGTGTGTTCAAGTCGGAGCAGAATTACTCCTTGTTCTTTTTAAATGTCTGTTGCGAGCTGTCACGGGCTGCTTCTGTTTGTCGGCCGTTCCTCTAAAAGTGTTGAAACAATAATGAACCTTTAACGAGGGTTTTAAATCCGGATCAGACGCTGGAGCTGGAGACAGCATTGGCAAATCGGGCACGTGGCGAAAAGACCCCGCCAAAGCCACAGCAAGGAGCCTAGTAATGCCAAGGGCGGGCTGAGAATAGAGCCATTCCTCCCTCGTCAACGTGATGAGGGCGTGCTTGAAATATTGGGCATAGTATTTCCGTCTAGCGACTCCAAAGCTGCATTTCAAATGCATTTTCCCTGTTAACAAGCAGGAGTATATTCAGAGCACGCTTCGAAATGCCTTCCATTGCCCAGGCGGGTTCGCCAATACCATACACCACCGACCTTTTTGCAATATTTACCATTATCGGACAGTTGTATCGTGTACATCCATAAGTACTATTACGCTTGTTGCCTACAGGAGCCTGCGCACTGGCTCTGAAATGAGTTCTACCAGATTATCCTGACATGATTTCAGTAGGCCTGTGTCACAGCTAAGCACAGTTTGAAAGGGCCACAGTCTGATATGTATTCAGTGATCATAATGATTATTGCTTAGTCACAATTTCACCGAACCATGACTGCCACTCCTGACTCCGAAGGTTTTCGTCGGTCCCCTTTCAATACCAAACGCGATGAAAGATATATAATTGATCGTAATAAACCACAGTCGGAATTTGTTTGCTTCTTGGGTCATTAGAATCTTTAACATCACCATCCTTTAACACAGATCAATGTTGTTAACAGTTTCCAGCTTGAGCAATTTAAACAAATAGTCATAGCTTAGTTTTGTCAAATTTTATTTTCCGGCGTACCTGTGAAGTGCCTCGGGACATTTCATTACGTTAAGGACGATGAATGGATCCAAGTTGTTCTGTTTACCTTTCCCTGCTATGATACTGCCTAAAATGTTATCGTTGTACCTTCCTCAGCTTGAGGTATTTGCAGTCACCATCATTGTCATCAACAGCTTCTCCGAACTGAGCGCTTTATCACCGCCATCTCCAGCCTCCAAGAATTATTTCCAACAAGTTATCAGCCCAATTCCCCGCAGCTATTGATGTGTTCCGCTGATTCCCATCGCTTTCCTCTCCCGCTTCAGGTCATTTTTTGCAGATCTCAGTCTTGCTATCTCTCCATTATTGCTTTTAGTTAGTTGAATGGTTCATAATTACTGCATTCTTATCAAGTTGTTGTTACTTAATTTTGTGATAATACTTCCCGTACTTTTGCAGGCCCGGTTGAAAAAAAATCACGATGTCCATTATCTGCTTTGCAACACTCATCCCATTTGACCAGAGAGCTTGAACTTTATGACGGGTCAAGCAGTATTTTTCGGATATTGGACACCTGAAAGAGAATTGGACAAGGGGGTAAATAGAACAGGGTAAAGGCGGGAGAGCGGCACGAGATGAGTTGCTCTTGCAGAGAGCCAGCACGGACACGACGGGCCGAACGGCTTTCTTCGGTGCTGTAACCATTCTTTGATTCCGTGATAAAAATATTTACTTATCTTTCCATCTATATGCATATTCACAGCATTTAAATTTCTTTAAGCACGGTTATTATATATGCCATCAAATGTAATTCGCAAATTCACTGCACAGGTGAACAATATCCACAGCTACACACCTTAAAGAGACAAAATAACCCTTAAACAGCATAATCTGCTTTACTGTTGCCTGTAAACGAAGTCTTCAGCAGCTTTGCGTTTATCTTTCTTTGTCAGTCAGGTAGTATCGTGTGTCTATTTTTCACATAGTGGAGTACTACAACCATTTCTAGATAGCGGGAAGAGCCATACGGACTCGAAACGTTAACTCTGTTTCTCTCTTCACATATGCTGCCAGAGTTGCTGAGTTTTTCCAGCATTTTCTGTTTTCATTTCTAGCTTGCTCCTGTCTCTTTTCAGGTGGTGTCTGTTCTGAATGCTGCTTTAACACGTTATCCAGCTGCCACTTCAGCGTTTGGTTTCAGATATTGGTCTTGCATTCAGGGCACATGTCGGAGGCAATCGAGATGCTTTTGCTTCACAGTTTGTATCTTCTCTTTGACACTCTTCGTCTATTCTGAATGCCTCGCAAAGATAATTTGATATGCAAGTGTCAGGTTTCTTCCCTGTAGCCATTGACACTAACCACATTTCAGTACCATAGAGCAGTGTGAATACAGCAGGACATCTTTATAATATGATCTCTTTTTGAGGGTTAATTTATTATTCCTCCAGATATTCAATTTGTTTTGCCAATTCTAAGTCAGCACACTGTCCAATATTAGAAAATGCCGGGTATTATTTCAAGGCAGGGGAAGTGCTTCTGCTCAAAACTTGAATTACCGTACGAATTGTTGTGATTTTTGGTTTGATTTAACAAAACTTTAATTAAATCTTTGTCCCAATTCTGTTGATGTCTGATTCTGTTTGCTTTTCTTTCACGTTTCCGGTAGCAATATTGCATCATCTGCGAATCATCTAGACTTCCAAGTCTGAGCTACATACTCCATCTTTCTCTTCCTCTTCAATCATTTCCCAGTATATTGTTGGCCTAAATCATAAGGACGGTAAGGCACATCCTTTCTAGCTACAGGTCCTGAATTTGAACCATATTGTTGTTCTATCATCTACTTTAACATAACATGCAATTCCATCATAGCGTCCATTCAGCATGTATGGAAGACCTGTGCATTGTGCAGTCCACCATGCATTGAACCCATCTCGGCTATCAAATGCCTTTTGGAAATCAATTAAATTAGTGTTAACTTTAACATGTCTTTTGTTTGTAGCTTTCTCTGTTATTGCGATGTATCAAAAGTTGATTGTTGCAAGATTTGTTTCTAACCAGCCAAACCCCCAAGCTTCATGGGCCCTTTTGTCTGCAACTTTACTTTTATACAATATCATCACTTTTCCTGAGATTACTGGCAAAGTTGCTCACTGCAAGTTATTGCAGTCTGATGCTTTTCCCCTTTCGTGGTAGATTTGTCCTGAGGCCTTCAGTTTATTTCAAAGGACTCTGGCATCCTCACTATACTTGCTGGACGCAGTTTTTCTTCTGCCATGACATCTCCAGCATTCATATAATCTCTGTTGTTATTTTGTCATCCATTGGTGCCTTTCGTCGGTCTAAGGCTTCTTTGCCTCATTCAAGTTGCAGCTATTCGATGCTTTTAATTTTGCAAATGTGCCACTAGTAGATTGTCAACAGAGATGGCACTTTTCTGCTGTGATTCACCCAAACTAACGAGGGCGTTCCGCTTTACGCCAGCTGATTTCAGTGTTGAAGATAAAACAGCATTACAAAAAAAAAGAAAATAAGGCCGGCATAAAACATACTTTACATGTACATTGGATGTTCCAAAATACATTTTGTAATTATCTCTGATATTTCTTAAGTTATCATTTGGGAGAATGGTGAAGTATTTCATATTCTAACTATGGGGTTAGAATGTGATGAGAATTTGTTAAGTGATACATATAAAAGAAATTCTGTGTGATTGATGGATGTACTAAGTGGCAAGGTTGCCCTGCGGCTGGTTAACAATAGTTTAGGTAAGTTGTGGGTAATCAACTCTGAACCGGTGTCAGAGGGTGTAGGTTACACACTGAACTTCAAAACTGGACTAATGTGAGATCCCAAACACTATCAAATCTACTTTAGGACATCAACCGGTACTCACGAGGGGCCGAATCATTGCTCAGTAAATCGACATTTCAGTAAGGGGAATTAAGCGATCCCTAATTAAACAAGGGACTTTAATTATGTGTCCGACTAAATGTGTCTGCAATTAGGTACAGGTTTAGTTATGAGATTGGGTACTGCTTCCATCTTTCACGTTATTTTTAAACAACAGATTTTTTTTTTTATTCCTACATAAAACAATCCTATCTTCAATGCACCACCCTCTGTTTTTTGGGGGTGTGGGTGGGGGCGGAGATGGAGATTGGGGCCCGCTGGATGGCATTCAGTATTTAGCACCAAGGAACTGTGTCAAATTAATGTGGACTCTGTTGTGACCTGTGCAAAACTCGACACTGTCTTGAGGCAAGTTGCACCGAGGAATCTGCTAGGTAATATTGCCAGCATACGCGGTTTCCCAATTTTCAATAATTACAAAATTGAGTGCTTGAAAATGGTAACCATTTCAAAATTCGGGTGCAGTTTAGTGATCATTAAATTTCAGGTATGTTTCGTGCGACCTTTCTCCGCAAGATTTCCGAAACAAGTACTCCATCTCTCAGTTTACCTGGAAACAGGGCAGGTACCGATGAATAAACAGGAAGTAACCATACGATGAATACTGCAATTCGTGGCCTGAGATAACTTTATTAGTTTCTAAAGTCTGCACAAAAACAACCAGGCGTAATATTGTTCTCCTGCGGACGCATGCCCTGTTTACTGTTGGCAGACAACAGAAAAATAACCGCAGCAGTTGTGAGAAAGGTTGCGCCAAATAAATATAGATTCCACAAAGAGAAAAGCAAACGCTAGGTCTCTCCTTTGCTGCTAATGTCGAAAACGGTGGCGGCCCGGTTTGTTTAACAATATATGAATAATTAATTCCATGGCCTCCGTTAACTGGTTCTGCTATCCGACTAATTCATGCGGCCCGAAATTGCATTTACATTACTTTAAGCGCGCATATTAGCTGTAATTTAGAGTAAATGATAATTATATATCTTTTTGGGTTTTTTTATAAGTTGGCTCCTTTTCTCGGAATCTCAGAACAATGCAAGATTTGTCTATTGGTCCTGTTTATGTGACTACATTGTGCGTGTATAATAGCTCTTGGCTTGTGCGAGTTGTTGACACTTGTTTTATTGGGGGGTAGAAAACAACCCGAAAGGTTGTACAAAAAAGGGACATAGGAAGGTTTAAGAAGGGGGAAAAGAAACAGTGTTGGACAGCTGTAAAATCATGTAGACAGGTTGTCGTACACCAGTGGGTGCTTCACTGAATAGATCCGAATGCAAAACATTTAACACAACACAACACAAAGTGGCCCAACCGTGCGAAGCCACATGTTCCAAACTAGGAGGGGCTTGCCGCTAAAGTGACCTGTCAGTCAAAGCATCAACTTCAAATGATATCTACGAATCTGCCAGGACCTATGGGCAGACACATCAGTTGGAGTTGAATTGGCGATCAGATCGCTTACAGGGAGATTCTGCGGGCCAGGACAAAAAGAGACGGGATTTGGAGGCGATCGGAAGCGAGTTTTTGTATCCTGTCATTTTGCCTTTTTCCGCGTTCTGAGTTCGTGAAGATCTCTTCTGAGGAGATGGCCTTTCCTCAGCTAGGGTACCCTCAGTATTTAAGTGCGAGCCAGGCTGTGTACGCTGCCGATCGGCAGGGAGTGCTGGCTTCTTCGCGAGGAGGAGCCGAGCTTGGGGCTAACCCCGCCGCCGCTGCTGCTGTAACCTCGGTGTTGGGAATGTACGCAAACCCTTACACAGCCCAGAACTACAGCGCTTTCCTCCCCTACACCACCGATCTCACCATGTTCTCCCAAATGGTAAGTGCGATCAGCCTTTTGCCACACTTTGTACAGATCATTCTTACCGAAACGTTAAAATAAATAATTAAAAAAAATATTCCAATTGAACAGCCACAGTAAAGTTTCAGTCAAATCTCTGTATCAGGCGGATCCTAAAAGACATGAGGTGAGAAATGGTTGTATTTCTAATTTATAACCAAAGCAATCTGTAGTAATAGCACTGAGTTTATAAAGCATCGAGGCATTATCTGGGCGCTTGTGTTTTCCATTACTGAATGTAATATCAGAGTAAACAGCAATCATTATGCCTTCCTTAATTTTTTATTGAAATTAGTGCCATGAATAAGATGTTAAAAGTTGAAGGACCACTATGCCGGATTACAGTGCGAACCAAAATATTAGTCCCGTGAGTAGAGAGAATTAAACCAGCTTTGAAAAGTTTGACATTCTCTTTGGTCCGGCCATATTCCTAGTTCGTGTTGCTAACACCGCGCAGGGACACGTTAGAAACTCTTATCGGTTGTATTTGCTGATTAAACGTGGCCACCTCTTTAGTATACCTGACGATCAAAGCAGTGCGTGTTGTTTTAGTATCATTTCAGACAAAGTAGGCCGAAGTTGCTTGAGTTTCGCTTTAGTCTCCAGTTAATGCAATCCGCAATTCGACATGGAGCTTTGTTTTAACCTGTCATATCCACACCATTCATAAAATGAACGCATCTCACTTTATTTTCTGCATACAATGGGGCTGAAAAATACCATTCCAGTTATTTTGTTTATACCAATTACCGATGTGAAACAGTACCCACAAAATGCAAAAAAAAGTTTTAAAAATGCAATTAACCGAATCTATGTTGATTCTAGAACCTTAAAAATGTACCAAGGATCATTGCAAACTCGGCTCAAATCTGATTTTTTGAGTTGCAAACATCAATCATTATTCGCTTTAAGACAATAAATAACTCTCTTCCTGTTTGATTTCACCCTTTAAACCAATCCAATAATTAGGCAAATTTGACGATCTGGATAATGGACTCCTGCCTCTAGGAATAAGGATTTTGTATAGATTTTCAGGGTAAAAATACAATCATCTCACATCGAGTCTGAAGAAGTGCAAGGAGATTTTTGAGATCGGCCCAGACAATTAACTACAAAATTTTGAATGGTGGCCACTGATCCTGTAGTTTGTTATGAAGATTTCCTGTTGACTTGATAATAATCCAGGCGCCCTGTTCAATCTCCTTTTGGAACAGATAACTGCACTGCCGTTGAATTTAAATTCACGTTACTTTCCCAAAACAGCTGAGATTACCTATAATTGTTCTGTTCAAGTGCCTTGGTGCGCATCATATAACACTATTACCACATAATATGGACATTTCAATGGCTATTCAAAAGAGTATCTAATTTGGAGGTAAAGTTGGCCTATGGAAGACTGGAACTACACACTTTATAAGGAGTAAAGGGAAGAATGAATATAAAGATTTCTAAGTTTAAATTAGTAGAAGCTTAACATAAAAGGATTGTTTCCTGTGGTGACTACAGCTTGTATTTCTAAATGTATTGCACATCAGAATAGCATAGATCCATAAATAGACCGCTTTCTTTTGCTTTGTTTACATTGCGGCCATCTCAGCGGGAACTGAATGATGTCATGTCTCCAACTTTTTAATTCAACACAAAATATCTTTCCAAGATCAGAGGTAGACGCAGGAACATCCATCCACACACAAGCCGGACATTTGAAAAAAGCGCAGTTTTTTTCCCCTCTGAAACACCCATGTAATGTTTTATTTGTAGCTGCTGAAACGCAATCATGCGAAAATTTCTCCGTCTACTAATCTTACTCCACCAATTTTTTTTTTCAAACCAATGATTCAATATTGAAAATAAATGGAGTGAACTATTTTAAAACTGTACTTTTGGAAAGCGAGCCTTATGAAAAATCAAGTGGTTTAGATGAGCGGCTCAACTTTGTTTTTAACAATACCTTTGCGAAGATCTGAATAAACAGTTTCAAATAGAAAAGCTGGTATAGGAGCTTGGGTTGATTCCTACCCCTTCAGTTTAAATCACAGTTAAAAGGCGTATGATATTGCAGCTCATTTGCTTTCAGAATTTGAAGTCATGGTGTCGGGCTGAAATCTAGGACATAGGTTTTCTAATAACTAATTCTAAGATATCAATTTATAATTTCGAACTTCGGTCACAAACCGCCATGCCACATATATTTCGCTGCGAATGATGTGTGCAACTGTTTTGAACTAAATGTGATCTTATGTTTAGGCTCTATTTTAAGATCCTGAAGTTTGGTTTAATTATACCGTTGTGGCAACCAGATTTCCCTTTTGTTTGACTTGTGGAAATCTTAATTTACTTCTGTATTTTAAAATATTCTAGCTTCAAAACTTAACCTCAATTTTTTGTGAAGACCAGATTGAGGTTTGAGGACACTTTGGTGTTCAAGAACTTTGAATTGCTTGTGTGTTTCCTATTCTTATGACGAATTCTGAGTACAGATGGCCGGCTTTAGGTTATCTAAGAACCCTGGTCTTATTTTAACATTTCTTCTCTCTCCAACAACCCCCCCCCCGCCCCCACCCCCCCCCCCCCCCCCCCCCCCCCCCCACCCTCCACCCTTTGTGTGTTTCTATTGCAGGGCTCGCAGTATGAACTAAAGGATAATCCTGGGGTTCACCCGGCCACGTTTGCAGCACATGCGGCTCCAGCTTATTATCCCTATGGGCAATTTCAGTACGGAGACCCGGCCAGACCCAAAAACGCAACCCGGGAGAGCACAAGTACTCTCAAAGCCTGGCTTAACGAGCACAGGAAGAACCCGTACCCGACCAAAGGAGAGAAGATCATGCTGGCCATCATCACCAAGATGACCCTGACCCAGGTCTCCACCTGGTTCGCCAACGCCAGGAGGAGACTCAAGAAAGAGAATAAAATGACCTGGGGTGCCCGGAGTAAAGGAGACGACGGTACTCTGTACGGCAGCGATACAGAAGGGGAGAACGAGAAAAAAGAGGAGGATGAGGAGATTGACCTGGAAAGCATCGACATCGACAAAATTGACGAAAACGACGAGGAGCAAAGTAATGAAGAAGAGGAGGAAAAGCTGAACCTCAGTAATGAGGGGGAGAAAGCGGATATGGAGAGAGAGCGCGATCGGACATTGCAGGGACCTGAAGGTGATAGTAAAGCAAAGGAGACGGACAGAGTGGATGCAAGTGTTGCTGAAAGCACTGGCACCAGGGGGATATCTCTAGGGCAGGGTAATTTGCTAATCCCTAATCATAGCAACCCCAAAATCTGGTCTTTGGCAGAGACTGCGACCAGCCCGGACAGTGCCCAGAAATCTTCTCCAACCGGTCAGACGCCGTCGACCATCCAGCACCCAGCTTTCCTCTCAAACCACGGACTCTATACTTGTCAAATCAGCAAGTTTCATAACTGGACAAACGGCGCTTTCCTGGGCCAGAACTCTTTGCTAAATGTCAGGTCGTTTCTGGGTGTAAATCATCATCACCATCATCATCATCCACAACATCCTCAGCAGCAACAGCCTTCTGTGCTAACAGCAGCCCTGGGAGCAGTGAGCAATGAAAAATCAACAGACATCCCCAGCCCAAAACACACAGGTATTTTACACACACAACCCTCCAGTGAGCTTTACATTTTTAATGTTATATATTCAGCACTAGCTTATGCCAGATCTGACGGTTCCCAGCACAGTAACTGAACTTCAAAGTACAAACGCCACCGTTTTCTTTCTCTTTAAACTCGCATTTCAACTTCAAAACTGAAATCGTGTTTTTGCCTCGAGACTGATCCGGAATGTTTATTTTATTTTCCAGAAAGAGAATGTATTCCAGGAGAAACTCCATCACAGCAGCTAAAAATATCATTTCAGCCCGTAAATGAAAGGTGAGTTTTAATGGTTAACACAGCAACAAAAAAAACCCCGCTCACCTCGCACTGTTTTATCATGTTGTTTTAATGAAGAAATGCTATGTGATTATCCGCCAATGTTTATGTATTTGGTGAGAGCAAAACATATTTATTGTGTCTGGAGTTTTTTTTTATATTTTCGCCTACCTTAGTCGCACAATGTATTTACACAATATCTTGTGACTGGTCACTTAATTGTGTGTGCTTTTGTTCTTCCAGCTCACGGCCTCAGCAGGAAGGAACACGAGTTTTAACAGCAATCTCTTCCGTCTGAGAGTTTTACTGAAAAATATGACATGAAAGAAGAAAATTTAAAAAAAAAAGAAAATTGAAAAAAAAAGCTAATTTACTTCATTTCCCTTGCCGCCTGTGTCGGGCAATACAAAAACCTTTTCAAAAACTTGACAAATATGTAACGATTTATTTGACATTGTAACATATCAGCACGTGTTATTCTAATTGATTTCTCCCTGACGCGATCATTATTGGTTTGGTAATTATTTTTTTTTTCCCACGTTCCGTGTTTTTTTGTGTATATAGAGTGATTATAATTGTAAATAAGCGCGTGAGCAGAACTTGTCAAAATCATATATTTTTGTCTAATAAACTAAAAGAAATTAGAGCAAACTCCCATCTCCACGTAACCTTACGTGACCTTGTATTGATTTTCAAAGCGTCACATTTACAGTTTTTAAAAAGATTGTCAGTGTACTTAGAGGTGGGGGAGGGCATTAAAAAACAGCTTGAACGTATTTTTGTATTCACAGTTTTATTGCTGCTGTCAGGATTACTTTATTTAAAATGCAGCTTTGTTGAATAATAAAAAAAGGGAAGGTGCGAGAAAGAGACAGAAAACTGTTCCATACCAGATTGGAATCTCAGCAAAGTAAATGTCCCAGTGTTTATTCTCCTGGTCCCCAATGAAACCAATCAGTGACCTTTAAGGTGCTACTAACTCGACAGATGGCTGCTCCTGGTGGAAAAGGGGGAGCTCTATGAAGCAAACAGCTGCTAAAGCAATTAAAAAATAATATGGGAAGGCTGTGTCCATACAGGGAGGTGGGGGAGAAAAAAAGAGACAAGCTCATCACGGATCGGAAATAATAGCAACTGTGAAATAAAATATTAACAAGAATCAAGGCAACATGTATCGATTGTTTGGCTGATTTCACTTCATTGGGAATAACGCTCTCTGCTGCTGTCTGACAAGCACAAAACCAGCCCTTCCTTTCGAGAGCTACAGTTACATTATCAATAGTATTTAGGCACCTACTTTATTTGTATAAGGTTATGCAAAAAGAAGTATTATATTTGAATCTGATGTCTTTACATACAACGCATTTTAAAGTGATTATTTGACGAACATGTCTTTATCGGGGTGTGACAGATTATTTAATTTTTAAAAAAATAACAATTGACGGCGGGGATTGACTCCAGAGTAACGGCTTGGTCATTCTGCAGGATTCTAAATGTATCTAAATGTATTTAAATGATTTTGTCCGGAGCTTCAAAAAATGGAATCAAATGAAATGTGTTGCATATGTCAGTTATTAAAAAATTGAAACGTTAAAGTCCGATGTACGTTCACAATAGTAACCGAAAATACGTATGGTATCCAGTTATCAGACCCTAACTATCTCTACATTTCTTCAACAGCAATATTACTAATAATATTGTGTGAACGCGCGAACATTTTGCCGGAGTGTAATTCGTATTTTATATAAAGACAGGACTGAGTATCCTGAACAGTCTGCAATTTCTTCAAACTCCACGTTGTCACAAGGTTGGCTCAGTTAGATAGAGTTTCACTTCACACTAACAGGAACCCATCTCTTTTGGATAAGACGTTGCTAATTTTGACGTGGCGTGCTGAGTGCATGTGCAGAGTGCCGTGTTGAAGCAGCTGAGGGTGGAAGCATGTGGAAACTGTGGGACTACAGCTCCCTCTATGGATACCAGTAGAGGTGCAGGGGGGGCGGTGGCGAAGGCAGCTCGCACATACATATACAATACTTCACTGTCGATCTGTATCACCAGTCACCGAGGAGACTCGCAGTGATATATAAACTCCGTTTATTTAAACACGTGATACTGACTCGGTTTTCATCCAAAATGTTAATTGTGGAGGAGGCTCGCAGCCGTACACAGTCTTGAGAGTATTTAGACATCTCGGTACAGAGAGTCTTGCAGTTACCCATGTGAAGTAAATGAAATGTTGAATATATTCAGAAGCATATGATTAATGTTTCAGGTCTATGACCTTTCGTCAGAACTTTATAACCCTATAGTTAACCCTCTCTCCACAGATGCTGCGTGATCTGCTGGGTGTTTCTAGCATGTACTGTCTTTATTTCAGACTTGCGACATCTACAGTGTTTTGCTTTTTATCCATGTACCTTGTCTATTTTTACACTGTGAATTACATGGGCGAGACCCTATCCTTTGCGCACATAAGATGTGGAAGGGGCTTGGTCTTTGAAGCGCTAACCGCGGAAGGAACTCCCAGTCGCACACTCCGACACTTCTACAACTTCAGCTACTTTCCAAACTGATTTCAGCGGAAAGCTTTGGGAGTTTGGCAGCCTGACCTCACACCCACTGTCAGGCGGAGGGTAGAACCCGCAGCCACACAAACGCAGCCAGCGGCAATCGGCCAGTTTTACACGCTGGGGCCGGGAACTCAGACACGGCGTTTTTTTTTTACAGCGGTTTTTTTTCACACTCCCCGAGAGAGAGGTGGAGAACTCAATCACTGACTGCCACCTAAAGTAACATTAAAGCTTTTTTTTTAGAACACATTGCCACATCGCTGCTGTGCTCCAAACTTGCCCCAGCACACTGGGAATCTTTTAATCTAGTCATGCTTTTTGAGTGGGGATTTCTTACACTTGGTCTATTGGGAATTTGTATATGGCACTTTCAGACTCATTTGATTAGAATACGTCCTCAACCCCTTTGCTCATTCATTGATTGCAGTTAGTTTTATACAGGTTAGATTGTAGCCTAAATCTACGTCAATTATCCTTAAAAACGATCAGGGTAACAAATAATGAATCCTGACAAAATACTCTATCGTCGGAGGCGAAATGTTCATCTGAGACCGGTGTAGAATCGATCCTGTGGATTTTTTTCCCCCTGTTGTTCTGCTGCTGCCGTTTTCTTTTCTAGGCATTGATTAAAATAATCACAGGAACAGAAACCGTTTGCTGAGTGTGAAAGGAGTGTCCCGAAAGACAAAACAAACACCCTCTCAATCGCCCCCGCCCTCCCCAACTTTTTTTTTAAGAAAAAGCAGGCTCTGGAAGGTTTGTATCGATCTCACCAGTATTGAAATCAGAAGATAAACTTCAAAAACGAGTTTTAGAATTTCATTCGCTTTAAATAAACGAACAGAAGTTGCATTCGAAGTCCGCCCCCACCTAAGTCACCCTCAAACTTTTGTGGATTTATTCATCACCCCCCACAATGTCCTGATTTTACAGCTAAAATGCTTTGATGGATAACTTCAAATTCTTCCATGCCATCGAAATTAAATAAGACTAATCACCACCGTTTGCAAATAACTGCGTGCCACAAAGTGATCTGCTTCCGATACTTCCATGTGTTTCCTTCTCTCCTGACATTTTCAACTCTCCCTGTTCAGTCGTCCGGCCAGCCCGGAGCAGACAGACTGACCAAGAGTTGGAGTTGCTGCTTACGCGCCCCGGTCATCTCACTGTCCATCTGAGTGTGATGTGAAATAAAAGATAGACAGATGGATAGATAGACAGATAATAGCCAGATCGATAACAGACAGATTTAAAAAGTGCATTGTATGCCCCTTGGCTGTTTCCTTCACTTTGCAGAGATCACGGCTGAACATATTGAAGTGGCAGTTCCTCACCAACTGTAGAGCATATTTACTTATTTTGGAAAGTACAACAAAGACTCGGTGCGATGAGTAGTTCTGTAAGAAAAAATGTTATAACTTCAGACTGCTAGGAGATAATACTGAAATCTGACTGAGGGTGAGCTGCGCCTAAAAAGCACACTCCACGGTCGATTTTAATAAAGAAATCTGCAGTTAAATACTTAGCTGTGAAAGCTAGTACTGCTACAGACTTTGTGAACATTGGGGTTCTGTCTCACTCAGTAATTTCGAACACGATTTGGTAGTTTTATAACGGGACTTGCTTGAAAATACTGAATAAAACTGCGATAAAAGTTTACGAAGCTAAGGATGCTCCTTTCATGTTATGCGAAGGCACTTTTGAAGTAACTGGAGTGGAAAATTGATCGTTAGCCTTGAAATAATGTTGGCCCGAGCAAGATTCAAACTTTCTGGTTAAGCGCCACAGTAAGGGACTGATGGTTCATTGTATTTTTGCAAATTTAAACATCTGCTGTTTCAATATAAATAAATCTGGAAGTTAAAGGGCGTTCAAGTGATGCGAAGGATTTTTTTTTGAGCGAGTTAGGGAAGAGGGAGAAATATAGAGCTGAAGAACCCTCCTGTGTGTTAGCGAATGAGACACCTCGGAAGTCAATAATTCGGGGTTAAGATTGAAAAAAAAGACATTCAGCAAAAATGTCTTCCCTCCCCCGAGAATCGTGTTTAATCCTACAATTTTAATTGTAACGGCAATTGTCGACACCACAAAGCTGCTCCCGCCGTTTGCCGTTCTCAGAAGTGTGGGAACAGAATCGGACGAGTTTCCGAAACCAATCATTTCTTTTCTCGCAATCCTCTCGGTTACAGACAAGTCGCGGGCAGCTGTTTGGAAACATTTTAGAGGTAAGGCAACTGCCATGTGATAGTGATGTCGCATGAATACACAGTTCGCTTCGCGGTCATTTATTGTTCGCTACATTTTTACGGTTGTGCAAATACCAGGAACATAATGCGCTAAAATATTGCTGTGAGTAGTGCGGAGGAATGTGACTGTCCCACCGAATAAACAGATTGCTGCCTATAGATGTGTTCGGTAACTCATATCTATTGACATTGGAAGCAAATACTTTTGGTGACTAAAATAAGGATGACGCAACAATGCAACTCCTCAGGATTACTAAATTGCCGAATGCAAAGTATATATATTATATATGTACATATATATGTGTGTGTAAAACTATAGTTAAAGCCCATTGCATCCACATCAATCTAATTGCTGGTTAGTTTCCTCCCTTTCCCACCTCCACTTGCAAATAGAGCGAAATTATTGCTGAAGTTTATTTTCTGGATAAACACTAACAAGGAAAGCAGCAGCTTATGAAGAGGGCCAAGTGTCTCCCCGAAGTGCGGGTGATCGGTGTGAAGCTCCTGCAAGTTTTTTTTCTCTTTTTTGGGGGGTTGGGGGTGGGTGGCATGATGTTTCGCTTCTTGTTTTACCCTCTTTTTAAGCATTAATCAATTATTCACAAGCACATTTATCTCCTGTAGAAAGTGGTGAATTCATATTCATTTCTGTGTTTTACTACCCTGACACTGATTAATGTAACATGCACCACGGCTCCTGTGTACTATAAGACTCTATGAATCATACGCTATAAAGTTCCAATCGTCCTTGTAAATGACTCTAGAGAAGTCCCTGCAGTCATGCCCAACACTGAAATGTCAAACAGACTCTTATTTAAACAACTGATGAATGATTATTAATAAAACGGGCCGATTAGTTCAATATTACACCCAGAGCCATTAAGAATCTCACTGAAACACATTCACTTCAACAAATAGCATTTGTTTCTTTTTTCGTCTTTTACACACACACGCCCGAAACGTTTTGCCTTACAGTGACGTATACAATAACCTCCTGGTGTCGCATTTATTTGCATTGTTACAAACCAGCTTGAGATTAGTGAATTATTCTGACCGTGAGCTATAACACTGTGGTTTTATATGGATATAATTATTCATTTAGTAATAAATGTACAGTGAAGTGTCTAATGAGTAATAATCACGGTTGAATCCCTCATTATTCCATTCCTTGCAGCGATATGTTATTGCGTCCCACCAGCATGCGGGGAATGGCAAACATTAGATAACAACCCTTAATGGAACACTATATTAGTCATTCCACGACGGTCCAACAAACACATATAAACACATCATTATTAATAATCATAGTAAATGGCTAATGAATGGATATCAATAGCATTATCCAAAATAGTGGAACGAAAGATAATAAACATGCACAATAACTGCTGGCTGCCTCAGGGAGGCTGACTGTCTAATGTTTTAAATTATTAATCTTAACAATAATTAGAACTACAGTACCTGTTTTATGCATAAGTGATATTACCTTCAGAAGCCAAATGGTGCCACTAAAAGGCTTGTGTTTTTTTTCCCTCCATAGAAGCACTTTTGGCCCAGTGTTGGAAAACTGGTGAATAATAATTTATACTGTCAAGCTGAAAAAAAAGCTTTGCATATGTACATAGGAACTAGTCCTTGAAAGGAAATAAGAGAGGACAGGGCCACACAGAAGAAAGTCGCGTGGTTAAAAGAGGTGTGTTTTGATATTGATAAGTGGAAATAAAACCTCCCAGCTGAAAGGATGGGGGAGAAGGAGGTAAACAGGCACTGTTGCTGCACAACCTGGGATATCTGCTCCATGAGATATAACTGTTTTCATGGCCCATAATGGCAGCAAACATCTTGGTCTGTGAGAGAATATTCCAGGAGTCTGAAGTTTGTTTGATTCAAAGAAACAAAGGATAGAAAATAGCCAATGTATTTAAATGTAACAAACACTTTATTTGATTCTAGCTATTGAGTTACAAGTGTCAGTAACATCTATTATTAATAATAATAATCATTCATATGCACACATTTATTAGCAAGAGAACAGGTAAAATGTGGCCCCAAACAACCCAACATGAAATGGGTGAATAAGAATATTTATGAAAAAATGTTCTGCTACCATGTTTCAGGGGGAGAGTGCAAATCTGTGCTTGCTGGTGACCCACTATTGTGGGACAAGGGGACAGCAAGACACAAATGGAGCCAATAAAAGCCTCATCATTAACTTACATCTTATACATACATGTCTAAACTTAATGAAATGTTATGAACCAAAATACCATAGTTTTGTGTTGATGCAATAATGGGAATGTTGTGAAGTATGTTATAGGCCACCTACATAAGCCACGGATCAGTCTGAAGTTAGAGCTGTATTCTGGTAAAAATAATTAGAACAGTTAAAAAGTCTGTTTAAAATTGGCTAAAAGTATGTAAATTGATGTTAAGTGCAAGAAAAATTAGACAAACTCACCAATGCTGTAATTATAAAATAGACTTAAAATTGTACCTTACTTTCTTTAGAATGGGTTGCATTGTAAATTGTCCATTTATATGGTACTTTTAGCTTGAGGATCTTCAGTGCTGAATGCATACTATTTGTACTGAAAGGCTATGTTAGATGTTTGACACAATGTATATTTTTACAGCCCAAATCAAAACAAAACAATAATTACATGTGGATAATTTTGTTCCATATATTTAGGATGATATATAATTGAATACTGAATATAGCAATCTGGATGTGTAGCATGTTTTTCTACAAATGCTCTTAATTTCAGTTTTAACATCCTTCCTTTTATATTGTGCAATCGAATGTTGTGTTATTTTAAACTGGAATCCTTTTTATTGTGGGGTGAAAGCAGTCATTTAAAAATAGACAGTCTTCACATCTCAAAGCACACTGCTGACCATATCCAACCAAGTATAATTATGAGAACTATGGGTGCATTTAATTTATCACATTTTATTGCTCATGACTCCACACAGGTTGAAATAATTCTCCAATAAGAATTCTTTCATCAGGGTGAAGAATTAGAACAGATTGATCGGGGTGAAGAATTAGAACAGATTGATGTGGCTACTGTTAAAAGTTTATCACTTGTCCCTATGGCAGAGGCAGAGTATTCACACACCCTCTGTCCTGATACACAAATGTCATCCTATTTATAAGCTGCTGCTTTCCTTTTCAAGAGGCTGGCGGTATCTCTGATCCCTCTAATCCATTTATCCAGTTTCACAAGTGCATTGGGTGAATCTCTGCACAATGGCATAGCCCAGCTGGGAACAGCAAGTCACAGAGTTCAGCAGCCACACCCACTGATGCTTGACACAACTTTCAGCTGTATTTAGGTGCATCTTACTCCACAGCACAATGTAACTGTAATCTCATGTGAAAGTTGCGAAAGAGAAAAAAAAAGAAAAAGAAAGGAAAGTTCAGGTGACCCTTGACACGCTGCGGTGGTCTTTGCAAACTTTTCTTAAGAAGGAAGGGGCAGGAAGATTGTATGGGGTTACATTTCAGACATCACAATTCATGTGTGGCACAAAATCCTGGGATGGATGAACTCAACAAATGGAGTTACAGTGTTTTAAAAACAATTAAGTTGTTTTTTTATCAAAATTGTTCATTTTTGTAAACAGACAGCCCTGTATGAAGTAAAATTGTTAGATATTTGCCAGTGTTTTACTTGGCATTGTCGGACATATAGATACAGATTTTTGATGCTGCTGGTGATAGTGTCATAACTTAACTGTTTTCTGAGTGATGATGAGTCAAAGCACTTTATTTTAAATTATAAGTACTAATGCATGACCTCCTCTTACAAACACTTCATCATGACATCCATGCCCGTTTTCACAAAAACAAAATAAAATTGGATCTCCCAAATAAAGGTACTAAATGGCATCAATATTCCTTAGTAGCTAATTGGCTGACATGGGGGTATTGTTCCAATTTTAATGGCATTTTTATAACAAAAACAGCAGTAACAACTCTGGTGCTATTTAAATGAGATGCCACTGTACAGACACCTAGGGGTCTGTTTCTTTGTGTTCCAGTTTCTCCAACACTCAGAGCATCACTCCACACACCTAGGTCTTCCAACATGTACAGGTGCACCGACCTTTGAAGATAATCATATCTTGTACGTGCAATTCACTTCACCCTACTAAAATTGCTGCTAAAATTCTATTTGCCAATGCAAAAGCATTGGACTTGCACTGGTCAGAGCTCATTCACATTCTGTTGCTTTAACTGTTATCCAACAGCCAACATAATGGGTACACAGTCAGCCTTTTACCTTTTGAGATTCTAACTTAAAAGGGCATCAAATCTGAATGGATCAGAATAAGTGAAGTTATGGCACCATTTTAGTTTCAGTAAGTCTTGAACCAAATGGGCAAGAGACAGAACCATATCTGTCATTTTAAGTAAATAGAAATATAGACATAAAAATGCACATATGTGTAAATCTGAAATAAAAATAGAAAATGCTGGAATGCTCAGAAAGTCAGTCAACGTGTGAAAGAGGTTCATATTTCAGATGTAACCTTTCATCAGAAACAACCCTGCTCCAGTTTCCAGCCTTCCTGCCTTCCTTTACTCCTCCATGTTGCCTTCTCTTGATCTTTTCATTGAGAGTTGTTTTCTAAAATGTTCAAAACGTTAAAATTGAAAGGTCCTACATGAAATGTTCACCAGAGTATGGTTACTGTTTTTGTTGCAAACTAACGTGCTATACACTTTCCGGAATTTATGTTTCTATTTTTAAATTAGATTTATTAAACTGCTAATAAATAAAAATATAAAAAAAAGTCAAGGGTGCAGAATGTTCACTCTGCCCACTGAAACCCATCCATCTATTACCTTAACTTTCTGGTTTTAGTATTTTGAATATTATTAATCTTTTTCTCTGTATTAGCCAGCCAGGCAGATTATTTCCTACATTTATCTTTGTATGAGTGAGGAATTTCTCCCTTGCAAGAATCTGAAATAACTAACACTTATTGAAATTATGCACCTCATTCCTTTGAAGTTGATATCTGCGATTGCCTTACCAATATTGTTTTGTATACTGCCTTTTTCTACCTTCTCACTAGAATATAAAGGTTGAGCTGCTATAATCTTGCCTTCTAACTCATCTCATTTAGATTTAACATCAGCTTCTCACCAGGTGTGCCCAATTGGGGATTAAGTCCCAGCATTCTAAATGTGGTCTGACCTGCACATTATTAAGTCTTAGAGTAGCTTGTCGAGATTTATATTGCACTGTTCTGAGTATATATCATAGCACTCCATTAACTTTTTGATTGCTTTGTCAAATTACCTAAACAGTGAAAGTGAATAGCAAAAGTACACTTTTTCATTGCCTGATGTATCCTGTTTTGCCTCCAGAATAATGGCCAACTTGGTAGCCATTAAGCGCATTTTAATTCTTCCAACTAGTAAGACTCTAAAGTCTTCCCCAGTGTAGCATCCAGTAATTTCTTAAGCATTTGACATTTTAAGTATCATTCGGTTTCAAATTCCTCCATTGTTTCAACTCTCCCTATCTCTGTAACTGCTTCCTGCCTTAACAATCCTCTGACATGTCTGTGCTCCTCCAGTTTTGGCTATTTGTGTATTCCCACTTTTAATTGATCGGTTCTTAGCTTCCTAGGCCCTAAGCTCTGAGATTTCTTCCCTTAACTTCTCCACTTCTCCACCTTGCACCTCACTATTTTAAGATTTTCTTTAAAACCTGCCTGTTTGACCAAATTTTTAGTCACATGTTCTACCATCTCTTTTTGTGGCTCAGTGTCAAATTTCATTTGGTAATGCTCCAGTTAAATGTCTTAGGACATCTTTACTATGTCAAAGTTGCTATATTAATGCAAGTTGTCATTTACTTCTCTTTGAACATCCTGCATTTGCATGTGCACAACATTTGTGTGGTGTGCCATTCCAGAACTGAATTCAGTAGAGCTGATTTGCCCGATTGGCCACTCCTTGTATGGAGCAGCACTAACAGGAAGCATTAATCATGAAATTGCAAGCCCACACAGCGTGATTTTTTGTCCCATAACATCCTGACCTGTGCTTCCTGATGTGCCCAATTGGGGATTAAGTCCCAGCATTCAAGTGTAATCTGACCAACATAATAAGTCATAGAATAGTTTTTCTATATTTATATTCTACTGATCTGACTATATATCATAGTAATCTATTAAATTTTTGATTGCTTTGTCAAATTATCTAAACATTGAAAGTGAGCGGCAAAAAATACATTGTTTCATCCTCTAATATCACATGTACCATTTTAGAATCCAAGTAAATTCTACTCCTGGCTCCAAATCCCTTCAGACTGTCAAGGTGGTCATTAAGCACATTTTAATTCTTCCATCCAATAAGACCACAAAGACCCATAGATTAGCATCCAGTCATTTCTTAAGCAATTCCAGAGTTATGGGGCAGAATTTTCTGCCTAACAGGCGGGCGGGCCCGACCCAATCTCAGACGGGCGGGGAGCTGATCCCCACCGGAGAAGCTGGCCCCGCGCCAATTTACGTGGGCAGGCCAATTAAGGCCCGCCCAGCGTGACGTCTGGCGGTAAGTGCTATGTGCTTCCTGTGTGGGCAGGAGGAATCCCCAAAAGCGAGAGTGCGCTCTTTCGCGAATGCGCACGAAAGAGCGCACATCTCCCTGAGGCGAAGTGCTGCCTCAGGGAGATCGCTGACACTTTTAAAAATGTTAAAAATAGAAAAAGAAAATCCTTAACAATGTCACATGAGAAGGGAAATGTTCATAAATTACACAAAAACTTTATTAAACGCTCTAAATCCCTACATGAAACCTCATCCTGCCGGTGGATGATGTTTCATGTTTTTTCTATTCCCTGCCTGGGCTCCTGGCCTGCCTGCCAACCTTAAGGTTGGACGGGCAGGTCCTTTAATTGTTTCAATGATCCTGTCAATGGCCAAGCTGATTTTGCTGCTGGCCCGCCTTCCTGAAAATTTAAATGGGGCGGGATGACATTGGGGGTTTCGCCTGATGTCCTCTCGCGTCATTTTACGCATTGGTGAGCAGGCCTCTCCCCCAAATTTGCCGATGGCAAAATTCAGCCCATGGTCTCCATTACTTCAAGTGGAAGGTCACTCCATGTGTAGATTACTTGGGCAATGTTAACATTTAAAGAGGTGACAGCAAAATGACAGCTCATTTTACCCCTCACCCTGTTTTTCTTTCCATAGGGAAAGATGCAAAAGGGGTGGCCAATTTGCTCACACGTTTTTCGCACAGCAATAAAAGTTAAAATTGCTTCCTTTGCATGAAGAAGGACATCCTGAACCACTCTGAAGTTTAACTTTTAAATATTTTAACCGATGTCCCCTTGTCCTATTCATGTATTTTAGTTCGAAGTAAATTTTACATTTAACTTTTCCATTGTCTTTATTGCCCATCTTTACAAGATCAACTCTTCACCTGTTCAGCTTGTAATATCCCCCTTTTTTGTCACAGTAACAATGGGTTGAATAATATGCTCCAAGATCAGGACCGTTTCCCGCTTCACGGGGTGTATTATGGGGTGTGATGACGTTGGGTGCTGTTTTGCATGTCATCACGCTGGTTTCTGATAATACGGCATGTGGACCAGTCAAAAAGTCAGGACCTCACGCACAATATTTAAATATCAATTTAAAAGGTATTTGAGCTAATTAACTACCCATCTCACTGTGATAATACAGTCAGAAGGCAATAATACACCTTCAGGGTGAGATTTACAACAGATGGGAAATCAGTTTTTTTAAGGGCAAGCCTGGTTGGGAGAATTTTAAAACTGCAGCTGAGGCCAGAGTCTTAGCTTTGCAGTTCAAGCTCGATTGACTTGCAAGGACTGCTCATTTGATTGGGTGGATGAACCTTTTGGATATTTTTTCATGAGGAGGGCTCTTCTCTGATTCAGAGGGCTCTTTTGATTGAATGTCTTCTTGTCCGTTACCCAGGGGTGAGGGGTGAAAAGTGTTTGAGACAGATGGGGGTTGTTGTCTCAGTTGGAGACAGAATTTTTCCCTTGGCGGGGGCAGTCAGGAAGCTGCCCGTCACCCACGATCAGCTCTGCACCGCGATTTCATGTGGGCCGGCCAATTAAGGCCCGCCCAACGTGGAATGCAAGTGGCAGCGCTGAGCACTGCCTGTGTGGGTGGGGGGAGAAGGGAGAGCTGGGTCTAGTGTGCTGTTTACGCATACGAGAAAGAGCTCTTCAATCTCCCTGAGACACGGAGCTGCCTCAGGGACATTGAAGCACTTTTTAAAAAAATTTGTAAAGTTTAAGTAAAAGTTTAATAAAACATTCCCCATCTCATGTGACTCTGTGGGACATGGGACATGCTTTTAATTGCAAAATAAAGTTTTTATTTAATGTGTGTTAGCTTTAGGAAACCTCATCCCGCTCATGGATGAGATTTCCTAAAAAATGTAAAGGCTGCTTGGCCTTTTCGCCTGCCCACCAACTGTAAGGTTGGACGCGCAATGTAAATTTCAAGTTAATGAGGCTGTTAATGGCCTTAACAGGCCTTCCAATTATTGGTGAAGGAAACTTCACGAGACAGCGCAATGACATCAGGATGCATGCCCGACGTCATCGCATGCCATTTCACAATCGGGGGTGTTGGGCGCGCGCCCGCACATCCAGCATAGCATTCGGGCCATAACTTCCAGTGAGGAGGAGGGGAGGCTTAGGAAGAGGAGAAGGAGATGGGTGAATGGAAGAAGGGAACACAGGGAGGCTCAGGGTGGAGTGGTCCCTCAGCAAGGGGAGCAGCACCAGACTCTGAGGATCAGGAGGAATCCAGAAACCGTCAGCAGAGGTGCAGATGAACTTTATGACACCCTAAGGGTGTATAGGCAGAGATTTAGCTACCTGCAGCTGACCTCATGAGGTAATTGAGCTTTTTGTGGCACTAGGACCAAGTCCTCCTCACCATGTCAACACTATTGACTTCATCAGCCATCTCCTCCCACGCAGTACCAGTCTTCCTGGGATTCCTCCTCTTCCCAGTGCCTGGCATGAACTGATCACATCTAGTGTGTACTGCATGCAGGGGTGCACCAAGGGTGGTCTCACTGAACCTGGGGACAGCTTTGGCCCTTCTAGAATGCCTCGCTCCAATGGCGCATATACCTATGCATGGAAATATGTACTAAATGCACACTCCTGAATGTTAGAACATGCGAGACTTGTTGAATTTTAAACATTGTACCATCTATGAAGATTGACTTACCTGTATAGAATGGAAAATTCACAAATCTTCACTGTGTATATAGTTTCTGCTCTCTAGTGATCATCTGATGGGTTGATTGACACTGTCCCATGCCGTGGGCCCTGTAAAGTGCTGGCTGTGACCTTGTTCCAGGGCATGGCCTGCAGCCTCTGAAAGTGGACATCCCGCCCTCAAGCTCTCATTGGGCAGGATGGCAGCAATTAGGATATTACCAGGCGTGCAGCGACGTCGGACCTGGAAGTTGGAACACCGCCGACCTCCGGGTGTGCAACCCGCTTTTGATGCGCAGGCATGTTATACAGCTCAATAATTGTCTTATTACATTCCTGTGGAGCGCCTTGGGACATCTTCCTCCATTATAAGACCGTAAGACGTAGGATCAGAAGTAGGCCATTCATTCCATCAAGTCCGCTCCGCCATTCAGTGAGATCATGGCTAATCCAATAACCCTCAACTCCACTTTCCTGCCTTTTCCCCATAACCATTGATTCCCTTATTGATTAAAAATCTGTCTATCTCAGCCTTGAATATACATCGCAATCCAGCCTCTACAGCCCTGTGCAGTGAAGAATTCCACAAGTTCATTACCTGCTGAGAGAAGAAATTCCTCCTTATCCCTGTCTTAAATGTGTGACGCCTTACTCTGAGATTATGCCCTCTGGTCCTAGACTCTCCCACAAGGGGAAACAACCTCTCAGCATCTACCCTGTCAAGCCCCTAAGGATCTTCTATGTTTCAATAAGGTCACCTCTCATTCTTCTAAACTCCAATGAGTACAGGCCCAACCTCTCCTCATAAGAAAACCTCTCCATAGCCGGGATCAACCTTTTCTGGACAGCCTCCAATGCAAATAAGTCTTTCCTTTGATAAGGGGACCAAAACTGTTCACAATATTCTAGGTGTGGCCTAACTAGTGCCTTGTATAGTTTTATCAAGACTTCCCTATTTTATACTCCATTCCCCTTGAAATTAAGGCAAACATTCCATTTGCCTTCCCAACTACCTTTGAACTTGCATGTTAGCTTTTTGTGATTCATGTATGAGGGCCCCCAAATCCCTCTGTGCTGCACCTTTCTGCAGTCTTTCTCCATTTTAATAAAATTCAGCTCCTCTATTCTTCCTGCCAAAGTGCATAATCTCACATTTTCCCACATTATATTCCGTCTGCCATGTTTATGCCCACTTACTTAACCTGTCCATATCCCTCTGTAGACTCTTTGTGTCATCCTCACCATTTGCCTTCCCACCTATTTTCATGTCATCCACAAAATTTTCAATAGTACATTCACTTCCTTCATCCAAGTCATTAATATATATTGTAAATATTTGTGGCCTCAGCATAAATCCCTGTGGTACTCCACTAGTTATGCCATCCTGAAAATGCTCGCCTTATCCCAACTCTTTGTCCTCTTTTAGTTAGCTAATCCTCTATCCATGCTAAAAACTAATCCCAACACCATGGACTCTTATCTTATGAAGCAGCCTTATATGCGGTACCTTATCGAACGCCTTTTGGAAATCCAAACATATTACATCTATGGGTTCCCCTTTATCTATCCTGCTTGTTACCTCCTCAACGAATTCTAATAAATTTTTCAGGCATGATTCTCCCTTTAGGAGGTCCCTTCCTAGAATACTTCTTTCTCATTGGGATATATCCTTGTTGTGAGTCATGAACTATTTTCTTAAATGTCTGCCATTATTCATCAACTGTCTTTTCTGCTAAACTCCTTTCCCAGTCCACTCCAGCTACCTCTGACCTTATTCCTTTGTAATTACCCTTATTTGAGTTTAGCATAGTTGTTTCTGTCCCAAGTTTCTCACTCTCAAACTGAATGCTAAATTCTACCATGTTATGGTCACTGTTTCCTAGGGGACCTTTTATTCTGAGATCATTTATTACACATTATCAGATCCTAAATAGCCTTATGCCTGATTGGGTCCAGAACATATTGTTCTAGGAAACTGTCCTGAATACACTCTATGAATTCTTGCTCATGGATATCTCTGCCAATTTGATTTTCCCAATTTACATGAAGATCAAGGTCACCCATGATTATTCTGCTGCCTTTTTTACATGTCCTCATTATCTCCTGATTTATTGTCTGTCCTACAGTATAGCTGTTAGGTGGCCTATAGACTACTCCCACCAGTGTCTTCTTCCCCTTGTTATTTTTTACCCCCACCCATATGGACTCTACATCTTCTGATCCAAGATTATTTCTTGCTATTGTACTTATTCCGTCTCATACTAACAAAGCTACCCCACCACTGTTTCCTTCCTGCCTGTCCTTTCAAAAAGTCACACACCCATGAATATTTAGTTCCCAGCCTCAATCTCCTTGTAACCATGCCTCCGTAATGGCTATAAGATCATATTCATTAACCTCTATTTGTGCCATTAATTCATTTATATCATTCGAATACTATGTGCATTTAAGTAAAGAACCACTAATTTTGCCTTTTTAACATTTTTCCCTCATTTGATTCTATTTGCTGCTTTTTTTTAATGTTTGTACACTCTGTCCCTCCCTGTCACACTCTGGGTATTATTACCTAAATAGCTGCCCTGCAAGCTGCCATATCATTTTGCATTGCAAGCCTACATATCTCCTGTCCAGAACCCTCCCCGCTGTAGTTGGTTTAAAGCCTTCTCTACAGCCCTAGTTATTTGAGCCACTAGGACATTGGCCCCAGCACGGTTCAAGTGATGCCCGTGCCACCAGAACAGCTCCCTTCTACCCCAGTACTGATGCCAGTGCCCCATGAACTGAAACCCATTCTTCCTACACTAATCTTTGAGCCATGCATTTAACTCCTTGACCTTATTTACCCAATGCCAGTTTGCCCGTGGCTCAGGTAGTAATCCTGAGATTATCTTGGACATTCTGCTTTTTAATTTAACTCCTGATTGTTCAAATTCTTTCAGCAGAACCTCTCTTCTAGTCCTATCAACGTTGTTGGCACCAACGTGGATGACGACACCTGGATCCCTCCTCTCGCACTCAAGTTCCTCTTCAGCTCTGAAGAGATGCCTTTAACCCTGGCATTGGGCAGGCAACAGTCTTTGGCACTCATGCTCACAGCTACAGAAAACAGTATTTATCCCCCTATTTATACAATCCCCTACCTGAACTACATTCCTATTTCCTCCCCCCACTTGCCATGGTCAGTTTGCTCACCTCCCTGCTGTTCCTGCTCTCGTCCACATAACTTTCTTGCAACCTCATAATGGTTGGGCAATTGCAGGAGCTGAGGTTCCTTGAATACTACCCCCTAAGGTCCCATACCTGCCTCACCTGCAGTCACACCCTCCTGTCCCTGATCACACCAAATTTGAATGATCTAATCTGAGGGGTATGACTGCATCCTGGAGCAAAGTGTCCAGGTAACTTTCCCCCTTCCCTGATGTGGCGCAATGTCTGCAGCTTGGACACCAGTTGCTTAACTCAGATCCAAAGTTCCTCGAGCTGCAAACACTCACTACAGATGTGCTTGCTCTGGATCACCTTGGTATCCAGCAGAGTCCACATGCTGCAGCAGCAACATATCATCTGTCCTGCCATCACAATCGTATTTTATTTAGTTTATTAATTAATTATTCTAGTATCACTGCTCTTTACACTTGAAGAATCCCCCACTCTTTACACTTTATTGCAATTTTTTTACACCAGTATTAATCTTATACTTAACAAGCCTTTTTTAAGAAAAAGAGAGAAAAAAAGGCTAAGGACCTAAACACAAACTAAATACCTCACTTTTACTTTAAAGATGAAGGGTACTATGTAAATGAAAGTTGTTATTGGCATTATTATAATTACACTGTACAGTGGAATGTGAACTACAGTTGATTTTGGAGCTGCTGATTGCCAAAGTCCAGTGTCATCAGTATAAGTTATATTGTGATGTTTTCATGTGTACAGTGGTTCCTCAGTTGTAATGTTGTTGTGATACTTTTATTTAATTTTTCTAATTGTAAGCTCCAGTGTCCACACCTATAAAGCATTTTGTCTTTGGTTGGATAGACTTGGGTTGTTTTCGTTGGAGCAGAAAAGACTGAGGGGCGACCTGATTGAGGTGTACAAGATTATGAGGGGCATGGACAGGGTGGATAGGGAGCAGCTGTTCCCCTTAGTTGAAGGGTCAGTCACAAGGGGGCATAAGTTCAAGGTGAGGGGCAGGAGGTTTAGGGGGGATGTGAGGAAATACTTTTTTTCCCAGAGGGTGGTGACGGTCTGGAATGTACTGCCTGGGAGGGTGGTGGAGGCGGGTTGCCTCACATCCTTTAAAAAAGTACCTGGATTAGCACTTGGCATGTCATAACATTCAAGGCTATGGGCCAAGTGCTGGTAAATGGGATTAGATAGATAGGTCAGGTGTTTCTCACGTGTCGGTGCAGACTGGATGGGCCGAAGGGCCTCTTCTGCACTCTGTGATTCTGTGATCCTGTGATTCTATGTAATTTGGTCATCACTTGCACAATTTGGTCATTTAGATATTGCAGTTTTCTCAAAATGTTTTCTGAAAAGCTAATTCTAATATACAGGTAAGATTTAAATGAAAATATTGAAAAATTACATATTTCATAAAAGCACTATTATATTAGTTTCTGTTATTGCCTTTTTATGCCTTTGTCAAAGGTTTTAATTCAAGGCCTTAGCCTTTTCCAAATTGAACTGGTCTTGGAGTTGATGTTTTTACCCAGTACTGTTACTCTACGAGCTAAATTTGGATTTTGCAATCTAAAATATTCAGACCGCCATGTTTTCCAGATTGCATAAGTACCATTCAGTCGGCTGTATGGGGGTCGCTACATTTCATTGACCTCAACAATTCCTCCTCAGTCATTTTCCAGAATTATTTGAACAAAAATGAGAGGACAAATTCTGAAAACAGGTGAAATTCATTGAATATTTTTTATTCATGTATATCTGCATCTCTCTACTTATGTGTTCATGTGAGTGCAAGGCAGTGAAAAAAAACATGACAGTACATGTTGCATACCTGTTGCAGCCTTTGTTCCATGAACTTGAGCAAGTGTTTTAAACTGAGGAAGCAGGATAGATTTCATGCAGAACAAGCAATTAGAAAAATTCAGTTGAATTTTGAAATCCATTATTATGCCAGCTAACTTCCAAAGGTAATTGCAAGAAACTCTTCATCAGTAAAGTGATACAATTATCTGTCTCTGTCAACTCCCTCCCTTTCCTTAAGCCCATTAGGCAATACTTCCTCTAAAATTTCTCTCTGCCCTAGCCCTGACTTCACATCGTTCTGGAGTTTTTCTCTTGGGTCCCGTCTTGTCCTCTCCAAGTTCATTTTGTCCACGACCTCCAATTCTAGTCCTTTCCGGCTACTCTCACCAAACTGCTATCCACTAAAATCCCCCTCCTAGTCTCCTCATTAGCCAATATTGTTAAACAGTTCTCTCCCCTCAGGTTTTATCCTCTTTGTCATGATGATAGCTGATTCTGGTAGTGGACTCCAGTATTAGATACTCTATGGCACTCTCTGCTGGATATAGAGTCACCTAATCTGCGGATTGAAGGTCTGATAGCACATGTTGGAACCTGTCTTGATAGAATTCAGTTGCTGCAGATATGTGATCATGTTTGGAAAATGGGTTATCAATAAAGTTAGCTCAGCTACAATGTCAACGGCCTGTGGGCATCATTGAAACAAAAAACAAGACATGGTGTCAGTGCTAAACGTAGCAATGGAGGTTCTGAAACCACTGGGAGAGTTCAGTTTGGAGGGAAATCTTGCCAAAAACTGGAGGAGGTTACAGCAGTGATTTGAGCTGTACTTCACAGCAACAGGCAGTGATAGAAAAACTCCCTCAGATACAGTCTTCCATCTTTCTTCATGTAGCAGGGGAAGAAGCCCTCAAAGTCAATAATATATTCACGTTTGAAAGTGAAGAGAAATGAAATGACTTAAGAGAAATAATGGAAAAATTCGAAGCCTATTGTAGCCCTAAGAAAATGAAAGATACTGATTTTTTTACATGCATACAAGGCAGTGACAACATTACTCAATACATAACTGAGCTGAGAATATGAGCTAAATCGTGTGAAGTTGGAGAGCTTGAAGAATCACTTATTTGAGGATCACAAATAATTCTTTGAGAGAATGGACTTTAAGAGAAGTTGACCCCACACTGGAGAAAGCAATAAATATCTGCAGAGTGGCAGAGACAATGAAATGTCAGATTAAAAAGATGACAGAAGATGATAAGCCACTCACAATCAAGCAATTAGGTGCAGTTAAAAAGAAACAGATAAGCAGTCTGAATGTAAAAAGAGCAAATCTGCTATTAAAATATTTAAATGCAGCCAACGCGGAACAGAGCATTTATCATATGGTTGTCCAGCCTACGGAAAGCAGTGTAAGAACTGTGATAAACAAAATAACTTTACAAAGATGCATAAGTTGAAGAAAGTGATTGACACACTCACTGAAACTGAACTTTTCATTGGTGCAGTAACAATAAATTCCAAAGAAGACGAATGGAAGATTGATTTAAAAATTGCCTACATGATGGTGAATTTCAAGCTTGACAGAGTTGCACAACCAAATGTCATTCCCATAAGCCTGTATCATAAGGTAAGCAAAGAAAAACAGCTAACTAAAACAAAAGTGAAGCTGTCTACTTACACAGGTGAAGAAATTGAAGTAGAAGGCATGTGCGCACTTAAAGTGAACTACAAAAAACAGTCTCAAGCACTTCCATTCATAGTGGTGAAAACTGATGCAAAACCCATTCTTGGAATCAAAGCTTGTGAAAATCTAAAGCTAATCGAGAGAATAATGACCGTCACCACTGGCAACATCCTGAGTGAATGTAAAGATGTGTTCCAGGGGATTGGCTGCCTAAAAGGAGAGCACCATCAAGACTGACAAAACTGTGACACCCAAAATACACCCGTCCAGGAAAATACCAGTAATGCTGTGAGACTGACTGAAAGCAGAGTTGGACAGAATGAAGAAACTTCACATTATCAACAAAATTGAAGAACCGACAAAGTGAGTTAATCCAATTGTAGTTGTAGAAATATCAGATGGGAATCTGTGAGTCTGTCTGGGTCCCAGAGACCTAAACCAGGTAGTACAAAGAGAGCATTACCAGCTGCCCACAGTAGAAGAGATCACGTGTAAGCTAGCTGATGCTAAGTACTATTCAGTCTTGGATGTGAGTTCAGCTTCTGGCAAATCAAGCTGGATGAACGTAGCTCCTATCTCTGTACCTTCAATACACCATATGGGCGATACAGGTTTTTACGCTTACCTTTTGGTATTAATTCAGCCTATGAGGTGTTCCACAGAACAGTGGAGCAGCTGTTTGAGAAGTTTGAGGGCATGGAAACATATATCGATGATATGGTGGCCTGGGAAGTCACAGGCTGAGGCAGGTGCTGGCCAGAGCTAGAGAAAAGAACCTCAAGTTGAAGAAGGAAAAGTGCAAAATAGGTCTTCACGAAATCAAGTACTTGGGACATGTGCTAACAAGTGAGAAACTGAAGCGGGCCCAAGCAAAATCGAAGCAGTCGTGAATAAGCCACACCCAGAATGTAAGAAAGATTTGGAGAGGTTTTGAGAATGGTGACCTATCTTGGGAAATTCATTCCGAACATGTCAGACCTGACTGCACCTCTCTGAGAACTTCTACAAAACGATGTGGAATGGCACTGGGAACAAAATCACCAGGAAGCTTTGACCAGTCTGAAGAGAACACTGACCCAGGCACCTGTTAAAGTATCACGATATCAAGTTAGCTGGTCAAGATCTCAGTGGACACTTCAAAGACTGGCCTGGGAGCTGTTCTCTTGCAAAATGAGGTACCAGTGGCATACGCTTTAAAGGCAATGACTGAAACACAGCAGCAGTATGCCCAAATAGAGAAAGAAATGCTTGCAGTTGCGTTTGGCCTAGAGTGTTTCCACCAGTTTGTCTTTGGCAAAGACGTGGAGCTAGAGTCTGATCATAAGCCTTTGGAAGCTTCACTTAAAAACCCCTGAACTGTGCACCACCAAGAATCCAAAGATTACTAATGCACCTGCAGAAGTATCAGGTCAGAGTTAAATACAAACCGGGCAAGGAGATGTACTTCGCAGACACACTGTCATGTGCCTAGCTACCCATCAAGGAGGAAGAGGATAAAGAAATGGATGCACAGGTTCACATGCTGACAAAGAACTTACCTGCAGCTGTAAACAAATTGGATGAGATCAGGGAAGTGATCAAGAACGATGCCACCCTGAGAAAACTACAGCAGATTGTGCAAACTGGTTGGCTTACACATTGGAGTAGAACCCCTTCTGCTGTACAAGAGTACTGGAACTTTCATGAATAACTTTAGTAGCAGCAGGAATACTTTTCAAGGGAGAAAGGATCACAATTCCTGCAACACTGAGGAAAGATATGCAGCACATACATGAAAGTCGCCTTGGCATGGAAACATGCAGGAGAAGAGCTTGAGATGTAATGTATTGGCCTGGAATGGGACCACAAATTGGGGAAATGGTGAGTGCGTGTGCAGTATGCCAAAGATACAGTAAATGGCAACAAAAAGAACCACTTCAACCACACAGAGTTCTCGAGAGGCCCTGACAGAAAATTGGAATAGACTTATTCACATTTGACAACAGTGAGTACCTATTAGCAGTAGATTATTTCTCAAAGTATTTTGAGTCTGTGTTGCTGGGAAATGATGCTGAGTTTGCTGCTGAACAAGAGCATCACTGTAGTAAATCATTTGAAATCAATTTTTGCTTGCCACGGCATACCTGAAGTGCTCATCTCAGATAATGGTCCACAATTCTAAGGTGCCGAGTTTCACAAATTTGCACAGGACTGGGAGTTTTACCATATTACGTCAAGTCTCAAATATCCACAATCCAATGGAATGGTGGAACGTACTGTGAAGACCTTAAAACACCTGTTGAAGAAGGCAAATGTGGTCAGAAAAGACCCTTACCTGGCTCTGCTGGATTTCAGGAATACTCCATTAGAGGGCATTGGATCATCTCCAGCACAGCTCCTGATGGGGAGAAGACTAAGAACTAAGCTTCCAACTGTGCCCCAACTGTTATTTCCACAGCCAGTGAACTGCAGCATGGAGGACAGCAGAAGCAGAAAGAATACTTTGATCAAGGTGTCCAACCTCTGCCTGACCTGAACATGGGAGAGACAGTGAGGATTCAGCACAAAGGGATTTGGAATCCTGTTGTTGTCACAAGAATCACAGGAGAACCAAGATCTTACATAGTGCAAACTCCAAATTGACAATAATACAGGAGAAACTGGAAATTCTTATGGAAAACAAATGAAATGCAACCTTGCTCTGAACCAGAAAGAGTAGCTGAAGATCAGTGCACCAGTGAAGCAACAAATAATCAGACTAAAGTTTGAGAGCCCTGAAAACTATGCAAGGGTTGATAGTGACGCAGAGCTGGAAAAGGCCCCCTGTCCTTCACCTCTGTCACCATTCAGAATATCCAGTGGAAGAATTGTGAAAAAAACAACAGAGTTACAGAAATGAGTAAAAGACAAAACAGAATGATCAAAACAGAACAAGAAAGGATAAGAGACTTTGTGTACTTGAGTTGCATAAAAGTTTTTTTTAAAAAAGGGAAATGTCATGATAATAGCTGATTGTGGTTGTAGATTCCAGTATTAGATACTATACGGCACTCTATACAAGATATGGGGTCACCTGACCTGGAGGGTGAAGGTCAGATAGCACATGTTGGAGCCTTGATGGAATTCAGTTATTGCAGATATGTGTTCATGTTAGGAAAATGCGTTATCAATAAAGTTAGCTCAGCTACAATGTCGACAACCTGTGTGCATCATTTAAACGAAAAACAAGACACCTCTCTCCCTAAAATCTGCTGTCATCTCCCAAAAAAACCCTTTTACCCCCACCATCCTTGCAAATTACTGCGCTATCTCCAACCCCCCTTTTTTCTCCAAAGTCCTTGAACGTGTTGTTGCCTCCCAAATCTATACCTGTCTTTTCTAGAACTACAGATTTGAATCCCACTAATCATGTTTCCATTCCAGTCATAATGCAAGCAATAATTATTTTCAAAGTCAGAAATGAAATCCTCTGGTAAATGTAAATAATTCCTTGCTGCCCTTCCCAATCTCTTTGTAGCCTTCGATATGGTCAACTAGACCATACTCCTCCAGCGCCTCTCCACTGTTGACCAACTGAGTGTTACTGAATTTGTGTGGTTCCATTCTTATCTATCCAGGCATAGCCAGAGTATCACCTGAATGGCTTCTCTTCTCACTCACACACCACTACCTATCCTTGGCTCCCTCCTGTTTCTCATTTACATTCTGTCACTCGGCAGCATGATCGGAAAACACAGGGCAATTTCCAGACATATTCTGATATACTGATCATATACTGATGACCCTCAGCTCTACCTTACCACAACCTCTCTTCTCCACTGTTGCTAAGTTATCAGACTGCTTGCCCAACATCTAATACTAAATGAGCAGTCATTTACTCCAATTAAATATTGGGAAGTCCAAAGCCATTGTCTTCACTCCCCACTATAAACTCTGTTCCATCTACCTGGCAGCTGTCTGAGCTTGAACCAGACTGTGCATCTCCATCGTGTCATACTTGACCCCAAGGTGAGCTTCCAACCACTTATCTACACCAGCACTATTTTCATCTCTGTAACATCACCTGACTCTGCCCCTGCCTCAGTTCATGTCCTGCTGAAACCCTCATCCAAGTTTTTGTTTCTTCTATACTTGCCTATTCCAATGTATTCCTTGTTGGCCTCCCACATCGTACCTTTTATAAACTTTAGGTCCTCCAAAACATTTCTGCCCTTAGTCACACCCATCACCCCTGTGCTCACTGACCTGTGCTCGGAAATGCAACATGTTGATTTTAAAATTGTCACTCTTGTTCTCAAACCCTCCACAGTCTCATCTGCTGCTATTCCTGCAATCCACTCCAGTTCAACAGCCTTCTAGTATTAGATGTTGGGCAAGCAGTCTGATAATTTAGCAACAGTGGGGAAGAGAGGTTGTGGTAAGGTAGAGCTGAGGGTCATCAGTGCTCCTTTAATTCTGACCTCTTAATCATCCCTGATTTGAATTTCGCCACCATTGGTGGCCATGTTTTGAACTGCTTGAACTCTAAGCTCCGGAATTCCTTCCCTAAACCCTTCCAACTCTCTGTCTTCCTTTAAGACACTACTTAAAACCTACCTGTTCTCGTTTGTTTGTTGTTGTTGTAATAGCAACATAGGAAGATGCAGAGCAAGAAAGAGATGGGGTAGAGAGAAAGGCAGACAGGTTCCTTCCTCATTATGTCTTTACTTATTTTTGCAGCAGTTGAATTTTGAATGCCTTAAAATCTTTTTTCAGGAAAGCTGATAGCAAAGATCTGTAAGGAGTGAAGGGCACAGCAGAGGGAGGAAAACAATTTACGCTGAAAAGTATATTTGTTCTCTTGCCACTTGCCCTCTTTGTGGGATTGTGTGGGATGAGAGAAAGTGGATGGAAGCTTAAGGGTGAGATGAAAAACTAAAACAATAAGAAGGCAGATATGTAGATGATACGTAGACTTTACGAAGGTTGAGCAGGTATTCAAAGAGAAAGCAGTAAGGTTGGCCATCGGAGCAAAAGGTGGTAGGAAGTGGAGGGAATAGTGAGAGAATAAATGGATAGGATATGTCTTGACAGAAAGGTTGCTGGAAGAAGTATGATTGATCAGGAGAATGAATGAGAAGGAAGCCACTGAGGACCATATCGTCCTTGCAATCTCCAGCATAACCTACGCTCAATTTCCAACAAGTCTTTGGGCACAAATTTCCTTTGTGGCATCCTCTTTGTTCAGTGCTGATCCGATAGCTCAGCCTTTTTCATCTCCTGTGTGCAATGCATGGGAGATAAACGGTTATCTAATTCTTCCATTGTTACCTACGTTGGAGTGGCTCTCGAAGACACAATTTATCCAATTTGTTTTAAACCAAAGGAATCCCCCTCATGAATAAATTTCAAATTATTCCAAATAAATATTTTAATGCATTCAATACAAAAGTGATAAACATTTTAACAAAAAGATAGTAAACTTTTTAACATTGTGAAAATTGTGACTTGAAGAGTCCTGCATTAGTAGAGTTTAACTTATATTTAAGAATGATATTGATGTGAAATGAGCTGGTACATTACATATACCTTATCTCTCTCAGTTTCACCTGTGCACCTTGCAAGTTTCATAAATATGGGACTTACAGTTTTCCAGTTACAAGGAAATTTATTTTCAATTAGTGTGATTCACTTATGTAAACTGAAGTTACTTAGTTAATTCTTCTGTAATTTAAGATTGCATTTATGAATTAGTAGGGGAGAACTACTATGTTTTAATTTTATTTTCAGATTTAACTGTTAAACAATTTAAACTGTTCTATCATCTTTTTCTTTTGTCCTACATGATTTCCACATCTTTGAGTAGGCAAGAGTAAAGAGGTTAGAGAGGGTACCTGTGTCCTCATGCAGATTACAAATTCTACCCCACCTCAAACACCTGTAGGAATCCACTTGGCCAGGGGCTGTTACAAATGCTTAGACGCTGGAGACCCTCAACATCTTTTAATGAGCTGCATTTGAACAACAAAGCATACCAAGAGAATTCTGTGATATGCAGCAGGACATGTCTGGGAACAGACATCGCTACTATTGTTCTCTGCAATGTTCACTGACAAAATGTAACTTCAGTAGTAATATAGTGAAAGCGACTAGAGCCACTAGTAAAATCAGTTGGATGATCATGTGATTGGAATGCTATCTTATGTATCCCTTATTATTATGTATAGTACAGCAATTCTCAAAATTAAAAAGAAATCATTTGTTTATCTAAGTCATAGTGACCTGATTAATATAATATGAATGAATAATACTATTGTACTTGAAATAACTATTAGACATGAAATATATACGTTCGTCACAGTCAACAAAGTATAAATTCTATAATGCTTTATGCCATAACATTTGTAGTAATAACATTCATGCCACAAAAGTGGCAGGCAGTGATGATCCCCAACAAGACAGATCCATCTCTCTTTGACATTCAATAGCATTACCAACACTGAATGCCAAACCATCAACATTGTTGGGGTTACCATTGACCAGAAACTTAACCGGATCAACCAAATAAATATTGAGACTACAAAAGCAGGTCAGGGGCTGGGAATTCTGTGGCAAGCATTTCACCTCCAGGCTCCCTTAAGCCTTTTTACCATCTATAAGGCACAAGTCAGGAATGTGATAGAATGCTCTCCAGTAGCTCTAATGCATGCAGCTCCAACAGCAATCAAGAAGCTCAACACCATCCATAACAAAGCAGCCTGCTTAATCAGCACCCAATCAATCATCCTAAACATTCACTCCCTCTATCACTGCAGCACAGTGGCAGCAGTGTGTATCAGTGTGCACTGCAACAACTCACCAAAGTCCCTTAACAAGCACCTCCAAGCCTGCAACCTTTACTACCTAGAAGGACAAGGGGATCAGATCCATGAGAGCACCACCACCTGCAAGTTCCCTACCAATTTACACAACATCTTGACTTGGGACCATATCACTGCCACTGGGTCAAAACCCTTCCCAACAGCATTTTGGGTGTATCTATGCCATGCAGTTGCAGAGATTCAAGAAGGTGACACACAATTACATTCTCAATTAGCAATGGGTAACAAATGCTGGCCTTGACAGCATTGCTAAACCCCATGAAAGAATCAAAATAAACTTAATCTGTGGTGGTTTTATCAAGAAAGGAATACTGAACCTAGTAGAGAAGTTTTTGAATCAGAAATTCCTCATTTCAGTGAGCTGAGAATGGAACAGCAACTTAATATTTCTTGAAGTGCTTTTAATCTCCACGCGTGAATGAACATATGTAGCAGGTAGTTATGCATAATGTTCATTTTACATTCCACTTATTGGGGGTAATTTGCCTCCCCCATGCCCCCTTCCCCATTGTCAGTGGTAGAGTAGATAGACAAGGAGTTAAAATGAGAATCTTGAACCCAACCTATCCCCAACCTGTCCTCTTTTAATTAAGGTGGGTCAGGAGCAGGCACTGTCAAGAGGGAGGGGCAATAAAACATTTCAAGGAGGCTGCGTGCCTCCTCTATAACTAATATTTTATTTTTAACTTTTGCAGGCATGTTTTCTCAGGCCTTGGGAAACCATTTCGATTAAAATGAGATTAGAAGGGCCAGATCAGGCTGGTAAGTATGTTTATTACTGCTTGTGGGACAGGAGGAGTGTGAGTGTTCCCCACCATCATGTCACCACACTTACCACTTAAAGACTACAATATTGGCTGCTGTGAACCTGGCTGACTGGCGGGTGGGAAACCTATTGAGATGATTTAAATTAGGTCCTCCTGCCAAATTCCACAAGACCTTATGGCTTTCTCATCCTCTAATCCTCCAGTTATGCTCTGCCCCCAACCCTGCTCATTGTCACACTTGAGTATGGTTTTATTATCTTCAAACATATCATGTTCATTATAACACTATTTCATGAGGCTTATCTTGACTGAAAGTGAAAGACAACTTTTCACCATTTCTGAATCAATGAGACAACTCCTGGCTCTGGAAATTTTCTGAAGGTGTGAAAATATTGCCATCTTCATGTCAATGGAATATGGTTTTGGGTGCATCTTGAGGTGAAAGTTGCCATATAACTTGGGTGTCAAGTTTTGATATGACCACTGGTTGCACTGAAGCCAGCCAGTGTGAGGTTTCATCCAGGTGGTCATCTCATTGTGACTTGGGTTCACACTGGCTGCAGCAAAACTCCATCCTAGGATGCAAGCCTCCTTTTGGGAATGCGCACCAGCTGGGAACTTTCAAAACAATGTTTGTGTGTTCTAATATCATGGAAAATATGGACACTCCTGTCAGTCTCTCCTAGCATCAAAGTTAACCAACTGGGGAACTCCTTTGTGCCTGAGATTGGTAGCCCTAGTATAAATCCATTCTTTGAAGTATAAGGTACAGAGGAGGAAGAGGCCTCTCAGAGCATTCAAACCTGAAATAAAAGTAATATAAAATTACAAAAAAAACCTTTCACTTGAAGAAACACAAGAGCATTCTGTCTTGGTTGCATTTTGGTGACACTTTCAGTACCTTCCTTAAACTCTTAGGCAATGCACCTGTGATAAGGTCAGACATTTAGAGAGGAATGATTGTCCCTGATATATTGTTATTCTGGGGAGACATTTAATTGAAGATCATCAGCTGACTTTGGAACCCTTCTTTATAAATTAGTGTGAAAATAGTTTTTGGGCTTGCAAAATATTGCACAGATCTTTTTGGTCAGACAAGAAACTAGGACTCATTTAGTTCCTTAGTTGAAGGGGCCCAAATGCATGTAGAAAAACATTGGCTTTCATGTTGTATGTATGCAATCTTTACAATTTTTCCTTCTGTTATCTGAAAAATTCTTGCTGATGGCCAGTTCTATTACTGAAATCGTGTTAATTGCAATTATTGCATCATGTGACTATCATGATGGTATAAGGCAAACTAGATGAACCATGCTCATATTTTGTTTAGCAATTTCTATGTCCTGTGCAATATGTAAGGATAAGCAATAGATTAGATGAAAGATGGAAGAGATGCACAATATACAGACTTCCGCATAGCAGAAATTTGAATGCGAGTATTGTCTTTGTCACTTTAACACAGGTTTTTGTAAAGCATAAACATGTAAGCCAAAAATATAAAACCTAAGTATACAATGAATGGATTGATTTGGCATGGGGAGATTGAGATAGGAGTCTTTGAGCATTATTAAACATGTTCCTTTTAATGTTCAAATAGCATGGGAAAATATAAGAAGTTAACAGAATTTACAAGCAGAACAGACCTAAAGTTTACAAAGTTGTGCTGAGAGTTTCCAATAGAGAAAGAACTTAGGATATTAGGAAGATTTTGGTGGACTTATGCCTGGGCATATTATAGCTGGGTGAAGCTAAACGTTTGGAGTACACATGCATTAAGGAACCTATCCACCTTTCCTCCATTTAAATTAGCGTAGAAGTTATGGACAGATTCCTGTACAGGCTGTGATCCACCCAATTTTCCTATACCTGAGCACCCCAGTATGAAAGCAATTGAAAATCTTAGTGTGTTTTTTTTAATCACTGTGCTACAAAAAGAAAATCACTGAAATTAGAAAAGGTGCAGAAAATAGCACTAAGATTGATCCAGAATGAGGAAAGGTTTGAGATGATTAAACTTCACAGATTAGCACCAGATGAGTTTTTGGAAAACCTTATTCTAATATTTAAATTACACAGTTAAGATTAACCTGAACCGTTACTTTAAATTTCATTGGGAAACTATGGCAGGCAATCATGAAATAGAAATGAGTGGAAAATGCATTTCAAACAGATACCAGGAGAAATTTACTTATTCAAAAATTATGTATGTTTGTAATAATCTGCCAAAGATGAAAATAGGGGCACAAACATTGGAATTATTCAAAATACAATGAGGTCCCATGATAAATGATTTTGTTTAGTTGAGGTTTGAGCAATTCTTTAGCTGAATGACTGCGGATTCGAAACATTTCTTATTGTCTTATGTAATGATTGTCAGGAATTCACAATGTATTCACATGTAAATAATTTAGACAGGACCTTTCAGGGTTTTTACCTTCACATGAAGCCTATTTCACATGATAACATCACAAAAGGCTATCTTATTGCTTCCTGGTAATCCAGATGCTCTGTGATACACCCAGTGAGCCAGCTGGAGAAGTGATGTGCCAGACAAGTTCAAGGACATTCTTTTATATAAGACACAGCTATGCTAATGCAGGTTCAGGAGTTTGATTTTTTTAACGTCAGCGTTCAATGATCACGTCTCAGCAAAATTTATCTGAGGAGGTATCACTTTTGGTCATTGACCTGAAAATCCACTGGTCAGAGGAGTATCTTCTGCGGAGTCACCATTGACTCTATTTTAGGTGCTGATTGTTGTATCAAACCTGTTTCTTCAGTTAGAGACGTTATATTGGAAGCAATAATGAAACATGAAAGTGTTTAATTTTAAAGTTTTCATGCTTCCCAAAGAGAGAAAGGATCACTTGTCTACTTCTAATTCTCATGTTCAATTAGTTTGAAACAAAAAGATGAGAGATTTTACTTTATGGGATCTGACAAATCAATGGAAATAATGGTTGTCTGCTTTCACTGTTCATCCGAATCATAAGTCACCATAAAAATAGAGAAACACGGGTAATACAGGGCTGAATTTTCTGTTCGTCGGGCGGGCGGAGCTGACCCAATCCACTGGCGATCCGGGCCACACCATCATTTTGCACAGGGGAGCCAATTAAGGCCCGCCCAGCGCATTTCACACTCTTGTGGAGAGCGGGATTTTTAAAATTGCAGTGGGCGTGTACAGACGGCCGGTTCCAATGGGGAACCAGCAGTTTGCATAAAGAAAGGCCAGGCAGCCTCCTTTAGGCTGATCACCATGGCCAGCTCCAGGTGCAGGGGGTCTGCACAGCATGCTCCGCTGGGGAGAAGGCCAGAGGAAGAGGGCAGGCCAGAGGAGGGGGGCAGGCTGCAGGGTAGGCCACCGGGGGCCAATGTGCCCCTCACTTCTCTGATGCCTGCCTTGCTGCCCTTGTTGAGGAGGTGGCAGCATGGCGAGAGGTCCTGTTTCCCCAGGATGGGCGGAGGCGGGCCCCCCACGTTATGAAACGGGCCTGGCAGGAGGTGGCAGAGATGGTCACTCCATGGATGCTGTGTGGCGCTCATGGACCCAGTGCCACAAGCGCTTCGATGATTTGTTGTGCTCTGGAAGGGTGAGTACCATGTCAGCCTTGGCCATTTGACCCAGCAGGTAGCCTTAGCCTTTGAAGCCACACCCCCCCTCCCCCCTCCCCCTGTCTTAGTGTCGTTACTGCATTGGGCATTTGGCGCGTGCTGGGTGGGCAAACAGATAGTGACCATGCTTACATGAGTCTTAGTGGTTGATGAGAAGAATGGGTCCTCCCCGTAGCTTACACTGGTGTTTTTCGCATTTGAATTGTCTGGGGACAACCTGCAGGAGACGCAGCTCGGCACATACTTAAAACTCCAACACATGTTTTATTGACAGTGATGAGATGGTGGAAGGGGAGTCTCAAGGTGCCGTGGCCAAGAGCCATCTGCTGGCCTCGGCGCCGTACCTAGTTGCGCCTCCTTACCATGGGCGCTAAGACCCGTGTGTTATTCAAAGTGATGGATGCCGAATGTGACTGTGGGGGTTGAGACCAGCCATATTATCTTCTGGGGACTGATCACCAGTAGTGTGGACAGGAGCCGCTGGAGGCCTCAGATGGGCCACTGTGGTTGGGGTGCGGCATGCACGTGCAGAGTACATGAGTGATCAGCCCCAATAAATTGTGTTCTCAGTTCTGCAGGCAAAAACTGTGCACAGCAGCCCTGAGCATTCGCGCACTGTTGGTGGCCAGGCCATGCTCCACACACTGACCCAATTCGAAGAACAAGCCATAGAGCTGGAAAGCGCCAAGTGGCCGGCCATGGTGAGGCTGGGGTCCAGCGGCCAGGTATTTGAGGACCTCAGTCCCATCCACTCTGTCTCCCACCATCCAAATCACTGATGGTTGCTGTAATCATTAACGCAGCAACACTCCTCAGTCACAGACTGATACAGTCAGACGTGTAGGTCATACACAAAGGTTCCTCGGCCCCTTGAGGATTCGCATGTCTAGCACCTTCCAAAGTTGCCTTATACCATTTGTGACCACAAACCCCATGGCCTAACATGCCATGGCATCGTTGCTGCACATCCAAAGATGTTTTGCATCTTGAGGGTTTGTGCCTCCAGCACCCTTTCAGCCAGTGCCTCCCACATTACTCTGTCCAAAAGGTGCTCAGCACCTCACCTGTCAACCTCACAGCACTCAACTTAAACAAATGCCACCGCGTTAGTCATCCCTAAGCCAAGGGAAATGTTGCCTTGTGTCCACCCGTTCTATGTCCCTCATAATGGTATGAAGGGCAATAATGTGACCTGTCAATCTCCTGTGCTCCACGGCAAATGTTGCGAGTGTATGCAATGTTTCCTCATAACTCCAACTCTCCAGGCCAGCATGCATCCAGGTCTGGCACCTCTGCACTCTCCCCACTCCAATGCCATCCCTCCCATGAAGAGCAGGTCACAAATGAACACAGAAGTGTAGCTGTGGTCTCAGCAGTATTTTCTGCACTTGCAACATGACCTCCCTTTTCCTACATTGTATTCCTTGGCTAATAAAGGCAAGTCTGACTTTTACCTTGTTAAATGCTTTATGTTCCTGTTCTGCTACTTAACGGGTCAGCCCAGTAAGGTTCCTGTAATCATTCTTACTTCCCACGGTCCTACCATTTCTCCTGTATTCCCGTACCTTGCTTGTCTTGCCCAAGTGCATAACCTCACACTTATCCACATAACATTCCATGTGGCATTCCTTAGGCCATCTGACCAGCCTGTCTGTATGCGCGTGTAATGTTTGGGCCTCCTCTTGACTATTTACCACTCCACCAATGTTCGTCTCCTTAGGTTCTTGAAGGTTGAGCGCATTATGAGCCTAGGGGGGAAAGGGATGAATTATGTTACTGACTGAACGCTAACTGATCCACTGTCCTTGTTGTTAACTTCAGCATCACCATCGCATGGCCACCAGGAGGATGTCCAGAGTCTCCCTTCCACACCTGAGGGGGGTCAATTGACATGAGCGTCACATCATTTTAGCAAGCCGGGCACCAGCGCGGCAACTACCACATCGGTGGGGAATATAACTTTGGCGAGTGTCCTGGGGCACAGTAGAGAGGGCACTTCACAATTGCTGGAGGAGATGGCACGGACAGAGTGTGCCGATGGCACCAGCAACCGGAGGACTGCAGAGGACCAGGCACATGTTGAGTCGGGCCGTGATGACATGCCTTTGGAGTGGTCCGCCATGCAGTAGCTGCAGGACAAGTGGCCGGGGGCGTGGGAGCATATGAGAGTGTGCTTCACTTGGTCTCTGTGCTGGAGGAATCCAGGCAGAGTGTCAGTGATGGCATGAACCTCATGTCAGAGTATCAGGCTTCCTCCCTTGAGAGATTGGTGACTCCCATGGAGAGGGGCTTCCAACCGCTTGATCAGCATCTGATGGGGTTATGCTTGGACCTGCAAGCCCTCACAGCGCTAATGGCCACAGGTGGTCATTGGTAATGTGGCAGATGTTCTGGGCAACACGTGTCCCAGCTCGGCGCCCATCCATCTGCGGTGAGCAAGGAGGTGCAATGTGACTTCATGTTGGCGCAGCAGCTGCCTGTCGTCACTGCGACCTCCTCTCAGGGCGCTCCGGATGCGGGCAGCAGTTCCTCTGCCCCTCTGCCAGTGATGGTTGCATCTGTTGAGGCTGCGACAACTGGGGAGGTGCCAGTTCTGGAAATGGCCACTCCCTCCCAGGCGGGGCCATGACAGGCTCCCCGGGCCAGAGGATGGCTGCCAAGGTCATCGAGGCCAACAGGACAGCAGAGTCAGCAGGCTGTCTCACAAGCCACTCTGAGCGATGGGGCAGCACCTGGACATAACACCCACAAACATAAGCATAAAGCACATTAGGCACCCCACGGGTTGCCCCTAGATTAGGGAATTTATACTTGTCAACATTTTGTTTTGTTTTTTGTGGCACCATATGATGGATGGGAATAAAGTCCACATTTGTTACCATGGCTGAGGGTGTCTCCTTTGTGCTTCATTTGTCTGTTTCACAGCCACATCATGAGTGTTTGAGTGGACATTGATGTTTATGTACTAAGCCCTTAGTTGCAGCTGATGAAGTGGAAGATGTAGCACTTAAGTGCTGCGTATGGATGCACCAGGCAAGGCTGGTCCTGCTGATCCATTTGTGTGTAGCTAGCTGAAGGTTTGTTGGATTAAAGTCTCCTGGATGTTCCTGCCTCATTGGTGTAGTAGCGGGTCGGCATGCTGCCCCTCATCATTGCCCTGTGCTTCCTCATCTTCTGAGCCACTGCTGGACTCATCGTGTGCAGCCTCATCCAGTGCGTCAAGGTCTTCATCGTCAACTGCATCCCCCCTTTCCAGCGCAAGATTTTGGAGAGTGCAGCATGCACCCACTAGCACCGATACACGATCTGTGGGTACTGGAATGCGCCCCCTGAGCGATCCAAACATCAGAAGCGTATCTTGAGAAGACCGATGGCTCTCTCCACCACAGCCGTTATGGAGCTGTGGGTCCTACTGTCGTGCTCCTCAGCTTCCGTTCTTGGATAGCGGAGAGGTGTCATGAGCCAACTTCTGAGGGGGTAGCCCTTGTCACCCAGCAGCCATCCATCCAGCCGAGCCAGAGCACTGAAGAGCCCCGGCACCTGGGAGTGTCTGAGGATGTAGGCATTGTGGGAGCTGCCTGGGTACCTTGCACAGATCTGGGAGAACCAGGAAGGTGAGATTCAGGTGTCTCTTTACCCACGTGTTTTACCCATTCCCACGAACTGACTGTGTCTACATCAAGCAGTTAGTTGACCTGGGGGCTGAACGGTCAGAGGGAGCTGTGATCACACACTATCTGCATGTTCATGGGGTGGGAGTCCTTCCTGTTGACAACGGCCTGCTGGTGCCTTGATGGCTACATGTGTGCAGTCTATAGCACCCTGGACATGGGGGAAGCCAGCAATGGCCGCGAAGCCTCTGGCTCATTGTGTCTGACTTGCCTGGTCGCAGCGGAAGTGGATGAAGGTCAATACCCGTCTGTACAGAGCATCTATAATCTGCTTGACACAAGTGTGGACAGCTGATTGGAAGACACTGCAAAGATCACCCACCAAGCCCTGGAAGGAGCCAGATGCATAGAGGTGGAGGGCAACTGTGACCTTCAGAGCCGCTGGCATGGGGTGTCCACCCACACAGTTAGGAGAGATCTCAGGGCCAATCATCTGACAGATGTCGTTGACTGATTCCCTTGACAGTCGGAGCCTCATTTGGCACTGCACCTCAGTCATATTGAGGTAGCTGCTTCGTCGCCTGTATACCCTGGCAGCAGGATAGTGGCATCTTCTGCAGCCCCTTCCACTGTGGACTACCTCTTGGCTCCGCGCCCATTGTCCCTGCACCTGTCCTCCCAAAGGTGGCTCCCCTGGAGGCTGATTGTCCACTTCTGGCCTCCTCCTTATTCTAGCCCTCCTTCCTCAGTGGAGATGCCTCCAGTGGAGATGTTAGAACCCATACCCCCAAGCTAAGCGGAGGCCCCCGTAAAGCTGCAGGCCCGGTAAAGATTACTGACTGCAGAGTGCTGAGCTGAAGCTTCTAAGTACAGAGAAAGTTGCTGGAATTCGTTCTGAACTGCTGCAGATCACACAGGCAAGTTTAAAGCACTTGCTGCAATAAATACTTCACATAAAACATTGACAACCCCACTGAGCCCACATATCCCGCCTGTGGATGAGTTTTGTTAAAAAGTCATTTACCCGCCTGCCCGTTGTGCCCATGCACCGAGCCAAAGATAGCACGGGCTCCTCAAAGTCGGCTTCGATTGCCGAGTTAAGGGCCTTAACAAGCCCTTTAATTGATGGTAGGCATGCTTTGCACTTCATCGTGCGCCCGCCCAACTAAATATCGCGTCAGCGCGCCATTTTAAGCGCTGATGTGCGAGGCCTGCCACCCGCACGTCACCCAGAAAATTCTACCCACAATGTGCTACAGACAGAACCAATTAATTTTGGGTTCTGAAAAGGAACCAAATATCAACAAAATTTGGGATGGATAGATAGCAGTTTAAACAAAGGTTAAGCAGCACCACTGTCTCTCTCTAACATCCCCAACATTATGATAGGATCTGACATGGCTAACTGCTAGGTCAGTGGCTCAAACAAAAATGGATCATCCTCTGTCATTTCTGCCACCTCCAGCACAATGACACCAGCAGACATTAGGGAGACCAAATGCAAACTGGGTTACCGCTTTGCTGAACACCTTCGTCTGTTCGCGAGGATGACTCCAAGCTTCCAGTCGTCTGTCATTTTAATTCTCCAATTTGCTCCCACTCTGACCTTTCCGTCTTTGTGGAATGGCATCTTGTCATTTGACTGGGCACTTCACACAGACCTCTGGGTTCAACTTTGAGCTCAACTGTTTTAGACCATGGGGGAATTTTCTGAGCCTGCTGGTGGTGGGTGTGATAGGTGGCATGCGCAGAAAATATGGCACGATCTCACTTTATGATGGCTTGAAGGCAGGCCACGATCGTCTGCTCACCCCTCTGACAGTGGGCCGTGTTTCCCGCCATCGGTCAGCAGGGAGCTAATTGTAGTACATCAACACATAATTAAGAGGTCACCCTGCCAGGCTCTTGGAACCCTGCCATATTTTCCGTTCACGTTGGTGGGAAAGCACATCGATGTGTTTCACAACAGCACGCAGGTGATGTACACTTGGTGGCCTTCACTTTGGGGAAATTGAGGTGAGTGAGCAGTCGCATTCTCCACAGCTCGCCCGTTGTTTACAGGCCTTGGGTGCTGGGGGGTGGGGTGCAGGGGCAACTGACGCCTGGCCCCGGAGACAACTGCTGAGGTGGGGTGTGTCCAGGGGCAAGTGCTAGCCAGCCTCAGAGGCTACACCTGGGGCCTGGGCTGGGGTGTCCAGGGGCAAGTGCTGGCCAGACATGGAGGTGACTACTGGGGGGTGGGTTGTGGCGGGTGGTGTCCGGGGCAAATGCTGGCCAGCCTCGGAAGTGACTGTTGTCTGTGGTGGGGAGGGTCAAGTGCTGCCCTCGCGCTGCAGCCCGTACACAGGCAATCGAGGTTGGGGACAGGGTAAGCGAGGGAAGTAGCCATGCATTCAGGATACCTGTATAAACTGACCATGCCTCTGCAACTGAAGCAGATCAGGCACAGTCACAGTGATATGATAAGGTCAGGCTCCTAGCCTCCCTGCCCATGCAAACGATGCCGAGGCACCAAAATGCCACCAAGTGCTCCAGACCTTACCCTCACCACACCCGGCACAGACTTCAAGTCCACCACATTATTGGACCAAGAACAGCTGGTCTTCGCACATTGTTCAATTTCCTCACCAACACTGGCCATGTAGCAGTCACTGCTGGAGCCGCTCACAGCCCCTTACAATCTCAGCATCCTGGTTTGGACCAGTGTCCCCCATGTCACAGGTTGACAGGGCAGCCATGCAGCGAACTCACCTCTGGCCATCCGAGGGGTGACCAGCACTCTCCGGGAAGCATTAAGGGGTGGTCACACAGGGCCAGGAAAGGTGCTAAGTACAGCCATGATAACCACATCTCTCTCTCTCTCATACTGCAGGAGGATCATGTCAGGATCATGGATCCTGGTGACCTAGCTGTATGCCTGATGGCCTACAGAGACCGTAGAAGACGGAGGAGAAAGCGACTGAGGCACTGGCCGTGCAAAGGCAGGAGCAGCAACCTCATGAAGAAGGAGCAGCAGGGGCCTCCGCAAGAGCGATAGCGAGCCGTGTCTGGTCGGCGCCTAGCAACACCGCCTGCCATTCCTGCAGATGATTGAGAACCAGTGTCGCCAACAACTGCACATGTCTAGAGACCTGGTTGCTCACATCTGCCGCTTACTGCAGGACTTGGCACCAAGGGACATGGAGGGTATCCACTGTCAGTGGTTGTGAAAGTGACCATGGTGCTCAATTTCTATGACAGTGGCTCCTTCCAGGGCTCCACAGGTGACCTCTGTGGGATTTCACAATTTGCCACCCACAAACGCATCCATGAGGTCACAGATGCCATCTTCTCCATGGCACACAACTTTGCGCATTTCGCCCGGGACTGGCTCAGCCAAGATGCAAGGGCCATTGAATTTGCCCTGATCTCAGGATTCCCTCAGGTGCAGGGTGCAATTGACTGCACTCATCTTGCGCTCAGGTCTCCATCGCTACACTTGGTGGACTTCATCAATCGCAAGGGCTTCCACTCACTGTGGTATGCAACCACCAGAAATGCATCCTGCAGGTATGCGCATGGTTTCCAGGGACTGTGCACGATGCCTACATTCTGAGTTGCTCACAGATCCCTACAGTCTTCCAGGGTCCACAGAGGCTGCAGGGTTGGCTCCTTGGGGACAAGGGCTGCCAGCAGAGGGCATGGCTGATGACACCCGTGTGGCGGCCTCAGACTGCAGCAGAGCGATGCTATAATGAGTCTCATGCAGCAGCTTACAACTTGGTGGAGCAGACCATTGGGATACTGAAGATGCAGTTTCGGTGCCTGGACCGGTCTGGTCAAGCCTGCAATACAGTCCGCAGAGGGTGTCACGCATCGTCGTCGTCTGGTACGCCCTTTACAACATGGCGCTGCAATGTTGAGAGGAGCTGCTCGAGGAGGAGATGGAGAAGCTGTACGCCTCCTCAGATGAGGAGGACACTGATGAGGATGAGGGTGAAGGGCTCCTCGATGGTGACAATGATGTGGATGAGGCTCTCGTGCTAGCTAGATGAGGCAGGCGTGCTCGGGGGGCACTCATAGCTGCAAGGATGATGACATGCAGTGAGCAGACACTATAGATCCTCACATCGTAGTTGTGAACCTTTGACTTCATTTTGGCTTATGGCAGCACCAATACCCTCTGTGAGAATGTTCCTGTCATGGAAATTCAGTGGAGGCCCTAATAGTCACTCGATTGTAGGAGGATAATGACAACATACAGTGAGGACACTCCATTGATCTTCACTCAGCCTCAGAGAATGCCTGACTCCTGTCTGGCCAAGGGCAGCTCACTTGCGCTCCTTGATGAAGGCCATCTCAAAGACACAGCCATGAAACTTTAGAAGCATCTGATGCTTTGTCCACCTTCAGCACCTCAGCTTTTCAGGAGCTGGTGCACAGCATCACTGGTTTCAGATGCTGGTGTGATGGGTCCAGCCCCACCTTAAAGATGTTGAAAGTACACTGAGAGAATGAGAGAACTTTATTGCAGTGCCCACCTAATTCTGGCAGCAATGACCAGCACTACCAAGGTGCAGGCATCAGTAATGTTTCCAGGGAGTGTGAGGCTGGACCATCACTTTGGTCTGAAGGCTGCACAGAGCATAGGGAAGAGGCCCTGGACTGAGACATCTGCCTTTATCTTGTGCAGAAAAGTTTCACATCTGAGTGACAAGAACACTGCTCATCAGAGCAAGATGCCACAGGCAGGGAGACATTCTTGGGAGTTTATTGACAATAGTGAACAGTATGTACAAATGATCAATGCCCGTGCCCAGGCTGTGCAACTACTTTTACCTAACTTTCCTAACCCTGCTGCTACTTCTTGGTGCTCCCTGGACATCCACAGCAGAGGTGGAGGCAGCCTGTTGACTGTGTTGCCCTGTCTGTGATGACTTTGGTGAGTGTCCTCTGGAGGGCCGAGTCTTGGAGGGCCCCGGCCTGCTTTCGGTGTCCTCCTCTGTGGCAGTGGCACCCTCCTCGGCCTGTGAAGCTGGAGTAGGGGAGGTCACTCCCAGAGTCACCTGGGTGGATGGCCCCAGAGTGTCTACCTGCTCCCTATGGGTGCCCAAGAACCCCTGGCTGACTGTGTGAGCAGAAGGGATAGCTGGAGTGAGATCGAGCTGCCCAGCACCCCTCTCGTGTATACACTTTTGGAGGCCAACTATTGAATCAGCGATGGAGTTAAGCCCCGCAGCAGTGCAGGAGTGACATCGTGGGCCAAGGTCTCCATGGTAGCCACCATCCTACTAGATTGATCTCAGTACATTGCAATGCTGGCGCTATCACCTCAGCCTGAAGAAGGATGCACTCTTCCATCGTGCCTTGCAATCTGAGGAGTGCAGCGGACATCCCGTGTTATGTACCGCCTGCAACACATGGGAAGTCCTAGATGCTTCTTGTGCTCTGACCGACCACATGTACAGGAAGTGCCACGAGCTGTAGCTATTTGAGCTCTGAGTTTTGAAGCTTGAGCAGCAGCTGGAGGCACTGAGGTGCACTCACGAGGCTGAGAGTTTCGTGGATAACATGTTTTTAGACATGGTCACTCCACAGCTTACGGAAATGCAGACAGAAAGGGAATGGGTGACCATCAGTCAGAAGAAAGGTGTCAGGCAGGCAGTCAGGAAATCCCCAGGGTGCATCTGGCTCGCGAATTGTTTTTCTGTGTTGGAAAACGGTGAGAGTGATGTTTCCTCTGGCGAGTGCAGCCACACTCATGGCACTATGAGTGGCTCAGCTGCACAGGGGGGAGGAAAAAGAAGGGAAGTGCAATAGATGTAGGAGACTTGATAGTAAGGGGAACAGACAGGCATTTCTGTTGCCGTAGATGTGACTCCAGGATGGTATGTTGCCTCCCTGGTGCCAGGGTCAAGGATGTCACTGAACGTCTGTAGGGCAATCTAAAGGGGGAAGGCAAACAGACAGAGATTGTGGTACATATTGGTACCAACGACATAGGTAGAAAGAGGGATGAGGTCCTGCATGCAGAATTTAGGGAGCTAGGAAACAGATTAAAAAACAGGACCTCAAAATAATCTCTGGATTACTTCTGGTGCCACGCGCTAGTGAATATATAAATAAGAGGCTAGTCTAGCTTAATGCATGGCTGGAGAGGTGGTGCAGGAGAGAGAGCTTTAGATTCCTGGGGCATTGGGATCATTTCTGGGGGTGGTGGCACCTGAAATGGAATGGGACCAACATCCTTGCGGGAAAGTTTGCTAGTGCTGTTGGGGAGGGTTTAAACTAACTTGGCAGGGGCATGGGATCCTGTGGGGAGGTTCAGCAGGGGGAGATGCACAGCCAAAATTAGAAGAGAGAGCCTGGAAGGTATAGAAATTATAGGCCAGTTAAAGCACAAGGGAGTTTGGCAAGGTTGGATGGTATTTATTTTAATGCAAGGAGTCTGACGAATAAGGCAGATGATTTGAGGGTGCAAATTAACACATGGAAGTATGATGTCATTGCTGTCACAGAGAAATGGTTGAGAGAGGGGCAGGATTAGCAGCTCAATATTCCAGGATATAGGGTCTTCACAGGCGAGACAGGGAAGGAGGTCAAAGAGGAGGGGGTATTGCAATATTGATCAAGGAATCAATTACAGCAGTAAGCAGAGATAACATCTTAGAAGGCTCCTCAAATGAAGCCATTTGGGTAGAACTGAAAAACAAAAAAGGAGCAATCACATTGCTGGGAGTGTACCATAGGCCCCCAAACAGTCAGAGAGAAATAGAAGAGCAGATATGTAGGTACATTTCAGAGAAGTATAAAAGTAAAAAGGTAGTAATTGTGGGGGATTTCAACTTCCCAACATTAACTGGGTTAGTCATTGGGTGATAGGTTTAGAGGGAGCGGGATTCTTAAAATGCATCCAGAATAGCTTTTTAAGCCAGTACATAGAAGGTCCAACAAGAGAGGGGGTGGTCCTGGACTTAATTTTAGGGAATGAAATTATGAGGGCATATATAGGGTAGACAGGAAGGAACTTTTCCTCTTGATGGAGGGATCAATAACCAGGGGCATAGATTTAAGGTAAGGAGCAGGTGGTTTAGAGGGGGTGTGAGGAAGAATTTTTTCACCCAGAGGGTGGTGGGAATCTGGAACTCACTGCCTGAAAGGGTGGTAGAGGCAGGAACTCTCATAACATTTAAGAAATATCTGGATGTGCACTTGCGATGCAATGGCAGACAAGGCTATGGGCCTAGTGCTGGAAAATGGGGTTAGAATAGGTAGGTACTTGTTTAACCGGCACAGACTCGATGGGCCAAAGGGCCTTTTCCTGTGCTGTAGACCTCCATAACTCTATGACTCTATCCCTTCTTGATGTTCCCTAACTTGTGTTTGCATCTCCAGCAACTTTGATATGACCGAGTCCAGAGGCTCATCATCTGACTTGGACTCAGCAATGTTTTGGCCTGCAGCAGTCCTCTGAGTGCTGGGGGCCTGGGAAATCCCTGCCTCCACCTGCTGTGGATTAGAAAGTGCGATGTGCTCACCAGAGTGTGATCCCTAGGCTACTCTAAAGCTAGGTCCCACTGAGGTGTGTGTCTCTGCGCTGGTGGAGGGTGTGGGTCAGCACTGTGACTGGACTTCAGGGAGGGTGCCTACAGGTTCGTCTTCAGAGGTTTCTTTAGGCCCTGGGTCATGGATTCTGTCGGCTGTTTGGCAGATGTGCCTGCGAAAAAGGGGAGATAATTTGTGCATTGCAGTGGTCTGTGAAAGAGGACACACCACTCACGGCATTGTTGTCTGATGGATGCTGCACTGCTGGATCCTCACTTGGCAGAGCAGCATCGACCTCACCATCAGCACAGGACCAGCTGGGTGGCTCTGTTTTTGAATTCTGTCCGAACTTTGAATTCTGGCATCCCTCCACCTGTCTGTGACCTTTCCCTCCTGTTGTAAGCCAGTTTGTCCTGCATGGATAAAGATAGGGAGAGTGTAACAGGACTCCTGCCGGGTCAGATGATAAGTATACCTGGCCTGTGTGGGTGGTGAGTGGTCCCATGGATGGGATGAGGACAATGATGATGTGTGTGAAGGAGTGAATGGTGATTCCCTTGCACTGGCTGTGAGTGAGGACCTTGTGGATATGTGATGGGTTTGTGAGTGTGTGAGTTGGGAGTGACAAAAAGAGTGACTTACTTTGGCGGAATCGAGGAGATCATTCATCCTTTTGCTGCACTGGGTAGCTGTCCTCCTCTGCAGGGTGTTCTCGCTGACCACTGCTGTCACTGCCTCCCAAGCTGGGTTGGTGACATTGCTGCCCATCCTGCGGCCAGAGCAAGAGTTGAGCAACTCCCGGCGGGCCTCCACGGCATCCAGCAGTCACTTGAGGGACCCGTCATTAAAGCGAGGGGCTGCAGTCTTTATGCCTTTGCTGTCAATGTCTCTGGGACAATGGTGGTGAGCTGGTGGCGATGAACGCTTTGCTAGCGGCTGCCTTTTAAAGATGTTGGCTGGCATGATGCAACAGCGGGGTTATGGCGAACAGGTGAATGAGAACCCGCCCGCCATGGAAAAGGTGTGTTTCCCAGGAATGTATCAATAATGAGGCAGGCTCAGGAAGATACGGTGTGAAAACCCATCATTTTCGTCGGTGGGTAGGGCTCCATTTTACCCACCCGCTACCGCACTTAGTGCAATTCTGGGAAAATTCTGCCAATAGTATTCATCATAGACTAGAGTTCCCATATCTCTGGATTTATTTAGCTGAAACAGCTCTTTTCTTGCCTTTTAAAAGCCCTTTTTAAAGTTCAGTATAGGTTTGGTCAGCTGGTGACATTACAGGTTTATCAGTCATGCACAAGTCACATCATTGTGACAAACCACCCACCAAATCCAAAAATGCTGGTTGATATGAAAGTTATTAACCAGCATAATGGTGACTCCATGTTTTTTATTTTATTTATTCAAGGGGTGTGGACGTTGCTGGCTAGGTCAGGATTTATTGCTCACCTCTAATTGCCCTTGAGAAGGTGATGGTGAGCTGCCTCCTTGAACCACTGCAGTATCATGTGCTGTACATACACCCACAGTGCTGTTAGGAAGGGAGTTCCAGGATTTTGACCCAGCGACAGTGAAGGAACGGTGATATATTTTCAAGTCAGGGTGGTGAGTGACTTGGAGAGGAACTTCCAGGTGGTGGTGTTCCCATGTGTCTAGTGCCCTTGTCCTTCTAGATGGTAACGGTCATGGGTTTGGAAGGTGCTGTTTAATTAGCCTTCATGAGTTCCTGCAGTGCATCTTGTAGATGTACACACTACTGCTACTATGCATCAGTGGTGGAGGGAGTAAATGTTTGTGGAAGAGGTGCCAATCAAATGGCTACTTTTCCCTGGATGATGTAAGGCTTCTTGGGTGTTGTTGGAGTGCTCTCATCCAGGCAAGTGGAAAGTTTTCCATCACGTTCCTGACTTGTGCCTTGTAGATGGTGGAAAGGCTTTGGAGAGTCAGCTGATGAGTTACTCATTGCAGGATTCCTAGCCTCTGACCTGCTTTTGTAGCCACTGTATTTATATGACGAGTCCAGTTCATTTTCTGGTCAATGGTAACCCCAAGGATGTTGATAATGGGGGGTTCAGTGATGGTAATGCCATTGAACATCAAGGGCCAATAGTTAGGTTCTCTCTTGTTGGAGATGGCCATTGCCTGGCACTTGCATAGTGCGAATGTTACTTACTACTTTTCAGCCCAAACCTGGATATTGTCCAGGTCTCTGTTGCATTTGGATGTGGACTGCCTCAATATCTGAGGAGTCACAAATGGTGCTGAACTTTGTGCAATCATTAGCAAACATCCCCACTTCTGACCTTATGATCAAAGGAAGGTCATTGATGAAGCAGCTGAAGATGATTGTGCCTAGGACACTACCCTGAGGAACTCCTGCAGTGATGCCCTGGCACTGGAGTGATTGACCTCCAACAACCATGACCATCTTCCTTTGTGCTAGGTAGGACTCCAACCAGTGAAGAGTTTTCCCCCAATTCCTATTGACTCCAGTTTTGCTATATCTCCCCGACACCACACAAGGTCAAATATAGCCTTGATGTCAAGGCAGTCACTCTCACCTCACCTCTGGAGTTCAGCTCTTTTGCCCATATTTGAACCAAGGCTGTAATGAGGTCGGATGCTAAGTGACACTGGCGGAGCCCATACTGAGCGTCAGTGAGCAGGTTATTGCTAAGCAATCTTGATGGCACTGTTTATGATCCCTTCCATTACTTTACTGATGATCAAGATTAGACTGATGGGGCAGTAATTGGCCGGGTTGGATTTGTCCAGCTTTTTGTGTATAGGGCATACCTGGGCAATTTTCCGCATTGCTAGGTAGATGCCAATGTTGTACCTGTACTGGAACAGCTTGGCTAGGAGCATGGCAAGTTATGGAGCATAAGTCTTCAGTGCTATTGCCGGAATATTGTCAGGGCCCATAGCTTTTGCAGTATCCAGTGCCTTCAGCCGTTTCTTGATATCACGTGGAGTGAATCGAATTGGCTGAAGACTGGTATCTGTGATAAAGGGGACCTCTAGAGGAGGCCGAGATGGATCATTCACTTGGCACTTCTGGCTGAAGATCGTTGCAAATGCTTCTGCCTTATCTTTTGAACTGATGTGCTGTAACATGAGAAAAGCTGAAAGAGGAACCAACCAACCATTAAGGAATACTTATTCTGAAACCCAAAGTCTATTATCTCGCATATTTTTACTATGTTTCAAAGTAACTTATTTTTTAATACTATCTGTGTATCAGTTATATATTTGTGAAAAAAAATGTAGCGCAAAGTTATCTTTAATTAAACCTATTAGAAACATTATCCTATCACCAGCACTTTGTACCTCTCACCTAGCTTAAAGTTTAAATGGGAAGCATGTACTTTCTGAAATTAAATTTCTGAAATTGATTTTCATGACACACTTCAACCCCCACACACCAATAAAATTGTAGAAACAAACTTAACTGTAGGTTTTGAAATCGGGCCCAAGACTCACAGCCGTTGCACAACCTTCAAATTACTTTAAATTGTAGGGAAGTTTGAGTAAAAAAATGCTCCTTTATGATTCTCAGTCTTTGGTAATTGTTACAAAAACCCTGTATTATCATCACCATGTTATGTTTAAGCTGATTCTGAATTCTTAATTTTGTTCTTGACCTTTAGTTACCTTCATCCGTCTTTGGACTTTTCAGTCAAGCATATTCCTTCAATATAGCATCCAAAAACATTCCTTTTTCTCAAAATATGTAATTGGAGAGATTTGTAGAGAACCATCAAGTGCACCCGATGAAAATTCAGACTGAAATCGAAGGAATACGGCAAAAATAAATATGCCATGGAGTGATTGACTACAGGAAAGGTACAAATCTTTTGGTTCTTGATTTAGTTGTGCATGTATATGGCACAAGGCAGAGCCTGTGCAACATTTCAAAGATGTGCAGGCAAAACCATCTTCCTGAAAATATCAATAAAGGCAGCTTTCTCAAAGTTAAATTTAAATTTCTTTTTTTAAAAAGAAAAACAAAAAACTCAGAGATACTAGGTAAATAACTGAAGGATTATTAATCTGTACTTGGGTTGAGATGCATTTCAGATTATGTCATCAGCTACAGAAATGAGCATTTCTGCACAGCTAGAAAATGAAGGAACAGTGATATATTTCCAAGTAGTGCGTGACTTACAATTTGGAGGTGATAGCACTCCCATGCACCTGCTGCTCTTGCCCTTCTAGCTAATATAGATAACTGGTTTGGAAGTTGCTTTATGGGAAGCTTTGGTGAGCTATTGTACTGCATTTTGTGTATGATACCAACTTCAGACACAGTACACAGATGGCAGAGGGAGTGAATGCTTAAGGTGGTGGAAGGGGCGCCAATTAAGTAGGCTGCTTTGTCCTGGATGGTGTTGAACTTCTGGGGTTGTTAAAGCTGCACTAGATCTGGACAAGTGGAGAATGTTGCATCATACTCCTGATTTATACCTTATGGACAGTCATTGGTGAGCCATGAGCTGTGCCACTCACCATAGAGTACCCAAACTCTGAGCTGCTCTTGTAAACATAGTATTTATGTGACTGGTGCAGTTAAGTTCCTGGTCAATGGAGACCCTGCAGAATATTAATAGTTGGCGATTGGATAATATTAATGCCATTGAATGTAAAGTGGAGATGGTTATACCTCTTCTTGTTGAAGATGATCATTGCCTGGAACATGCATGGCATCTGTTACTTGCCAGTTATCAGTACAAGCATGGATCATGTCCAGGTCTTGCAGTGTGTCAGCACAAACTCCTTCATTATCTGAAGAGTTGTGATTGGAACTGCACACTGAGTAATCGTCAGTGAACACTTCTGACTTCTGACATTATGATTGTGGGAAGTCATTGATGAAGCAGGCAAAGATGATTGGGTCTATGACACTGTCCTGAGGAACTCTTGTAGAAATTCCCTGGGTCCAGATGATTAACCTCCAACAGCCACAACGACCTACCTTTGTGCTAGGAATAATTTCAACCAGTGAAGAACTTTGCCCTGGATTCCCGTCACTTCAATTTAACAAGGGTGCCTTGATGCCACACTCAACTGCTGTCTATTGTCAAATGCAGTCACTCTCACCTTACTCCTGGATTTCAGCTCTTTGGCCATGTTTGGACCAAAGCTGAAATGAACTCAGGAGCAAAGTAGAACCCAAGCTGAGCATTGGTGGACAGGTGAGTAAGTGTTCCTTGACACCACTGTCAGTGAGTAGTTCCATCACTTTGTTCATGATTAAATGTACATGGTGCCATTGTAATTGGTTGGATTAGGTTTGTTCTGCTTTTTGTGGACAGGACATGGTGTAGCTGTACTGAAACAGCTTGGCTAGAAGCATGACTCGTTCTGGAGCACAGGTTTTCAGTACCATAGCCATGTTGTTGTTGGGGTCCATAGCCTCTGCTGTGTCCAATGCACTCAGCTGTTTCTTAATATCACATTCAGTGAACTGAATTGTCTGAAAGCTGGCATGTGTGATGTTCAGGAGGAGGCTGAGATGGATTATTCTCTCGGCACTTCTGGCTGAAGATGGTTGGAAATGCTTCAGCCTTGTCTTTTGCACTCACATGTAGAACACCTGTTCTGAATCTATCCCATTTAGCATGGTGATAGTGCCACATAACACAATAAAAGTGTCCTCAATGTGAAAATGGGACTTTGTCTCCACAGATACATTGCATTCATCACTCCTGTCAATGTATCTGTGAATTGCAGACCAGTGATAACAAGATCAGGTCTTTTTTTTCCTCATGTTGGTACTCTCACCACCTGTCCCAGGCCCACGCTGATAAGTATGTCCTTTAGGACTCCATCAGCTTGGTCAGTATTAGTGCTACTCAGGCAGCCTTGGTGATTGACATTGGAGCCAGCTACCCAGAGTACATCCTGTGCCCTTGATAGCCAAAGTACTTTTTCTAAGTGGTGCTTAACATGGAGGAGTACTGATTTATCAGCTGAGGGAGGGCAGTAGGTGTTTATAAGCAGGAGGTTTCCTTGTCCTTGTTTGAATCGATGCCATGAGATTTCATGTGGTCAGAAGTGAACATGGAGGAGTCCGAGGGTCACTCCATCCCAATTGTATATCTCAGTGCCATCACCTCTGGTGGACCTTTCTGCTGGTGGGACAGGACATACCCAGAGATGGTGATGGAGGGGACTGTGATATTGGCTGAAAGCTATGATTCTGTAAGAATGACTATCTTGCCTGTGACTGGTCTGTGGGACAACCCTCTCAATTTTGGCACAGGTCCGCAGGTGTTAGTGAAGAGAATTTTGGGTGGAGGTGGGAAGGCGTTGGGCTGGGCTGGGCATTCCTGTTTGTGTCAGAATCCAGTGTTTAGGTTGATGTCTGGTCGTCAGTTTAGCTTTATTCATGTTACGGCTTATCCTAGCTGTTTGATACCACTTATGAGACCATTTCAAAGGGCAAAGGGCAGTTAAGAACCAGGGCCGGATTTTAGCTACCAAGGCAGGTAGCTCAAGTTGGGATGTTTCTAAATTTCTATTCATCCTACCTTAGGGCTTGGCAACACCCTTGGCCACCTCTGGTCTGCTTCTAGGGTCACCGGGCCTGACTTCATACCTCCTGCCTCACCCAGAAGTGCCCTATATGTCAAGGCAGGTCTGTTGGGTCAAGTAATTTCCAGACTCGACAGAATCGACAGACCTACCTTAATATAAAAGGCCTCATCATATGCAATTTTCACTTAAGGGAGGTGAGGGTGGGGCTGCCTGGGGGTGGGGGGCATCAAGTCAGCCTAGAAGCAGATCGGAGGTGGCCAAAGGTGCTGCTGAGTGTCGAGTGGGGCTGGTTAGGAGGCTTGTCTCGGTTCTCTGGGAGTTTATCCCAGTTGTTTTAAAATAAGTTAGGCCCTTCAGCCCTCATCCCTCACTCCCCCTCACCCACAACCACTCCCCATTCAATCTCCATGCTCTCTTCATGCCAATGCATACCCACCACCCCCCTCCAAGCCACCTCCCCTTGCAACTCATATCTACATTCATTCCAACTCATACCCTCCGTGCCATCTTATAACTGCCTCATAACCCCCAATCCAAAATTCATGCCACTTCATGCTTCAATAGCCAGTCACCCAGTATCCACTATGGAGATACCTAAGGAGTCATATGGAGATGAAAATATATATATAAACTTCTAGTAACGTAATAGAACTGATGCACACTTGATACAGAAGAAAACTCTCATACATGAAACTCATTTAGAGATCTTAATTCACCTCAGCTGGTCCTCCTCCTTCAGGTACCATGCCCCAAGAGGGCATTGGCAACTGCAGACTTCATGGATTGGTCCATGATTATGCTTGGCAAAGTACTACGGGTGATTTGCCATTGCCCTCTGCAGCATAGCTGACCAAGAAACTCCCATTCTTACAATCTTTCAGTCAGGTATATTGGAAGGATTTGATAATCAACCTGTTTGGCCATGTTACAAGCACCTTCTTGCCATCAAGCCCTGAAGTGGGACTTGGACCAGAGCTTCTGGCCCAGAGGTAGGGGTGCTACCACTGAACCACAAAACTCTCTTAAGTGGTCAATCTGTTATCAAAAGAAACAAACTTCAAAGACAGCTAACCCTTTAATAGTCGCTTTAAATTGGCAGTCAAACAAAAATGCAAACACTGCCTCCTCCGTTGAGATAAGTGCTTTTGGAGTTTTTGACACTCAGCCAAGCATCCATAATTACTTCAGCAGTAATAACAGCTTGGGAAATGTCAACAATGAACTCTATTGAAACTGCAGGAACGGATGGCATTTTTTTCCAAGCTACAGCACATGGCCTGTCAATCAAAGCACTCCGCCAGTTGATTTTTTTTTAACTTTAACTAACAGCTGCAGCCAGGTTTGTTTAAAGGGCTGGAGATTCAAATAACTTTGGGTCATGACACTTAAGCAGACCTTATGCACCCTTCAAAAGCATTTATATTTACAGTTAAGTCCTACCTTTCAGAATTTCCTTGGTTGCATTTTCACTTACCTGTGCTTTGCACTTTCTATGCTGCCTCGCCCATCACATGAGCAATGTTCACTTATCTGCCTTTTCTTCTCCCTCTCTCCTCTTTCCCTAACCCTAATCCACTTTCCCCAGGGCGGCCATGACATAGCAGAGACTGGAATTGTTGAAATCCAATGCTGGATCATGTGACATGGACAGATGCTCATGTCACTTTCTTTTACATATAGCTTTTGGCCAGTGCTGAGTATTAGTGTGTTGATCCAGGCAGGAAGAAACTTCCTGACATAGAGGTGACACAGTGGCTTGTCTTCTCACCTACGTTCCTTTTTTTAAAAAGTGGCAATCGAGGCATTTTGTTTGGTGAAGAGATTATTATTCTGGGAGTTGAAGTGCAGCTCGAACAATCTTGAAATCTTCACCGACGTATTGATCAGAGGTTCCCCCGTCAGTTGTATACATGTACCGCTCTACAGTTTGCTGTACAGTAACTGCCCAAACTAATGCTGCCCTTGCATGGCTGGAACCTATCTAATTGAGTCCCATTGAAAAACATGTTCATTGTTCACGATTTCGCATTTGCGAGGTTTCACGGGAACAAAACCCCTGCGAATGGTGGGACTTTACTGCACTCCATAAACTTGTGGCTCCCACACTGCGAGTTAAGGCCATTGGGTCAGTGAAAATGGGGCCTGTTTGAGCTAAGCATTAATTTCAAATGGCTTTATTAAGTTTGGGTTTCCCGCCTGTGATTCATGCCTTACAGCCATCGTCCTGTCAACAAAGGTTGCATCTGTTGGCAGTGAGGGCCAGACTTCTGCATTTGGGTTCCACCCGCCATTTTGAAGTCTCTGGAGTCGGCCCGACTCCGCGAATACCTAGTGCTTGATCATACTGTTTAAATCTGGAGTAACATATCGGCCAGACTGTGTAAGAGTGGTAGATTTCCCCCCTTAAATGCCATGAGTGAACCAGTGGGCTCTTTATGACAATCTGATATTCCGTCGTCCCCATCTTAAGTTTTTCTTTTTGCTTTTTATTTAATTCATTAAATTTAAGGTCAAGAGAACTTCAGAGGCACATTGGTTAAGGAAATTGGATTTAGTTGTGTACAGACAAGGAACCATCTCATGGAACTGCTGTCCCTCTATCCAACTTAAACAAGAACCAGTACAAAAGCAGCTTTACCCCTTTTAACCAAGCCGTGTTTTATCTCAACAATGAAGTCCTTTTACTACAAATTTCTCAGACTGTTGTTTTTTTTGGAGTTTATCTTACCAAAAATATTACAGCATACTAACAATGTTGCTCTTAAAAATGAAATATTTAAAAACATTTATTAATTTATTGTTTATTCAATTTTAATTACTTTACGTGGTGATGACACCATCCTAGTTAGAGAAGGTGATGCCCGGAGTAAAACAGCTAAATTAGCATCAGAAATATGTTATGATCCCTGTAGAGTCCCATTACTATTGAAAAAGAAAATGATCACCACAATACCAACAGATAGGAAACTGCTGGATAAGATTTTACTTTTTAAAACTTTTACTGTAACAAACCAACTAAAATGTCTGGTGTACTGACCTCTACCTCACAGAGGCTAAGTGCCAACTCTCAGATACTTCCTCCTACCTTCCCCTGGACCAAGACCCCACCACCAAACACCAAGCCATTGTTTCCAGGACTGTCACTGACCTTATCTCCTCTGGAGATCTACCTTCCACAGCTTCCAACCTCATAGTCTCCCAACCTCGTACAGCCCACCTCCTACCCAAAATCCACAAACAGGACTGTCCCGGTAGACCGATCGTGTCAGCCTGATCCTGTCCCACGGAACTCATTTCTTCCTATCTTGACTCAATTCTCTCTCCCCTTGTCCAGTCTCTTCCCACCTACACCCGCAGTTCCTCTGACACCCTACATCATATCAACAATTTCCAGTTGCCTGGCCCCAACCGCCTCCTCTTCACCATGGATTCCCAATCCCTCGACACCTCCATCCCCCCACTGGGATGGTCTGAGGGCTGTCTGCTTCTTCCTTGAACAGAGGCCTGAACAAACCCATCCACCACCACTCTCCTCTGTCTGGCTAAACTTGTTCTCTTGCTGAAGAACTTATCCTTAAACTCCTCTCACTTCCTCCAAATAAAAGATGTGGCTATGGGTACCCGCATGGGCCCCAGTTATGCCTGTCTCTTTATGGGGTATGTGGAACATTCCTTGTTCCAGTACTCCTCTTGCCCCCTCCCACAACTCTTTCTCCGGTACATCGATGACTGTTTTGGTGCTGCTTCACGCTCTCGTCTAGGCCTGGAAAAATATATTACTTTTGCTTCCTCTTTCCACCCCTCCATCACTTTCACATGGTCCATCACTGACACTTCCCTTCCCTTCCTTGACCTCTCTGTCTCAATTTCTGGTGATAGACTGTCCACCAATATTCATTACAAGCCCACCAACTCCCACAGATACCACGACCACAACTCCTCACACCCCGCTTCCTGTAAGGACTCCATCCCGTTCTCTCAGTTCCTTTGTCTCTGTCGCATCTGTTCCAATGATGCCACTTTCCAAAACAGTGCTTCTGACATGTCTCCCTTCTTCCTTCACCAAGGTTGACGGGGCCCTCAACTGTGTCCGACCCATCTCCAGTGCCTCTGCCCTCACACCTTCCTCTCCCTCCCAGAACCATGATTGGGTCATCTTTGTCCTCACTTTTCACCCCACCAGCCTCTGCATCCAAAGGATCATCCTCTGCCATTTCTGCCAACTCCAGCATGATGCCACCACCAAACACATCTTCCGTTCACCCCCCCTGTCAGCAATCCATAGGGACCATTCCCTTCGGGACACCCTGGTCCACTCCTCCATCAACCCCTACACCTCAACTCCTTCCCACAGCACCTTCCGATGCAATCACAGAAGGTGCAACACCTGCCCCTTTACATCCCCCCTCCTCACCATCCAAGAGCCCAAACATTCCCTTCAAGTGAAGCAGCGCTTCACTTGCACTTCTCTCAATTTGGTCTACTGCACTCACTGCTCCCAATGCATTCTCCTCAACATTGGAGAGACCAGACGCAGACTGGGTGACCACTTTGCAGAACACCTTCAGTCTGTCTGCAAGCATGACCCAGACCTTCCTGTCATTCGCCATTTCAACACACCACCCTGCTCTCATGTCCACATGTCTGTCCTTGGCCTGCTGCAATGTTCCAGTGAAGCTCAACGCAAACTGGAGGAACAGCACCTCATCTTCAGATTAGGCACTTTATAGCCTTCCAGATTTAACATTGAGTTCAACAACTTCAAATCATGAACTCTCCCCATCCTCACCTCTTTTTGATCCCTTTTTTTAGTATTTATTCTTTAATTTATATATATATACTTTTCCCACTCATTTCTTTTATTACTTTTTAAATTTACTTCCATTCATTGTTTTATCCCCACCTTCTAGCCTCTTTCGATCTTTTTTCCCACACTGTCCCCTCCCCCCACCCCACCCCCACTAGGGCCATCTGTCACTAGCTCATCCTGCTTTCTACTCTTAATATCACCATTAGCACCTCCTTTAGCCAGTATCACCACCATCAACACCCCTTCGACCTTTTGTTTATGACATCTTTTGCAATCTCTCCTTTGCCTCCACCTATCACTGGCCTTCTATCCAGCTTCACCTGTCCCACCCCACTTAAATGAGTATATATTTCACCACATTTCTACTTCTCTTTAGTTCTGAAGAATAATCATACGGACTCGAAATATTAGCTCTGTCTTTCTCTCCACCGATGCTGTTGGACCTGCTGAGTTTTTCCAGCGATTTTTGTTTTTGTTTCAATTAAAATGAACATCATTCAAAAATAAATTAACAAGTGAAGGATATTTCAAATAAAAACAATCCACTTTAGATAGTTGGTACAAGAAAGATACACCTCACATAGTTATAAATGCTCGCATTACTTTCCGTACATATGTGGGACCATGTGCAATTTCACTGCTTTTTGAACCCATCCTCCACTCTGTAGGGTCTCTTACTCCCACATAAGCATTTCTTCCCTTGAGTTGGATTAATCAGCAGCCATATTCCATCCAAAGTCCCTAGGCACGGTTACCGCATTTCCACGAACCCTCTCTCACTCAGGTCACGACAGTCTTAGTGTCACAGAATCTCCACAGAACCCATTCCCATTCCCTTTAGATGGTCTGGTGGACTCTGGAAACACTGAAATAGCAGCAATTGGTGTGGCCAAAACCACAATCTATTGCCCTTCCTGACTGCAGCTCTCTGCTCTTTCTAATTGTGCAACACACGCAGTTATACAGGCTCTGCACCATTCCCAGAAACCAGCTTCAACATCAGGATCTATTCAAAGGCTGCCAAAGAGAAAACTGTTCCATTCAGAGAGAACCTTGCTTGTTTTCCCTTCACATGAATTCTCAATATGTTGTGTACTGCCAGACAGAAAACACAGGTTGAGCTAGCCCCACTGCAATTAGCTTTTTATTTACCCTTTGCTTCTTAGATGTTCATTCACAAGGCAACCTCAGGTCACATGTAGGTTTCTTAGAACTGAATGATGTCATAATCAGGAAACCAGTTGACCCTCTTTCGGAATACTCCCCAGCCCACTTTGGTCTTTAAGGGACATCACACAAAAGGAAATATAGATTTTTCCCAGCACATGGTTCATCACAAGTTAATATCATAGGCTCACAGTTCTTCAGCAGTCAAGCTATTTCTCACCAAAGCCAAATTCCACTAGCTCTCCTGGTTTGAATAAAAATAACCAACTAAGACAAGAAACCATTTAACAATTTGGAAGTTTATTTTTCTTCAATAATACACAACTTAATGTGAGAATTATGAGATCTCTGTGACAAAACTGGAGCAACAGATCTATTCCAATCATATTGTCACTTGTGGATTCTATATTTTGCTGCTTCTCATTTTAAAAAATTGCTACCCCACTAGTTTATAGATTTCAGGGCCATTAGTAACATGCAATCATTTCAAAATAAATACTAGAACTAACAGTTTGAAAAACTCACTCTAGAGAATCATTTCTTGTTCCTTGCCAAAAAAATAATAATGAAGTGAATAAAATGAAAACTGAATACAAAAGTAATAGTAAAGGACGGCATCTTCCATACAAATCTGTTTCCACAAAAACAATGGTGTATAAAAAAAATTAAGGGAGCAAAGAAAGTGTTGATACAAATGGTTTCCCTCTACTGAAAAAGACTAAGGCTTTCTGGTCCTGATTTCCTGGTTCTTGAACCTGCTCTGCCATTCAACTAAATCATGGCTGATCTTCCAAGTCAATGCCATTTTCCTGCTATAAGCCCATATCCCTTGATATCTTTAATAACTGGAAATCTATCTATCACTGTCTTAAACATGCTCAAAGATTGAGCCCTCTGAGGTAGAGAATCCCAAAGATTCACCTGGCTCTGGGAGAAGAAATTCTTCCCCATCCCAGTCCTAAAGAGCCTACCTCTTATTCTGAGACTGTATTCCTTGGTTCTAGGCCCACCAGTCAGGGGAAGTATCCTTCCTGCATCTACATTGTTGACCCCTGTAAGAATGCTATTTGTTTCAATGAGGTCACGTCTCATTCTTCTACTATGTAGGGAATACAGGCCCAGTCTCCTCAATTTCTCCTCATTGGGCAGCCCCACTATTCCAGCAATCAGTCTTGTGAACCTTTGTTGCTCTCCTTCCTTAGGTAAAGAGACCAAGGCTGTACACAATATTCCAGGTGCAGTCTCACCAAGGCTCCATAGAACTGCAGCAACACTTCTTTATTCCTGTACTCAAATCTTCTTGCAATAAAGACCAACACACCATCTGCCTTTCCAATTGCTTTTGCACCTCCATGTTAGCTTTTAGTGACTTGTGAACAAAGACACCAAGGTCCCTTTGGTCATCAACACTTCCCAATCTTTCACCAATTAAGAAATGCTCTGCATTTCCATTTTTCCTACTGAAGTGGGTAACTTCACATCTTTCCATATTGTATTCCACCTGTCATATTCTTGACCACTCACTTAGCCTGTCTAAGTCCTAGTGAAGCTTCTTTGCATCCTTCTCATAACTCATATTCCCACCAAGTTTTGTGTCATCAGCAAACTTGGCAATATTACAATTTTTCCCCACATCCAAATCATTGATATAGATTGCAATTAGCTGGGGCCCAAGCAATGACCCTTGTGGTACCCCTCTAGTCAAGTCTGTAACCTGAGAATGACCTGTTTATTCCTACTCTCCGTTTCCTGTCCATTAACCAATCCTCAACGCATTTCAGTATATTATCCCCAATCACATGTACTCTATTTTACTTACTAAGCTTTTGCATGGAACCTTATCAAAACTCCTCTGAAAATCCAAATACACCACATTCACTGGTTCTCCCTTATCTATTCTGCTAGTTAAATCCTCAAAAAATGCAGCCAATTTTTGAATTGTAACTTTTTTAATGCTTTGTTCTTAATTATTGTACTTGTACTTTGAGGAATGATTAATGATTCAGAAAACTGTTAATTTTTTGATCTCTCATATGACCATTGCACTCTGGAAGAAAGCTGGGTTAAGTAATTACAAACAGTATTAATGAGCTAGTTATTTTTTAAATGACTTACATTTGATTTGAATGACTATTATCACAGAATCACAGAATTATTCCATTACAGAAGGAGGCCATTCAGCCCATTTTGTCTGCATCAGCTCTCCGAATGAGCAATTCCCTTTAAGCCATTCTGCCGCCTTCTCCCTGTATCCCTGAAGATTCTTCCTTTTCAGATAACAGCCTAATTCCTTTTGACTGCTTTGATTGAACCTGTTTCTATGACACTCTCAGATAATGCATTCCAGGTCTTAACCAATGACTGCATGGAAAAGTTATTTTCTCATATCGCTTTTGCTTCTTCTGCCAATGAGTTTAAATCTGTGCCCTCTTGTTCTTGGACCTTTCATGTGTAGAAATAGTTTTCCCTACCTACTCTGTCCAGATCTCTCATGATTTTGAATACCTCTATCAAATCTCCTCTCAGCCTTCTTTTCTCTAAGGAAAACAGTCCTAACGTCTCCAATCTATCTTCATAACTGAAGTTCCTCATCCCAGGAACCATTCTCGTGAATCTTTTCTGCACTTGCTTTAATGGATTCACATCCTTCCTAAAGTGCAATGCCCAGAACCGGACACAATTCTCCACCTGAGGTTGAACTAGTATATTTTACAAGTTCAACACAAACTCCTTGCTCTTGTACTCTATGACTCTATTAATAAAGCTGAGGATATTTTATGCATTGTGCTTTCAATCTATCTTGCCACCTTCAGTTAAGAACATATCTACCCAGGTCTCTCTGCTCCTGCAACCCCTTTAGAATTGTGTCCCTTATATTGTCACTCCATGTTCTTCCTACCAAAATGAATCATTTCACATTGAACTTCACCTGCCCATTCCACCAACTTGTCTTTTTTTATTATTCATTCACGGGATGTGAGCTTCGCTGGCTGGGCCAGCATTTATTGCCCATCCCTAGTTGCCCTTGAGAAGGTGGTGGTGAGCTGCCTCCTTGAACCACTGCAGTCCATGTGGTGTAGAAACACATACAGTGCTGTTAAAAAATGGAGTTCCAGGATTTTGACTCAGCAACAGAAAAGGAATGGTGATATCTTTCCAAGTCAGGATGGAGGGGAACTTCCAGGTGGTGGTTTTCCCATCTACCTGCTGCCCTTATCCTTCCAGATGGTAGTGGTCGTGGGTTTGGAAGGTGCTGTCGAAGAAGCCTTGGTGAGTTCCTGCAGTGCATCTTGTAGATGGGACACACTGCTGCTACTGTGCGTCGGTAGTGGAGGGAGTGAGTGTTTGTGGATGTGGTGCCAATCAATGAGCTGCTTTGTCCTGGAAGGTGTTGGGCTTCTTGAGTGTTGTGGGAGCTGCACTCATCCAGGCAAGTAGGGAGTATTCCACCACACCCCTGACTTGTGCCTTGTAGATGGCGTACAGGCTTTGGGGAGTCATTAGTTGAGTTACTCATTGCAGGATTCCTATCCTCTAAACTGCTCTTATAGCTGCAGTATTTATATGGCTAGTCCAGTTCAGTTTCTGGTCAATGGTAATCCCTAGGATGTTGATAATGTTGGATTCAGTGATGGTAATGCCATTGAACATCAATGGGCAATGGTTGGATTCTATCTTGTTGGAGATGGTCATTGCATGACACTTGTGTGGTGCGAATGTTACTTGCCACTTGTCAGCCCAAGCCTGGATATTCTTCAGGTCTTGCTGCATTTGGACATGGACTGCTATAATATCTGAGGAGTCACGAATGGTGCTGAAATTCCCACTTCTGACCTTATGTTGGAAGGAAGGTCATTGATGAAGCAGTTGAAGATGGTTGGGCTGAGGACACTACCCTGAGGAACTCTTGCAGTCATGTCCTGGAGCTGAAATGGCTGACCTCCAACAATCACAACCATTTTCCTTTGTGCTAGGCATGACTTCAATTAGTGAAGAGCTTTCCCCCGATTCCCGTTGACTCCAGTTTTGCTATATACATTTGAAGTTCTACACCACCCTCTTCACAGTTATCAATGCCTGCAATCATCTGCAAATGTTGAAATTTTGCTTGTACACCAAGATCTAGGTCATTAATACATATCAGGAAAAGTAAGGGTCCCAACACCGATCCCTGGAGAATTCCACTACAGACCTTCCTCCAGCCTGAGAAACATCCATTAATCATTACTCTGTTTCCTGTCACTCAGTTTTTGTTTCGTATCCATGTTGCTACTGTCCTTTTTATTCCATGAGCTACAACTTTGCTCACAAGTCTGTTGTGTGGCACTGTATCAAATGCCTTTTGGAAGTCCATGTGCACCACATCACAGCATTGCCCCCATCAAACCTCTCTGTTATCTCATCATAAAACTCCAGCAAGTTAGTTAAACACAATTTTCCCTTAAGAAATCCATGCTAGTCTTCCTTAATTGATCCACATTGGTCCATCTGACTATTAATTTTGTCCTGGATTAGTATTTCTAGGTGCTTCCCCGCCACTGAGGTTAAAATGACTGGCCCGTAGCTGCTGGTCTTATCTTTTCACCCTTTTTTGAACAATGATGTAATGTTTGCTGTTTTCCAGTGCTCTGACACCACCCCTGATACTAAGAAGGACTGAAAAGATATTCCTAGTGTATCTGTAATTTCTGCTCTCATTTCCCTCAGTATCCTTGGATGCATATCATCTGATCTTGGTACCTTATTAACTTTAAGTATAGACAACTCTTCCCATACCTCCTCTGTATCAATTCTAAACGCTTCTAGTGTATGAATACCTCCTCTTTTATCATGACCTGGATAACATCTTCTTCCTTGGTAAAGACAGATGCAAAGTATTCATTTATTGCCTCAGCTATGCTTTTGCCTCCATGCATAAGTCCCCTTTTTGGTCCCTAATCAGCCACACCCCTCCCTTTACCATAATATTACGATTTATATGCCAAAGAAGACTTTGGGATTTCTTTTTATATTAGCTGCCAGTCTCTTTTCATGCTCCCTCTTTGCTTCTCTTATTTGCTTTAACCCTTCCCCTCTGAACTTTCTATATTCAGCCTGGTTTTCAATTGTATTTTCTGCCTGACATCTGTCCGAAGCACACATTTTCATGGTCATCTTAATTTCTACCTTGTTTGTCATCCAGGGAGCTCTGGCTTTGTTTACCTTTCCTCTCCATTTTGAAGGAATATACATTGACTGTACCCAAACCATCTCAATTTTGAAAGTAGCTAATTGTTGAGGTGCCATTTTTCCTGTCAAACTTTGACTCCAATTAATTCAGCCCATATCCGTTCTTACCATTGAATTTGGCTTTTCCCCAGTTAATTATTATTAGGGTGGAATCGTCCCAGGTTTACACTAAGTGCTGTAGAGGACGTGAAAAGCGCTATTTTACCCGCCGGCAACAATGTTTTATTTTCACGTTGTATCGTCCATTTCCCACCTCATTAATTATGCAGCCACAGGAAACATGTCATCTCACTGGCAGGCAGCCACTGAATTGCCCGCCATGCCATTAACTCACTGTTTCCTCACTCTAGGTACCGTACCTAAACTGCAGCCATGCACATTGCTCCAGTGAAGACATGACCCTGAAAGCCAAGAAGATATCAGTGACTCATCACTGGAAAGCCTTTTGGAGGCCTGCCATGATGTCCTCTACCTCTGCTCTGGCTGCACAATGTCCAGCAATCTCACCACTCTGGCTTGGGAGGCGGTGGCAGTGATTGTCATTGTCAAAGCTGCACAGAAGAAGTCAGCCATCCAGTGCAGGCAGCGTCTATAGACCCTGGGTGTCGCTAGGCGCTGACCAGCCATGGCTCGCTGTCGCTCCTGGGCAGCATGTACGGGAGCCCCTGCTGCCCCTTCTTCATGAAGTTGCTGCTCCTGCCTTTGTGTGGCCAGGAGTCTCAGTCGCTGTCTCCTCCATCTTCTACAGTCTCTGTAGGCCATCAGGCATACAGCTAGGTCACCAGGATCCATGTTCTTGACATGGTCCTCTTGCAGCATGAACAACAGACTGAGACGTGGTCATCATGGCTGTATTTAGCACCTTTCCTGTTCCTGTGTTTCTGCCCCTTACTCCTTCCCGGAGAGTGCTGGTCACCCCTCGGATGGCCAGGGATGAGTGCGCTGCATGGCTGCCCTGTCAACTTGCGACATGGGGGACATTGGTCCAAAACGGGATGCTGAGATTGCAAGGGGCTGTGAGCGCCTCCAGCAGTGGCTGCTACATGGCCAGCCTTGGTGAGGAGATTGTACAGTGTATGCAGCCAACTGCTCTGCGGTTCAATAAAGTGGTGGCGGACTCGAAGCCTGTGCCAGGGCAGGTGGGGGGTGCGGGTAAGGTATGGAGCGATTGGTGGCCCTTTGGTGCTTGCATGGGTGGGCAGCCTGACCTCTAGTTATATCACTGTGGCTGCTTCCAATCTGTGCAGTTGCAGAGGCATGCTCAGTTTATACAGGTGTCCCTTATGCGTGGTCACTTCCCTCGCTTACCCTGCCCACCACCTCGATTGCCTGTGCGCAGGATGAAGCACCAGGACAGCGCTTGACCCCCCCCCTCCCTCAGGAGTCACCTCCGAGGCTGGCCAGCACTTGCTCCCAGACACCACCGCAGCCCCCCCGCCCCCTGCCCCCAGAAGTTGCCTCCGAGGCCAGGCATCAGTTTCCCCGACCCATGGCACCCCTGAGGCCTGTAAACAACAGACGAGCTATGGAGAACACAGCTGCTCACTCACCTTAGTTCCCCCAAAGTAATGGCCGCCAAGTGCACCTTGCCTGTGTGCTGTAGTGAAATACGTTGGTGTGCTTTCCCGCTGACGTGAATGAACGATACTGCAGGCTTCCAAAAACCTGGCGGGATGACCTTTTAATTATATGCTAATGTATTACAATTAGTCCCCTGCACACCACTGGTGGGAAACACAGCCCACTGTTGGCGGGCTGAGCAGACGATTATGATCTGCCTTCACGCCGGTGTGAAGCAGGCCGTGCCATATTTTCCGCCTACCGCACCCATCACACCAGCCGTCAGTGGGCTCGGAAAATTCTGCCCAATATTTCTGTTATAAATGTGACAAAGGAATTTTATATAAACAGATTAAGGGCAGGATTTTACGCCTCGTGGTGGGCGTGCTCCCAACCCTGATTGGGCGTAATATAGTGCAACAAGACGTTGGGCTATCATCCTGACGTCATCCCACACACGTGCAATCTTCAGGTTGGTGGGCGTGTTCGGTGTTGGAGCCACTTTAGGCCATTGAAAATCTGACTTTATGTTGTCTGTATGATTTTGCACTTCTTGTACGGGCAAAACGGGCAGGCGGGCAGCCCACATTTTGCAGAACCTCAGCCAAGGGCGGGATAAAAAGGGTCAGCAGCATTGCCATTCTGAGTAGTGAGGAGTTTAGGAGATAGTTTGCTGCTGGTTGCTTATTTGAACTAGACAGCTTCATCTCTGTTCTGAGCTTCATTCTTAAAATTTCCAGGCTTCATTTCAGGACTCATTGGTGTCATCAAGGTCCCCAGAGAATTTTGACCATGTGGACCCTTCCAGGTATCAGACAGCCCTCTGTTACCCTGGTAACGGGGATTGTGGTATCTATTGGAGGAACCTCCTCTTCTGAGGAGGAAGAGAGGGCCAGATGGGAGAGGAGGCCAGGTGTCCCAATGCAGCTTCCAGGGGAGGGACCTGTGGGAGGACAGGCGCAGACACAAGGGGTACAGGGCCAGCTTCAAGTCCAAGGTGAAGGGGCCGCAGAAGATGCCACTATCCTGCTGCCAGTGTTTACAGGTGGTGAAGCAGCTACCTCAATATGTCTGAGGTGCAATGCCGAAGGAGGCTTCGCCCCTCCAAGGAAACTGTGACCTCCATTTGTCATATGATTGGGCCTGAGATCACCTCCAACTGTACGGGTGGAAACCACATGCCTGTGGCTCTGAAGGTCACAGTGGCCCTCAACTTCTATGCCTGTGGCTCTTTCCAGTGATCAGTGGGGGATCTTTGTAGAGTGTCCCAGTCAACTGTCCATAGTTGGGTCAAGCTGGTGACAGAAGCTCTGTTCGGACGGGTACTGACATTTACTCAATTTCCGTATGGACGCGGCCAGTCAGGCTGAGCGAGCCAGAGGCTTTGCAGCGATTGCTGGGTTTCCCCGTGTCCATGGTGCAATCGACTGCACACATGTGGCCATCAAGCCGCCAGCAGGTGAGCTCGGTGCCTTCGTCAACAGGAAGAGCTTCCACTCCATGAATGTGCAGATAGTGTGTGATCACAGGATGCTGATTCTGCAAGTTTGTGCAAGGTACCCTGGCAACTCCCATGATGCTTATATCAGCAGGCAGTCCCAAGTGTTCCAGCCCAACTGGATGGATGGCTGCTGGGTGACAAGGGCTATTCCCTTGAAACGGAGGCTTATGACACCTCTCTGCAACCCAAGGACAGAGTTACAGCAGCGTTACAAAAGGAGTCATGCCTCCACAAAGGCGATGACAGAGAGGAGTACAAGTCTTCTGAAGATGTCCTTCCAATGCCTGGACTGTTCAGGGAGGGTACTACAAAACCCCCCAGAGTGGTTGTCACTGATAGTGGTTGCATGCTGTGTTCTCCACAATCTGGCAAGGGGGGACGCACTGGAGGAAGAGGATCTTGAGGCAGCTTCACAGGCCACGGAGGATGAATTCAGTGGTGAGCCAGAAAAGGAGCACGGTGAGGAGAACATTCAGGGTGTGGAGGCAGACCTCTGTATCTTTCAGGGAGGCAGGGAAACCTAGATTGCCTTGATCCAATGCTCCTTCAGCTAGGCCACCAAAGATCAACTTCCACCTCATGCCAGGGCTGCTGCCTCCAACCCAGATGTCTGAAATGGCCCTTTCATTTGAACCCAAAATCCTCTCAGTGCCTGTGCAATAAAATATTGAGCCATTCACGTCCAGCATTACACATGGGCATACCCTGCACCAGAAAGAGAAAAGGTGAAGCATACTCAGGCCATTACGACAAAAACTAAATTTATGTAATTTTCACAATCCAAACAAATTAACATAACCTTCTCTAGTCTTTATTCCCAGACCAGTAAACATAAACAAGACATAAATAAACAGAAGCTCACCCGTGATCAGTCCCACTTGTGCTCGTGGTGCCTTCAACTTACGTGCGAGTGCTACATCTTGGTGCCCCCACCCCCGGCCTGCTTCGCTGGCAGCGGCATTGGAGACAGTCTGCTGACTCTGCTGTCTTGTTGGCCTTGAACTTGGCGATTGTCCTCTGGCCCATGGCGGCTGTGCTGGCCCCATCTGGGAGGGAGTAGTCCTAATCATCGTAGCCTCATCAGATGCCACAGTCACTGGCAGTGGGGTGGAGGAGGTGCTGCCTTCATCTGGAGCACCCTGAGAGGAGTCTGCAGAGATGACAAGCAACTCTTGTGCCAAAGTGAGGTCACTCTGGACCTCCCTACTCGCCATTGATGGATGGGCACCTAGCTGGGATATTGAGTGCCTCATCCATCTCCCACGCTGGCACTGATCATCTGAGGTCATTGCCTGTGTGGAGGCTTGCAGGTCCAAGCGCAACCCCAGGAACCCCTGATTCTGTACGTGGAGTTACCTCTCCAAGAGACTAGCCATGTTTTCAATGGAGGAGGCAGTGGGCTTGGCCATGAGGGTCAACGCAGTGCTTATGCTCCGCATGGACTCCTCCAAAACAGAGACCATGGCATACAGACCCTCATGGATCTCACCAGATCCTCTGCACATCCAGCTGGACATCCAGCATCTGCCAACGGACAATTCTAGAGGCTCGTCAACTGCCTTCGGCTCAGCATCATCCTGGTCCCCAGCAGTCCTCCAACTGCCGTCACCCTGGGCACTCTCTGCCTCCCTCACTCGTCAAGCGAGTGTGAAGTACGCTTATCGCTGTGCTCCAGCATTCTAGCCAAAGATCTTACGCCTATCGAGGGGCTGGTATTTGCGCTGGTGCCTGGTTCAGAGAGCAGGTGTGATGCAGGTGCAGCTGAAGCCCAGTGGTCCTCTGGTATCAGGGGTGGCTCTTCGTGGTCCTGAGAATGAGTGCATGCTGGTGAATTTCAAGGAGAACAACAACATGTCATTAGTTTAAGTCATCACACTGTCACTGTGCATGTGAGGCACCCTGGTGAGACAATGGAGATCTGCATCATGGTGCCATTGTCTTTCAATGATCAATGGGGACTGCAGTTTTGAGGCTCCCATCAATGATGTGACTACACGAGAATGTTTGCACAATCCGAAACTCTCACCTCAGTACACTGCACTCTTACCTTCGTCTGACACCCCAGCCTCTCTGCAACTGGCTGACCGAGATGCATGGCACCTCTCCAGATCCAAGGTGTCCTGCTCAAACCTTGTAAGGGTTGGGATGTTTGGGGGGCCTCTGCCTCTCTGCGACTTCTCAATGTTGTTATGGGCCGTCTTCTCCTGAAAGGACAGAGGAGCATTGATTAGTTCACTCTGTACCTGCAGCACCATTGCAGCCTGGCCAACCCCACCTGAGGAGCACCTTGCAGGCCACATCTGAGTTGTGTCCCTCAAGCCGCAAGGCACTCAGTCCAAGCAGCCAGGGCTCACCCCCTTGGCCAGCTCTGGCATCATTGACAGTTGGCACTCAGACTCTAACACCCCTGAGCTCCACGGGCGGATGGCCAGTCCTTAACACTTCAACACACTGATCCATGCAAACATGGTACTCACCCTTGTCAACAGCAGCAGGTTGATAATTCTTCTGCGACACTGCACCCACATGCACTGCACAGTATCATGGCTGCTGACCTGGGCTGCTGCCTCTTCCCAAGCTCCTTTGTCAGGTGCGGTGGCCTCCTCCTTCCATCTCTGGGACGAGGGTGTCCCTCCTGGCAGCCACCTCCTCCTGGAGGACCGCCAGGTACTCATCCGAAAAACTGGGGTGGGGGGGGTGCGGTGACCTGCCGCCCACCTGGCGTCTCCAGCCACACTTGAGGCCATAGCGTCGGTGTTCAGAATTCTGCAGATATGTTCTTCCCTGGCAGCCTTCAAGGAGCTGCCTGTGCCAGTTCTAAAGCGCTCGTTGAGTCGCCATTGGACCCGGCGGCCGACAGGCCCCTGCCCCTGCTCAGCCCTTCCCAGCCATTGGGAAGACATGTTTCATGCTGGCTGGGCCTTAATTGGCCAGCCAGCATAAAGTCACGGTCGGGGGCTGATCGTGGGTGGCGGCCCATTTCCTGACCGGTCGCAGTTCCACCGATCGCACGCATCTGGGGTAAAATTCAGGCCTAAGGATTAATATTCTAATATCACACAGTGCAATACTATCCCATTAGGGAAGTTCCTCACGGTAGTCTCCTGGGTTCAACCATTGTCAGCTGCTTCATTAATGACCTTCCTTCCATCACAAAGTCAGAAGCGGGGATGTTCGCTGATGATTGTACAATGTTCAGCACCATGCGCAACTCCTCAGATACTGAAGCAGTCCAAGTCCAAATGCAGCAAGACCTGGACAATATCCAGGCTTGGGTTGACAATTGGCAAGTAACATTCGTGCCACACAAGTTCCAGGCTATGACCATCACCAACAAGAGAGAATCCAACCATCATCCCTTGATATTCAATGGCATTAACATTGCTGAATCCTCAGCCACTATCAACATCCTGGGGATTACCATTGACCAGAAACAGAACTGGACTAGCCATATAAATACTGTGGCTACAAGAGCAGGACAGAGACTAGGAATTCTGTGACAAGTAACTCACCTCCCAACTCTCCAAAGCCTGTTCACTATCTGCAAGGCATACATCAGGAGTGTGATGGAATATTCTCCACTTGCCTGGATGAGTGCAGCTCCCACAACACTCAAAAAGCTTGACACCATCCAGGACCAAGCAGTCTGCTTGATTGGTGCCCCATCTACAAACATTCACTCCCTCCATCACCAACGAACAATGGCAACAGTCTGTACCATCTACAAGATGCAGTGCAGGAAATCACCAAGGCTCCTTTGGCAGCACCTTCAAACCAATGACTGCTACCATCTAGAAAGACAAGGACAGCAAACAGAAGGGAACACCTCCACCTGGTGAAGCTATTCATCATACTGGCTTGGAAATATATCACCGTTCCTTCACTGTCACTGGGTCAAAATCCTGGAACTCCCTCCCTAAAAGCACTGTGGGTGTACCTGCACTGCATGGGCTGCAGCAGCGCAAGAAGGCAGCTCAGCACCACCTTTTCAAGGGTAATTAGGAATGGGTGATAAATGCCAGCCTAGCCAGCGATGCCCGCATGCCATGAATGGATGAAAACTCATCCCTTGTTCCTATGTGGTTTCATTGGTCAGATGCAGCTTACACACAGTGTTATCAGGGGGAGAGCTGTCAATCACTAAGGCCAGGGCTTTTCAGCCCCATCGTGGCCAGACTTGCCACGGGAAATTCGGCAGTCCAGCGAAAAGTCCATTGACTTTGGGCAGGAGCGGATGAACAGGTGGGGCTGGAAAATCCCGCCCTTAGTGTCACCATTTGTTACACACTGGAGCAGAACCTGTGGTATTACAACAGGGAGTTTTTACACGATTCTAGACCACTGCCAACAAACATCTTTTTCTCTGTTTTTCAATCTTCTATTTTTCCTTAGTTCTGATAAAGAGTCATACGGACTCAAAACGTTAACTGTATTGCTCTCCGCAGATGCTGTCAGACCTGTTGAGTTTTTCCAGCTATTTTTGTTTTTGTTTCAGATTTCCAGCATCTGCAGTGTTTTGCTTTTATCTTCTTAAACTTCTTTTTTAAGTGAATCGTGCACTCATTGAGGAGGGCGACATCATTGCTAAGGGATGGAACAGTTTCCATCCTGGTCACCTGATGTCAGTATTCAGTACTCTCAGGTTAGATAGAAAGTAGTTGAATACAGAATAAAACTCCCTCTGCTTTGCTTAACAAATTGCCCCAACTGCAAATCATAACAAGTTGCATTTATATGGCACTTCTAACATAGAAAAATGTCCTAAGGTGCCTCACAGAAGACATGATCAAATGAAAAGCAGCGCAGGCCAATAGGAGCTATTAGGAGGGCTTACCAAAAACGTAAGTAAAAAGGTGGGTTTTTAGGTGGGGAGAGTGAGGTGGAAAGGTTTCTCCCTTCTGTACCAATGGAGCACTTCTTCTATTTCCACAACTGCTGTCTTTCTTCTTTTAGCAAGTTTGCTCATTTGGTACTATGTAATGTAAAATTAGTGCAGTTTGTTTGTGTTGAATCAAAAATAAATTCCAAACAGTTATGGGAAAACAGAAAAAAAACATATTTTCCATTGTGACATTTAAGGTTATGCCACAATTCTGATGATCACAGCATCTCCTTTACCAAATATTGGAAATGATATTTCAGAATTCAAAAGTCAAAGATTATTTTTTTAAAAAACCACTGCAAAACAGCAACTGAAAATGATGGTAACTGTGTCCAGGAGTGCAATGCATCATCTCGCACAATGGCTTCTCTGGTTGCCGAAAGTCTGTCTTCAGGTGTGTCATGAACCCTTATTAAATTTTGCAATGGCTTTTTCATTTCTTTTTCTTCTTTATTTATTTATTTATCTGTGTGGCATTTTGCAAATGAAGCACAAAACACCTGAAACAAATGTAATTCAGCAAAAAATTTGTCAAAATTAAATACATAAAAATTACCTAGAAAATCAGAACAAAAACACCTGTCTCCAAGCTAGATTTTTGTTTCCTGTTGGATGGCATTCAATAAACAGGGAAGGCCCAAAGTGTATTGTTATTTTGCTATTAATCCCATCATTGCCTTTGACTGCAACCCATTCCATGGCGTAATAAAAGACCAAAGCATAAAACTATTCAACAAAATCCCTAGGTTTTGGCCAGAAAGCTGTCCTATTCAGGGTATGCCATGATCAAGTTAGATATACCTTTGTTTTTTGAGTTTTTAAGATTGTTTGTTGTATAAATCAGAAAACAGTTAATTATAAATGCCAAAAATATCTTATTTTAATATTGGTATATAATATTAGTTTGTGGGAGAACTGAAGGAAGAAACATGATTGGCTGTGATCACTAGTTAAACCCATAATAGGCCCTGACTTTCACTCAACGCAAACCTTTAATCAGCTCCTGCTGTGAAGTCAGAAAGATCAAAAGCAGGGAATGACTCATAAGTTAGAAAATGAAGAAATATTTGTTGCCATTTGGTAGCAATGAGAAACTCAATGACCTGTGCTTGTCTACACCACAATCAGGGTCATTAGGTGGATAAATAACAGGAAATCTTAATGTTATTTATTATTACAGTTAAAGATCTGTAGGCAAATGTAATAGTGTGTAGGTCTAAACAGAAATTATTTTACTGAAGTAGGACTGGTTTATGACTGTTTAGCAACAATTATTCTTTCACTTTACACACTAAGAAATGTAAATGCCTTAAACTTTATTTGCTTTAAGTGTTGAGGGAAGAGAATATCCTGAATAGAAAAAAGGGAGGTAGGGATTAGATACTTACAATTCCCTGGTATCTTTATGAAAGTAACATTGCAGATATCACAGTAAAATGTTTCAGTGCTGTAAGTAATTGGGAATACACGGAACATTTTTTTTGGACCTTATTAGTAGTGTGATTGTCTGGGGCAGCATTAAACAAATGGGAGCTCATCAGATGGGAGATTGTCCTCTATGAAAATTTCCAGCATGTCAGATAATGAAATCGGAGGGTTTGATCTTGTGCCACTGCGGTATTGGGATTATTCCAGCAGGCTGCACAAAGAAAAGCAATGGCATCTGAAGTGTCACTCTACAGCTGTGGCAAAGTTACAGAATTTCCATTTTGTTGATGCTCACAGCACATGTGTGCAACAGAAGGTGATATCAAAGGAGCCGTTCTTCCTCAGTTCTGCACATTATTTTTCACAGTTGTGATGAATCTCTCTGAGCTCCGTGAACCAATAAAACACAGTGCCTGTTTGAGTTGATATATTAATATTTACTGAGGATTTGGAAGGTCAGGGCTAAATGTCAGCAGATGCTGGGGCAGTGCAATAGGGAATAATTAAAAATCTCACAGCAGTTCAGCTTCTAAACATCTTTATTAATCCTTAAAAGCAAGGGCTTCAGGACGCAGTCTTCTGAATCCAGCTAGTCACATGAAAAAGATGAGAAGACACTGGCTGATAAATTTCTGTGTGAAGAGTATTTGTTTCTGACAGATTCTGACAGCTTCCTGGCCTACAGTCTGGCAGATGTTAGTTAGCTGGGAAGACTCTGCTGTTTGAATTATCACCAAGCTGTTGGGATCCACACCTGCCTTTCCATCTAAGTCACCCTGACCTGTCTGACAAGCTCACTACCTGATTCATTTACCAAAGTCAGTCTGTGCTGACAGCTGGACTTTAGATAAGTTCTCAGTTTTTTAAAGTCATAGTTTCCTTTTTTGCCAACTTACCTTATGCTATCAAATACTGGATGCTGACTAACTCTGCTGCCTGCTCAGTAGCTTTCTAACAACTTACAGTTAAATCAATTTCTGTGCAAACCTGATTTTAGTTCTTAGAAAATCCCTGACATAAGTAAATGTTTACTAGGTTTCAGTTTAAACTTGACATAGGCAGTGCAGCCTATACTTCAACATGTAGTCTCACTTGAACTCCCAGCTGTCTCTCCATTCAATTTTATGAACGACTATTACTGTTAAGTGCATAATAATCTGGATAAGGTGAAGTTACTGTGTAGCTACGCAGCCTAAGGATTTACTCTGACCTTTTGAAAAATACATTTCATTGCAAATTGTTTTCAAGCAGCCTTAGGCTATCCTTTTATTAGACATACACAAAGCACACTTTTCTTAAATAAGTTCATTACTCTATAACAGATTTCATGCTTATCCTAATTAGACACAATATTGTAGAAAATTGATTGATGCAGAAGCTAAATAATATTGGCATTCCTGTTCTGTGCTAAATTATATTCATCCTAATTTACTGTGTGTAATAGGATTTAAATGTATTTACTTAAGAATATGACTGTGTACTGAAAAGTAACTAAGTACAGGTGGTTGGGCTACCAAATTGTTGGGTTGAGTATTTCCATCAGATTTACAGTTAATAGAAAGCAAAAGAAAATGATGGAATAAAAGTAACAAATTGACAGCACTGCTGCCTTGTGGTGATGTTTGAGGCTGTTGAAATTTATCTGCAGTCAGCAAATATCAATGACATACATTCATATTTGGAAATTTATTCTGCCTGTGTTAAGATTGGAAACATTAACTGTCACAGACACTAATTCAAAATATATTGGGCTAAATGTATCAACAAATAATGAGTAATGCAAATGTGAAACAGTTTAATGGATTAAATACAGTATCTGTGGAGTTCAAAACAACAGATTGTACCCAGTGATTAAGATTAACATAAACAGTTGTGAGAGCCTTTTCAAAACATATCAGTCTAGCATCATGGAAACACATGAAAACACACAAAAACTTGATATAGCTTGAAAAATAGAAAAATGAAATGCTGCAGAATATGTCCTCACTGCATGTAACAATCTCCACTTCAGTAGCAAGTGTGTCTAAAAATAGTGATAAATTACAAAATGACTCTCAAACGGTTAGACATTTTTTACTTGATGACATCTATTCCACAATTAGCTGTGGAATCATACTTTATGGAAAATGAACCACAAGTTTTGCCAAAGGCGTAGCTTGCTGGTCCCTACTTTGTTAATGAGTTATGTTATTGAGGCCACGTGAGTGGACGCATCTTCAAAAATCTGGGCCTCTTGTGGATTACTTGTCATAATACAAAAGTTTGGAAATTCCAATACCTCTATTTTGAAATTCCAAGTGAGGTCTCCTAGTCTTCTACCATAACCTTGGCAGGAGATTGATGAAACTGCCAGAGAAACAGAGGAAGCAGCCATTTTCAGTTGTTTATACTATTTCTCTGAGGATTCTGCTGAGGTCCCACCAAAGTTATAGCAGGAGAATGGTGGTAGTCCAGCTGTAATTCAGGGTCAAAGAGTTTCAAACAGCCCCAGCATTTCCTCTCACCATCTCCATGATTTCCAGTGTTTATTACCATTAGCGAAACTCACCAAGGCTCCTTAGGTAGCACCTTTCAAACCCACGACCCCTACTATCTAGAAGGACAAGGGCAGCGGACACATGAGAACACCACCACCTGCAAGTTCCCCTCCAAGACACACACCATACTGATTTGGAAATATATCGCCGTTCCTTCACCTTCGCTGGGTCAAAATCCTGGAACTCCCTCCCTAACAGCACTGTGGGTTCACCTACAGCACAGGGACTGCAATGGTTCAAGAAGGCAGCTCACCAACACCTTCTCAAGGGCAATTAGGGATGGGCAATAAATGCTGGCCTAGCCAGCAATGCCCACATCCTGTAAATGAATAAAAAAAAATGGTTTTGCACCAATCAAGCAGAACAGTGATTATCACAGCATAATACCTTAACTGTCAAGAAATCAGTGTTCCATTTTCAAAGAAAACACTTCCATAGTATTGATGCACTGAACTGAAATTTTAGGACCGGGAAAGAAATCTAATGCAAATAGATGTGTTATACTGACATGGTCACAGTTGAGTGTAGGAACAGTACTGATTGTCAATTATCTCTGGCATAGGTGCTCTCTGTCGACATATAAGGAAAGTAGCCTAGGAGATCATCAGCTTTGTTATTATGTTCACCATCCAATTAAAATGGCAAGAAGTCATCATAAAGTCAACATGAAGAAAACCAACTGAAATATCAATAGGCATGCAAAATAATGGCTGATCGTCCACAGGAGAACAGTGTTGACACATCTCAAAGACAATACAATGGAAATTTTTATTGGAAAAATCTGCAGCAGGTGACAAAAGCACAGATGGACAAAGCTTCAGAGTGACTTCACCAGATGTGGCTGGTTTTGGCTATGGGGTTGTGAGTGATGGGTTGCTAAAATCTGAGACATAAGAGCCAAACCGTGGAAGGGTACAAAGATCAGTGGGCCTGCCTTCAAGTTAAGCACACTAGAAAATCAGCGCAACTGGGAAATAGGGAGAGAGATTGAACAAGACAGAGACATCAGTCTCAGAAATCTCCTTGTGTGTGCTGAATACCTGTTCCTCAGAAATGGATATTCCTGCTTCTGACATCCACAATACTGCGTAACATCAGTAAACTAAGTCAAAAACCTCTTAATCATGACAACTAAACACAATATCAGGGTACTACTTAACAATACTGTGTGTTCTATGATACCTGATATAAGAGGTAGAAATTTTGAGGCCTCAGTGTCCACAAAATAAATAGTTTTTATGCAGAGCAGGTGGAATTTTGTGTGTGATTCAGTTATTCTGAATCTCAGAAATTTCCTCCCCATTCCCTGTCTCAGACCACCCAACTTTCAGAAATTGCAGCTTATGTGTGGTCTGGCACTTAATGCACTCAATCACAAATTTGGTCAGTACCACAATTGCTGTTTTCTGGAATTTGCTATGAATAAATTGGCTGCCACATCTCTTACATTACAGCAGTGACTAGAGTTCAAAAGTGCATCATTGGCTGTAAAATACTTTGGAATGTCCTGAGGTTGTGAAAGGCACTATATAAATGCAAGTCTTTCATTGTTCCTTAAACAAACTGACTGCAACCATAAGGCATCCACCACCTATTGTTTAAGAAGGTTGCAGAGCCACAAAGGAAGAATGTTAAAATGCCTGCCAGAAGCTTGTCCCTGCTGCCAAAGTCATTTTTCTTCAAATGCCCTACAGGAAGGTAGGGAATGTTTAGTGTGGCACTTCAAGACATCCCACAATCTGATATTCTAGTTCCATCAGCAAGTACCAATGATCATTCCAAAATCTCCCCTAAATGGGCAGTCTTAAAGTGCACTAGGCAACATATTTTTTGGTGAAATATAGATGCATATATATTATATATATATATATATATATATATGTATATGTATATAAAGATCATTGTTTATTGAAGCTAAATGTTTTAATGTTTTATTTAAGCTAATTACTCATTAATGAATATGTGGATCAACATAGCCCCCAGTAGAAGATTGGTTGTGATACATCACATTGCAAGTCAAGTTCACACATAAGCCATCAGGGGTTTAACACATCAGGAGATATTTTAGCACTTGAGCTTTTCTTACAGAGATCCTGCTGTGTACAAAAGTTCTCACAAAAGACACAGACAGAAGTTACGTCGGATGTCAAACACTTTCAGTGAGCCTCAGGAACCTACTTGGCATGAAACAAATTCAATGCTGTCATTTTGTAAATGTATTCATCCATATTACTATGTAACTTTGACAAAATCCCACTAATATTCAGTAAATGTTCGTGCACTGTGACTGTCTTAATACAGTACAGTATTTCATTCTACTACAAAAAGCAAAGACAAAAGCAAGCACTGACTTACTTCTCAGATTAAAGACTTGCAGACATACACAAGCAATTTGGATGCTTGCTATTCACAGCCTGCAGTATTCTTTCCACAGCCCTCAATGCCCAATGTTCAAAGCCTGGAGCTGTCCTTACACAGCCTTCCCAGCATTTAGCGTTCAGCTCCTCACTGCCTATGAAGCTATCTGGAAGCACCCACACTTCTCCTTGTGCACCCTTACTTGAGCCACTCTGTTTGCCAATACTATTGATAATTTGACTTCATTTTTTTCCATGTAAATCTATGAGTAAGTGGATTTAAATCCTCCATCAATCATTCAACAGGTTTGCCTCAGCTGATTTGTTAGCACTATTGGTTCCAAGTTATTTAAGTATCTTATCTAAATCAGAATAAGATATGATTATATGGCAATCTTGTATTATTTCACTGGTAGCTTTATATCTGAAACAAATATTCATGGTACTAAATGGTTAAACGTTAATCACTAGGGCTTCAACTTGCACTTACAGCACACTGCAAATTTAATTAAATAATTGTTTTTTACTTTTTAATTGGCATAGATTTCACAGTTGCATGTTCATTATAATGCTATATATTCTTAGGACCAGAAGGCAATTTAAGTAATATATAACTGAGTAGCCAAAGGAGAAAGAAACTATAAACTGGTGTTAACTCCTTTTAATAAGCACATAAATGTTGTTCAGTGTGCCAATCCAGCTTTGGAGTGTGCAAGCTGGAGAGTAAGATATAAAAAGGCCTAATTTACTATTGAGGCCTTTAACATTACATGGGCAGAATGAGAAAATGGATACATTTCTCTTTCAGGTCAGATGGACAATCCACAACAAAGCAGACAATCCATCAGATACAAGAACAAAATTATACTCTATGTAGATGTGGCAGTCATGGCTGGGTGGCACATTTCTCACAGACTACCATAGAAATGTCTAGGCAATGCATTTACAGGCACCAACTTTGTTTACCTTAATATGCCCATAGAAATTATTTTTGTCCAGACTTATCTATTATCTCGCTCTAAGCTCCTGATGGAGTGGTGAGCACATGTACCACTTCACTTATTTGGAGCTTATTGAAAAATAAGTTTTAATTAATTGTTTGGAAAATAGAAGTGCAATATATTAAAGGGACGATGGTAACTTGGGGTATGTAATTGGCTAAGGGATAGGGGGCAGAGACTACTTACGAACAGATGTTTTTCTGATGAGAGAGTAGTATTCAGAAGGGTCCTCAAGTGTTCGGTATTAGGGCCATTGCTTTTCTTGTTAAATATAAATTATTTGGATTTGGGTATATGGAATATAATTTTGAACTTTAGAAACGAAGCAAAATTTGGCAATTTAGTAAACAGTGAGCAAGATAGGAACAAACTTCAGGAGGACACAGGCACAGATAATTTAATATGGGTAAACGCGAAGTGATGTACCTTGTGAGAAATAACATGGAGATGTAGTATAATTTAAATTGTGCTACTTTAAGGAGGTGCAAGGATTCTGGAGGGTTGGGGGCATATCCACTGATCTTTGAAAGTGTCAGGGCAAGTTTTTAAAGTGGTTAAGAAAGCATATGGAATACTTGGTTTTGTAAATAGGAACAATAAATAGTCAAACAAGAAAGTCATGCTAAACCTTTATAAATCTCTGGTTAGGCTTCGGTTGGGTATTATGTAGAATTCGGGGCACTAGACTTTAGGAAGAAAATCAAGGCCTTGGATAGGATACTCACCTCTGTGTGGTCCCGATGAAGTCTCGCGATGGTTTCGGTATCTTCCCAAATAAACCTTAGCCATTTTAGCTTGTCACATGCCAGGGACTCTTCTGAGTCGGCGGGAATATGATCTCTTCAGGGATGCTTATAGCATATCCCTAAAGCATTTCTGTTGTCCTCCTGGGAGTCTTCTGCCACAGTTTCAAGTAGAACAGTTGCTTTGGGAGTCTGGTATACAAATGACATGTCCTGCCCAACAGAATTGATTTTGAGCAATTAGTGTCTCAATGCTGGGCATGTTGGCTTGGCAGAGGATGCTACCATTGGATGGATTTCCTTGCTGCTGGATTTGGAGGATCTTGCGAAAGGTACTGCTGGCAGTATTTTAGGAGCCTGCTGTGAGACATCAAAGAGAGCACACAAACCTTCAAACACCTTATTTTATTTTCTGTAGTTATTCATTGGATGTTGGCATCACTGGCTAGACCAGCATGAGGACATTTGAGAGTCAACCACATTGCTGTGGGTCTGGAATCATAGGTAGGCCAGCCCAAGTAAGGGCAGCAGATTTTCTTCCCTGAAGGACATTAGTGAACCAGATGGGTTTTTACAACAATTGGCAACAGTTCCATGGTTATCATGAGCCTCTTAATTCCAGATTTTTATTGGATTCAATTTCATCATCAGCCATGGCAGGATTCAAACCTGGATCCTCAGAGCTTTACCCTAGGTCTCGGGAATACCAGTCTAGTGAAAATACCACTATGCCACAGCCACTCCCTACCTGCCTGATCCTTCAAGCACCACCTGCTGTGCATATGGTAGAGTCTACAGATCACCCATTTGACTTAGCAGCCATCTCAGAACCCATTGAACCAGATCCCAATCCCAAGGGATTGCCCAAGAAGGAGAAGATGATAACTGAGATGAGGAACTTTGGTTATATGGAGAGGTTGGAAAAACTGGGATTATTCTCCTTAGAATAGTGAAGGTTAAGGAGTAACATAATGGAGAGATTCAAAATTAAGAGCAGTATTGATAAAGCAATTTGGGAGAAAATATTTCCTGCAACATGTGGGTCAGTGACCAGAGGTCATATATTTAAAATAATTGGCAAAGGAACGAGAGTGGAAATGAGAATTCTTTTCACACAGAGAGCTGCTGAAATCTGGAATGCATTACCTGCAATCACTTTCAATGGAACTTTCAAAAGGCAGATGGACATGTACTTGAAGAGGACTAATTTGCAGAATTAAATGGAAAAAATCTGGAGCATGGGATTAAGTTGTATGCTTCATTAAAAATGTTCATTTACTGATCCTGCAAAATCTTCATCTTTACAGAAAGTCAGCAAACCCAGGAATCCATTAATATGGAGCAGGCAGACACATTTCTGTGTGTTGTGGTAGCCAAATCATTTGAAGCATGTTCCAGCCCGATCATAAAAATCAAAGAAAGTTACAAAACGAGAACAAGACTGTGCTGGTGTTTTCTCCACATGAACCATCTGATCATAGCACCCTCTTAATTCTCTGGATCATTTGTAAACAACCATCTAATTTCCTTTTAAAGCAATTCATTAATACAATAACAGTTTCAGACAGAGTTCCACATTCAAGTTATCTTCTGCATAACAAAAGTTTGTCAAGCCCTCAGTTATTTTTTGTTTTTGCTTTAAATTTGCAACCTGTTGTAATGATCTTGCTGACCAGAGGAAACAATTCAGCTTACCAAAACACTTCATAAGATTAAAATCTTTTTACAGGTCCCCAATTTCTCATCTCCAGTGGAAAAGCTCTGTCTTCAAATCTCTCTTTGAAACTATAATCTCTAGTTCCTAGTGAGATCCCAGTAAATCTGTGCTAGAGCTTTCAATTGCTTTTGCATTTTTCCTAAAATGCACTGCCCAACACTGTACACAGTAGAATCAATTTTGTAAGTGTGGATGGACAGTTGTGTGGAGTCTGTCAATTATATCATGTTCTCTTTTGTTGTCCTGACAAGAGAAGCCCTTAACTGTAAACACAATTTTGCAAAATTGACTTCAGTTCTCAACAATCTTACAAAATAAATAGATAAAAAAGCACTGGTGGGTTTAAGTGGGATCTCAATAAACACATGAGGGAGAAAGAAATATCCTGTGAGCATTGGATGAAAAGGAATGGGAGGAGCCTTTTGTGGATCATGAACATTGCATGGACCAGTTGAGCCCAAAGGCCTGGCTCTGTGCTGCATATTCAATGTAGTCCCATGATTTTGTATTCTCAGCCCCCAGCTATGAAAACAAGGATTTTGTTTGGCTTTTTTGTAGCTTAATGCACTTTGCTGCACTTTTAATGACCTATGCATTTACACAAAAAGGTTCTGCTCCTGGTCAGTACATAATATTCCTAATTATGGGGTCTTTCCTTTCTCCATTATTTCATTCAAAGTGTGTTGAGCTGCATATGCCACCGATCTGCCCATTCTGCTGGTCTTCACATTTCATCCTACAAGAGCCATCCCTGCGGTCTACTTTCATCCTCAAATAATTGGGGAGAACTCTTGCTACCTACAGGATGTGGTTGTAATGAGAACCATCTGTGGGAAACAGAACAAAAAAAATGATAATGAGGTCCTGCATTAAATTCAACAGGCTGCCCAGGTTTCCCCTTGCTCCTATGCTCTTTCAGTCTCTTTGCACTTCCCCGTAAACATTGGGGACAGTGTTGCAAAGGCCACAGAAGACAGCCTTCTAACCAAGAAAAGTTTTTCCAAGTTTGAGTACAAGCAGGGCAGATTTTCCAGTCTCCATGTCTGAGGTTGTGGAATTGCCTTTTTTAAAAAAAAATTTATTTCATGGGATGTGGGCGTCACTGGCAAGGCCAGCATTTATTGCCCATCCCTAATTGCCCTTGGACTGAGTGGCTTGCTTGGCCATTTCAGAGGTCAGTTAAAAGTTAACCACACTTGCTGTGGGTCTGGAGTCACATGTCAGCCAGATCGGCTAAGGATTGCAGATCTCCTTCCCTAAAAGACATTCGTGAACCAGATGGGTTTTTATGACAATCATTGCTAGTTGTCATGGTCACTGACTGAGACTAGCTTTATATTCCAGATTTTATTAATTGAATTGAAATACCACCAGTTGCCATGGTGGGATTTGAAACTGTGTCCCCATGACATGAACCTGGGCCTCTAGATTACTTGTCCATTGGCCATTGGCCTGAGTTCAAGAAATGGAGGAAAATGTCTGGAATGGAGCACATGCCCCCAGGGGAGCTCACCTGATTGCCCAATCTATTTAAATTAATGGTTAGAAATTTGGACAGGCTCCATTAAGGACTTGCACTCCTCCACACCAAGTTTTCCATCACTAAGCCCAAGCAATCCAACAACATCAGGCTGTGAATCTGCAAAATTATTACTTTGCAATCCCTAAACCTCAATACCCAGAATTTCCTCCACAAGACTCTGGGCAGCCTGTAGTGCTGAATCTGGTCTCCCTGAGCAATTTCCTTCCCAGGATCACAAAGGGAAAAGATCCCTCAGGGCTTAGCTTTTTTTTAACTTAATTGCTGCTTTCTTCTTACTTGTTGGCCTTTGCTGTTGCTTTAAGCTAGCTTTGTTTCTTATGGGTTTAATCAATAAATTAGCTTTTCCCCAAGCTGGTTGATTTTTTTCTATTATTTAATCTGAAACTGTTCAAACATTCAATTGTAATTGGCCAGAGGGAAGATCAAGCTCTTCATTACCAAAATGTTTGCAAGGATGTATTACATAGCATAATTACAAATAGTAGAATTATCGTTCTTGATTTCCAATGTTTTTTGTTGCAATTTCACTCATAAAGAGGAGGATTTTTCAGAATAAGGAAATATGCTGAAACTGGCCTTTTTCACACCTTTTCTTTTCTGTCCCTCCAATGGGCGTACCAATCTTAACTGGGGTCCCAGGGCTGCTTCTTGTTGATAATGAGTAAGGTGTTGTTGAAGCGAAAGCAGACATGGCATCTTTCACCTGGTGGTGCACAAAGATTCAGAAAACAGAATGCAATCTGGTGTTCTTGATCTATGTGAACTCCATGGGGCTGAATTTTGCCCTTGTCGGGTGGGCGGGCCCGACCAACTCGGCAGCAGGTGGGTAGCCAATTGCCCCCGCTGAAACGGCTGCGCCGCCATTTTGAGCGGGCGGGTCAATTAAGGCCCACCCATCTGGTTAGCGACTCCCATGTACAACGGGAAAATTGAATCGGTGGCAGGTGTGTTCAGACCAGCCGTTCCAATGGGGAACCGGCAGTCTGTATAAAGAGTGGCCAGGCAGCCTCCTTGAGGCAGTACACCATGGCCACTCATAGAGAAAGACATACTGGTTTGAGGGCAGAGGAGGAGGAGGAGGGGGGCAAGCTGCAGGATAGGCCAGTGGGAAGCCACTGTGCCCCTCGGTTCTCAGATGCCTGCCTTGCTGTCCTCGTCCAAGAGGTGTCCAACTGTACAGATATTTTGTATCCAGAGGATGGGAGGAGGAGGGCCCCCCACGTCACCAGGCAGGCGTGGCAAGAGGTGTCGGTGGCTAGAAGCGCCCATGACGATGTGCAGCGCACCAGAACGCAGTGCTGCAAGCGCTTCAATGATTTGTTGCACTCTGGAGGGGTGAGGACCATGTCAGCCTTGACCATCATACCCAGCAGGTAGTCTTAGCCTTTGAGCCCCTGCCCACATCTTAGTATCATTACTGCATTGGGCATTTGGCGCACACTGGGTGGGAAAACAGATAGTGACCATGATTACATCAGCCTTAGTGGTTGAGGAGAAGGTGGGTTCTCCCTGCAGCATACGTTAGTGTTTGTCGCATTTGAGTAGTCTGGTGGCAATCTGCAGGGAGGCAGCTAGGCACATACTCAGAACTCCAACACATGTCGTATTGATGGTGATGAGATGGTGGAAGGGGAGCCTCAAGGAGTGGTGACCAAGAGGCATCTGCTGGCCTTGGCGCCGCACCTAGTTGCGCCTCCTTGCCATGGGCACTAAGACCCGTGTGTTATTCCAAGTGATGGACGCCGAACGTGGCCAAGGTCCATTGGTGGAGGGGGTTGGGATCAGCCATACTATCTTCTGGGGACTGATCACCAGTAGTGTGGACAGAAGCCGCTGGAGGCCTCAGATGAGCCACTATGGTTAGGGTGCGGCATGCGCATGCAGAGTACATGAGCCATCAGCCCCAATAAATGCTCTTCCCTGTTCTGCTGGTGAAAACAGAGCACAACCTGAGAGATTGCCAGCGGACTGGTGGTGGGCACGCCATGCTGCAGGGCCTCACCCCATATGAGGAGCAGGCCATGGAGCTGGGGAGGAAGCAGACGGCCAGGTCGACAGGTGTTGACAAGGCTGGGGTGCAGCAGCCAGGTATTTGAGGGCCACAGTCCCATCCACTCTGTCTCCCCACCATCCAAAGCACTGATGGTTGCTGCAATCGTTAATGCTGTAACACTGCTCATTCACAAACTAATACAGTCAGACGTGTAGGTCATACACAAAGGTCCCTCGGCCCCTTGAGGATGCATATCTCTAGCACCTTCCAAAGTCACCTTATCCCATTTCTGACCACTATCCCCATGGCCTAACATGCCATGGCATCGCCGTTGCACATCCAAAGATGTTTTACATCTTAGGAGAGTTTGTGCCTCCACCATCCTTTCAGCCAGTTTGTCCCACATTACTCTGCCCAAAAGGTCCTCAGCACCTCACCTGTCAACCTCATGGCACTCAACTTAAATAAATGTCACCGCGTTAGTCATCCGTCCGCCAAGGTGAAATGTTGCCTTGTGTCCACCAGTTCTATGCCCCTCATAACGTTATGAAGGGCAATAATGTGACCTCTCAATCTCCTGTGCTCCACAGCATATGTTGCGAGTGTATGCAATGTTTCCTCATAACTTCAACTCTCCAGGCCAGCATGCATCCCCAGGTCAGGAACCTCTGCACGCTCCCCACTTCAATGCCATCCCTCACATGAAGCGCAGGTCACAACCAGACGCAAAAGTGCTGATGTGGTATCAACAGCATTTTCTGCACTTGCAACATGACCTCCCTTTTCCTACATTCTATTCCTCATCTAATGAAGGCACATTTGGCTTCGACCTTGTTAAACGCTTTATGTTCCTGTTCTCCTGCCTTAAAGGGCCTGACCAACACGGTCCCTGTAATCGTCGTGACTTCCCCCGGTCCTACCATTATTCATGTATTCCCGTACCTTGCTTGTCTTGCCCAAAGTGCTTAACCGAAGATTTATCCACATAACATTTCATGTGGCATTCCTTAGGCCATCTGACCAGCCTGTTTGTATGCGTGTGTAGCGTTTGGGCCACCTCTTGACTATTTACCACCCCACCAATGTTCATCTCCTTAGGTTCTTGAGGGTGAACGACTTATGAGGCTGGGAATAAAAGGGATGTACGCTAACTGATGCACTGTCCTTGTTGTTAATTTCAGCATCACCACCGCAAGGCCACCCCAACACGTCCGGAGCCCCCCCACCAAACCTGAGGGCCAAGAGTTGCAACTTGTGCCATATCATTTCAGCCAACAAGGCACCAGCGCAGCGACAAACACATCGATGGGGAATATAACGTTGGCTAGTGTCCCGGGGCACAGTGGAGAGGGCACTTCACAATTGTTGGAGAAGATGGCACGGACAGAGAGTGCCGATGGCGCCAGCAGCCGGAGGGCTGCAGGGAACCAGGCACAGGCTGAGTCCGGCAGTGTGCCTCTGGAGATGTCACCAATGCAGCAGCTGCAGGACAAGTGGCCAGATGCACGGGAGTATCTGGCAGGGTTGCACGAGGGTGTGCTTCAGTTGGCCTCTGTGGTGGAGGAATCCAGGCAGAGTGTCAGTGAAGGCATGAACCTCACGACAGATCTTCAGGCTTCCTCCATTGAGAGATTGGCGACTCCCATGGAGAGGGATGTCGATCAGATTGAGAATCATCTGATTGGGTTACAATCTGACCTGCAAGCCCTCACAGTTGTAATGGCCACAGATGGTCATTCCTAATGTGGGAGATGTTCTGGGCACCAAGTGTCGCCACTCGGTGCCCATCCATCTGCAGTGAGCAGGGAAGTCCAATGTGACCTCACGTCGGCGCTGCGAGCTCCTCTCAGGGAGCTCTGGATGAGGGCAGCAGCTCCTCCACCCCCTCTGCCTGTGACCGTTGTGTCCGTTGAGGCTGCGACAAATGGGGAGGTGCCAGATCTGGAACTGGCCACTCCCTCCCAGGCGGGGCCATCACAGGCTCCACGAGCCAGAGAATGGCCGCCAAGGTCATCGAGGCCAGCAGGACAGCAGAGTCAGCAGGTTGTTTCACAAGCCACTCCGAGCGATGGGGCAGCACCTAGATGTAGCACCCACAAACAAAAGCATAAGCCACGTTAGGCACTCCATGGGTTTGTCACTGGTGATTTTGTGTTGGCTCCAGATTAGGGAATATATAATTATGTATGTCTGAGCGATGTTTGTGCTTTATTTTGGAGGAAATAAAGTCCACCTTTCTGACCATGGCTGAGGGTGTTTCCTTTGTGCTGCATTTGTATGTTTCACAGACATCTCATGAGTGTTTGAGTGGACATTGATGTTTCTGTACTAAGCCCTTAGGTGCAGCTGATGAGGTGGAAGATGTAGCGCCTAAGTGCCACATGTGGAAATGCCAGGCATTGCTGGTCCTGCTGATCCATGTGTGTGGAGCTAGCTGAAGGTTCATTGGATTAAATTGTCCCAGGTGTCCCTGCCCCCTTGGTGTAGTAGCAGATCCGAGTGCTGCCTCTCACCATTGCCAATTGCTTCCTCATCCTCTGAGCCACTGCTGGATTCATCATGTGCAGCCTCATCCAGTGCGTCAAGGTTTTCATCGTCAACTGCATCCCCCCTTTCCAGCGCAAGATTGTGCAGAGTGCAGCATGCTACCACTATCACAGAGACGCGAACTGGGGAGTACTGGAGTGCCCACCCTGAGCGGTCCAGGCAACGGAAGTGTACCTTGAGAAGACCAATGGCTCTCCACCACAGACCTTGTGGTGCCCTGGCTCCTATCGTAGCGCTCCTCAGCTTCTGTTCTTGGATGGCAGAGAGGCGCCATGAGCCACCTTCTGAGGGGATAGCCCTTGTCCCCCACCAGCCAACCATCCAGCTGAGCCAGAGCATTGAAGAGCCCCGGCATCTGTGAGTGTCTGAGGGTGTAGGCATCATGTGAGCTGCCTGGGAACCTTGCACAAACTTGCAGAATCTGCTTCTTGTGATCACAGTTAATGTTTCGAGTCCGTATGACTCTTCAACAGAACTAAGGAAAAATAGAAAAGAGGTGAAATATAAGCTAGTTTAAGGAGGGTGGGACAACTGGAGCTGGATAGAGGGCCAGTGATAGGTAGAGATGGCCAAAAGATGTCATAGACAATAGGACAAAGAGGTGTTGAAGGTGGTGATATCATCTAAGGAATGTGCTAATAGGTGACATTAAGGGTAGAAAGTAGGACAAGCAAGGTACAGATAGCCCTAGTGGGGGTGGGGGGGCGGAGGGGGGGAGGGATCGAAATAGGCTAAAAGGCAGAAGTAAAACAATGGATGGAAATACCTTTAAAAATAATGGAAATAGGTGGGAAAAGAAAAATCTATATAAATTATTGGAAAAAAGGGGGATTGGAAAGGGGGTGGGGATGGAGGAGAGAGTTCATGTTCTAAAATTGTTGAACTCAATATTCAGTCTGGAAGGTGTGCCTGTATACCCTGGCAGCAGGTGGCACTTCTTTGCCTGTATACCCTGGCAGCAGGATAGTGGCATCTTCTGCGGCCCCTTCCACCTTGGACAACCTCTTCGCCCTGCGCCCCTTGCGCTTGTGCCTGGCCTCCCAAAGGTGGCTCCCCTGGAGGCTGATTGTCCATTCCTGGCCTCCTTCTTATTCTATCCCTCCCTTCCTCCTCAGAGGAGCTGCCTTCAGTGGAGATGTCAGAACCCATACCCATGCTAAATGGAGGCCTCTGGAAAGCTGCAGGACTGATCAAGATTACTGACTGCAGACTGGTGAGATGAAGCTTCAAAGTACAGAGAAAGCTATTGGAAATCAATCTGAACTGCTAACAATCACACAGGCAAGTTTAAAACACTTTCTGCATTAAATACTTCAGAAAAACATGAACAAACCTCTCTGAGCCCACATATCACACTAGTGCATAACACACTCGACCTCTCCCTCCAGCAGCACTGGCGTACCCTTTTTCAAAGCTGCGCGTGCCCCCAGTTTCATTTTATTCTTCGGCTCATCCGACGCCTCAGCCAGAAACTTGTTCTCTTTCTCTCAAGTGCTAAAGAATGCAAGCTCCAACAACTCATCGACACCAACACCCATCTAGGACCCTCCACCCCTGCTCGTCCCTCCGCCCCCACCCCATCTTCCAATCCCAACGCCAGCTGTGTATTCACTATATCCCTGACCTTCCCCTCTCCGATGCTGAGCGATCAGTGCTCAGCAAAGGACTTAGTTTCATACCCTTACGCCCTCACCTCAATGAATTTCGGGCTCGGCATGATGCTGAACTCTTCTTCCGCCGTCTTCGTCTCCGGGCTCACTTCTTTGGGCAGGAGTCCTCTCCCAGTTCAACGGATCCTTTTACCCATCTCCAATATTCTCCCTCCACCTGGACCCCTCCCTCTGGATTCTTACCTTCTCTTGATCTTTTCATTGAGAACTGTCGGCGCGACATTAGTCGTCTCAATTTCTCTGCTCCTCTCACCCATTCTAACCTGTCTCTCTCTGAACTTACTGCACTCCATTCTCTCAGGTCCAATCCTGACATTGTCATCAAACCCGCTGACAAGGGTGGTGCTGTTGTTGTCTGGTGCACTGACCTCTACCTCGCGGAGGCTGAGCGTTAACTCGCAGACACTTCCTCCTACCTCTCCCTGGACCATGACCCCACCACTGAACATCAAGCCATTGTTTCCAGGACAGTCACTGACCTCATCTCCTCTGGGGATCTTCCTTCCACAGCTTCCAAACTGATAGTCGCCCAACCTCGGACGGCCCGCTTCTATCTCCTACCCAAAATCCACAAACAGAACTGCCCCGGTAGACCGATCGTCTCAGCTTGCTCCTGCCCCACAGAACTCATTTCTCGTTATCTTGACTCCCTTCTCTCTCCCCTTGTCCAGTCCCTTCCCACCTACATCCTGACACCTTACATCACATCAACAATTTCCAGTTCCCTGGCCCCAACCGCTTCCTCTTCACCATGGACGTCCAATCCCTCTACACCTCCATCCCCCACCAGGATGGTCTGAGGGCCCTTAGCTTCTTCTTCGAACAGAGGCCTGTACAATCCCCATCCACCACAACTCTCCTCTGTCTGGCTGAACTTGTTCTCACGCTGAACAATTTCTCCTTCAACTCCTCTCACTTCCTCCAAATAAAAGGTGTGGCTATGGGTACCCGCATGGGCCCCAGCTATGCCTGTCTCTTTATGGGGTATGTGGAACATTCCTTGTTCCAGTCCTACTCCGGCCCCCTTCCACAACTCTTTCTCCGGTACATCGATGATTACTTCGGTGCTGCTTCATGCTCTCGTAGGGACTTAAAAAAATTTATTAATTTTGCTTCCAATCTCCACCCCTCCATCATTTTCACATGGTCCATCTCTGACACTTCCCTTCCCTTCCTTGACCTCTCTGTCTCAATCCTGGTGATAGACTGTCCACCAATATCCATTACAAACCCACCGACTCCCACAGCTACCTTGACTACAGCTCCTCACACCCCGCATCCTGTAAGGACTCCAACCCATTCTCTCAGTTCCTTCACCTCCGTTGCATCTGTTCCGATGATGCTACCTTCAAAAACAGTTCCTCTGACATGTCCTCCTTCTTCCTTAACCGAGGTTTTCCACCCACGGTCGTTGACAGGGCCCTCAACTGTGTCCGGCCCATCTCCCGCGCATCCACCCTCACGCCTTCTCCTCCCTCCCAGAAACATGATAGGGTCCCCCTTGTCCTCACTTATCACCCCACCAGCCTCCGCATTCAAAGGATCATCCTCCGCCATTTCCGCCAACTCCAACATGATGCCACCACCAAACACATCTTCCCTTCACCCCCCCCATTGGCATTCCGTAGGGATCGCTCCCTCCGGGACACCCTGGTCCACTCCTCCATCACCCCCTACTCCTCAACCCCTCCTATGGCACCACCCCATGCCCACGCAAAAGATGCAACACCTGCCCCTTCACTTCCTCTCTCCTCACTGTCCAAGGGCCCAAACACTCTTTTCAAGTGAAGCAGCATTTCACTTGCATTTCCCCCAACTTAGTCTACTGGATTCGTTGCTCCCAATGTGGTCTCCTCTACATTGGAGAGACCAAACGTAAACTGGGCGACCGCTTTGCAGAACACCTACGGTCTGTCCGCAAGAATGACCCAAACCTCCCTGTCGCTTGCCATTTTAACACTCATCCCTGCTCTCTTGCCCACATGTCTGTCCTTGGCTTGCTGCATTGTTCCAGTGAAGCCCAACGCAAACTGGATGAACAACACCTCATCTTCCGACTAGGCACTTTACAGCCTTCCGGACTGAATATTGAATTCAACAACTTTAGGTCTTGAGCTCCCTCCCCCATCCCCATCCCCTTTCTGTTTCCCCCTTCTCTTTTTTTCCCAATAAATTATATAGATTTTTCTTTTCCCACCTATTTCAATTATTTTTAAATATTTTAAAATCTTTTATGCTCTCCCCATCCCCACTAGAGCTATACCTTGAGTGCCCTACCATCCATTCTTAATTAGCACATTCGTTTAGATAATATCACCAACTTTAACACCTATGTGTTCTTTTGTTCTATTGTTGTTGACATCTTTTGATGATCTGCTTCTATCACTGCTTGTTTGTCCCTACAACCACACCACCCCCCCACTTCTCTCTCTCTCTCCGCTCCCCCCCACATACCTTAAACCAGCTTATATTTTAACTCTTTCTTGGACTCGAACTCAAGTTCTGTCGAAGGGTCATGAGGACTCGAAACGTCAACTCTTTTCTTCTCCGCCGATGCTGCCAGACCTGCTGAGTTTTTCCAGGTAATTCTGTTTTTGTTTTGGATTTCCCGCATCCGCAGTTTTTTTGTTTTTACACCAGTGCATGGGTTTTGTTAAAAAATCACTTACCCGCCTGCCCTGTGCACCGAGCCGAAGTTCGCACAGGCCCCTCGAAATTGGCATCAATTGTGGAGTTAAGGGCCTGAACAAGGCCTTTACTTAATGGCGGGTGTGCATCGCACTGCACAGTGCGCCCGCCCACCTAAATATTACAATGCTGCGCCCTGATGTCGGGACGCTCGCTCGATGTCAGCGCGTGACATTGTAAGCGCTGACGTGTGGGCTCCGCCACCCGCGCGTCAGCCAGAAAATTCAGTCCGATGATTAACCCCACCTTTACTTCAGTCATTTGTCAGCCTTTAACATCAAGTTGCAAACTTATGGCAATATATGTAGATGCTACAGTCTTTTTTAGTACTTGAGCCAGCAGAATGGTGATGTGGCTGTAAGCCTGAGGAGAGGGAAAAGGAAAACAGGATATTTGAGTTTTATGCAATTTTGTTGGCTTTGAACTTGATTTTCTTTTCTTTTTAGGTATGCATGAAGAAAGCATTCCTTGCCAGAACTCAATTGCTGTAGCTTATGTTATTTTATGGGGGGAGGGGAGGGGAGAGAAACCTAGCCTTAGAATTGAATTTAACTCTGTTTCATATTTTTGTGAATTGTCAGTGCCTTTAAGCACACATGCATCACTGATTATTATCTGAAGACTTTGTGGATTAGCTACTCTTACCTATTCTTAACCATATCTGCTCCAATTTTGTTGGAAACTCCATATCCAGATTATTGGGGCATTGTCGCCTTCAAAGTCAGGCTCAGTTCCATGTATGTGATCAATTCAGCGCAGAATGCAAGAAGCCAGGAATATGTTAGGGGATGTCTTAGAGCTGCATTGCAACACATGGTCACAAGGTGACTAAGCTTAGGAAATAAATATCCCATGCACTTAAAATTTAGAAAAGAGATGCAGAATGGAAAAGGAGGGGTAGTAGGATGATAATAAAGGATGACAAGGACAATCATAAGAAAGAATCTTGGCTCAGGCAATCAGAATGTAGAATCAGTATGAGTGAAGATTAGGAAAAATAAGGATCAGTAAATGCTGATGCAAGTAATTTATAGACGCCCCCAATTGTACTTATTAGTTAATAAATAATTGGAGCTTGCAAGAAATCCAATGTAATAATTGTGGCAAACTTTAATCTTCATATAGACAGGAAAAATAAAATTGGCAAAGGATGACTGGAAGATGAGTTTGTTGAAAGTTTTCATAACAGTTTGCTGCAAAAATACATCGGGTGGAATTTTCCGTGCTCGCTGGCATCGGGCATCATGAGCGGACAAGATGGCGAGAAGGCCAAAAATTGGTTTCACAGTGTTGTGAAACCAATTTGCAATCGTCCGCTCCGCCCGCCAATGGCAGGCCATATTTCCCGCTGTCGGACATCAGGAACCTCATTGTAATACATCTGCATATCATTACAAGGCCAGTCTGCTGGAGTCAGCCACACCTCCCCTCGGCCCCCGTGCCAATCTGAATTGTCGGCCAATCACGCCCACATGTTTCACAGCAGCATATATCAGGCAGGCACTTGGTGAGTTGCACTTTGATGGAAACTCGGAGGTGGGTGCACAGTCAGGTTGCACAACGCTCGCCAGGGTTGCCTGTTGGACTTCAAGGTGGAGGTGACTTGTGGGGGCCAAGGGCTGCACTGCAGTCGAGGGGACTCGGGGGTGGTGACAAGGGCCACACTGCGATCAAGGCAACCTTGGGGGGTTGAGGGGTGGGGGATGGGGGGGAGCAAGGGCCATGAATTAGGAAACCTTGTATGAAGTGACCATTCCTGCGCAGCTGAGACAGCTCAGACACAGCCCCATTGACATGCTTGGGGTTAGGCCTCTAGCTTATCTGCTCAATCAAGCAATGCTGAGGCATGAAAGTGCCACCAAGTGCTCCTGAACATTTCACCCCTCGGGCACAGACTGCAAACTAATGAGTGTTTTAGTGGATGGTGAAATAGCTGGATGACTGGGCACGTTGTACAGTCTCCTTGATAATGCTGGCCATGGAGCAGTCACTGGTGGAGGCGCTCACAGCCTCTTGCAATGTCATCATCCCGGTTTGGACCCAGTCTCCCCCATGGTTCAAGTTAACAGCGCAGACTTGCAGTGTGGGTTAGGAGAATGCCTGCCCCTGAGCTGAGAACACAGCATGCAGTCCAGTGGCCAAAGTTGTTGCCAATCGGTCAGATGGTGTTCGGTGGAGGTGGGTGAGGTTTCAGGCAGCCATGCAGTGCACTAAACTCTGGCCATCCAAGTAGTTGCCAGCACTCTCTGGGATGCATTAAGGGGCCTTCAGACTTAACCAGGAGACGTTCTTAGTACACCCTTGCAAACCCATGCATCTCTCTCTTTTATCCTGCAAGAGTACATCAGGAGCATAGAGCCTGGTGAAATACTGCATACAGCTCATGGCATACAGAAAGTGTAAATAACAGAGAAGAGGCCGATGGAGGCTCCTGGCTGCCCAGAGAGAGGAGCGTGACTCGCAGGAAGAATTGGAGGCTGGAGCCCCTGCACTTGCTGCTGAATAGCCACAGTGAACCGTCGCTGGTCAGTGCCTAGCGACACCCAGGGTTTATAGATGGCATCTTTCATTCCTGCAGATGGCTGAGAACCAGTGTCGCCAAAGATTGTGCATGTCTCAGGAACTGCTCGGTTACATCTGTCACCTGCAGCACGATTTGGCGCCACGGGGACATGGAGGGCATCCACTGCCAGAGGCTGTGAAAGTGACCGCAGCACTCAATTTTTATGCCAGTGGCTCCTTGCAGGGTTCCCCAGGGGACCTCTGTGGAATATCACAAGCCTCCACCCACAAATGCATCCATGAGGTCACGGATGCCATCTTCGTGAAGGCACACAGATTTATGCATTTCGCCCGGAACCAGGACAGCCAGAATGCCAGAGTGATTGGATTCACCCAGGTCTTGGTGCAGGGTGCCATCGACTGCACTCATGAGGTGCTCAGATCTCTGTAGCAACAAACAGCCAAAGTGTCAACCACAAGGGCTTCCATTCACTGAATGTTCAGCTGGTGGGTATCCACCACAATTGTATCTTGCAGGTGTGTGCACTGTTCCCAGTTCCATGTCTCCTACATCCTTAGCAGGTCTCAGATCCCTGACATCTTCCAGGGTCCACAGAGGCTGCAGGGTTGTCTCCTTGGGGACAAGGGCTGCCGGCAGAGGGCATGACTGATGACACCCGTGTGGCGGCCTCAGACTGCAGTCGAGCGATGCTATAATGAGGCTCATGCTGCAACTCGCAGCTTGGTGGAGCAGACCTTTGGGATGCTGAAAATGAGGTCCTGGTGCCTGGACCGGTCTGATGGAGCCCTACAATACAGTCCACAGAGGGTGTCACACATCATCATTGTCTGCTGCACCTGGTGCTGCAATGGGGAGAGGAGCTGCCTGTGGAGGAGTTGGAGGAGCTGCATGTCTCCTCCGATTAGGAGGATGTCAGTGGGGATGAGTGTGAGGGCATCCTCACACTGGCTAGATGAGGCAGGCGTGCTTGGGAGGCCCTCATAGCTGCTAAATTGGTGGAGGATGATGACGACATGCAGTGAGGAGACCATAGATCCTCACAGTGCATTTGTGAACGTTTGACTCCAGTCTGGCTGACAGCAGTGCACATACCCTCAGTGATAAGGCTCCTGTCATGGAGACGCAGCGGAGGCCCTAATAGTTGCTCAATTCCATGAGGATGATGACAACATGCAGCGAGGACACTCCATAGATCTTCACATTGCCTCTGTGAATGTCTGACTCCTGTCTGGCTGAGGGCAGCTCGCTTGCACAATGTGATCAGGGTCATATCATGGGGACGCAGCCATGAAACTTTAAATGCACCTGATCCTTTGTCAGCCTTCAGCACCTGACCCCTTCAGGAGTACAGTATCATGTCACAGATGCTGAAGAGATGGATGCCAGCCCCACCTTAAAGTTGCTGAGAGCACACAGGGAGAATGACGGAACTCTGTGACACCTGCCCACTACATTCTGGCAGCAATGACAAGCACCATCGAGGTGCAGGTATCAGTAATGTGTCCAGGGTGTGAAAGGCCGGACCATCATTTTGGCCTGAAGGCTGCACAAAGCACAGGGAAGAGGCCCTGGATTGAGACACTTGCCTTTATTTTGTGCAGAAAGGTTTCACATCTGAGTGACATGAACACTGCTCATCAGAATAAGGAGCCATAGGAAGGGCGACATTTTTGGGAGTTATTTACAATAATGAACATTATGTACAAGTGATTAACATCTGTGCCCAGGCTGTGCAACTACATCTTCTTCACGTCGGGTGTCCCTAGAGAGGGAGCATGCGGTGCCTGCTGGCACTCTCGAGGCCTTCCATGCTCGGTGGGCACCACGGGGACTGGGGTGTTTTATTGACCCCTTTAATCACATTTTGATTTAAAGTTTGTAAGTTTCCTTTAAACTTTGTTTCTTAGTTTTACAGCTGACCTGACTTAGGGGCTGTACTTGATTTGTCCTTCATTTTGTTAATTTAGTTTAATTGTTTTAACTCACAAGAGTTACATCTTCTTCACCTTCCTAACCCTGCCACTATGTCTTGGCGCTCTCCAGACATCCACAGTGGAGCTGGAGGCAGCCTGCTGACTGCTACTCCCTGCCTGTGATGACCTTGGCAGGCGTCCACTTGAGGACTGAAACTTGGAGGACTCCAGCTGGCTTTCGGGGTCCTCCTGTGTGGCAATGGCACCCTCCTTATTCTGTGGAGCTGGAGGTGTTGGAGATCACAGGAGGAGGGGATTTGGATGGGACGGGCACTCCTGGAGACACTTGAATGTATGGCGCCGGGGTGTTGAGCTGCTGGTCTTCCTCGCTATGGGCCTGATGGCCTCTAGCTGACTCTTTGAGGAAAAGGGGAAGCTGGTGTGAGATTAAGCTGCCCCACGCCCACGATCTGCTCTGCACCGCCATTTTACACAGGCAAGCCAATTAAGGGTGAAGGCAGACGGACTCCTCCTCAGGGCTACCTGTGCGGGCGAGGGGAAGGAGGGAGAATTGGGGCCTGTGTTCTTTTGCACATGCATGTGAAAAAGCACAACAATCTCCCTGAGGCACAGAGCTGCCTCAGGGAGATTGAATGGATATTAAAATAATAAAGGAATGATTTAAAAAATTATTTAAACATGTCTCCTCATGTAACTGTGTCTCAGGAAATGGGACATGTTTTTATTTTTATAAAAGCTTTTTTATTTATTTAACAAAAGTTTTAGGAAACCTGATCCCGCTCGTGAAGGCCCCTTGGGCTTTTCACCTGCCCGCCAACATTAAGGTTGGATGGGCAGTATTACTAATTACATGAATTACTTTGTTAATAGCCTTAATAGACTGTTTACATATCGGCAGGCGTGCAGCCGACTCCCACACGCCCCCGCCAAACGAAATAGCGTGAGACTGCGCAATGACGTCGGAATGCACGCCCGACATCATCGCCCGTCATTTTATGCATCGGGCTTACTCCCACATGCCGACTGAAAAATTCTGCCCCATGACAGGGGACTGCAGAACAGTGGAAGTGACTGACAGCATGTTTGCCTGATGTATGTTACACTGCTGGACCCTCACTTGGTAGAGCAGCACTGACCTGACTGTCAGCACAAGAATGGTCCAGATCTTCGCCGGATAGCTGGATTACTCTATTTTCAAAGTCCGTGATTTCAGGCATTCCTCCAGTGGTCTGCGATCTATCTCTTTTATTGTGTGCCAGCTTGCCCTGCATGAATAGAGATGAAGAGAAGGTAAACAGGACGCCTGCCTGGCCGGATATAAGTAGACCTGACATGTGTCCCCAAGTGGATGGGATGAGGACAATGAAGAGTGTGAGAGAGTGAATGTGATGTCCCTTGAACCAGTAGTGAGTGAGGGCCCTGTGGATTTATGATGGGTTTGTGAGTGTGTGAGTTGAGAGTGATGAGAAGAGTGACTTACCTTGGTGGAACAGAGGAGATCATTCGTCCTCTTGAGGCACTGAGTGGCTTCTCTTTTGCAGGGTGTTGGCGCTGACCACCGTTGCCACTGCCTCCCAAGCCAGATTGGTGATTTTTCTGGCCCTCCTGTGGCCAGAGCAGGAGTAGAGGACATCATGGCGGACATCCATAGCATCCAAAGGTGCGCGAGGGATGCGTCACCGAACCAGGGTGAGGTGGAGTGCGCTAGAGCCTTCTTGACTTTCAGGGTCATGTCTTCTGTGCAGCAGTCCTGGGTTGGAAGTGCTGAGGGGCATGCATTTTAAATATGGCACCCGGCGTGATGAAGTGGCGAGGTGATGGCGTGGGGGGGTGAATGAAAACCCTCCCGTGTTTCCCAGGAATGCATGATTAATGTAGTGAGATTGGGATGATACGATGCAAAAACCCTCCATTGCGGCCAGCAAGAAAAACATTTCTTTTTCCAGCCCACTACTGCACTTAGTGCAAATCTGGGACGATTCCCCTATTGTGTAATCGAATAGGTATGAATACATTTAAGATCCCTCTCTGTCCCTTCAGGTACCATGCCTGAAGAAGGCATTGGCAACCATGGACATCCATGTTAATCTTGCTCTGGAGGTATGGATCATCTTCGTTGGTGGTACGTTTATCCAGTTTGCGAGGCTCTTTAGAACAATCATTTTTTTGTCCACCTCGATTTCTTTTACCAGCGGTCTTTCCCATCAGCGTCAGACTTTCTAAACCATGGGCAGGATTTTCCCTTTGTCGGGCAGGCGCGGTGGGCAGGCCCTGGGAGGGCTGTGAAACAGAATGCCGCCAGCGATCAGGCTCTGACTGCGATTTCTCGCTGGTTGGCCAATTAATGGCTAGCCAGCATGAAACGTGTGTTGAGACCCTCAGTGCTGCTGGGTGGGGGCAAGTCAGCATGTGTGCAGGTTTGCACTCACTGCAAATTCCCTGATGGCACAGAGCTGCCTCAGGGAGCTAAAGATTTTTTAAATGAAAAATAAAGATTCTACAAATAATATAAACATGCCCCCGCATGTGACTCAGTAACATGAAGAGGGACCTTTTAAAATGATGTTTAATAAGTTTTATTGTTTTTTCATTTGCTGTTGGAAACCACATCCCACCCGTGGATGAGGTTTCCTAAAAACTGCAAAGGCTACTTGGCCTTTCCACTGCATGGTTGGACGGGCAGTGAAAATCAGCATTCAATTACTTGCTGAAGGGCCTTAATAGGCCTCTTAATTGTTGGTGGAGAGGCTGCAGACTCTTGCACGCATCCGCCATCTGAAATATCGGGTGAGTGCGCGATGACCTGGGGGCGCTTCCCCAACGTCATCATCCACTACTTTACTCCTGATCGGGTCGGGCGTGCGACCACCCGCGGATCGAAAAACTCTGCCCCGGGGAAGTGGGCCCCACCGCCGTTATACGTGGGCGGGCCAATTAAGGCCCGCCCAACATGACGTCCGGCAGGAAGTGCTATGCACTCCCTGTGCGGGCGGGGGAGATTCCCCAAAACCGAGAGTGCGCTCTTTCACCCATGCACATGAAAGTGCTCACATCTCCCTGAGGTAAGTGCTGCCTCAGGGAGATCGCTGATATTTTTAAAACCATTAAAAATAGAAAACAAAATTCCCTAACATGTCCCCCTCATGTGATAATATCACATGAGATGGGACATGTTCATAATTTACATTATAACTTTATTAAAATTTTTGCAACTCTGCATGAAACCTCATCCCGCCGGTGGATGAGGTTTCATGTTTTATCTATTGCCCGCCGGGGCTCCTGGCCTGCCTGCTAACCTTAAGTTTGGACGGGTAGGTCCTTTAATTATTTAAATGATCCTGTCAATGGCCTCAATTGGCCATTGACAGGTTGGCGGGCCCATAGCTGATTCTGCTGTGCGCCCGCCTTCCTGAAAATTTAAATGGACCGGGATGATGTCAGGGGTTCCGCCTGACACGATCCCGCGTCATTTTACGTGTTGGCGAGTGGGCCCTGCCCCCTGCTCGCCAACGGCAAAATTCTGCCCCATGAGTTCTTATTACATGCCCAAGAAATTCTAACTGTCTCGTTCTGATCTTGGTTTGCAGAGTTCTTTTGGCCTCAGGTTTTACTAGCAACTCTTCATTGGTAGTGTGACCTGTCCAAGATTTCTTCATTATTTGCCTCAAAACCCACAACTCTGCAGCCTCAGTTCTTCCTTGCCTTGCTTCACTGATCATCCAACACTAACGTCTGTCTGTCAAAATTGGTGTGATATAGCATTCCAGGATTCTCAGCTTTGTTTCCATGGCTAATTTTGCGTTGATCATAATCTTTTTTTAATATTTTAGATGCAACATTGTATAACGAGGCAAGGGTAATTAGCGATCTCATAGAAGATCCTCTTGGAAAAACATGATCATGAAACAACTGAATTGTGTATTAAGTTTGAGAGTGATATACTCAAGTCAAAAATTAAGAGCATAAAATATACGAGTAGATCATATGGCCTCTCAAGCCTGCTCTGCCATTTAATACAATCATGGCTGATTTTTGGGCTTCAATTCCGCTTTCCTGCCCACTCCCAAATACCTTAATTTCCTGAGAGACCAAATAACCTGTCTGTCTCAGTCTTAAATGTATTCAATGATGGAGCATCCACAACCCTCTCGGTAGAGAATTCCAAAGATTCACAAAACTCTGTGAGAAGTAATTTCTCCTCATCTCTGTCCTAAATGAGCAACCCTTATCCTGAGACTGTGTCCCTGTGTTCTAGCTTCTTCAGCCAGGGGAAACAAGTTCTCAGTGTCGACTCTGTCAAGGCCCTTCAGAATCTTGTATGTTTCAATGAGATTGCATCTCATTCTTCCAAGCTCCAGCGAGTACAGGCCCGATTCACTCAACCTCTCAGCATAAGACAACCCTCTCATCCAAGGAAGCAAACCAGTGAATCTTTGCCCTACTATCTCTACTGCAAGTATGTTCTTCCTTAATATAGAGACCAAAATTGTACACAGTATTCCAGATGTTGTCTCATCCAAGACTTCCTTATTCTTGTAGTCCAATTCTTCTAATTTTTCAGTGCTCTGCCCCCACAGCACCAGGATTTCCACCATGGGCAGGGCAAGGAAGCAGGTTTTGAATCTACTTCAACCAGAACGGATTAAACCTCACCAATCCGAACCTCACTTGGCCATCCAGCCAGCTGGGTCTCCAAGGAGTCCAAGTTGCTGTGGCAACATGCACATTTACATGCATGTTGTTGCCTAGAACTATGAATAATGAAGGCAGAGGCTCCAATTTTCTTTCCATCACATGGCTCAGCAGGAATCTCTCCTGGTCTTACTACCTGCCGTTGGCATATGTTGCAGGGATTTACAGATTGCCATTCAACCTGTTTGGCCACATTGTAAACGCACTTTCTTTGGCTATCAAGTCCCTGGAGTGGGACTTGGTCCTGGAGTGGGGCTTGAACCTGGAGCTTCTAACTCAGAGGCAGGGGCACCGCAAGGCTTCCAAACTCCAATTTCCTTGCAATTAATGCCAGTATGCCATTTGCCTTCCTAATCCCTTGCTGTACCTGCATGCTAACTTTTTGAGTTCCTTGTACGAGTATACCCAAGGTCAGGAACTTATGGCCCCGCTGCAACGTGTCTCCCCCAGCAGATGCGACAAGCCATTTAAATCTCCATTCATTTTGGCGGGACTGTCATATCCCGCCTGGCGGAAGGAGCCATAAAATTCTGGCGCAAGTAAGAAACATTTACAAGTTTCACGCCTTTTAAAAAGTATTCTGCATTTCTATTTGTATAGCCAAAGTAAATAGCTCACGCTTCCCCACCTTCCAAAATACCTTTTGGAAATCCATGTATACTACATCTATTGGTTCCCCTTTATCTACCATACTGATTACATCCTTAGAAAACTCTAATAAATTTACCAAAAATGATTTCCCTTTCATAACACATGTTGACTTTGTCTGATCACACTGATTTTCTAAGTGCATTGTTAAAACTTGCTTAAAAAAGAGACTCTGGCATTTTCCCAATGACTGATGTCAGGCTAACTGGCCTGTAGTTCCCTATTTTCTCTCTCCTCCTTTCTTGAATAGTGGAGTTACATTTGATAACTTCTATTATGACACAACAGTTGGTAAAGGCTGAGTTATTTAAAATCCCAGAGTGGAAACTTTAAACAACTGTCATAACCTATATTTTCAAGTGGTCTATTTGAGATGCAGCTCTGAATTCAGAAATGAAACCCACCAAGCCTCAAGAAGTTTTTATATAAAGTAAATTAAACATTTATTAATTTAACAAGAAGTTAAACACATACATGTGTATAGGAATTACTACCATAATAACTTTTAAACAAATCCCCAAACTAATCACTCCCGGGTAAATCTTCACCAAGAGAATAATAACCCATAGGCTTAAACAGACACCAGGCAAAACACATTTTATTTACGAATTCAGAACGTGGTTCCTTGCAATTTGTTTCCCTTGCAGACAGTTGTAGGGCTTAAAGGCTGCTTAGTTATTACATGTCCCTGACCTATACACACAAAACTCTTTTCCATATATCCCTAGCCTTCCAATTGAATGCAAATTTTCATTATGTCTCCAGGCCCTTTGAACTTCACCTCTTCTAACAATAAAATCCCTTTCATGGTATCAATTTTATTAGTAATATAAACATATTGCTTGGTGTCTCCTAGCTAGGTGCAAGAATTCACCCCCAGCCTTTGAATTGTTTATTCAACAAAATGCAAATGTGCTCTTTACCTTACTGCTTAACATCTCAAAACTACTATACATCAAAGCACCCAGACAAGCTGGCTTTAATCCAATTCAGACAAACACACTTATGCTCACAGATACAGACCCTACTATGAGCCCAATTTAAAATAATTTCCAATAACATTATATACATTAATATCTTCATGACACTTCTGATCTGCTGGGATCATTCTAGAATCTGGGGTATTTTGGAAAGTCATCAGCGATGCAGCTGCCTATTTTAAATCCCTGGCTATCGGCCATCAGGTCCTGGGGATCTGTCAGATTCTAGTCCCTGAAATTTTTCAATATATTTTCTCTGTTTTATTAATTACATTAAGTTTTGTTCTCTTATTTAGCCCTCTAAAAGCAGTAAACTTTTAAAATGGTGTGGAATGTTTAAATGTTGATGGTCAGAAAGACTTGGGTGTACTTGTGCAAGGAACACAGAAAGTTAGCAAGTGATGCAGAAAGGAATTAAGAAGGAAACTGGCATGTTGGCCTTTATTGTCAGGGGATTAGAGAACAAGAATAAGGAAGTAAGGGAGTCTGCTACAATTGTAAAGGGCTTTGGTGAGACGACACCTGGAGTACCATGCACAGTTTAGGTCTCCATTTGGTAGGAAGAATTTACTTGCCTTATGAGGGGTATAGCGAAGGTTCATTAGATTGGTTCCTGGGATGAAAGGGTTATCCTATGATGAGAGGCTGAGTAAATTGAGTTTATGTTCTCTGGAATTTATAATAATGAGGTGATCTCTTTGAAATATATAAGTTTCAGAAGGGGCTTGACAGGGTAAGCACTGAGAGGTGGCTTACACTGGCTGGGGAAATCTAGAACTCAGGGGCACAGCCTCAGGATAAAGTGGTGATGATTTAGGATTGAGATGAGGAGAAACTTATTAAAAGGTTATGAGTCTTTGGAATTATCTGCCCCATAGGGCTATGGACGCTCCATTGTTGAGTATATTCAAGGCTAAGATATTTAGAGTTCTGCTCCCTTGAGAGAATCAAGGGATATGAGGAGCAGGCAGGAAAGTGGAGTTGAGGCAGATCACCTCTGATCATTTTGAATGGAAGAGCCGGCTCTAGAGGTTAAATGGTCTACTCTTGCTCCTATTTCTTCCGCTCCTATATGCCACTGGATATAGCTAGAAAATGGGGAAAAGAAAAGACCTTTCAAAAAGCTAAATGGCATAACTCATTGCACAATTGTATCAGTTATCAGCCTTGGGCAGAAGAGTGCTGGGAGAGGAGGCATTTAACCATGTATGTCAGCCACTTTGTAAAGAAAAATTGGAGAAATGAGTCTCCCTATTTGCATTAGCAATTAACTAACTATATGTATTCATAAACAAGAATATTACAGTATCTGTGCTAATCGTAGCAGCTCAGAACCTCCAATCTCCGGGAGGGGATGGTGGGGGGGGGGGGGGGGGGGGGGGGGTTGTGGGGGGGAGGTGGTGTCGTACCTGGGAGTTATCCAGACCCACCAGAAGACTCCATGCAAGGACTGCATGACAATTTCTTGGGAAGTTTAAACTTCTGATGGGCAATTACCCAGCACTAAGGACGATCCTATACTCTGATTTAAATCGTAGACGTTGATTGGTTCCGATTCTCTAAACAGAATAGTTACCCAGGAAAAGTTAGGAGGATTACAACCACTCGGTAACTATATTTATGACCCCCTCGACCTCGCACCACCCGATCACCTCCCCAGACTACCCCACAACCCACCGACTAACCCCCCTACCCTTCCCCGACTACCCCCCAATCTCTGACCACAATCCTGACCCCCAACCACCTTAACTATCCTGACTACCCACCCCAGCACCCCCAACTACCCACCTGAGCCCCAGGAGCCCCCTCTGATACCCCCAAACCCCATGACTACACGTTCCCCTACCCATCCACTGACACCCTCTCTCCCTGACCACCCGCCCTCCCAGCCCTGACCACCTAACCACCTAAACTACCTGCGCGCTCACCCCCCTTGACCATGTTAACACCTCAATCATTTATCATACGCACTTACTTTCTCCCTGGCTTCTCAAAGTGGCTAGGACCTTTAAACTTACCTGCTTTGCGGCAGCCAGTGCCATAAAAAGGGGTATGGCTTCACTCACCCCAATGCTGCTGCCCTGCATTGGAACGAGTCCGGAGCTGCTGCACTGCACATTTCTTACCAGGCCTGGGTTGGAAGATTGGGCAAAAAATGTACAATTCCAGGCTCAGGAAGTAAAAATGAATGGAGGGCAATCGACAGTGATTGCCACCCCACAGATTTACCACTTTCTCTTCAGTAGTTTAGTGGTGGCACTGTGAAACACAATGGACGGCAAGATCATTTTCATATCACTCAATTTTTTTGGGCACCATTTCTGCTGCTTACTGGAAATGTCTGTCCAAATAGGAAAGCTTTGCAGGGGTTAACTGGTGGCCCTTGCCAGTGATGCCCACATGCCATGAATGGATTAAAAAAATCATGGTATTTAGACAGGCAGGAAACCAACATACCAGTCTTCTGTTGGAACAGAAAATCTCAGCAATAGCATGTAAATCAGGTGCAAAGGCTCAGACTAACTCCAGTGTAAACTGTGACTCCCTGCTTTATTCCAGAGACAGTTTGGGTTCTGATTCTGACCTCAGACTGCAGTTCTACAATAACTCCTTCAAAGCAATGCGATACTTGTTTTGCAATGCATCCCAGAGTAAAATAAAAAATGAAGAGTTTTTATTTAAGTTTTCAATCAACTGTTTATAAGTTCACCTTGCAGATTCCTCACTGATCAGTCTTGATCTAAGTGCCAAGCAAATACATTAACAAATCTTGATCATTAAGGTATATTAGATACTCAATGAATATCATTACATGTAAGGTAGTTAACTATAATGTTGGAGATATGACATGGTGCCCCATTTCAGTGATATTTTACATCAGCTGTGGGCTATTTTTATGGATTGTGGACGTTGTTCCATTTTACGAAAAATTCAGTGCAGTGCCTTTCCCTTTTACTTCAATATGATTGACTAAGCTTCAAGCTTAGTCTGCTCGAGACTTGACTGTTCCAATGCTCTATTGATCGACCTCCTATCTTTCACCCTGCACAAATTTGTGCTCATCCAAAATTCTAGTGCCTATATCTTAACAGGCAGCAAGTTCCATTACCCAAAATCACCTTTGCAGTCTCTGGCCTGCATTGACTCCCATTCCAGCAATGGGTCGATTTTAAGATTCCCATTCTTGTTTTCAAATCCCTGCATGGCCTTGCCCTTCCCTATTTCTGCAGCACCCAACAGCCCTACAAGCCTTGGAAATTTCTCCTCCTCCAACTCTGGCATCTTGCACATCCCTGATTTTAGTTACTCACACCATTGGTGGTTGTGCTTTCAACTGCTTAAACCCTAATCTCTGAAATTCCCTTCCAAAATGTTTCTGACTCTCCACTGTTATCACCTTTAAGATGGATCTTAAAACCTGGCTGTTTGAGCAAGCTTTTTGGCAATCTGTCTTGATATCCCTTTCTGCAGCTCATTGTCAAATTTTGATTGATAGTAGTTGTGTGAAGGACCTTAGGATGTTTTGTTCCATTAAGGTGCTATACAAATGCCAGTTTTTGTTGTCAAATGGAAATTTTTTTTGTTAGATTGCTCTGCTTTAGCAGATATGAGTTGACACTTCGTAGTTGGCTTTCATTAAATCAACCTCGCCATTTTGCAATGAATAAATGCATGTTTGGAGCTCCACTTGCATGAGGAATCAACCTCAATTTATTTGCGCAGAAACATGTTTAGGGTTATATTCGCTTTAAGTCAGTGCATGGAATCAAGTAGGTGATATGGGCTGTGTTTCCAAGAAGACGTGTGGGAGTTTAAAACACGCCCATACAGAGCAGACCACACACGACGACAGATGAACAGAAATAGGTCCACCTACAAACAGAATGAAGTATGAAGCTGGTTTCAAGCTAAAAGTCGTAACATTTGCAAACTCGTCAAGTAACTGTGTTGCAGCGAGGGAATCAGCTGTTAGTGAAAAACTGGTGCGAGAATAGAAGAAGGAATCCACCATGAAGAAGATGCCCAAGACCACACGTGCCATTAGAATAGGGACCAGCTACTGACCTGATCTTGATAAACACGGAAAAAAATTGGGCTCTTAAAAATCATCAAAATATTACATTGTCACCAGAAATGCAGTGTCTAAAAATTCACTTAAGTGAGCTGACTCAAACCCTGAGTCCAGCAAAGATTTCAGAGTAACCGCTAGTTGGTGTAGTCGCTTCACAGAACAACAATGTCTCATGTTATGGCAGAAGACCAAGATTGCTCAGAGACTGCCAAAAACTTGATGCCAAAATTACTCATTTCCAGCGATTTATCATCAGTCAGTGGCAAAAACATGACAATCCATTATGTCATATTGGCAACATGGATGAAACGCCCACAAATTTCAATATGCCCAGCAACCAAACAGTGGAGTGGGAAGGCTCGAAAACAGTTCTAGTAAAACTGCAGGACATGAGAAGACAATATTCACGGTGGTACTGCCGATGGAACAAACTTAAAGTTTATTGTAATGTTCAAACTTTAAAACCATGCTGAAAATCAAGTTCCCTGCAGGAGATTTTGTGCAAGGCCATGACAAAGGTTGGATGGATGAAGGCAGAGTGAAGTTGTGGATCAGTAATGTGTGGAGTGGGTATCCCGGTGGCCTGGTCAAAGAACACAGCTTATTAATGTGGGGCATGTTCAGATGCCATATAAATGATAAAATCAAGAGGTGCCTGTAAATAAATAACACCCACATTGGAGTTACTTGAGGGGTTTAATGTATGTAGTCCAACCTTGGAATGTGTGCCTCAAGAAAGCCATTCAAAGATCATGTTCGCGCCAAATGGAATGGGCGGATGATTGACAGAAAAAAAAATCTTCACAAAGAATATGCGTGCTGCCCTGCTCGATGTTTTGTGTGGGTTCACCATAAAATCATGGGATCCTATTAATGCACAAACTAACAAAAAATTGTTCAAAAAAATGTGGAATATGCAATTCAATGAATGGAGAGGAAGGTAATTTGTTGTGAAGGGACGAATATGAAACTGAAAGCACCATGTCTGATCCTAGCCAAGACTTTCTGGCTACGTTGTGGATGGTGACCACCACGGGTGAGGTGGTGCCCCAGCCAGAAGTCCAGTCACTTGTGCGGGACTGGAATATCACGGTGGCAGGGGGGTTGTTGGGGGTTGTGGAAAATCCCGCCACCTGAGTGGGATGCTTCCGATGAAGCCATAGCCAAAGTGATTCAGGATAAATTGCATCAGATGCTGAAGACAATTTGACGGCTTTTAAAACATTATGGGCAGAATTTTACATCTTGGGGCAGGCGCGCGCCTGACCCGATCGGGTATAAAATCGCGCGCGATGAGGTCAGGCAAGTGTCCTGACATCGTCGCACACTTGCGCGACATTTCAGTTGGCGGGAGGTGAGAGAGTCGGCAATGCACCCGCTGACAATTAAGAGGCCTATTAAGGCCATTAACTAGCAATTAAGACAGATTTTTCACTGCCTGTCTACCCTTACAGTTGGCGCTTGGCCTAAATAGCCAAGTGGTTGTGGTACTGGGTTTGTTAACCCCAAGATCAAGAGTTCAAATCTCACAATGGCAAAACTCTGAAACAATGTAACTTCATCTGAAACAGATGGAAACGGGTTTGTACTCGAAAGAGTTACCCTTACAGTTGGCAGGCAGGCAGTTCAGCTGGGTGGCCTTTGTGTTTTTGAGGAAACCAATGGGATGAGGTTTTCGACATTAATTAAAAAATAAATAAAAATGCTTTGCCATAATTTTTGTTATGTTTATGTTCATATGAGCGTGTCCTATGTGGGGACACTTTTTTTCTGGTTTTCAGAAGCTTTATTTTTTATTCTAAAATTCTTCAGCTTCTTGAGGTAGCTTTGTGCCTTCAGGGAGCTTTCAGTGCGCGCTCCCCCACGCCTGCGCAGGCTTTTGTGCTCGCACTCCTCCCACCCCTACCCCGGCAACTCTGAGCTTCTCAGCGCACCTTTCATGCTGGCTGTCTGAATCAACTTGAATTACCATTGTTACTTTTTTCAGATTTCAAAATGGCGTCCACCTACACCTCACATTTTATACTTGGCGTATAAGTCGACCCAGGTTTTTGGAAGGGTTTCTTGAAGCTTCAAATGTCGATCTGTGCTACTTTTCTTTTCCTCAGTTCATGCGGACGTGAAGAAATACGACTGGGTTACTCATTTGTATCATCCTACATAAATCTGAGTCAACCGCTAAGATGTGTACACTAGCAGCTTTGCTACTATAATTCAATTTTAACTTTTGTGGGGTGGCATCTGACCTCTGCTCAGCTGTTTCCCACAATGTAGCTGAGATCAGAAGTACAGAAGCTTGAACCTATTACTTTGGGAACTGGGGTGCCAAATATAATTTTATGCTTTTTATGTACATCACCATGATGAGCCTGAGAAATGCCGCGTAATTGAAGAGCGGAAGATTTACCATGAAACACTGATCAGCTCTCGGCAGAAGCTACTTGGAATCATACAAATCCTGGATGCTTATTGAGCAATAATTTTTTATGATTATATTAAATTTCCTGATGCTTGGGAAGTTCACTGGTGCGTACATTCTTGTGGTTGACTGCTTTCAAAAAAATCAGTAGATGACAAGGGATGTAAAACTCCTCATACTTTCTGAACAAGAAACAAAATACTGCAAATGCAAAAAAAAGCAAAATACTGGAAGAATTTGACAGCTTCTGAAAAGAGAGCAAACAACAGGGTAGAAATTCACCTTGGTCATTAGCATAAAATAAACAGCATCACATTGGCTACCTGTTATACATGCTGTCCAATATTTAGTTCCATTACACTGCAATCCATGATGATACATTTCACTCCAAAGTGTTTCATTATGGAACCTTCCAATTTCTCAGCACAAGTAGCCCACAGGTGGTTTGACTAGAGGTTTGGTCAGAAACTGTCCCCAGAATGTGTTTCTGGCCTGTTTTCAGCCTGAAACGCATTTGAAAATGAGCGGTATGCATTGGTCAGCCCTCACTTCACTCATGACTTCGAGGTGAGCGCAACATTCATAAACCTACCTGCAACAGCACTGCCCTGGCTTCTTAGCGATGGCAGCGGAACGCCACACTGATGGAGGTGTAGGGCTGGTCTGCTCAGGGTGGGCCTCCGTAATATTGGCAGACACCACTGTGTAGTGGCTCTCAGGCAGGGCTGCACCCTCAAACAGAGACCAGTATTGCAACCAGGTGGGGGGAGGTGCAGCGGCAGGGGTGGAGGCAGGCCCCGGGGGTGGGGGGGCAGGGGGGACAACGGAGGATGGTGGACACATGGGGAACAATGGGGTATGGAGTGGTTGGAAAGGGGGGCGAGCAATGGCAGTCACATGGGGGGCAATAGGGTATGGAGGGGCTGGAATTTGAATGGTAGGCAGAGGGGAGACTGAGTGTGGGGAAGCTAGGGCCTGACATGGAAGACTAGAATGCAGACACACAATTGGGTGAATGGGAATCAAACTGCATGAATGGAAGTGGGTGTATGCAGACTCTGGAACAGGGAGCGGGAGCTTGTGTTAGTGTGGCATAAGAGGGATGTGTTGCACAGAGACTCATGGAGAGGGGGGTGTGGAAGGGACACTGCAATCAATCATGAGGGAGCTGGAGAGCACATTGAAAGTCAGGCACAATCCCTGGTCTGGGGCCAGTATATAGGAGTGAGAAATTAAAGTCAGTCCAGGGGCTTTGCAGGTCATGCTACAGGGCTAGACATGGCATGCAGATTGTAGTCCCGCCCTAGGGAGGGGCAAGGCCTATGTGTTCAATTGGGAAAAGGGCAAGCTTGGCCTGCATGAAGACAATGGATGGAATGTGATGAGAAGAGATGGAGGAGAGGTTAGGAAGCATGCATGCCTGCTGTGTTTGCTGAGCCCTCCCCAGTAAGGCTGAGGATGGAGTTTGTGCAGCATGACAGATGAGCTGCTGGTGATGTGAAAGGGGCCATGAGACAATCAGTGCTGATGTCTCTTCCACTAATATTGGGTGGGATTTTCCAGCCCCACCCAAAGCTGGAATCATCTGGTTCCGCTGTAAGTCAATGAACTTTTGGCTGGGCCATTGAATTTCCCATGGCAGATCCCATCGCAAAGGGGCTGGAAAATCCTGGCCATTGTGTGAAATTCTAGTGCAGTGTAACCCTTTGAGTGCAAGATGCCTTGATAAGGGTGTGAAATTGGAGTGAGCTGAAGGGTGACTTACCCTGGCAGAGCGGATGAGATCATTCATCCCCTTCCTGCACTGGCTGGTGTTTCTGGGGCGGGTGCCTGATGAGCTGACCTCCCTTGCAACCACCTCCAAAGTTGTCAAGGCGACGTTGGTAGGCTTGCGGGAGCCATCCCTGGCTTAGAGGAAATCCCAGTTTTGGAGCTATCTTCTTATCAAAGCCTCGAGGGAGTTGTGGCTAAACCTCGGGCAGCCTCCTTCCTGTGACAGCCATCTCAAGAGGAGTTTGAAGGCAGCTGGGTTGGAGAGAGTGAATGTGTGTGTTCAGGTTATTTTTAAATATTGTGCCTGGACCTTTGAACCCCATTAGGTAATGGCGGGGCAGGTGAATCAGTTCCCGACCTGCAATGTGATTTGGAGAGATACTTGCCTATGCATAATTAATCAGCTTCTGAGAGCAAAATCGGGTGTGAGTTCCCACCATTCTGATCAGAGGGAATTTGAGCCATGGAACTGCCTCCTTCCCTCCACGCACATAGTTTCAAACACAGAAAATTCTGCCCTAATGAGTGTTTAGGGCAGTTGTCAGTGATGCATGAGTACCACCTTAACCAAATGAGTGTTGAATGTATTTCAGATGCCCCTGGGGTACAAGATATAGATCTGCAAAATTGGACCTTTTATACACATTCTGTGCCTAAAATGTGCACTGTGAGGTCTAATCCCCCCTACTCTGACAGCCACTCTGTTTTGATGTTTGGCAATTTTTTCTCAACTAAAAACTTTTTTATTTGAATAGTTAAAAGCACCACACTGCCAATACTAACAATTTTGTCAGAAATTTGTTCATTTTCTACTATCATTTGAATGTACACAATTCACTGGATTTTCCTTCATTGCCAGTGAATTCTGCAAGTTGCAACAATGGTACAAAATTTATGAACTGTTAACAAAATTGTTGGCAGCATTGAAGTTTTCATTGTAAAGTAACTGCAGAAAAAATTAGTCACCATTTCTGGGATGTGTCTTCAGTGAACTTTGGTTTATATCCAGCTTTGGAGCAATGGGCAGCAAGAACCTAACTCAAACAGGCTTTTCCTTTTAAGTGGCAGAAGACAATGAAGCAACGTTTTTTATGATAAATTAATTAGCTGATGGAGATGGAAGTTTATAAGTTGTGTAAGCGAGAGACCATGATGGAAACTCTGCAGTGAATGAACATATTTGAAAATGCTGATCCTCCAGATATATATATTTTGTTTACATTTTCTTTTAAAACAGGAGCTGCTTAAGCTGGCAACACCAAGACACAAGCAAACCGCTGCACTGGTGACACCATACAGCATGTAACATATGCTAACTGAACTGAGAACTTACTCCGCATGTGAAGAGTTTCAAATAGCAGTCAGGCCAAAAAAGGTGCAAATGTGTAGGGTAAATTCACATTTAGCAAATAAACATTGGGATTAATTTTTCGGTACCCCACCGGCATATTTGAAGATGGTCGGGCTCGTAAAATAGAACGGGTGGCCTGTCTGCCACCTTCCCACCCAGCCCCAACTTATCTCCCATATTACAACATGTAACATGTTAGGCAGTCCCCTACCCTTAGGCCTATTGAGGTCTTACGTTAGGGGGTGATTGTGGCATACTGGTACTGGTACTGTCACTGGACTAGTAATCCAGAGGCCAAGACAAATGCTCTGGGGCATGGGTTCAGATCTGACCATGGCAGCTTGTGGAATTTAAATTCAGTTAATAAAATCTGGAATTGAAAGCCAGTCTCAGTAATGGTGACCATGAAACTATCTTTGTCATTAAAACCTACCTGGTTCACTAACGTCCTTTAGGGAAGGAAATCTGCCATCCTTACCTGGACTGGCCTACATGTGGCTTCAGACCCACAGCAATGTGGTTGACTCTTAACTGCCCTCTGAAATTGCCCAGCAAGCCACTCAGTTCAAGGGCAGTTAGGGATGGGCAATAAATGTTGGCCTTTCTAGCGATGCCCACTTCCAATTAAAGACTAAAAAGAGTGGAATGTGAGGTGAAGACAAGCAGCCCAGCTGCTTTCACTGCCCAGGCTACTGGTGGGCAGGAAGTGGGGTCTCTCCTTTTGGAGGTCCCTTGTGCCCATTGGGGGCACGCCCTCCAAATCCTCAAAATTGTACTGCCCCTCTATCCCAACCCCCTGGCTTCTCTAGCCCTCCCACATCTCTCCCTTTGCCAGAATCTTCCAGCTGGGCCAGCCCAAAGTCCCTGGATTTACCTCAAGTCCAGGAGACATCTTCTTTCTTCTTTGGTCACAACAGTGACCACTAGTCTGTTCTGAGTCACTAGTGCAGCCCCTTCATGGGGGCGGAAATCCCATGCTGACCTGATTAAGGCTGCCCCCAGTGTAATATTGCTGTAGGACAGCAAGATTCTTGGTCAGCGAGGTGCTGACTGACTTTTAGGTCAGGGTGGGGAGCAGGTAATCTATCCCTCCCATAAAATCTACCCCACTGTAATTATTCTAGCCCTTACTCTCCTGGAGCTGGAACAGGCATGGAGCAAGATTCCTGCTTGAGGAGGGCCAGGAGTTTGGTTAAGCCAGGATTCTACCCTGTTTGCACTGGCCTATAAATTCCCATGAGGGCCCGAACTTCTGCCCACTCTGGAGAGTCAGTTCCTGAGCCTCACTGGGAAATTCCACTCATTTCACTCTTAAAAGGCCTTGGGCTGCAGTGGCTATCACTGAGATCCAGGAAAGGCCCTAAAATCTCCTGAAAGAAAGGTGATTAATCCTCAAGGGGGCCAATTAGCCTTTTTGTCAAAATGATGTTGGCTCCCTTTCTATGCTGAAGCCATTGTTACTTTTTGTTGCTGCCTAAGTTTGGGTCCCCCTGATGGAGTGGCTATGGGTTGTGGCAGGTGTCCCTGAGGCGCCTGCCCTGATCAAACAAATCACCCAGCCTCTGGAATCCCATGACCTCTGTCCGTATCAGATATGTAGCATAAAATATATTCAAGCAAATGTATGTTTTTTTTAAAAATTCCTTACATTTTATTATGGACAATATCAAATATGAAGAGCCTTTAATTTTCACTTACTTTTTCCATAAAACAGTTCTTTCCAGACACCCATTATGGAACCTCCATAGTCTCAAAGTAAGGCTTGAATTTTAAAAAATTATGGACAAACACAACTCCAGAAGATTGTAGAAATTCGATGGTGCCCTGCCTACCTTTAGGCACAAAATGGATGCCTAGGCATCCAAAATGGAAATTTACATACCGCTGGAAGAGTACTATATTAGTAAAGGTAGAAAAAGGGGCATCCAGGAACTAAACCAGAAACGGGCATTAGTCCCTTTGCAATTTACCTACAGGGCTTAATATCTGTTTGAACCCCTGCCTGCTACCAATGCTCGCATAAAAGCATGGTCTATATGCGGCCTAATCAGCCTTAAAAAGACCTGAACATGGAGTAGGAAGGTGCAGGAGGGCTGGAATGCACCTCCTGGCTCTATCGTAGAGCCAAAGACTGGGCCGTAAAGTTCCGCCCACTGTTGCTGGTCCTTGAATGGCTCTCTTTATCTCAGTTGCCACGGCCTCCTGAACATTCCCATCTCCTCTTGCCCTGGTCTCCCCCTTCCCAGCTCAATACTTCCCATGCAGCCTATCCCCAGGACCTATATAAAGGCCTTTGCCAGTGCACAGATGCTTAAAATTGAAACGCTCTTCATCAGTCAGCCCAGCAGCTGCCTGCAGCTCATCAGTGTCATGTAAATGAGGCCCGAGGTCCAATAACAAGTGGGGCTCAGATTTACTAGTTGCGGTGCAGAGATTACTCAACTCATTTCCTGCTCCATAAGATAATATCTTATTATGGACACATTTCTCCTTTTGCAGCTTTTTCATCGACTTTGTAAAAACTATAAAAAAAATCACTACATTAGTTATGTATTATTGATAATTGGTAGTATCTGAGATATTTGTGCTCCTAATTTCAGCCATACTCTCTTCATCTATTCCCATACTGTTGTAAGGATAACTGAATGTGATGGCACATCCCTTTAAATAATATGGCATGTGTTAAGATACTTATATATGTATAGTTAACACTGCATATCCAATGAACCACAAGGTTGGAAACGTGAACTAATTTTATAATAAATAATTAAAATTTGGTTTTCTTTCATGCAATAATTGTGGAAATGTTAGTTTTAATAGATCCAATTCCAGCACTTGAATAAATGCTAAATTATGCAAATGAAGAAGTGCGGAACAATATACAATGCTACTTTGACAAAATGTAAAAGTGATTCTGAAAACACATATTGGAAAAGCAAATAGATAGATTTACTAAAGGAATAGAATTGTGTTTTTCATAAAACCTGACAACTGCACATTACCAGAATTGTAGCAAGTGCCAGTTCCATGGACATTTTGCTTATCAAGTTGGAGATGTACAGAAACACAAATCACATTCTATGTGCTTTCATATTCTATAGTTGTGCCTGTCTTCCCTATAGAAGATTTGCTTCTTCAAAAAGCAACATGGGTTTAACTGGCAGTGTATTTTTGTTAAACCCTGCTCACTCTAATGCTTTGCACTATCTATTCACTGGCACAATATAAGATTAAAGAACTCTGAGTAAGCCACAGACCAAAACCATGATTGTCAATGTGCACAGTCAATGTCTTTCAAAGCAGTAAAAACAGGAAAGACATGATAAATTTTCACACTGACAATGACAAGAATATAGCCCTTGCACTGTGTAGCAGGTTAAATAATAAAATTCATCCATATGGGTTAAATAGATGACTGGAATTTCTGGCAGTGAAGGCAAATGTGGTGGCAGACAATACAAGAACTGATTAATAGAGTTCAGGATAATATTAGTGACAGATGTGTTTGGGGGATGTACAAAGTGTGAAGGCATTTCCTCAGCATGTGAAATGCATTTTTTAAACATTACCATTAATAAGAACTATTCAGAAATGCAAAGTTATGCTTTCTTCTCTATTTTGCACTGCTGAGATGCTCGCTTTCTTTAAAGAATATTAACGAGAATCTTACAATTAAATTTTCAAATAAGCATTTCTTTAAATATATCCTTGGTGTTTTTGTGAGCATAAAATCTACAAGAATTTATGTAAGATTGACAGAGTATTTTGCGTGTGTGGCTTTGGACCAGTTTAAAAAACAACCAATGCTGACTTTGGCTCTGTAATGACTTTGGGTGTTTGACTTCCTCTGAAGTCAGCTTGTTAACTTTTATGTATATGCTCGGTATCACTAATACGAGTAGTTTAATTGCCTGATTCGAATCAGCTTTTTAAAACCCATTTCAAGAGGTTTAAAATGATTGCATTACTACACAGTGTCTCAAAACTGGCAACCTCAGGACTGAGGACATGCCAGATTTCAGACCACGCCGTATTTCGGGTTGGACGGTTTGGACCATGGATAGTTCGGGTCAAGCCTAGTTTGGTGGGGGTCAAGGGGTGCTCGGAGCATGGGAATAGACCAGCGTGCAATCGGCAAAGGGGATAACTAGTCAGGCATGACACCGCACCAATGCAGCACCGAGCCAAATTGTCCAACTTGGTTAAGTTTTTTATTTTAATCATTTAAAATTGATATATGGCACAGTCTAAAAATATCCGGTTTTCAGATAACTCTAGTTTTTAGGCAGCTGAATTTGAGACACTGTACTGTATTTATTTTATATTTCAGTCAAACCCCCAAACATAGGGTGGAATTTAAATCTCCCCCTGTCTGGGAGAGGACTGGGAGGTGGGTGGGGGGTGCTGTTTAGTCAGAAGGCAATAAACAAGGTAGAAAGTCTGTCTCCTTCCTAGCTCCCCCATCATCCCGATTAAATCCAGGGTGTGGAAAGTTGAGGTTGGCCAAATGAGGACCTTAAGTGGCCAATTAATGTCCACTTAAGGGCCTCATGCCCCTGCCACTGGTGTTCCACCAGTAGAAACAGGAATCCCATACTATAAAGGCAGGCTGCAGGCACACCCTTGTATGCCTGGCTGTGGGCTGGGAGTGTCCCTCCTGCTTGGGCAGCATGTGTCCATTGGAGGTCCCATCAGTGGCAAGGGCTGCGTTTGCCCTTTGAACCAAAGCCCCTCTCCTCCCTTGCTGGGGCTTGCCTGACTGGTCTCAGTGAGGCCACCTTGCTGACCTGCGTTCCGGGAACTCCATGGCTGCTCCTGGCCTCCTACACTCTCAGCAGTGGCCACAGTTCCTGGTGATGTGGCTGATAGTGAGGAGCTGCTGGCCCTTTTATTGACTGGCAACTCTTGAAGGCAGGATCCTTGGGTGCAATAGTCCCAGAAATCGGCTCCGATATTGGGATATCTGTCCCGCCAACGGCAATGGCAGCTTTTTCTGCCGTATCATGCACTGCTTTGTTTAAAAAATTTGGGAGGCATGGATTTTACATCAGATCACTGACAGGGCAGCCTCTGATTCCCCCTCCCTGCCCTGACCTCAGGCTTTCAGTAAACTGGGCCCCATATTTAAAGGCCGCCCCTGCACGGAGCTAGTGCTCTTCAAGGGAGAGGAAGCCGCTGCGAACTGATGGCTGACAAAGGGGGGAAACATGCTGCGGCCAGATTTAGCCACGCTTCCCTTGGGCACCTACTGGACAGAGTTGAGGTCTGCTGCAATGTCCTCTACCCCTGCTCTGGGCAAAGAACCTCATCCAAGGTGACAAACCCAGCATGGGAGGCGGTGGCAGTAGTGGTCAATACCAATGCCTTGCAAAAGAGGACAGCCATCCAGTGCCAAAAGAAGGTGAATGATCTCCTCTGTTCCACCAGGGTAAGTCGCTCTTCCCATTACTCAACTCACACACTCACAAACCCACCACACATCCACAGGGATCTCATTCACTGTCAGCACAAGCGATACCACCATTCACTCTCTCTCACACACCTTCATCTGCCCTGCAGATCATGTTCTCATCCCATCCATTGCACCACTCACCACCCACACATCCTTCTCATCTGGCCTGGTACGCATCCTGCTTACATCCTCTCCATTTGTATTCATGCAGGGCAGGCTGGAACACAACAGTTGGAGGAATGCCTGAAATCACATACTTTGAAAATAGAGTCATCCAGCTGGCCGACAGTGATAAGGACCATTCCTGTACTGACGGTGAGATCGGCGCTGCTCTACCAAGTGAGGATCCAGCAGTGCAGCATCCATCAGACAACCATGCTGTGAGTGATGTGTCCTGTTTCACAGGCCACTGCCATGCACTAATTATCTCCCCTTGCTTTCGCAGGCACATCTGGAAAGAAGTCAAGGAGGTCCACGAGCCAGGTCCCCAACTCCAACCTCGAGGACTCCTTGAAAGAGGAATCCACAGACACCGATATTGAAGACGCGTCACAGTGCTCACCTACACCCTCCACCAGTGCAGAGACACACACCTCAGTGTGACCTGGTTTTAAGTAGCCTGGGAGTCACAATCTCTTGAGCATATCACCCTGTCTGGGCCACAGCGGGTGGTGTCAGGGACATTCCAGGTTGCCAGCACCCGGAGGGCTGCTGGAGGCCAGAAATCTGCTGAGTCCGAGTCAGATGAGGAGCCTCTGGACTCGGTCATACCTCAGTTGTTGGAGCTGTAAAGACAATCTCGGGAACATCAGGAAGGTGTGTCCACTGCACTCCTGAGATTGCAAGGCAGAATGGAGGAGTCCATCTGCCTTCAGTCTGCGGTGCTAGCACCAGCATGCCAACGCACTCAGGTCAACACTGGTAGAATGGCTTTTGCCATGCAGACCTTGTCCAGGACATCTGTCCTGCACTGCTGCAGGAGCTGCACTCCATCACTGAAGCACTTGCAGGCTTAGTGTCAGTTGTATATTATAATATTAGTCACTAATATTATCCTGAACTCTATTAATCAGTTCTTGTATTGTCTACCATCACGTTTGCCCTCACTGCCAGAAATCCCAGTCATCTATTTAACCCATATGGATGAGTTTTATTATTTAACCTGCTACACAGTGCAACGGCTACAGTCTTGTCATTGTCAGTATGAAAATTTATCTGTGTCAATGTGAGGGGGTGCAGGACATCCCAAGCTGTCTCCAACTGCCTTTCCTCTCAAGAAGTCAGCCAGGGGCCCTCAGGCAGCCATAGGGAGAAGTAGTGCACATCCCGGGGTCATCCATCCAGGCGGCTCCAGAAGTGCTCAGCCCATCTGACTCCCCTCCTCCTGTGACCCCAGCAGCTCCAGCTCCACAGAGGAGGAGGGCGCCATTGCCACACAGCAGGACTCCGAAAGCAGCGATTGTCCGGCTTCAAAGCCGCTGTCCAGATTAGTGATGTGTGCACCTCCATGTGCGTTTCGTTTGCTGCAAGTATCTAGTACCCAAGCATCATTGGTTCCATGAGGTTCTCTGTGTGCTTTCAGCATCTTTGAGACAGGCCTTCCCCCACCCCACCACCCCCCTCCACCCCGGCCCACCATCTCGGCACCATTCCTGACAGGTGAATATCCGATGCTGAAGGGAACTAATGATGAAGTCTGCCAAAGGACTAAGTTGTCTGGAAGCCCACTGTATCTCAGCAGCATCTTGAAGATATAGGCCTCTTCACAGAGCGTATGTGCACTGCCCTCAGCCAAACAGGTATCAGACATTCCCAGATGCAATGTGAAATCTCAGTAGTATCCTCACCACATCTCATCATCATTCTCCTGGAGTCTTGCGTCAATGAGGGCCTCATGACTATGCCTACCTCATGTGGCCAGTGCAAGGGCTTCACCGCCTGCATCCTTGCATTCCAGGACCTCACCACCCTCATTCCCTTTGACTTCCCCCTTATCAGAGAAGACATGCAGCTCTTGCATCTCCTCATCATCCAGTCCTCCCCACTTTACACCGTCAGGTTGTGTTGTGCGCAGTAAGCCATTATGATGCACAACACCCTCTGGGGAGTGTACTGCACTGCTCTGCCAGATCTGTCCAGCCTCCAGAGCCTCATTTTCAGAATGCCAATGATGTGCACAACCAAACTCTGGATTGCGGCATGAGTTTTGTTGTACCTTCCATCACCAGCAGGTTGAGGACACCACACAGGTGGCCCAGCCACGTCCTTTGTAGGTAACCCTTGTCCTTGAGGAGCCAACCCTGCATCCTGTGTGGTGCCTGGAAGATGTCAGGGATCTGACATCTGCTGAGGATGTACAAGTCGTGGGTTTTTCCGGGGTATCTCACACACACATGATCTGTTTGTTATGGGTGCAGACCAGCTGAACATTGAACGAGTAGAAGCCTTGGCGGTTCACATATTCGGCTGCCTGTTGCCAGGGAGATTTAAGAGCCATGAGGGTGCAGTCCATGGCACCCTGCACCTGTGGGAATCCGGAAATCTAAGCAAACCCCAGCGGTCTTGTTTCCTGGCTTGCCTGATCCCAGTCGAAATTGACAAAGGTGGGTGTCTTGGCAAAAAGGGCGTCCATGACCTCCTGGATACACTTGTGGGCGGAAGCTTGCAAGATCCCACACAAGTCCCCAGTGGAGCCTTGGAAGGAGCCACTGCTGTAGAAATTGAGTGCAGCGGTAACTTTAACTGCCACTGGCAGTGGATGCCCTCCGAGCATCCATGGAACCAAATCCTGCTGGAGGTGGCATATGTGCATGACCAGTTCCCTTGATTTGCACAGGCTTCGGTGACACTGGTTGTCGCAGGTAGCACATGCGCCGTCTATAGACTTTGGGTCTAGTGATGCACCTACGAAAGACGGCTCTGTGAGGTTCATCCTCTGTGTGCGGATGAGGCCATGCTGCCCCTTGGTCTTTGGGGTTCTGCTCCTCTAACGAGCCAGGCACCTCCGTGGCATCCTTCTCCTTCTTCTCCCCTGCCTATAAGCAATCGGACAGACAGCAAGATCACCAAGCTCCATGTTCCTGATGGCCTCCTCACTGCAGTAGCAAAGAAAGAGACACAAGGGTTAGCAATTGTCTCCTAAGGAGAACTCTTGGTCAAGCCATCGTGTGCAGCTGCCTCTCAAGGCCCCTTAAAGCATGCTGGAGAGTCCAGACCACTGCATGGATGCCCAGTGTTTATTGTGCATGATGGTTCACCATGCCCACTCCCAGGACCACCTCATTGCACATGACCGAGTGCTGGCATCCTGAACTCTCACTTCAGGTGCAGGCATTGTCCTAACTCGCATTCCAAAGCTTTACGGTTTGCTTGGACCATGGGGGTGATTTTTCAATGTCAACTGAAGCATAATGCAAGGGAATAGGAGCACACCCCTCCATCAAGCATTCAATGGCCTCCTTTCCCAACAGGGTCCTCAGGATTGCCTAGTCGCTCAATGGCTCTGCAGCACCATAACACTCATTCGAGTTGGAAGTGTGTGCGCTAGGAGTTAACTGTAGAGGAGCAATCACAGGCACTATCAGGAATTAGTGTTGCTTCAGTGAGCACAGTTGCTTGACTAGCCTGACTCCAATTGAGCTCAAGCTAAATGCACTAAACTGTGGAAGCGTGCTCATCTTTGACATGTTTTGGCACTTGCCCAGCTATTTTCTTCCCCTGCAATCCTCCTGGCATGTGTTAATGTTCAAACTTCAGTTTGCCCTCCGATATCCACCCCACCCCTTGCACCATAGCCCTTACCCGAGGTTCCCTTCTCCCCCTCCCCACCCTTGCACTGACACACTTTCCCCGAGGCTCCCTTCTCCCCCTTCCCCAGCTTGCACTGTTGCCTTTCCCCCAGAACCACAAGCCAGCCATGAAGAAGTCGCTGCGGAGACTTGCCTGTGCCCCCCACTGAATCTGTTGAGCCACTTCCTTGCATTGGGGTCATTGCGAGCGCTGCGCAAAGTTGTGTGCATTCACCTCCAAGTTCCCCTCGAGGTCAAGGTTGCCAGGTGCATGCCTTTTAAAGGCAATTGTAAATCACACAGTTATGAAAACATGCTGACATGGATTTTAAATTTGACGTCAGGGAGTGATTCTGACATTTGGCCACGATAATCAGGTGCAAATGCATTCAAATTAATTCCCGACATTTGATGGTGGAAAACTTGACCCGCCATTGACAGGGGGAGGGGACAATTGCTTCCTGGATTTACGTCGCCGGGAAACGCGCTTAGGACCTTCTTGCAAGATTCTCCAATGTTGTCACTGAACATGCCCATCACGATCAGGTGCAGAAAATCCTGGCCCTTGTCTTGAAGGCCTTGGGAACCCCGATGTCAGGCAGGCAAGTGCCTCATTGTGGCTCCTGGAAATAGCGAAGGTGGGCCATTATTTTTAGCCCATCATATTAAACAGTATTGATTTGATTTCCTTTCTTTTGCATTTAAGCCTTCCTAACCATTTGAGAATTCTGCAGGCACCATCCACATAGATGATTTGAAGATATTGGCTGTTTCTGAGTGAGCAGTTGATCATCTTTTTCAGCTGACTCCTTTGATTGAATTACCATGCTAATACCAATGGGGTGAAACTGGTCTATCCTAATAGTGTAAAGAAGTTGTTAAGTGAATGAGCAGCCCATGTTAAACTGCTTTCAATTATCTTTTCCATTGAGGTTTTCCTTTATTCATTTACGTAATTTGAACATTATAAGCATTTATTACCCATCCTTAATCCGCATTGAGAAGGTGTTGGAAACTCGCCTTTTTGAACTGCTGCAGTCCTTGTGGTGTAGGTATACTCACAGTGCTGATAGGGGCAGAGTTCTAGTGATAGTGAAAGAACAGCGATATATTTCCAAGTCAGGATGTTGAGTCACTTGTACAGGAATTTGTCGGTGGTGATATTCCCATGCATCTGCTGCCTTTGTTTTTTGGGTGATAGAAGTTGTGGGTTTGGAAAGTGCTATCGAAGAAGCCTTGGTGAATTGCTGCAGTGCATCTTGTAGATGGTACACACTGCTGCTACTGTGCGTCGGTGGTGGACGGAGTGCATGTTAAAGGTGGTACATGGGGAGCTGATCAAATGAGCTGCTCTTGGAACTGCACTTGTCCAGGCAAGTGGAGATTACTCCATCACACTCCTGACTCGTGATTTGTAGAAGGTGGACAAGCTTTGGGGAGTCAGGGGGTAAGTTACTTGCTGCAGGGTTCCTAGCCTCTGACCTGCTCTTGTAGTCACAGTATTTAAATGGCTGGTGCAGTTAGATTCTGGTCAATGGCCACCCCTAGGATTTCAATGGTGCTGATTCAGCAATGCTAATGCTATTGAATCTCAAAGGGATATGATTAGATTTTCTCTTGTTGGAGATGGTCATTGCCTAGCATTGTGTGGTTTGAATATTACTTGCCATTTATCAGACCAAGCCTGAAAGTTATCCAGGTCCTGCAGCAGGTAGGCACAGATTGCTTCATGATCCAAGGAGACACAAATGGCGCTGAACATTGTGCAGCCATCAGCAAACATCCCCACTTCTGACCTTATGATGGAAGGAAGGTCATTAGTGAAAAACAGAAGATGGTTGGGCCTAGGACACTACCCCTGAGGAATTCCTGCAGTGATGCTCTGGGGCTGAGATGACTTGTTTCCATCAATGACAATCATCTTCCTTTGTGCTGGGCATGATGCCAGCCAATGGAAATTTCACCCTCTGATTCCCATTGACTTCAATTTTACTAGGGCTCCTTGACATCACACTCAGTTAAATGCAGCCTTGATGTCGATTGTGCCTCTGGAATTCAGCTTTTTTCTTCATGTTTGCATCAAGGTTGTAATGAGCTCTGGAGCCGAGTGTTTCTGGCTGAATCCAAATTGAATACTGTGAGCAGGTATTGGTGAGTAAGTGCCACTTGGCATCACTGTCGATTAAATGGGAGCACCGCCGGACTAATGCAAGCATCCCCCCGGGAAGCTGTGTCTACCTACATTGAAGCTCTGCTCTCTGCTCCTGCAGAACCAACTCTGATGGACGGCCATTGCGTACGGATGCCCAAAAGCTGCCTTCCTTGGCAGGTTCTTTTCTCACAGCTCTCCGTTGACCAACTCTCAAGGTCACCCGAAAGCACGGGGGCATTAACAACACTGGGAGGAGAATGCCACTGAGCACTTGGCACGGCACCACCTGGTCCAACAAGGTGCAAGCCACTTTGAGGCTCAGCGACTCAACAGCAAGGCGGAACGGTGGCAGCAGAAGAAAGGTGAAGGAAGCCAACCTGGGACTGCAATTTCCACTCCCCTGCACAACAACATGCCCCCACTGCAGAAGGACGTGTGGATCCAGAATTTGACTCCTCAGTCATCTGAAGTCTCACCAAGCCTGACGGGCATCATCCTCGATTCCGAGGGGCTGCCGATGAACATTGATGATGACATCTTCCATCATTTTGTACATGATCGAAAGTAGACTAATGGGGCAGTAATTGTTTGGATTTGATTTGTCCTGCTTTTTGTGGACAGGACATCCCTGATCAATACTCATGTTGTTGCCAGCATTGTAGATGTCCTGTGACAGATTAAAAATATAAGAAATAGACAAATGGTAGGTTATTCAGTCCTGTGAACATGCTCCGAAACTCAATAAGAACATATCTGATCTGATCATTGCCTCAGCTGCACTTTCCTGCCTACCTCCAACGACCCTTGACTCCCAATTGTAGATGAGAAATCTATCCAACTCAGCCTTGAATATGATCCAGCCTCCACTGTTCTCTGGAGTAGAGAATTCCAAAGGTTAATGACCTGAGAGGAAATTCCTCCTCATTCCTATCTTAAATATGAGAGTCTATATTCTGAAACTGTGTCCCCCAGTTCTTGATTCCTCGAGAGGAAATATCTTCTCAGAATCTATCCTGTCGAGCTCCTTATATGTTTCTTATGTGTTTAAATGATATAGCCTGTCATTCTTCTAAGCCCCAAGTGGTCCAACCTGCTCAACCTTTCCTCATAAGACAAACACTTCATCCCAGGAATCAGCTTCATGAATCTTCTCAGTTCGGCTAAGGATGAAGGCTGGTTTTGGAGCACAAGCCTTCAGCAGTACAGCTGGGGTGTTGTCCGGGCCCCTAGTCTTTGCTGTATCCAGCTATTTCATGATATCATGTGGAGTAAATCAAGTTGGCTGAGGGCTGGAATCTGGAAGACGCTGAGATGAATCATCCACTCATCCCTTCTAACTGAAGGTGGTTGTAAACACCTCAGTCTTTTCTTCACAGTTGTGCTGGACTCCACCATCATTCAGGCTAGGGATGTTCATGAAGACTTCTGCTCCCATTAGTTGTTTAATTGTCCACTACCATTTATGAGAGGATATGGCAGGACTGCAGAGCTTTGATTGATCTGTTGGTCATGAGATCGCTTAACTCTATCTGTAGCATACTGCTTCTGCTGTTTAACATGTTTGTAGTCCTGTGTTGTAGCTTCACTGCGTTGATGCCTCATTTTAAGTTTCACTGGTATGTGGGTATGGAGTCACATGTAGGCCAAACTGGATAATAACTGCAGGTCCATTAAATCATTAGTCAACCTGATAGAGTTTTATGAGAATTCAGTCGTTTCATTGTTACCATTATTGGTGCTCATTTTTTACAGATTTATTTAATTGAATTTGAATTCCCCTAACTGCCCTTGTTGAACTTAAATCCATGTCTCCAGAGCATAAGTCCCAAGTCTCTGGATTACTAGTTCAGTAACATTACCACTATGCTATTGTCCTTGCTGGGTAATTGTCAGTCTGCTTATTCACTATTAGCCCTTTGATCTACAGACTTAGACTAGCTTCACTCCCTTTGATTAATATTAGCTATTAGAAATATGTATGAAAATGTGATATTCTTACATGTTAAATATGCTTTTTCATCTTTCAATGAATTGTTCGTGGTTTTGTATTCTCACTGAAAAACTGTTTTGTGGAGCTAGCTGAATTTTCAATTGACAACATGAGCTTGGCAGGTCAAATGATGCAAGCTCTGCAAGTGTGTTACTTTTATGATACAGGATCTTAAATCTCATATATATTGCATTACTGTTCCCTATGCAACTCTTCAAAATGGCTAAAATAAACCCTTTGTGTTGCACTTAGTCATCCTCACCAAATTGCAATCAGGACCTTTGGGTTTTGATGCTACATAATATGCATGTATTAAATAAAAGAAGATGTAATATAGTTTGTAATTATGGCCTCAATTAAAAATTGGCTATTGAAAATAAATAGAATGGAATTAGAGTTGAAAATATAAGGCAAACTGCTGAGGATCAACAATGCAAGCAAAGGTTATTAATAAACTTCCTCAGTGAAACTGAGGGCAGAATTTGCCCACCAGCAGGTTTTCAGGCAATGAGGTGGGATCTGTAAAATTCTCTGTGTTGCCTTTCTGCCAATCTCCAGCCCACTCCTAACCTGTCCGCAATTTTATATAAGCAGGTAAGGCCTAGGGTGGCCCACGCATCCTTGTCCCAGTTGAGACCCTTAAGTGGCCAATTATTGGACACTTAAGGATTGCTTCCCACACGGCCTCAATTTTGATGCTGCCGAGAGGAGTTCAGGGACAGAGGAAAATCCAACAGGCCACCCTGCTTGGGTCTCGGGCAGGAAATAGGGTACGTGTCCCTCAAGGACTCACTTTTTACAATGGGTACTCCCCCAAGGTCTGCCCATTGTGGATGCTCCTTCTCTCCTGGCCTCTCCATCAAGACTCCCAGTCCCTTTGGCCTCACCTCTCCTCACCGTGATGTCCCCCGTCACTTACCTGGTCCTGGATTCCAAGGCTTAGACTCTGGGACCTACTTGTAGTACCAGACCTGACCACTGCTGCCACTGGTGCTGCTGGGGCTACAATCAGATTGGCCAGCAGCTCTCTGAGGGGGGCTTTCTGCCGGAGTGAAGGGTGGAAGTGCTGTCTCCGGCCAATTAACACTCCATAAAGCATTAAATGACAGCAGAGCTATTGTGATCATTGGTGATCCCTGCTATCCAAAACAAATCCTGCCTCTACAAGCAAAAAGGAAAGTAAGAAGGTATGGAATGAGAAATGGTAGTTCAGATCATTCTCTGCTTTATGCAAAAATGCAACTTATTCTCTTGTGCTCTCTATCCAACACACTTAAGATCCCAGGGCTACATTATTTGTAAACAAAAGGATAAGCCTGATAACTTTTCATAGTGGCAGTGTCAGAGATATGGCCCTTGCCCTATGTAAAGGGAAAAATTGTAATTGATGAAAGTATAGGAAAGAAATAGGGGCACAACGGTGCACCCTTGGTCTTCACACTAAGGCTGAAAAATTGTTAAATTTTTCCTTTAATCTCCGAAGCAAAGTAATCAACCACAGCTTGGTACCTCGAAAAAGAGAAAAAAAAACTCTCTTAGCTCTTAGGCAGTTAAGCAAAACTCAGGATATTAGCCTTATGATTGAATTTTGATCAACCACACCCACACAAGTGGTAACTTTCTAACTTTGCACTCCTGGCGAGGAGAAACACTCACAAAAGTGCACTTGAAATGCCAGTGCATGCTGTGCATGGTTTTGTGACTATTTAATTGATTGGAAAATCACAAATAGCCCACAGCAGAATTTCCATCATGTGCTCTTAGTATGTGAGGTTCTCTGTTAGGCAAGTTAAGTCCAATAATTACCCTTCTGAAATTTCCATTGTCCTACCATAGAGTACTTGATCTCCTCTCATTCAGAAATAAAAAAAGGAAGTATTGCATGCTGATGGCAGGATCGTCAGCATCTGAAAGAGTAAAGACAAGTTAACACTTTCGGCTGGGCCCCTTCTTTTACAACTATTCGTTTATTCTGATAAAGTGTCACAGCTAGAATATTAATTTATTTTTGTCTTGCAGAGACTGATTAATTGGCTTTGAATTTCCAGAATTCTCAATTTTTGTTTCAGTCTTTTCAGGTGTCATGTTTTGTTTTTCACCTCACAAACGTAATTTCAGATTCAATATCCTTTCTTAAAGCTATGTTAATTACAGTCTTCAAAAAGAATATAGTTCATTTCTTTATTGATAGTTGTACAGGCAACTTTTGATGTGCATCAATGGTAAGTTGTGTGGATGGGAACAGGAAGTTACAAAGAAATGTGGACAGATTAAGTGAGAGGGCAAAACTATGGCATACATATGGTGGTCAAGGCGTGTAAGTGTGTGGCCATCTACTTTGGATTTGAGAGAGCCAAATCTGAATATTTTCTTGATGGTCAGAGGTTATGAACGATGAAGGAACAAAGGGATTTGGGTGTCCCTGCCGGAGCACAGGCATAAAGATAATCAAAAGTTGATGGAATGCTTGGCCTTTACCACAAAGGGATTAGAATACAAAGGTGAGGCAGTGCTGCTTCAGTTGTACAGCACTATGGTCAGACACCACTGAGAGCACTGTGTTCAGTTTAGATATCAAACCTCAGGAAAAGTATAAAAATACAAAGGTCTGGAAATACTCAGAAGGTTTGGAAGCATCTGTGGAGCGAAAAACAGAGAGTCGAATATGACTCTCCTTCAGAACTGCTGCTCAGAACCAGTTATGAAGAAGATGCATATCTGACTCGGAAAGTTAACTCTGTTTCTCTCTCCATAGGTGCTGCCAGACCTATTGAGTATTCCCAGCACTTTGTGTTTTTATTTCAGATTTCCAGCAACTGCAGTTATCTTGGGAAACATATATTGATCTTGGAGAGCGTACAGCACAGATTTGCCTGAATAATACCAGGGCTTAAAGGGCTAAAGTAAGAGAACAGGATTGTGTAACTTTGGTTTGTATTCCTGGTTGAGGCATGGTCTAATTGATGTTGGTAAAATAATAAAGGAATTCAATATGGTTAGCATAGAGAAACATTTTTGTCTGGTGGAGAACAGAGAAAAATGCAGCTGCATCATAAAATTAGAGCTAGGTCATTTAGGAGTGAAATCAGGAAACACTTTTTCACACAAATGGTAGTAGAAATCTGAAACTCTCTCACTGAAAAGGCTGTGGATAGTAAATCAATTGAAATTCTCCAGACTGAGATTAGTTGGTTTACATTAGGGTGTCGAGGAATATGAAAAAGTGGCAGGTAAATGCACCTGAGATATAGTTGAGCTATAATCTAACGGAACTGCAGGATAGGCTTGAAGGGCTGCATGGCCTTTGTCTAGTTTTCTGGAAGATGCTAAATAACAAAACATTGGCTGATTTTAATGAAACTGCGCCACACATCTGTTGTCACATTGGGGGGTGAAACATTCTGCTAATCTGTAATCTTGCTAGATTCTTTTTACATTTGTAATAATTCATTTGTACTTAAATGGTGAAGGTAAATCAGACATCCTATGACACAATAACAGCATTAACTTATATTTATATAGCACCTTTAACATAGAAAAATGTCCTAAGACACCTCAAAGAAATTTGATCACGCAAATGGTGAAGCTGCAGCAAAGGTGGGATGCAACCCAGATTCCCTAGAATAATAGCGGCGCTAAGTGAATTCAGTTGTGAGAATAGGAACCAGATTTTCCCCTTTGAGATTGGAAACGGTATCCTGACATGACGATTTGGTTTCCTGAGTGGCCGTGCCCACACACTGGGTGGACTCATCCCAGATATGCAATAAATGCAGTAGTGGGGGGGGGGGGGTTAAACAACGTTTTACCTGCCCACAATGGCGGCTTTTCATGCTGTATTGTCCCCAGCCTGCCACATTAGTTATGTATTCCCGGGAAACACACTGTTTCCATGGTGGATGGGGTCTCATTCGCCCAACATACCAGCACCTCACCACTTCATCATTCCACGCACACACCGCTCAGTGCTTCTAGCCCACGGCAGCACAAAGAAGACATGGGGCTGAATTTTCTCCTTGGCGTGCGGGGGCAGGCCCTGCACGTACGCGCGTAAAATGACACGCGGTGACATCAGTCGAGCATCCCGATGTCACCATGTGCCATCAAGATATTTCATTGGGCGGGTGCGCGATGATCTCCGACACGCTCCTGCCATTAATTAACGGGCCAGTTAAGGACCTTGAGGCACCAGTCAATGCTGATTTTTTGGCGCTCATGTGATCTTCGGCTCGGCGCACGGGTGCAACGGGCAGGTGGGTAGGAGAGAATTTTATTCATCTCATCCATGGACAGGATAAAAGGGCTCACTGGTGTCGCGAGTGTGCAGTCAAACATTTGTTTCTGAAAGCTTTTGAAACTTGCCTCTGTGATCTGCAGTACACCAAAATGCATACCAGCTGCTTTTTCTGGACTCTTAACCTTCAGGTCAGCACTCTGCAGTGAGGGATCTTTTCTGGGCCTGCAGGTTTCAGGAAGCCTTCCCTTAGCCTGGGAATGGGAGCTGAACTGTCCACTGGAGGCACCTCCTCTGAGGAAGAAGGGAAGGCTATAAGGGAGTGGAGACCAGGAGTGCACATTCAGCCTCCGGGGAGACACCTTTGGGAGCACAGGCGCAGGCACAAGGGGTGCAGGGCCAAGAGGTAGTCCAAGGTGGAAGGGGCCGCAGAAGACGCCACTACCCTGCTGCCAGGGTTTACAGGCAATGAAGCATCTACCTCAATATGTCTGAGGTGCAGTGCTGAAGGAGGCTCTGACTGTCAAGTCACGTGTCGGTGCAGACTCGATGGGCCGAAGGCCTCTTCTGCACTGTAATTCTGTGAGACAGTCAACTATACCTGTCAGATGATTGGGCCTGAGATCTCTGCTAACTTTGTGGGTGGACACCCCATGCCAGTGTCTCTGAAGGTCACAGCTGCCCTCAACTTCTATGCCTCTGGCTCCTTCCAGGGCTCGGTAGGTGATCTTTGCAGTGTCTCCCAATCAGCTGTGCAAACTTCTGTCAAGCAGGTTATAGACGCTCTGTTGAGACGTGCATTGACCTTCATCCACTTTTGTTGGGACCAGGCCAGCCAGACACAGCGAGCCAGAGGCTTCGCAGCCATTGCTGGCTTCCCCCGTGTTCAGGGTGCTATAGGCTGCACACATGTGGCCATCAAGGCGCCAGCAGGTGAGCCCGGTGCCTTCGTCAACAAGAAGGGCTTCTACTCCATGAACGTGCAGATAGTGTGTGATCACAGGACGCTGATTCTACAAGTCTGTGCAAGGTATCCAGGCAGCTCCCACGACGCCTACATCCTCAGACACTCCCAGGTGCTGGGGCTCTTCAGTGCTCCAGCCTGGCTGGATGGATGGCTGCTGGGTGACAAGGGCTATCCCCTCAGAAGATGGCTCATGATCCCTCTCTGCCATCCAAGAACAGAAGATGAGCAGCAGTACAATAGGAGCCATGCCTCCACAAGTTCTGTGGTGGAGAGAAATCTTGGTCTTCTCAAGATGTGCTTCTGATGCCTGGACCGCTCAGGGGGTGCACTCCAGTAGCCCCCAGATTGTGTGTCACTGATAGTGATTGCATGCTGCACTCTCCACAATCTTGCACTGGAAAGGGGGGAACGCAGTGGATGATGAAGATGTCGACGCAATGGCTGCAGCTGCACACAATGAGTCCAGCAGTGAGTCCGAGAATGAGCACACACAGGGAAATGCTGAGGAGGTAGATGCTGACCCGGGCATACTCCAGGGAGGTAGAGACACCCAGGAGGCTTTAATCCAATGAACCTGCAGCTAGCACAACGCAGATGGACCTCCAGGACAAGTCTGGGCTGCAGGTTCGATGATCGACACTTGGTACAAAATCTGCCAGGATAGGAACAGTCACTAAGGGCCTTGTTAATAAAGCTGAATGTCCAACCAATCACTCATTATAGTTTTGGAAGCCATACACATGCAGGAGAAAAGAGGCACTCTCAGCTATGGTGACATATCTGAATTTATTCTGTCAAGCAAGCAAACCTATTCCAAAAATAAGAGAATAGTGTTACCAAAGAAAACAAATCATAAGGACCTCATCTTGGGCCAACAAAAAAGCACCAGTGAAAAATCCATCATGAGCCTAAGATACCTCATGCTTTTGTTTCCGGGTGCCATGTCTTGATGCGACCCCATTGTTCTGAGTGGTATCTGAGCCAGCCTGCTTACTGCACTGTCCTGTTGGCCTTGATGACCTTCGTGGTTGTCCTCTGGCCCATGGAGCCTGTGCTGGCCCCGCCTGGGAGAGAGCTGCCAGTTCCACAGCTGGCATCTCCCCAGTCATCGCAGCCTCACCGGATGCTATGGACACTGGGAGAGGGGCTGAGGAACTGCTGCCCTCATCTGGAGTGCCCTGAGAGGTGCCCATAGAGATGCCAGGCACCTGCTGCACTGACGTGAGGTCGCTTCGGACCTCCCTGCTCAAAGTGGATGAATGGGCACCGAGCTGGGAAAGCTGACACCCAGACCATCTCCCACACTGGCAGTGACCAGCTGAGGTCAATGCCGATGTGAGGCCTTGCTGGTCAGAGCACATCCCCAGGAAGCCCTGTTGCATCTCCTGGAGGAGGCTCTCCATGAGAGTTGCCATTCTGTCCATGAAGGACGCATGGCGCTCGGACATGTGGCTCATTGCTTCAGCGATCATCCATAAAGAATACCCCAACATGAAGACCAAGCCAAGCATAGCCTCATGTATCTCCCCAAGATGGTCCCGCACACCCGGCCGCATTTCCTGCAGCTGCTGCATCGCGAACGACTCCAGAGGCACATCATCAGGCACCGACTGAGCACGTGCCTGGTCCTCTGCAGTCCTCTGACTGCTGGCACCATGGGCACTCTCTGTCTCTGCCAGCTCCTCCAGTGACTGTGAATTTCCCTCACCACTGTGTCCCGGGACAACTGGCTGATGGTTGAATTCCCACCGAGGTGCTAGTATCTGCGCTGATGCCTGTCTCGCAGAAATGGTGTGATGCTGGTGAACCTTCCGGCCCCTCAGGTGTGAGACAGGGCCCCTGCTGCTCCTCCTCCCGGCCCTGCTCTGATGATGCTGAAAGGAAGAAGAAGGACAGTGGATCAGTTAACATGGAGACACTGTCAAAGTCCATCCCTGTCCCCCGGATCATTATACACTCATCCTTCATAAGGAATGGTCAAGCCATGTTGCAAAATTAAATCAATTAACATTCAGCAGTGCTATGGCTGTTAGGAGAACAACGCTGACCCTGACCTCACTGTTGGGCACAAATACCCGGCAGTGACACCCCAGCCTCACCGACACCAGTGGACCTGGGTGCATGGCGCCTCTCTAAACCCAGGGCCTCCTGCTCGAAGTGGCTAAGAATGGCGATCTGCACCTGGCTGCTGCCAGTCCTCACACACTTTGCCACGTTATGAACATTCTTCTCCTGAAAATGAGAGACAAGCATTGATTAGTGCAAATTGTACATGGACTCTCTTCGTGCATGGCCCACCCCAACCAGAGTGGCTGCAGAGCTTCCTCACCCCGCTGCTGCTGAACACTCACTCAAAGGTGCTCGGCCTGTTCCCCAACCACCAGCCCCCTCCTTGGATGTATGCTGCCAACATCACATTCGGCACCACACGGTCTAACCTTCCATAGCAAGGAGGCACAAACACATGGAGTGCTGAGGGCAGCAGATGGTTCGTTGCCACGACACCTTAAAGCTCCCCTCCCAGCATGTCATCACCCTGACTTGGACATGTCCTGGAGTTCAAACACAGCATCTAGGTGCAGCTCCTCCAGCATGCCACAAAACCAGTCATATGGGACTCAGTGTAACACATGCTGCGGGGGAAAAACACATCTCATCACCCTCTCACGCTGGCCTCAATTTGGGCAATATCTGCTGGCCCACCCAGCAAAGGACAAATGTGGCCAATGAATCGATGCAGCCCCTACACTCAGGCTTGGGGAGGTGGGGGGGCAGCAGGGGTGTAAGCCAACCTGCGGGGCTACATGACCAATGCCGACATGGTACTCACCCTGCCAGAGTGCAACAAGTTTTTGAAGCACTTGCAAGACTGGATCCAGGTGCACCACACCACGTCACGGGAGCTCACCACCTCCGCCACCTCTTCCCAGGCACGTTTTGCCATGTGAGGGGGGGGGCCTCCTCCTCCCATCCTGGGGAACCAGCACCTCCCGCTGTACTGCCACCTCCTCAAGGGGGGCAGCAAAGCAGTTATCCGAGAAATGAGGGGCACACTGGCCCTACCGTCCGGCCTGGCCTGCTCTGCTGGCCTACCCTCTGGATTGGCCTGCTCACCAGAAGCCCCCTGGTGAGCCTTTCCACTTGCCATTGTGAGTAGCCTTGCAAAGGCTGCCAGCGCTTCTGATAAACAGGCCACCAGGTTGCTATTGGACCCGGTGGACAATGCACTCTCACCACCGCCCTCCCACTCCCACTATCCTTGGGAGTCGGGCGTTATGCTGGGCGGGCCTTAATTGACCCGCCCGCCGTAAATAGCGAGTACGCAAGGGGAGTGCAGGGCAGCTCAATCTCACTATAGCTACCCCTTCCCCTCAAGGAGACAGCCAGGGCACCCATCGGGAGGCGGATCCAGCAGGTGCACACCCTGGGGCCAACCACCAGGTGACTCCGCAAGTGTCCAGCCCATCCGAATCTGCTCTTCTTGCGACCTCAGCAACTCGAACAACACAGGCAAAGGAGGGTGCCGCTGCCACACAGCAGATCCCTGAAACCAGGCAGGGGCCCTCCAGGTCTCAGTCCTCCAGAGAATGCCGTCAGGTCATCACAGACAGAGTGTAGTAGTGAGCAGGCTGCCTCCACCTCTGTTGTGGATGTCGGGGGAACACCAAGACATAGCAGCAGGGTTAGGATGGTTAAGAAGATGTAACTCTTTTGGAATTAAAACAATTAAACTAAATTAACAAAGTAAGGGAAAATCAAGCACAGCCCCTAAGTCAGGTCAGCTTTAAAACCAAGGACAAAGTTTAAAGGAAACTTAAAAACATTAAACCAAAATGTGATTAAAGGGGTCAATAAAACACCCCAGTCCCCGCGGTGCTCACTGAGCACGGAAGGCCTCGAGAGTGCCGGCAGACACCGCGTGCTCCCTCTCCAGGGACATCCGGCCGCGAACATAGCCGTGGAAGAGGGACAAACAATCGGGCGGGACGGCCCCCTCGATCGCCCGCTGCCTGGACCTGTTAATGGCCAACTTGGCCAGACCCAGGAGCAGGTTCATGAGGAGGTCCTCCTCCTTCCCGAACCCCTTCCGCACCGGGTGTCCATAGATCAGGAGCGTGGGGCTGAAGTACAAACAAGACATTAATAAAAGGTTTTTTAAATAACTAAAAAGAGAGTGCAGCCTACAACACCCTATGTATACATGGTCCACGGACTCCACAAGACCGCAAAAAGGGCAGGTGTCCCAAGAGTCCGTGAACTTATACATTCTACGATTATAGGGGACTGCTGCATGCTACACGCTCAAACCCAGGTCCCCGATAGAAAGGGGGAGGACACCTCCATAGAGGGCCTCCCATCGGGGCCCTCCGCCGCCAGACGGCAACAAGGCATGCCAGGGCGTGTCCGGGCAGCGGACAAGGGCGAGAAAATGGAAGGTATGCAGCAGCAGTCTGTACAGAAAGCTCCTCCGCGCCATGCCAAATGGCACGGAGGGCATGTCCCATGGTGGCTCATATTGCAGGGCACCGGCACCTGAGGGAGGGTTCGGGGCTTGGGACCAATGTGGAATTCCGTCCAAACAGGGGAACGTTCAGCTGGAAGACCACCGCACACCTGGGCCACGTCGAGACCTAAAATTACATCGGGTCTGAGCACGACCGTCCTTAGGTCTTGGATGGCATCGGCTGCGAGCTGGACACTCACAGACGCGCGTCGCGCCAACTCCTGCGGGAGCATCCAGCCCAATCCTCCGCCTCCCAGCACGTCCCCGATCCTAGTCACTCCTGCGGCCACAGCCCTCCTCTCCGCCAACCACTGAAAGGGACGGAGGGGCGGATTCCTGAGCAGCGGCTCTCTGACGATAGCCGCTACTCCTGACGGGGGAGAGCTGCTTCGCGAGGCGACCATGTTCCAGACTTTGATCAGGTCCTGGTAAAAGATGGGCAATGCCTGCAAGGAGCCACCGAGGCCCCTCTGCTCTGTAAACAGGAAATACACATCATAATTCAGGCCGTGCACCTGGCGGAAGAAATATATCATCGGGGCACACCATCTCGGAGGGGTCTCAACGTAAAGGTATCGCTGCAGGGCCTGAAGGTGGAAGGTCACCACCTGGGTGCGTAGGCACACTAGCGCCTGACTGCCTTCCCCATGCAGGAGACTCAGAACCTCAGCAGGGACCCAGTGCAATCTTTTGTCCTGGAAGAAGTCGACTAACATTCTCTGGATTTTTGCGATACAGTCCGGGGGAGGGGTCAAAGTGACCAGCCAATACCACAACATGGCGATGATCAGCTGGGTTTATGACCAAAGCTCAACCCCGGAAAGACAGCACTCGGAGCAGTCCTGTCCAGCTCCACAGGCAAGTGGTGACTTTCGTCTCCAGTTCCTGCCAGTTCGCCAGATTCCTCAGCGGGGCAGAGATGGACCCCCAGGTAGACGATGCTGGTCCTGCTCCAGGTGAAAGGCCTGAGCTCCTCGGGTAGGGGATCCATCTGACACGGGCCGACCAGGAGTCCAGAACATTTATCCCAGTTGATCCTGGCAGAAGAAGCGGCATAGTAGACCTCCTGGCACTCGCGTATCCTCCGCAGGTCAGCCGGGTCGCTAAACATAAGGAGCAGGTCATCGGCGTAAGCCAAAAGGACCACCCCAATGCCCGGCCCGCGCAGAACCAATCCCGACAACCTCCTCCGCAAGAGGCGCAGGAAAGGCTCCACGCAGATAGAATACAACTGGCCAGACAGGGGGCAGCTCTGACGTACCCCTCTCCCAAAGTGAAGGGGCGCCATCAGGGACCCGTTAACCTTAACAAGACACCCCACGGCAGTGAACAGAAGTCGGATCCGGGCGATAAAATGCGTCCCGCACCTGAATGCTCGCTGGGTTCCGAGTAAATATTCATGATCCACCCTGTTGAATGCCTTCTCCTGATCAATGGACAGGAAGGCACTCGACAGACCAGCCCTCTGGGAATAATGGATAATGTCCCGGACCAGATGGATATTATCATAAATTGTGCGGTCCGGGACGGTGTAGGACTGGTCAGGGTGGATTATGTGGTCCAGCACGGTGCCAAGCCGAGAAGACATGGCTCTGGTGAAGATTTTGCAGTCCATGCTGAGGAGGGAGACCGGGCGCCAGTTTTTAAGGCAGCGGAGATCCCCCTTCTTCGGCAGCAGGGAAATCACGGCCCTGCACCACGAAAGGGGCATCTCCCCGGTAGCAATGCTCTCCCCCAGGACCCCAGTGAAGTCGCTCCCCAGGACCCCCTGAAGAACTCCATGGTCAGTCCATCTAGTCCCGGGGATTTGCCCCTTGAGAGACCGTCAAGGGCGCCAATCAGCTCCCCAAGACTTATGGGGGAGTCAAGCTTTCCAACGCCCTCTGGGCCGATCTGTGGGAGGTCCACCCACAAAACTCTGCAAGCATCCTCGCTGGACGGATTCAGAGAGAACAGGGCAGTGTAATAGTCTCGGGTAATGGCCCTGATACCCTCCGGATCCGAGACAAGGGATCCGTCGTCGGCCATCAGCGTAAGGAGCTGCTGACGGACCCCATGCCTTTTCTCCAGCGAGTCTTGCCCACGTCCCACCATAGCCTCAAGGAGGGGAAGCCTCCCCGCTTCCTTCTCCAGCTGGCCCAGAAACGATGAAACGAGTCCAGGAACCGCTCGTCCTCCAGCAACAGGTTGTTAAAGTGCCAGTACGTGGACCCCGTCCGAGCACAGAACGAAGTGAGTTCCGCCCACACCAGATGGTGGTCCGTGCACGGAAACTGCTGCGCAGAAGCCTACGGAACACAGGACACGTATGCCTTTGAAACGTAAAGGTGGTTGAGTCTGGACACTCCGACTCCAGGTAAAACAAAGGTGAAAATGGTGGAATCAGGATGGAGATTTCACCAGACGTCCACCGAATCGAAGGACCTGACCAGGTCCCATAACTTACACCTAGCGTGCGGTGCTGGGTACCGTGACGGTCCCAGGCCTCGAGGGTGCAATTAAAATCTTCCCCGAGGACGATGCACTCGCCCGTGTCAGATGAGTGGACACTTCCTCAAAGAGGCTCACTTGCTGCTGCACACCCAGGGGAGTGCACACATTCACAAAGTGAAGCGCTGCACCCCCCAGGCGCACAGAAAGGTGCAGCAACCGGCCAGGCACTGGCTCCTTGACCCCCAAGATCTCTGGCTGAAAATGTGGGGCCAACAAGATAGCCAACCTGCCAGAATTGGAGGCTAGGTGACCCCCCACCCTCGCCACTCCAGGAGCCATGTAGCTTTGTCTCCCAGAACGGTATGGGTTTCTTGCAGGAAGCACACCGCATACTTCCCATCCCCGAGGTCTGAGAAATTCTGGAACCTGCGCTGTGTGTCCCTGCTGCCGTGGATGTTGAGGCTGGCTATTGTTGTCTTCATTGTCAAAAGTACGTGCAACCTTCACCTTAATTAAAAGGAGAGGACTTTTAATCCTTCCTCTCTTTCAGGAGCCCAGCGAGAAACGTTTGGACCCTCCGCTGAGCATTCCTGTCCAACTCAGGAGCCTTGACAGCTTCGCGGGTGGACCAGAACACCAGCGGAAATGAATGCCACAGGTCCAAGGCCAACTGGACCCTATCTCGGCAACCACGATGACTCACCAAAAAGACCCAGAGTTCCCGTGGGAGGATGAGGGAGAGTCAGTGGGGGGCACCAGGGGATCCACCACCTCACCCCACAACAACTCAACATCATCCCCAGTGCTCACCACCGAAACTCCCTCCTCCTCCCGGTCATCGCCTCCAGCTTCCAGCCCCTCCGCTGCTTTGAGTACAGGGGCTGGTCCGGAGCTGCCAGTCGGCTCCACCTCCACCTCGATCCCACCCCCAGGATCAAGGCCAGAGGGGTCCTCTCTGGTCTTCTCTAATAGTTTCGGGTCAGAGGACTTCGAGGGGCAGGGATGACGCCGGGCCCAGCACATGGCGCCTCAGCACTTCAGATGCCAGCTCTCCTCCCGGCACTGGGTCGTCCGGGGAGCTCAGGACAAGCTCCTGACATAAAACTAGGATGCCCGGTGTTAAATTTTGAGAGGGAGCGAGAAGGCCCTCCTTGCCACTGCCACCCAATGACCCAGTTAATTTTTTTAATTTAGGGAAGCTGCAGTCCCCCGACGGGCCAGACGATACCTCGGGGGTATTTAGTGTGTCTAAGTTAGGCACCCCCACAACGGAGGTGCCTTCAGTGACCCCTGAGGGGCCCTGCTCAGGGGACTGCAGCAGGTTGAAGGGGGGAGCAATGAGTGTGGGGGTAGGTTTTTGCATTTCTCCCAGAGGGCAGGTCAAGGTTTTGCTGGGCGGAGACGCCACCACCTCTTCATCGGGGGAGGGGACACACCCAACTGCTTCAGCTTGGGCGTCACCCTCCCCCTCCTCTTCCTCCTCCGAGGGGTAACGTCTCTTCCGGCGTAGACTGGGGCCTGGGGAGACCTCCATCTGCGAGGCATCCTCCACCTTGTCCAGCCTTCCGGGACGCCCCACCCTCTGGGGTTTGGGTTTTTACACCACTGGCTCGGGGGCACGAGTCTCGCCCCCACTGGCCCTGGGAACCCACGCAGGGACGACGCCGGGCCCAGCATATGGCGCCTCAGCGCCCACGGGCCCGGGAGCATGCACGGACACGACTCCGGGGCCGGATGTTGATATTTCCCCCGAGTGTCCGCAGGGGTTTGGGGATCCTGGGTGGTTTGGGCAGTTCGGGGTGTTTGGGGTGTTTCAGGGGCCACCCCCGGGTTGCGGGTCTTCCTCCGCGCCTTCTTACAGCGCTCTCCCCCTGCCTCACCGGCAGCCAAGATGGGCAATGCCTCCCCTTGCTGGGAGGGAGATGGAGTAGTGGCGGGGGGAGAAGGGGCGGTGCCAGCCCCGGCCGCTTTGGTGGAACTGGCAGCCTTGGGGGCGGGGCAGTTCTTCCTTACATGTCCCGCCTCCTTACAAGCATGGCACCGCATGCCCTCCACAGTCCAGAAAACCCGGTAGGCGATCCCTTCATGGTTTATGGTAAAGGCCCCTCCAGGCACTCCTCCCGGGCCAAGCGGACGAATACCTGGCGCCGGAAAGAGTACACATGGCGGAGGGCTGCGTCCTTGAGGCCGAGCGGGATCGGTGCTATCTCCGACCTGACCTCCCCCAGTTAACAAAGGTGGGGATAGAAAGGGCGGGATGTTCGAAATAATAATCCTCTGGGCGGTTGCCTCAAGGGGGTCCACTGCCAGAAAGGTCCCGCCCGTAGAGTGAGTCCTTTTTGCAGGGCGAGGTGCACTGCCCGCTCGGACCTCAGGAAAAAGATGGCCGTCCCATACATTTTCGAGGCCGCGACTATGGCCGAGGGGCCGACGACCCCAGCCATAGCCTTCATGTAGGCCTCGATTGTCATTTCAGGGTGAACATAGCTCTTCACCCCTAGGGCCCGTGTGAGGAGGCGGAAAGATGACAGGGCCGCAGGAGCAGCAGGAGCCGCAGAAGCAGTCACCTCCGCAGAGGTGTTTTTCGGAGGCCCTGCCACCGGTGACAAAACCGCCTCCACATTTGCCTTTGAGGGCCCGGCCACAGGCTATGTTAAACTGGCCTTTGGGCCTGAGCCACACCCACCCCGAGAAGGATTGGCCATATTTTTTTGGTTTTTTGTATATATATATATAGTTAATTTTTGATAAATAAAGCTCCTCCCTGAGGAGGAGAGGGGGGGAGAAAGGTGGAAATAATCTCCCCTTTTTATGCAGGAGAGGAGAGGAGGGAGAGGGGTAGAGTTCAGGGAGACACAGGAGGGAAAGGGGAAAGTCTAGGTGGGTGTCTCTGGGTCTAAAGATGCATGGTGGGTGGGGGCTTAATGATCTTCCGGTAGGGGGAGGCGATGTCTGCAGCCAACACTGGCCTACTGGGAAAAGGCTGGGTGGGGGAGGGGTGTCAGCAAGATGGTTTTACACACACACACACACCCTTTTTCTTCCCCAAGTCTTCTGGCAGTCTTCTGGCCTACCCCTACATAACACAGTCTTTAAAAGCCTCCACCTTAACAAAATGAAAGCTCCAGACACCCACCTAGGATGTTATTAAATACAGTCTTGGCCTCCTGGCCTTCCTGTCCTGTAGCAGCAGTGTGTTCTTTCTCTCACTCTCTCTCCTTCAGCCCCACAGGAGCGGCAGCAGCACTGGAGCAGCACACAGCAGGAGCAGCAACACTGGAGCAGCACACAGCAGGAGCAGCAGCACTGGAGCAGCACACAGCAGGAGCAGCAGAGCAGCAGCCACACTCAGGAGCAGCAGCAGCAACACTCAGGTGCAGCAGCAGCAACACCCAGGAGTAGCAGCAGCAACATTCAGGAGCAGCTGCTGCAACAATCAGGAGCAGCAGCAGCAACACTCAGGAGCAGCAGCAGCAACACTCAGGAGCAGCGGCAGCAACACCCAGGAGCAGCGGCAGCAACATTCAGGAGCAGCAGCAGCAACACTCAGGAGCAGCAGCAGCAACACCCAGAAGCAGCAGCAGCAATACCCAGGAGCAGCAGCAGCAACATTCAGGAGCAGCAGCAGCAACATTCAGGAGCAGCAGCAGTAACACCCAGGAGCAGCAGCAGCAACATTCAGGAGCAGCAGCAGCAACACTCAGGAGCAGCAGCAGCAACACCCAGGAGCAGCAGCAGCAACACTCAGGAGCAGCAGCAGCAACATTCAGGAGCAGCAGCGGCAATACTCAGGTGCAGCAGCAGAAACACTCAGGAGCAGCAGCAGCAACACTCAGGAGCAGCAGCAACAACATTCAGGAGCAGCAGCAGCAACACTCAGGAGCAGCAGCAGCAACACTCAGGAGCAGCAGCAGCAACACCCAGAAGTAGCAGCAGCAATACCCAGAAGCAGCAGCAGCAACATTCAGGAGCAGCAGCAGCAACATTCAGGTGTAGCAGCAGAGACACTCAGGAGCAGCAGCAGCAACATTCAGGAGCAGCAGCAACAACATTCAGGAGCAGCAGCAGCAAAACTCAGGAGCAGCAGCAGCAACACTCAGAAGCAGCAGCAGCAACATTCAGGAGCAGCAGCAGCAACATTCAGGAGCAGCAGCAGCAACACTCAGGAGCAGCAGCAGCAACACTCAGGAGCAGCAGCAGCAACATTCAGGAGCAGCAGCAGCAACATTCAGGAGCAGCAGCAGCAGCATTCAGGAGCAGCAGCAGCAACATTCAGGAGCAGCAGCAGCAACATTCAGGAGCAGCAGCAGCAGCATTCAGGAGCAGCAGCAGCAACACTCAGGAGCAGCAGCAGCAGCAACACTCAGGAGCAGCAGCAGCAACATTCAGGAGCAGCAGCAGCAACATTCAGGAGCAGCAGCGGCAATACTCAGGTGCAGCAGCAGAAACACTCAGGAGCAGCAGCAGCAACACTCAGGAGCAGCAGCAACAACATTCAGGAGCAGCAGCAGCAACACCCAGAAGTAGCAGCAGCAATACCCAGAAGCAGCAGCAGCAACATTCAGGAGCAGCAGCAGCAACATTCAGGAGCAGCCACAGCAACACTCAGGAGCAGCAGCAGCAACATTCAGGAACAGCAGCAGCAACACTCAGGAGCAGCAGCAGCAACACTCAGGAGCAGCAGCAACAACATTAAGGAGCAGCAGTAGCAACACTCAGGAGCAGCAGCAGCAACACTCAGGAGCAGCAGCAGCAACATTCAGGAGCAGCAGCAGCAACAATCAGGAGCAGCAGCAGCAACATTCAGGAGCAGCAGCAGCAACATTCAGGAGCAGCAACAGCAACACTCAGGAGCAGCAGCGGCAACACTCAGGAGCAGCAGCAGCAACATTCAGGAGCAGCAGCAGCAACATTCAGGTGCAGCAGCAGAAACACTCAGGAGCAGCAGCAGCAACATTCAGGAGCAGCAGCAACAACATTCAGGAGCAGCAGCAGCAACACTCAGGAGCAGCAGCAGCAACACTCAGGAGCAGCAGCAGCAACATTCAGGAGCAGCAGCAGCAACATTCAGGAGCAGCAGCAGCAACACTCAGGAGCAGCAGCAGCAACATTCAGGAGCAGCAGCAGCAACATTCAGGAGCAGCAGCAGCAACATTCAGGAGCAGCAGCAGCAACGTTCAGGAGCAGCAGCAGCAACACTCAGGAGCAGCAGCAGCAACACTCAGGAGCAGCAGCAGCAACACCTAGGAGCAGCAGCAGCAACATTCAGGAGCAGCAGCAGCAACGTTCAGGAGCAGCAGCAGCAACACTCAGGAGCAGCAGCAGCAACACTCAGGAGCAGCAGCAGCAACATTCAGGAGCAGCAGCAGCAACATTCAGGAGCAGCAGCAGTAACACCCAGGAGCAGCAGCAGCAACATTCAGGTGCAGCAGCAGCAACACTCAGGAGCAGCAGCAGCAACACCCAGGAGCAGCAGCAGCAACACTCAGGAGCAGCAGCAGCAACATTCAGGAGCAGCAGCGGCAATACTCAGGTGCAGCAGCAGAAACACTCAGGAGCAGCAGCAGCAACACTCAGGAGCAGCAGCAACAACATTCAGGAGCAGCAGCAGCAACACTCAGGAGCAGCAGCAGCAACACTCAGGAGCAGCAGCAGCAACACCCAGAAGTAGCAGCAGCAATACCCAGAAGCAGCAGCAGCAACATTCAGGAGCAGCAGCAGCAACACTCAGGTGTAGCAGCAGAGACACTCAGGGGCAGCAGCAGCAACATTCAGGAGCAGCAGCAACAACATTCAGGAGCAGCAGCAGCAAAACTCAGGAGCAGCAGCAGCAACACTCAGAAGCAGCAGCAGCAACATTCAGGAGCAGCAGCAGCAACATTCAGGAGCAGCAGCAGCAACACTCAGGAGCAGCAGCAGCAACACTCAGGAGCAGCAGCAGCAACATTCAGGAGCAGCAGCAGCAACATTCAGGAGCAGCAGCAGCAGCATTCAGGAGCAGCAGCAGCAACACACAGGAGCAGCAGCAGCAACATTCAGGAGCAGCAGCAGCAGCATTCAGGAGCACAGCAGCAACACTCAGGAGCAGCAGCAGCAACACTCAGGAGCAGCAGCAGCAACATTCAGGAGCAGCAGCAGCAACATTCAGGAGCAGCAGCGGCAATACTCAGGTGCAGCAGCAGAAACACTCAGGAGCAGCAGCAGCAACACTCAGGAGCAGCAGCAACAACATTCAGGAGCAGCAGCAGCAACACTCAGGAGCAGCAGCAGCAACACTCAGGAGCAGCAGCAGCAACACCCAGAAGTAGCAGCAGCAATACCCAGAAGCAGCAGCAGCAACATTCAGGAGCAGCAGCAGCAACATTCAGGAGCAGCCACAGCAACACTCAGGAGCAGCAGCAGCAACATTCAGGAACAGCAGCAGCAACACTCAGGAGCAGCAGCAGCAACACTCAGGAGCAGCAGCAACAACATTAAGGAGCAGCAGTAGCAACACTCAGGAGCAGCAGCAGCAACACTCAGGAGCAGCAGCAGCAACATTCAGGAGCAGCAGCAGCAACAATCAGGAGCAGCAGCAGCAACATTCAGGAGCAGCAGCAGCAACATTCAGGAGCAGCAACAGCAACACTCAGGAGCAGCAGCGGCAACACTCAGGAGCAGCAGCAGCAACATTCAGGAGCAGCAGCAGCAACATTCAGGTGCAGCAGCAGAAACACTCAGGAGCAGCAGCGGCAATACTTAGCTGCAGCAGCAGAAACACTCAGGAGCAGCAGCAGCAACACTCAGGAGCAGCAGCAACAACATTCAGGAGCAGCAGCAGCAACACTCAGGAGCAGCAGCAGCAACACTCAGGAGCAGCAGCAGCAACATTCAGGAGCAGCAGCAGCAACAATCAGGAGCAGCAGCAGCAACATTCAGGAGCAGCAGCAGCAACAATCAGGAGCAGCAGCAGCAACACTAGGAGTAGCAGCAGCAACACTCAGGAGCAGCAGCAGCAACACGCAGAAGTAGCAGCAGCAATACCCAGAAGCAGCAGCAGCAACATTCAGGAGCAGCAGCAGCAACATTCAGGAGCAGCCACAGCAACACTCAGGAGCAGCAGCAGCAACATTCAGGAGCAGCAGCAGCAACACTCAGGAGCAGCAGCAGCAACACTCAGGAGCAGCAGCAGCAACATTCAGGAGCAGCAGCAGCAACACTCAGGAGCAGCAGCAGCAACATTCAGGAGCAGCAGCAGCAACATTCAGGAGCAGCAGCAGCAACATTCAGGAGCAGCAGCAGCAACACTCAGTAGCAACAGCAGCAACATTCAAGAGCAGCAACAGCAACATTCAGGAGCAGCCACAGCAACATTCAGGAGCAACAGCAGCAACATTCAGGAGCAGCAGCAGCAACACTCAGGAGCAGCAGCAGCAACATTCAGGAGCAGCAGCAGTAACATTCAGGAGCAGCAGCAGCAACATTCAGGAGCAGCAGCAGCAACACTCAGGAGCAGCAGCAACACTCAGGAGCAGCCGCAGCAACAGTCAGGAGCAGCAGCAGCAACATTCAGGAGCAGCAGCAGCAACACTCAGGAGCAGCAGCAGCAACACCCAGGAGCAGCAGTAGCAACACTCAGGAGCAGCAGCAGCAACATTCAGGAGCAGCAGCGGCAATACTCAGGTGCAGCAGCAGAAACACTCAGGAGCAGCAGCAGCAACACTCAGGAGCAGCAGCAACAACATTCAGGAGCAGCAGCAGCAACACTCAAGAGCAGCAGCAGCAACATTCAGGAGCAGCAGCAGCAACATTCAGGAGCAGCAGCAGCAACATTCAGGAGCAGCAGCAGCAACACTCAGTAGCAACAGCAGCAACATTCAAGAGCAGCAACAGCAACATTCAGGAGCAGCCACAGCAACATTCAGGAGCAACAGCAGCAACATTCAGGAGCAGCAGCAGCAACACTCAGGAGCAGCAGCAGCAACATTCAGGAGCAGCAGCAGTAACATTCAGGAGCAGCAGCAGCAACATTCAGGAGCAGCAGCAGCAACACTCAGGAGCAGCAGCAACACTCAGGAGCAGCCGCAGCAACAGTCAGGAGCAGCAGCAGCAACATTCAGGAGCAGCAGCAGCAACACTCAGGAGCAGCAGCAGCAACACCCAGGAGCAGCAGTAGCAACACTCAGGAGCAGCAGCAGCAACATTCAGGAGCAGCAGCGGCAATACTCAGGTGCAGCAGCAGAAACACTCAGGAGCAGCAGCAGCAACATTCAGGAGCAGCAGCAGCAACACTCAGGAGCAGCAGCAACACTCAGGAGCAGCCGCAGCAACAGTCAGGAGCAGCAGCAGCAACATTCAGGAGCAGCAGCAGCAACACTCAGGAGCAGCAGCAGCAACACCCAGGAGCAGCAGTAGCAACACTCAGGAGCAGCAGCAGCAACATTCAGGAGCAGCAGCGGCAATACTCAGGTGCAGCAGCAGAAACACTCAGGAGCAGCAGCAGCAACACTCAGGAGCAGCAGCAACAACATTCAGGAGCAGCAGCAGCAACACTCAAGAGCAGCAGCAGCAACATTCAGGAGCAGCAGCAGCAACACCCAGGAGCAGCAGCACAAACACTCAGGAGCAGCAGCAGCAACACTCAGGAGCAGCAGCAACAACATTCAGGAGCAGCAGCTGCAACATTCAGGAGCAACAGCAGCAACACTCAGGAGCAGCAGCAGCAACAACCTTCTCTCCTCCGTGTTTGGATCCAACTTAAACATCAATGATTCCAACGAGCTCGTTAAGAAGATGTAACTCTTTTGGAGTTAAAACAATTAAACTAAATTAACAAAATAAGGGAAAATCAAGCATAGCCCTAAGTCAGGTCAGCTGTAAAACCAAGGACAAAGTTTAAAGGAAACTTAAAAACATTAAACCAAAATGTGATTAAAGGGGTCAATAAAACACCCCAGTCCTCGCGGTGCTCACCAAGCACGGAAGGCCTCAAGAGTGCCGGCAGACACCGCGTGCTCCCTCTCCAGGGACACCCAGCCGCGAACGTAGCCGTTGCAGAGGGACAAACATTCGAGCGGGACAAACCCCTCGATCGCCCACTGCCTGGACCTGTTAATGGCCACCTTGGCCAGGCCCAGGAGCAGGTTCACGAGGAGGTCCTCCTCCTTCCCGAACCCCCTCCGCACCGGGTGTCCATAGATCAGGAGCGTGGGGCTGAAGTGCAAACAATACATTAATAAAAGGTTTTTTTAAATAACTGAAAAGGGAGTGCAGCTATCACACCCTATATTAATGCGGTCCATGGACTCCACAAGACCACAAAAAGGTCAGGTGTCCTGAAGTCCGTGAACCTATACATTCTCCGATTGTAGGAGACTGCTGCGTGCAACACGCTTCAACCCAGGTCCCCGATAGAAAGCGGGAGGACACCTCCCTAGAGGGCGTCCCATCAGCGCCCTCCGCCGCCGGACGGCAACAAGGCACGCCAGGGCGTGTCCGGGCTGCGGACAAGGGTGGGAAAATGGAAGGTGTGCAGCAGCAGTCCGTACAGAAAGCTCCTTCGCGCCATACCAAATGGCATGGAGGGCATGTCCCCGAGGCGGCTCATATTGCGGGGCACCAGCACCCGAGGGAGGGTTCGGGGCTTGGGGCCAATGTGGAATTCTGTCCGAACAGGGGATTAAGAAGATGTAACTCTTTTGGAGTTAAACCAATTATAATAAATTAACAAAATAAAGGATAAATCAAGCACAGCCCCTATGTCAGGTCAGCTTTAAAACCAAGGACAAAGTTTAAATGAAACTTAAAAACCTTAAAACAAAATGTGATTAAAGGGGTCAATAAAAGACCCCAGTCCCCATGGTGCCCATCGAGCATGGAAGGCCTCGAGAGTGCCGGCAGACACCGCGTGCTCCCTCTCTAGGGACACCCGGCCGCGAACTTAGTCGCGGAAGAGGGACAAACAATTGGGCGGGACTCCCCACACGGTCGCCCGCTGCCTGGACCTGTTAATGACCAGCTTGGCCAGGCCCAGGAGCAGGTTCACGAGGAGGTCCTCCTCCTTCCCGACCCCGCTCCACACCGGGTGTCCGTAGATCAGGAGCGTGGGACTGAAGTGTAAACAAAACAGTAACAAAACTTTTTTAAATAACTAAAAAGGAAGTGCAGGCTACCACACCCTATTTATGCATGGTCCACGGACTCCACAAGAGCACAAATAGGGCAGGTGTACTAGGAGTCCGTGAACCTATGCATTCTATGATTATAGGGGACTGCTGCATGCAACACCCTCCAACCCAGGTCCCCGATAGAAAGTGGGAGGACACCTCCATTGGGGGCCTCCCATCAGGGGCCTCCACCGCCGGATGGCATTAAGGCATGCCAGGGTGTGTCCGGGCTGCGGACAAGGGTGGGAAAATGGAAGGTGTGCAGCAGCAGTCCGTACAGAAAGCTCCTCCGCGCCATGCCAAATGGCATGGAGGGCATGTCCCCGAGGCGGCTCATATTGCGGGGCACCAGCACCCGAGGGAGGGTTCGGGGCTTGGGGCCAATGTGGAATTCCATCCGAACAGGGGATTCAGAAGATGTAACTCTTTTAGAGTTAAAACAATTAAACTAAATTAACAAAATTAGGATAAATCAAGCACAGCCCCTAATTCAGGTCAGTTGTAAAACTAAGGACAAAGTTTAAAGGAAACTTACAAACTTTAAACCAAAATATGATTAAAGGGGTCAATAAAACACCCCAGTCCCCACGGTGCCCACCGAGTACGGAAGGCCTCGAGAGTGCCGGCAGACACCGCGTGCTCCCTCTCCAGTGACACCTGGCCGTGAACGTAGCCGCGGAAGAGGGACAAACAATCGGGCGGGACTCCCCTGTCGATCGCACGCTGCCTGGACCTGTTAATGGCCAACTTGGCCAGGCCCAGGAGCAGGTTCACGAGGAGGTCCTCCTCCTTCCCGACCCTGCTCCGCACCGGGTGTCCATAGATCAGGAGCGTGGGGCTGAAGTGCAAACAAAACATTAATAAAAGGCTTTTTAAATAACTAAAAAGGAAGTGCAGCCTACCACACCCTACATAAGCGTGGTCCATGGACTCCACAAGACCACAAAAAGGGCAGGTGTCCTGGGAGTTCGTGAACCTATGCATTCTACGATTATAAGAGACTGCTGCATGCAACACCCTCCAACCCAGGTCCCCGATAGAAAGGGGGAGGACACCTCCCTAGAGAACCTCCCATCGGGGGCCTCAGCCGCCGGATGGCAACAAGGCACGCCAGGGCGTGTCCGGGCGGCGGACGAGGGCGATAAAATGGAAGGTGTGCAGCAGCAGTCTGTACAAAAAGCTCCTCCGCACTGTGCCAAATGGCACGGAGGGCATGTCCCCGAGGTGGCTCATATTGCGGGGCACCGGCACCCGAGGGAGGGTTCGGGACTCAGGGCCAATGTGGAATTCCGCCCGAACAGGGGATTAAGAAGATGTAAATGCACAGCCTGGGCATGGGTGTTATTCACTTGTACACACTGTTCACTATTGTCAATAAACCCCCAAGAATATTTCCCTGCCTATGGCTTCTTGTTCTGATGAGCTGTGTTCTTGTCACTCAGATGTGAAAAATTTCTGCACAAGATAAAGGTAGGTGTTTTAGTCCAGGGCCACTTCTCAGTGCTCTGTATAGCCTTCAGGCCAAAGTGATGGGTCCGGCCTCGCTCCCTGAATACATTATGATGCCTGCATCTCAGTGGTGCTTGTCATTGCTGCCAAAATGTCATGGGCAGGCATCACAGAGTACCATCATTCTCTCTGTGTGCTCTCAGCACCTTTAAGGTGGGGCAAGCCCCCATCTCTACAGCATCTGTGACTTGGCCAGACAAGAGTCGGACATTTTCAGAGGCTGTGTGAAGATCTATGGAGTGTCTAAGCATGTCATCATCTCCCACTGAACACACCACACCACCGAACACGCCCGACGCCAGCGGGCATGGACAACTCTGCCAACTGTATCTTCACCTCACAGAGTCAGAGCAGGCTGGAGTTGGAGCTGCTGTCTCTCAATGGAGGGTGGAGTAGGAAACACCGGTGGGCGGATGCTGAGACAGACAGGCCAGAAAGCCTACCTTTATTTTTTAGGATACGGCACAGTTCTGTAGGTTAACATGAGGTCCCCTAACCATCACCCATATTCCTGCATATCTCTTCACCCCTAAAACCTACTCACTCAACCCCATACTCACTCACTTCCATGCCCACTACGTACAGAACTATTGAGCCCTACAATAACATTGAGAAGTCTTTGAGGTGCTCATAAAACTGTCAAGATAAACAATCATTCAAAGACGACTTCAAAAAACGAAATCCTATTTAGTGGTCATAAATCTGTCAAGATAAATAAACTAACAGTCCGCTTGACAACTGTGTCAACAAGCCCTGATGAGCTGATTTCATTAATTGGGTTTGGAGCTCATCCAAGCATGCACAATGAGGTTTTATTGGCTGACTGTATCATCAACGCCTGCTGAGTTGAGCCGAATCCATTGGTGAAGTTTGCAACTCAGCCAAGCAGTCATAATGGGATTTCATTGCACAGCTCTATAAGCAAAACGTTCAGTACTGAATACATTCAAATCTTTGAAGTCATTGAAAGAGCTCAGCCATCTGTTCAATCTTTAAAGTAGGGGAACAGATCTCTAAGCTGTTAATCATTGAAAATATTAAATCACAGGGGACAACTGAGTCAGTCAAATCTGAATATCACTAATATTCACTGCAGAAGAGCACGTTATCCTCAGGTAATTTACTCTAATGCATATAGACACTTTTCCACTTTCACAGTGCTGGTCACTTACCGTTTAAGAACAGAGGCCTATCATGAATCACTGCATTAAAAACATATTTAACTGATCATATAACATTACATTATGACTATGTGAAGTTGTCAGCACCTTTTTTAACTTACCTGTCAAAAGGTTCCCAATGCCATATGTCTTAATGCTGTCAGATAAGTTAAATATGTTTATCATGCAGTGATTCATGATATGGCTGTGTTCTTAAAAGGTAAGTAACCAGAACAGTGAAGGTGGAAAAGTGTCCAGAAACATTAGAGTTCCCAATTCTAGATGAGGGCATCTCCATGGTTCATGACACCTCTGAGCTGCTGTGAACCATGTTGCCTCCAGAAGTCGGCCCAACTACTTACGGGGATTTAAAATGCCTACCCTGCAAAGGAGTTGACAAGGCCAGAAGTGCTGTGTGAGTGCTCACAGCCTGCTCCCTTTTCAAGCACCACTAAAAATTGCTCGTAATGGGAATGGGCAGGGACTTCCGTACGTGGAACCTGCCAGTCTCTTTTTCTGCTCTCTTGCTGTGGCGCTCTGTGTTGGGAGAGAAAAATCTGGCACTAGGCCTATATTCCCTTCAATATAGAGGATTAAGGAGTCATCTAATTGAGATGTTTAAGATGAATAAAGGAGTTGACAGTGTAGATCAAGAGAAACAATTTCCTCCAGTGGGGTAGACAAGGGAGCAGAACAAGTGAGCAGAACCTTAACATTGGAGCCAACCATTCAGGGTCGATGTCAAAAAGCAGTTCTTCACAAAAAGGGTAGTGCAAATCTGGAACTCACTCCCTCAAAAAGTTGTTGAGGCTTGGTCAGTTGAATATGTCAAAACTGAGGCTGAAAGATTTTTGTTAGGCATGGATATTAAAGGTTGCAAAACTAAGGCAGGTAGATGTAGGTAAGCTGCAGATCAGCCGTGATATAACTGAATATAGAACGGACTTGAGCGGCTGAATGTGTTCTCCTGTTTGTATGATGCTATTAGGAATAGTGACCAAAATCTTGGTTAAAAATGGCTGGTTTTCAAAAATGCCTTTGAAGTAGAAAGGGAGCTAGGCAAAGGGGTTGAGGAAGGGAATTACAGAGGATGGTACCTAGACATGACTGCCAATGAGGGATTTAAAGGTGGAGTTGAACAAAAGGCCAGAGTCAATGGAGCAGAAAGTTCGAGGGAGGTGGGTTTAGGACTTGTGAAAGTTACAGAGGTATCTTGAGCCAAGGAAGAAGTATTTAAACATGAGGCAGAGAATTTTAAATTGAGGCAAATATGGCTCGGTGTGGACAGGTTGATGGGTGAAATGGATATGGTATGGGATGAAATATAAATATTAAAGCTTTGGATGAACTAAAATTTACAGCAAGTAGGCGATAGAAGATTGACCAGGAAAGAGTTAGAATAGTTGAAACTGGAGGTAGCAAAGGTGCAGATGAGCATTACTGCAACAGGTGGGTTCAAGCAAGGGCACAAGCTGTCGTTACGGAGGTATAAGTAGGAAGGCTTTGTGTTGGAGATTACATGGGGTCGGGAGCTTAGTTTGGGATTGAGCACAATGCTGAGATTGTGAACAGTCTGGCTCAGCCTGAGACAATGGTTGGGAAAGGCTCTGGAATGGATAGCCAGAAACAGGATTTGTAGCAGGGGCTAAAGACAATTGACTCAATCTTCACAATGTTTAATTGCTGATAACTACATACAGATAGAAGTTGACCCCACATCTGTGGATTATTTTGTCAAGAAGCAGCATGTGGGCGTGGAAGTGGAAAGGGGCAAAGAAAGATCATCTGTGGATTCCAGAAGTAACATTGAGGGTGGAAAGAGAAACCATTGCTGGGATGCCATCGCTGGTGATGCTCCGCTGGTTGACAAGGTAAGGACAGAATCAAGTGAAGGCAATCCCACTGAGGTGGACAATGAAAAAAAGGTGCTGGAATAAAATGGTGTGGTTAACTTTGTCAAAGACTGCAGAGGTCAAGAAAGACAAGGAATGATAACACACCATGATCACACTCAGAGAATATGTCATTTGTGACTTTGGCTAGGACCAGTTTGGTGCCATGGTAGGGATGAAAATCTGATAGGAGAGATTCAAGCATTGGGTTATGGTAAATATAGACATGGATTTGTGCAGCAACAGCAATCTTGGAAATTGCCGAGGGCTTGGAGATGAAAGGGAATTTGAAGATGGGTAGGTGCAGCACTGATGTTTTCTTTGAGGAGCAGGATGCTGATGGTAGCTTTGAAAAGGAGGAAGCCAATACCTGAGGAGAAGGAATCACATTAAGTGTTAGCTAGCAAAATGTTGCACTATCTTATTAACTAGCTGTTAGCCTACAGATGTAAACCTTCTCTGGATCAATAACCTCAACAAACATTAAAGTATTCCTCAGCAAGACTTAGAAAAAGTACTTCTGTTGAATTTGTAAGTCAGCTGTTGTTTTTTGATTCAGTTAATGACACCACGATTGGTGCACAGTTCTCATTTAGTCACCTTTGCAATTGATGTCTCACTATTTTGGACACCTTCTCAATTTCCTTACAACAAATTTCGTCCTCACAGCTTAAAGCATTAGATGTGATCCTCATTGCTCTTCTCTGGACATTTTTCCATTTGATCATGATCTTTTGTATATAAGCTGTTCCAATTTGCTCCAAATGCTCTAAATTTAGCCTCATCAATAAATTATATGAATTAAAATAATCTGTTTGAAATCATAATTAAGCGTATTTGAGATGCAACCCAATACTTATTTCCCTTGTTCAAAACACTTTGACATGGACTGAATACTTTAAAATAAATAGGTAGCAAACACACTTACCTATCTCCTATTCTGCTTTTTAAAATGGACACTTCAGAAACCTCTTTGATTATTTAGCCCCAATGACTAGACAGGATTGGGAAGCAAGGAAGTTTATTTCAATAACTACCTGTCACCTGTTTATACTACAAGTCCGTATTGTTTTACAAAAACAAATATACTTATGACTATATGCTGGTGACCTCAGGTGACACAAGATAGTACTTATCAGTAACGAAACAAACAGATTGAATTTGTTTTAAAAATAAAAACAAAAAACTGTGGATGCTGGAAATCCAAAACAAAAACAGAATTACCTGGAAAAACTCAGCAGGTCTGGTAGCATCGGTGGAGAAGAAAAGAGTCAACGTTTCGAGTCCTCATGACCCTTCAACAGAACTGAGTGAATATTGGGAGAGGGGTGAAATATAAGCTGGTTTAAGGTTGGGGGGGGTGGTGCTGTGGGGGGAGAGAAGGGGGGGTAGGTGTGGTTGTAGGGACAAGCGAGCAGTGATAGGAGCAGATAATCAAAAGATATCATAGACAGAAGAACAAAGAGGTGTTGAAGGTGGTGATATTATCTAAACGAATGTGCTAATTAAGATTGGATGGCAGGACACTCAAGGTGCGGCTCTAGTGGGGGTGGGGTGGAAAGACCAATAGGGCATAAAAGATATATATTTAAAAATAATGGAAATAGGTGGGAAAAGAAAAATCTATATAAATTATTGGAAAAAACAAAAGGAAGGGGAAGAAACGGAAAGGGGGTGAGGATGGAGGAGGGAGTTCAAGATCTAAAGTTGTTGAATTCAATAATCAGTCCAGAAGGCTGTAAAGTGCCTATTGGAAGATGAGGTGCTGTTCCTCCAGTTTGCGTTGGGCTTCACTGGAACAATGTAGCAAGCCAAGGACAAACATGTGGGCAAGAGAGCAGGGAGGAGTGTTAAAATGGCAAGCGACAGGGAGATTTGGGTCATTCTTGTGGACAGACCGCAGGTGTACTGCAAAGCGGTCGCCCAGTTTACGTTTGGTCTCTCCAATGTAGAGGAGACTGAACTCCCTCCTCCATCCCCACCCCCTTTCTGTTTCTTCCCCCTTCCTTTGGTTTTTTTCCAATAATCTTTATAGATTTTTCTTTTCCCACCCATTTCCATTATTTTTAAATCTATATCTTTTATGCCCTGTTAGTCTTTCCACCCCACCCCTACTAGAGCTGTACCTTGAGTGTCCTGCCATCCATTCTTAATTAGCACATTCGTTTAGATAATATCACTACCTTCAACAGCTTTGTTCTTCTGTCTGTGACATCTTTTGATTATCTGCTCTTCTCACTGCTTGCTTGTCCCTACAACCACACCACCCCACCCCCACAACTTCTCTCCCCCTCCCTCCGCTCCCCCCACCTTCAACCAGCTTATATTTCACCCCTCTCCTAATATTCACTCAGTTCTGTTGAAGGGTCATGAGGACTTGAAACGTCGACTCTTTTCTTCTCCGCCGATGCTTCCAGACCTACTGAGTTTTTCCAGGTAATTTTGAATTTGTTTTATTTGTCTACAGTTTGTCATTTTACTAACACAAAACAGAAAAACAGGTGTCAACCAATGAACAAAGTCAAATATAGATTGATATTAAAAATCAGCACATTGAAATTAATAATAGCATATAAATGTTCAACTTGTTCCTAAGAAATTCCTTTGTCTGCTATGTATTTTAACAGCACCATTAAAATAGGGAAGCAACAAATTTCATGCGAACATGTTAAGAGTTTGTGAGCTAATATTCAAACAGTGTAAAGTGAAGGCCCAACGGTCTTCTTTGCAGCTGGAGTAATATACATACACAAGTTCAATTATTTAAGATCTGTCTGTCTATATAATGCCAACATACAAAACAGAATTCTAGAAATGGGCACAAGCATGGAGATGTTTTATTAATGCCTGTTACTAAAAATTATAGGATTGATGAAAGTTTTCTTTTAAATTTTAGTGCAGAAATGATTGTGATCCAAATGTAGCTTACTTGAGTTTTTAAAGTTTAAAACTAATACATTTAGACATTTTTTAACAAAATGTATCTAAAGTAACAATGCAGTGCATATTTCCTGTTAACAAATTCTATTGCTTACAATATATTTATGACAAAATAAAACAACCCATTATTGGGTTATATATGGGATTGCAAATTCTGACTGAATGAAATAGCTCAGCACAGCTTGTTCACGTACTCTTCTGACAATTTGAGTTCAAGTGGTAGTAGGTCGCTGAGGCTAAAGGTGTGTACAGCATCTTCCCTTTTAACTGTGGGCTGGTGTTACTGTGGTGCACCACATCCCTTAAAATATTGATCAAAGCTGTCAAAATACCAGCAGTTGGTATGAGGCAGGCAGTGTGCACAGGATTGGCTTAATAAGTCAACTGGAGTTCTAGGTTCATAGCATGCGACCTTGCCTGTTGTTTGTTTGCCCACCACTACAATCGTGGTTCCCTGCAAAGCACTATCTGCTGTATAATGCAGCACTTAGCTGGGCAGAGAGCATTGATTTTGTCTCCTCAGGAAACACTGCTGAAAAGATCTTTAGGACTCCTGCACAGGCAAAGTTGCTAATTCCACAGCTGTGCAAAGCTAGGCTCTAGCCAGGGTACTTGAAGCATATAACTGACACCATAGGGTGAAGCTTTGTATCGCTTCCTGTGTGGACACACAGCAGAGAGTGTTAATTGGTCAGCCTGTGATGTGTGATACACACCCTGTCTTATCAGTTATTGAATGCTTACTGTAGAAAGGGAACCTATAGCACAAGATTCTGTGATCACTCAGTGGCTGACCTTTCTGGCGAGCGAAAGAAATTCAAAGCTCTTCCAATCATCTCTCAATGCACGTAGAAATATGTTTGAACACAAAGTTATTTTAAATCTCTCACTAAGTGTAACAGCTTCTCAGCCCCTCCACTTTGTGGTCTACTTTGATTCCATGATGTTATTGAGCAAAAATAAATCATTCTTTTTATGGAGGCCATCTTAAATATTGATGCTTTCTTTTCCATAAGTTAATAAGTATACAAGCTGGTTACAGTTTGCTTACTGTGGTAACACTATGAAAACACTGCCATCTGATTTGACCAGCTTTCATTTTTATTTTAGCAAATGGAAACCTGCTGCCTCAGCTCCAGAGGATAAAAAGGCTTGCTATTTGTTCTAGAGCTTGTAGAATATTAAAGTAATGAAGTCAACGAGGCAAAAGTGAGGGCTTCGTCATTTATTTTGAGTGTTGTCTGGACCTGATTGCCTGAGAGGCAGATCTCCAGAGACAAAACTGAAAACAGTGGATAAATACACCAGGTCTTTACTGCACCAGCTTTGATTTAAAGTTACTTCTCACCTCCTCACTCATGTCAGAAGTAGGAACTCTTTAGATTTATATTTGGTGAAGTTCCCAGTGGATACCTAACCCTTTCCTTTCTAGTGATAAATGAATGTCACAATGAGTTTAGGGATTCTTTCACTCAACTCCAGGACTACAGCAGACCCAAGGTCCCACAACATTACCCTCATGAATAACTAACAAATTGATGTGACACAGTATGCACCTTAGAAATGGAAATGACTACTCATAGTTATTGTTAATTCCTTGTGTTTTTCAATGACTCACTAGATGTAATCTTCCCCTGTGGAATTTCTGTTAAATGTGCTAAAACCAATAACTAATTGAAAACTGCAAAATATGTTATAATTAAAGCTAACAAAATAACATGGGTTATATTTTGCTTTTTGAGTTAAAAATATGTTTTTAAATGACATTTATAGATTTAAGCACCTGTCAATCACAATGGTGGCAGTTTTCCAGTGGCTGATTTGTGAAATATGTATTTTATAATGGGAATAATAGAAAGGTGGCCAATTGCAATAACAATGTTGCTTTCACGTCTTTAAATCTGTCAAATTGTCAGTAAAGCAATATAATAGCTGTGATGCCTGTGCAACCAGTTGTAGCCAAACTTGTGCAAATACTCCATCAAAATATAGAAGTTTCTGCTGTGTTCCAAAGTTCGCATGACATAAGAATTCCAGCACTTTGTTTGGCATCTTGCCATTAAGCTAACTGCAGCCTGAACTGTTGTGAACTAATTTATCAAAGCTTGCAGCATCACAAAGAAAACCTTCAATATTATATAAAGCTACAGAAGTGACTAGGGGTAAATGTTACAGCTATATGCTTTTGGCCTTTCATCGCTGTATGATGAAAGTCATTGTATTGACTATTCAATTCGACCCATTGGATTTCAGTGGTGTCTTACGAAGTTCATTTCAGGGACGTCTCATAAAGACCATTTTATTACAAATGCAGCAAATACAAGAGGTAACTTTGTACCTAATGAAAAACCTCTGAAATGTTTCACTAAAGAGCTTTCACAATTAAATTTGGCTTTGGGGCACCATATTTCCAGTCAAATAGCTTTATTTCTGTCCACCTCTCGTATTGATTGATTTCTGTTGATTATACTCAGAGTCTCAGGAATAGTTCCAGAAATTCTTAACCTCCTCCAAGCATTTTCAGCCACTTACAGAAAATTGTCCACCTTCTGGCTTCGCCCAGATGACCATCATTGGCATCTTCTTGTACATGGTTTTAAACCTCAGGAACTTTTTACCTGAGGGTAATCAATCCAGTTCTTCGCCTAAGGCGAGAAACTTCTTGTATCACTAGCATGCATCAAAACATTTCAGGTCACACAGGCCTTGATACTTTATTTGTTGAAATCATTGCAATGGCCTGAAAATTATGATTATGATGTATGCTGGTGGTAGGCTGAGAAAATTTATCTTTTTATCTTTGTATAAATACTCACTTTTAATTTTATACCAAACTACTTCTATTTGTGTGTTTCACATCTTGGTATATTTTTTCTCACCTCCTTCATTACAGATATTTATCCAAATAAAGTGGAAGTCGCATTCTAATTGCTGTGAGTTAGTGTCATTCTAAACATAACGAGAAGATTACCGAGTTTGCTTTTCTAATAAAATTGTAATCATTCCAAAAGAACAGTGACAACTAAATAGTTACTTTCTACCCTGTTTATAATGTCACTAATGACAAGAGGAAATCTTCCTGCTATATACTTTTTTTACATTCTTCATTTCATCCTGCTCTGTCCCTTTTTTAAAAAAAATTAAACATACTCCATTTGAAGTTTATTGGATTTTCCATTACTATTGTCATGCATATTTAACTTCAGTCCATTTCCCCTAACCCTTTCATGAAGTCTATTCCAAGTGTATATCTGAACAATCTAGTCATCTGGTCGAATATCCAAACATCAACGGTCAACTCACGATATTCCAAGCTTCTGTGAGAAATTGCAATGATCATTTTCTCTTTCCCAAATTCATCAAACTGGTTATAAATTTCCTTCTTAGTTTCCTCTGTTCCTCTACAAATGCATGCAATAAAAAAAATCTCCTGTAATAAAAATACAATGGCACTGAGTTAAGGATTGATCTATAGGTACTTGAATGTGTTGCAATTTTTTAACTGCGCTCCCATGCAAATTTACATTTAGCAAGACTTTGCAGATATTTACAAATATTTGACTAACATGTTTCCTTTTTTCCTCTTTTACAAAATACTCAAAGCTGACTATATTTTATGAGTAAAACAGAGACTAGCTGTAATAAAAAAGTCTGCTGCTAGCTCAGTCGTATACCTTTTTGTTTACATTAACAATGAAAGGGAAGTATACCCCTTGATGCTTTAATTTTGTGTCATCCAGTGTTATACAATGAAGCAAGCATTTTTAACCAATAGAAGTAAAACAAGTCTAATTTTAAATTGCCATTTTTATAAACAAAGACAACATTAGAACCGGAATGTTCCAATGCAAAGTAACTGAATGTATAATGGAAGAAGTATCTAGTTAATTATAAACAGCTGTGTGACACAATAGAAAAAGTAGAAAACCGTTACAGGTCAAAACTATAAAATACCATAAAATCTGTTACACCAATGTTAATCTTAATGCTATCTCTAATATAAGCAAACATTTCAAATAAATTAGCCACACTTACTTGACTAACAGTCCAGTCCTGAACCTATTGCCCTACATGTATTTGACAAGAGGCCCCATATGGTGATACAAATGACCCTTTGTGGAGACAAATGAAAATGAATCTGATCCACATCTCAACCTATCATTTCTCGCCTGTTTGAAGGCTGTTTCCACATTTTCAATGAATTGCCCTTTAGAAGTTATTCTTTGTTAAATTATTTAAAGCCTTTTTCTGTCTGGTATTTGAAGCCAGGATTCACAGGCTAAAGCTCCTGTGTTCTTTGAATGATATATCGCAAAAGATATTATAAATTGCAAATACACATGCTACATCTATTTTAATGGCTTCTTAGCATCAATTTTAACTTGGTTAATCCTGCTGACTAATTGTTTATAATTAAATTGAGGAGGCTAAAAGGATGTTCACTTTGAAAAACATGTTAATTAGTATTTCCCATATGTTTGTCAAAAGTTCCCTTAATTAGTAACAATCTTTTCTGCTATTTTAAGATTATTTTTAAATTTTCAAATCAATCTTTTAATTAAAAAAAACCTTTTTTTGTGTTCCACTATTCTGATAGTGCAAGTGCAGGAAGGATAGGAGAAAGTCGGCAGCAAGGGCTCTCAGCCAGCACCCCGCGCTCTGATGCCAGGTCTCTCGATCAGGCACTGAGTGCTTTTGAATGAGGACCCGCCACCCCACTCTGGGAGCCCACAAGAAACTCCTCACGGGCTCGTTGTGCTCTCCCCAAGTCAAGCCCCCAGGTCCTCCACTGGATTAATACTAGTGGCAGCACGGTGAAGCTCTTAAGTGGGTATTACTTGTCGACTTAAGGGTCTCAATTGGCGATGAGGTGGGAAGAGACTTAGGGCAGAATCGTCCTGTACCGTTGGTGGCAGGCATCATGGTGGGCACGAGTGAACAATGTAGCAAGTACGACAAAATTCGGTTTCACACCATCATGGGGGCCCACAGGCAAGTCACTTTCTCCTGGCTGGCTTTCAGTGCAGTGCTGGGGCAAGGGGTCCAGTATGGCTGAGGCTGGTGGCTGCAGGGACAAGTAGCACAGACTGAAGGAAGTACACAAGCACATACTGGGAGGGAGGTAAGTGAGGGGAGGGGGGTGGTGAGGGAAGTGGCCGTGCACTTGGAAAAGCTTGTCAAAAATTAGCATCTTCCACAGCTGAGACCGTTCAGCTGCAGCTCCATTGACATGCTTGGAGTCGGGCCTCTGAAGCTTTTCTGCCCACTCAAGCAACACAAAAACATGGAAGTGCCACTAAATGCTCCAGAACTTTTCACCCCTAGGGTGCAGACTGCAAATTAATGTGCATTTTAGGGGGCAGCAGAACAATTGCCCAACTGGGCAAGTTGCAGAATCCCTTTGCGGAAGGTGCCCATGGTGCAGTCACTGGTAGAGGCACTCACAGCCTCTTGCAATGTCTTTATTAAGGATTGGATCTGTCTCCATCATGGTCCAAACTAACAGCGCAGCCTTGCAGCGCGTATGTTAGGAGAATGCCTGTGCCTGAGCAGAGAATACAGCATGCAGTCCAGTGGGTGAAATTGCTGCCAATCAGTCATGTGGAGTGGGGAGGAGGTGGGTGGGGTTTCGGGCAGTCATGAAGCACACTAAGCACTAGCTATCCAAGTGGTAGCCAGCACTCTCCTGCATGCGTCAAGGGGCCTTCAGACTTAACCAAGAAAGGTTTTTAGGACATGTGTTAATGCACATGTCTCTCTCGTTGATCCTGTAGGAGGAGTACATCAGCATTATGGAGCCTGGTGAATTAGCAGTCTGCCTCATCACTTACAGACAGCAGAGAGGAAGAAGAAGAGAGCAGCGGGGGCACCTGGCTCGGCAAAGGGAGGAGCACCTCACTCAAGATGAAGGAGCGGCAGGGCCTGCTGCACACGCAGCTGAAGATCCACAGAGAGCCGTCGCTCAAAGCCACCTCGCTAGACCCAAGGTCTATAGATTGCGCCTATCATTCCTGCAGATGACTGGGAACCAGTGCCGCTAAGACTGTGCATGTCTAGGGAATGGGTCAGTTACATCTGCAACCTGCTGCAGGAATTGGCGCCACGGTGCCGCAGAGGGCATCCACTGCCAGTGGCCGTGAGAGCGACTGTGGCACTCAATTTTTATGCCAGTGGCTCCTTCCAGGGCTCCACAGGTGACCAGTGCAGGATCTCACCAGCCTCCATGCACAAATGTATCCAGGAGGTCACAGGCGTCGTCTTCACGAAGGCACAGAACTTTGTGCATTTTGCCCAGGATCAGAAAGTCAGGAAGCAAAAGCGCTGGGATTTGCCCAGATCTCAGGTTTTCCACAGGTGCAAAGTGACATCAACTGCACTCACATGGGTTCAGATCTTCATGGCAACAAGCGGTCAACCACGTCAGCCACAAGGGCTTCAACTCACTGAAAGTTCAGCTGGCTACAAACTACAATCTACACTACGAAAGCATCCTACAGGTCTGAGCACCCGGGCAGCATGGATGAGATCATTCATCCATTTTCTTCACTGAATGGCTGATCTCTTGTGCGCAGCATTGTCACTGACCACCTCTGGTGCCAACTCCTAAGCTGGTGTGGTGAGACTGATGGGCCTCCTATGGCCAGAGCTGGGGTAGAAGACATCACGGCGAGCTTCCATGGCATCCAGAAGGCCTCCCAAGGATGCATCACTGAATCGGGTGAGGGTGAGGGCGGTGGCGGGGGGGGGGGTGGGGTGCTGCGGTGGAGCGGTGCTGCAGTCTTCTTTGCTTTTGGGGCCGGGATTCGGTGGAGCAGTCCTGGGCTGCAAGCATTGAGAACTGTGCATGTGTTTGCAGTTTGAATATGGTGCCCTACGTGAGGGAGCAGCGAGGTAATGGCATGGCGGGCAAATCAGAGGCTGCTCACCAGCGATCCGGCTTTTTTCCCGTGACTGCATAATTTATAAGGCGGGAAGTGATGATAAGGTGTGAAAACCCGCCATTGCGGCTGGCAAATAAATATCTTTTTTCACACCCGCTACTGCATTTAGTGCAAATCTTGGATACATTGGCACCGAGAATTTACATAATACTTGCAGTTAAATGTTAAATATAAACAATACTATTTTTGTGGAAAGATACTTAAAATTCCCTCAGCTTACAAACTCCCAGCACTCTGTAGAGTTTGCACTCCAGTCTTCAACGTCATGTGTCCACTCCATCTGAATGATTGTAGCATTGGCCCAATGCTTACATGCTGCTGTCTGCTCCTCCTAGTTGCCTGAGTCATCTGTGCACAGCAGGAGGGTTTGGCAGGGTTGTTTGGAGACCACATGGTACAGCCAGCCTGATCTTCTTAAAAGTAAGCTGTCTCTTCTCAATTCAAACTTCACTCAGCCACATTGCCACAATGTAAATTATTGCAAAATGAACATCAGGGCAGACTGAGGATCCATCGTAACAGGTGCTTGTTGAAGGCAATAGTAGTGCAGGCGGGCAGGAGAAACATCATGTGCTGTCTTTTCAATTGCTGGTGGGGGCCAGAATGGGTGTGGGTGCCATTTGACAATTGCCTTCCCGAAGGGCAGCACTGGATCCCATCACCCCCTGAATGCAATGGAATTTTTAATGGGAAAATGGGGTACTGGTGTTTGGAACCTGCCACACCTCCAGTTAAGTGCCTGTTAATCATGTCACGGAACTAGTTGAAAGGCCTTAGTGGGTCAGTTTCAGGTTTTCAATTGGAAGCATGGGACAAATGAAAAATGCAATGTCTAGGACATGGCGGATGAAATTGGCAGGCAACAGTGGGGAGCCATCAGGGCTAATGGAGGCACTGGTCAACTCATATAAAAGCTGAACACTCATGCATAGTTGCTCAACCAGTGGTAAAGAGTTGCCATTGTTGGTGCTGAGAGGCTTGTATTTCTTGCCAGTGAGAGATAGGAACCCCAAGAGAGGTGTCAGGCTGATGGCATCACCAGAGGTTTGCAGAAGAGGCCCAGATGACCATACCCATGGTAGCTGAGGGAGTTAAACTGGGAGAAGGCTACTCTGACATTGGACAGAGAGTGAGGAGGGGTTTCAGCAGAGGCACCTTCTAGCCAGGGGAGGCCAGAGGAACACAGTGAGGGGCTGCAAGGGGAAGTAAACTCTACCCAAGGCATCAGATATGCTGCCCAAGACTCAGCTATCTACAAATGACAGAGCATCAGTGTCACAGAAGACACCACATATCCAGACTGTTGATCTTGGACATTATTGTTTTGATCCACATGACTTGATGCCTCATGGCCCATGGCAGCCCCCTACTTACAGCTGTCAAGGTCACAGTGGCGCTGAAATTTTAAGGTTTTGGGTTATTCTATGGATCAGCTGCTGATCAGCTGGTGCCCTATTTTGAAAGCCAAAGGATTACAGCCATTTTGAGATGGACCAGCCCAGGCCCAGGGGGCATTGGGATTTGCTGTCATCAATGGATTTCCTCAGCTCCAGGAGGTCATCAGTTGCAACCACGTAACTCTCAAGGCACAGACCGACCATTCAGCCAGATGCTTAACAGAAATAATTTCTACTCATTGAATGTCCAGCAGGTCTGTAACCACAGGAACTGCATCTTGCAGGTCTAGTCTCAGTTCTCACATCTTTTGGTGCCCCAAGTGCCATGCCTCTTCAAGCCAACATCAGGCTCCCGAATTCCAGACCTGCGGCATGGAAGCTTCCTTAGTCAGAGGGGCCAAGGAGGTGAGGGATGATACTGGTGACCCCTCATTAACCACTTCCACTTCCTGAACCCTTTTATGGTGCTGGTGATAGCTGGATGAAGTCCATTGGCAGGAATGCAGCTGGCATCCACTCCTCACACCTCTATGCCATTAGCATTCCACATGATTGAGAATCTCCCTCTTTCTGAGTATGTCAGTGCTATGTTGCTGCATCCACTCAGAATGGTGCAGCATATGGCTCTCCAAGAGGGTGGCTACTCTTTCAATGGAGAAACTTATGAGTTGAATTCCCTAATTGGAGATCAGGGATTTGAACACATTCCTTGAAGATTGGATAGATTTTAGAAACCAGCAAAAAAATGACATAAAAAATAATAACTGGTTTATTAGATATAATTGGACTATATACAGATATACATGGCCACACGTAGATAGGAACATTCTCCCCCTGAACTCTTGGCCATGTGTTTGCTTACATCATTATTAAGGGTGGTGCTATTTACACAGTCCCACACATTAGCCTTTGCAACCCGAATACTACATTCACCCCAACTCCCCTCCATCCGAAGTCTTTGTCTATTTTTTTTACATTCATATTTACATATTATCCCATTCTCACAAGTTTTTGACTTCACAGATTCAAACTGTCAGGAAGCTTTATGACTCTTCCTGATCATCTTCTTATCAGGCTTGGAAGGTCAGTAGTATCTCTTTGAACTTATTTTCCTTGCCTTGGTTGGTCTTCATTGAGATTTGCAGTATCTGGTTCTTTATCAGTTGGTGACTCAACAACTGGTCCTTCCAAATGTATGACTTTGAGGAATAGAAATATTCCTCTGGTTTCTTTGTGTAGTACTTTCTGAAGTATGTAAATAAGATCTCTGTTGATTGTTATCTCTCTGGACCAATACTCCTTCTTTGCCTTAGTCTTGTAGCTATATCTTGTTGCTTTCCATCAACCTGGGTAGGTTCCTGGTACAGTAACTCCAGCTAGAGTTGGAAGCCTGTTGTTTTTGATAGGACTGCTCTTGGTCTTGAACTCTTTGATGAGCCTGGACTTATAGCCCTGAAAGTAATTTTTTAGATTGGATGGGAAGCTGAATTAGGAGCTTACTGCCCACCAGCAGTTCGGACGTGGCCAACCCACATTGCAGTGGAGTAGACCTGTATGTTAGGAGTGCCATCAGAAAACCCTCAGAAGTGCTTTGATGGTGCGGACATGCCTTTCGGCCTCACTATTGGATTAGGGATGTTTTAGGGAATTTAAACCCATAGATAGCCATGAAATGGGTGAAGCAGTCATTGTGGCCCGTTATCGAAATAACCTGGTCCAGAATGCCATGTATTGCAAAGACTTCCTTTAAATCCAGATGACTGTCTCAGTGGTCATAGTGTATGGGCATTTAACCTCAATCCAGCTGGGGAAGTAATCGACAAGTATAAGGAAGGATTTTCCATTAAACATAAACAGGTTAATCTCCAGATGTTTTCACAGTCAAGGTGGGAATTGAATGGGGATAAGGGACTCCCTTTTGTCTGGTCTGTACACTGTACATACCTGGCACTGAGCCATCATTTCTTCTATAGATCTTGATATTTTCAGTATACATGGAAGACTGGACTCGTGCTCTTTATTTTGTTATGTATTCTTTCCAAGATCTCTGGCCGGATTGAGACTGGAATTACCAGCCTCTTGTTGTACACCAGCAAGTCATCAACTATGGTGAAGTTCTCCATTTGCTCAAAGTAGGTTTTCATCACTGTATCACCAGGATGCTGCTGTGGCCAACCTTGTGTGCAGTAGTGGCGAATGCATTCCTCATCCTGTATCTACACTTGACAAATTTATTACGGCTTTTTTGAACTTCCAGGCAACTGTGCTGTGGCAAACTGAGAATATGACTCGCTCACATTAATGGGGTTCATTTCCTATTATGTAGGCTGGTCAATGGTGACTCTGGGCAATGTATCCACTGTCATTTGCAGCTTGTCCTGGACATGTACCGTTTCATAGACGAAGCACATTAATCTCATTCGGAATCTCTGGATTCTCGGGGGCGTTCTGGTGAGTTCCTTCTCATCAAATAAGGAAACTAAGGCTTTGTGGTCTGTCTCTATAATGACCTTTAGTCTGATGACATAATGTGAGAAATTCTAGCAAGCCCATGTGAAGGCAATAATCTCTTTCTCTATGACCATGTACCTCCTCCCAAAGTCAGACAATGCCCAAAACTCATAATAAACTGATCTGTGACACCCATTTGGTGGTTCCTGCAAAAGGACTGCCCCCAGCCCTGCAGATGAAGTGTAGTTGGTAAGGACGGGTTGTAATGAGCTAAGATGTCCAGTGAAAGCAACATGCCCTTAATTTGATGAAATTCCTGCTACCGATGGGCAACCCAACACCATGTGTGGGCTTTCTTCAATAGCTGCCTAAGGGCTCAATAACTTGCACTGGGTTTGGCAGGAGTTTTTCCAGCTGACTAACCATACGAAGAAATCATTGAAGATTCAGGATGGAAGTAGGGGTTGAGAATTCACTAATGGCTTTTGTGTTTTGTGGGTCTTCCATTATGCCCTTGCTACTAACAATGTGCCCTAGGAAACAAATAGATGTTTTTCAGAATTCACATTTTTCATTAAGAGTAAGGCATTCTTCCTGTAAACAGTTCAAAACCGCTTTAACCCTCAGGTTATGCACTTTGGCAGATGCACTGTGGACGAGGATGTCATCCGTGTGACTTATTACACCTTTGAGGTCCTATAGAATGGGAGACATTGTTCGCTGGAAAATTTCAGGTGCTGAGGCTATACCAAATGGTAAACAATTAAAATAAAATCAGCCAAATAATGTAATGAATATCATTAGTAGTTTTGACTTCTCATCCAACAGCACCTGCCAAAAGCCATTACTGGCATCCAGTTTTGTGATCATGGTATTCTTCGACTACTTTGCCAAGCTGTCGAACACTGAGGACATCAGATGGATTTACCTCACTGTGGGCTTATTAAGTTGAGTTAAGTCCACACAAATGCAAAGGGACCCATTGAGCTTAGGAACTGGAGCCTTTCTGGAGCACGACCCTGCAGACTTAGTGACTGGAAAGGTGATGGCCAGCCTGGTCATCACTTCCAGCTGTAGTTAGACTTGTTTCATTTGTGGGTGTGGTGTCTTCCTAGGTGTGTAAGGACACACAGGTTCAGCATCTCTTCGCAAAGTAATGCTATATTTGATCTTAAAGTCTTCCCAGACCAGTAAATAATTTTAGAAAGTCCTTTCTGAAGTCACACCTGGAGGTTGGGAGGGGAAGGGGGTAATGGGGGTGAAGATGGCAACTCATGAGATAGGCGTAAGGGGGGTGGAAGGTGTAGGGGAAGGAACTCAGAGGGGGGAAGGGTTGCAGAGAGAGGAAGGAGTCCAAGGGGAAGAAGGTGGTGAGGGAAGGGAGTCTGTCGGGAGGAAGGAGTGTGGACGTGGAGAAAGAAGTAAGGGTGGAGGAAGGAATTGGGAAGGGGGGAAGGAATAGAGCTGGAAGAAGAAGTGAAGCTGGAGGAAGAGGTAAGGCTGGAGGCAGGAGTCGGGAGGTGGGAAGGACTAACGGTGGCAGAAGGAGTAAGAGTGTCTGAGGGAGTGGGGAAAAAGGTGGGACTAACTGGGGGGGTGGGGGCATGGTCCGGGGCAGTAGGAGGACTAAGTTGGGGGGTGGGGTAAGAAAGGTTACCAGGCAGAAGGGGCTCCGGGGAGAAGGGATCCAGAGGGACGAAGGTGTTCCGGGGGGCAGGGGGAAGGGCCTGGAGGGAGGAAGTGGTTCCAGAGATGAAAGCGGTCCAGAGGGGGGGAGGAGTTCCAGAGGGAAGGAGTCCAGAGGCTGGGAGGTCCCAGAATGGGAAGAGGTCTGGCAGGGGAAAGGGGTTCCAGAGTGGAGAGGGGCCTGGAGGGGGTAAGGGGTTCCAGAGATGGAAGTGGTCCAGAGGGGGGAAGGGATTCCAGAGTGGGAATGGGTCTGGGGGGGTGGGGGTGGAGTAAGGGGTTCCAGAATGGGAAAGGGTCTGGCAGGGGGAAGGGGTTCCAGAGTAGGAAGGGGTCCAGAATGGGGAAGGGTTCCAGGGGGAAGGGGTCCAGAGAAGGGAGGGGTTCCAGATTGGAAAAGGGGAGGGAATTCTTGGGGGGAAGGGGTCCGGAGGGGGGAAGGGGTCCTAGGGAAGGCATTCGGTGGCAGGAGTACGGGCTCTAGAGCGGGTAGGGGTTTGGAGGGGGAAAGGGTCCAGAGGTGTCCCTCAGATCCATCCAGGTCCTCACCTCCAGCCAAGAGGACACCTCCTCCATTGAAGAGCTAGAAATAAACAGCCCAGAAGAGCATTACAGCGCTTACCCACACCCTGTACCAGTGCAGGGACATACACCTCAGTGGGATCCAGAGCAACCTCAGGTTCACAAACTGGTGGTCACAAGACAGACACATGTCTACAGCAGCAGGTGGAAGGTTAGTATGAACCCCCCCGGCACTTGGAGGACTGCTGGGAATGAGGCATCTATGAGGTCCGTGTCAGATGACGAGCCTCTGGGTTTGGCCTTCCAACTCAGCCTGCAGTCAGCAGAAGGCATTAGAACATCAAGCAAAGCTGATGGAAGCCCTCAACAAATTGGCATACGAATCAGGGGAATGTGTCCGCCTGCTCTCTGATGAAGTGGTGCCCACGTATGTGTGTATGGGGGTCTCCATGGGGAGGATGGCGAATGCCATGGAAACACTGGTCCTGCAAAATGCGGAGGTGTGCGCAGATCTGCACTCCATCGTGGAAGCCATGGGTGAGTTCCTGCAGTGGCAACGTGAGAGGGAAACTCCGACAGCCCTCCAGGTGCTCCTTCCCCTCCAGGTACTTGTTCCCCTCAAGGAATCAGGCCAGGGCCTCCAGGCACCTGAAGGGATGAGAAGAAATAGGTGGACACCTGGGTCATCCACTCAGGAATCTCAGTGAAGGCTGTCCTCTCCCTCTGAATTCCCTTTGCCCGTGAGACCCTTAACCTCATTCTCTGTCACCGCTGAGGGAGCAGCTGACAACAAGTGATCCTGGCAGGAGAAGTGTGTGTGTGGCAGGACATATTGGAGCCTTGTGCAAACACTGTCCCATATATGCAGGTCCTGCACGTATCACACTCACCTCAATGTCCTGAGCATTTTGAATGCTGCCTGCTGGGATTCGCTTTCAGTTGTCCATCTGAGCTGACCTGCATCTCCACTCACCCACTGATCACATACCCATGCAGCACCTGACCTTGCCCACCACAGCTCTCGTTTCGCTTTCAATTTGGACAGCATGGTCTGGATGCACTTCGTCATTAGCTCCCCCATGTTTTCCCCTCCCCCAGTCACCCAATTCCTCTCTCCCATCAAAGCTGACCCCCCACTGGCATCACCTGCCACCTCCCCTCCGTGACCTACCAGCCGGAACACTATTCCTTTGGGGATGACCAGGTAAACATGCATGTTCCCTTCCTTCCTGAAAATCCCATCCCCATCCACATTAACCCCCCCCCCCCGGACCTCCTCCTTCCCACACCCAGGGTCCATGTCTGCCTCTGAGTTCCCACCAAACACCCTTGCTGTCCTTTCCACCGTTACCATCAAACCCTCATCCTCCCACCCAACCACCTCACTCTGCCCTCAGTAATTCTCACCATTCCCTCATATCACTCCCATCCTCAGTTCACTCCCCAGGAGGCAGTCAGGGATCCATTAGACCTCTCCCTTGTATGTTCACCTGGACATCCCCCCTCTGGATCCTTTCTCCCCTGGAACCCCTTCTCCCCTCTGGACCCCTTCCTCCTCTGGCTGAGCATGTCGGTCGCTTGGCAGAACTCCCTGTGAACCAAAGCAGAGATAAGTAGTGAATGACAGTAGAGTCAAAGCAGGAGAAAGAGCATTCACATTTGCGCTGAGAGAGGATAATGTGCTATAGGATCTTTACGAGGGTGATCGCTGCTGACCTCACCGTCACCACAGGCACGGCACATGTCCTCACCAGTCAGTGCGATGGCATGCTCCTCAATGCAGTGAAGGGCCTAATGTTGGCCACTCCACTCCCGGTCTGGGATCTCTCCCTGCTGATGTGAGCAGGCTTCTCCTGCATGAAGACAGATGGAGAGAGTGTGAGCAGGACACATGGCACTGCGTGGAATGTTTGTGTGATGAGCGAAGCCATGGACGGGATGATGACGCAAGCTTGAGGTGGTATGAGCCTGATGGAAATGTGAATTTGTGTGTGAGAGTTAGTACTCTGCACAGTTGTAGCAAGACTTCCCTACCTTTCTATTCCACCACCCCCGCCCCTTGCAATAAAGGCCAACATTCCATAAACCTTCCTAATTGCTTGCTGTACCTGTAAGTTAACTTCTTGTGATTCATGAAGGACACCCAGATCCTTCTGTACTACAGAATTCCACAGTCTCTCTCCATTTAAATAATATTCTGCTTTTCTATTCTTCCTGCCAAAGTGGTAATCTCAGATTTTTTCGTGTTATACTTCATCTTCCAATTTTTTGCCCACTCACTTAACCTATCTATATCCCTTTGCAGGCTCTGTATCTTCCTCAGAACCTGTTTTCCCATCTATCTTTGTATCATCAACAAATTTGGCTACAATACAGTCTGTCCCTTCATCCAAGTCATGAACCTAATTTGTAAATAGTTGAGGCCCCAGCATTGAACCCTGTGGCACTCCACTAGTTACAGTTTGCCAACTTGAAAATGACTCATTTATCCCGATCCTCTGTTTCTTGTTAGTTAGCCAATTCTGTATCCATGCTAATATATCATCACCAACACCACGAGCTCTTATATTGTGCTGCAACTTTTATGTGGCACTTTACTGAATGCCTTTTGGAAATCCAAATATATCACATCTACTGGTTCCCGTTTGTAGTGCTCAATTGTTCTGTTGTTTGATTATATGAGTCTGTTTACAATTAACACTCACTGTGTTCTTTGCTTAAGCCTGGTTGTGAACTTAGAGCAAAGTTAACAAATCTATAGAAAGCAAGTGTGAAGCTAGAGCTAGGAGCATGGAGTAAACATTTTAAAGTACCTTGAATAAAACCTCTTAAGCACATAGAAACTAGTGTCATCTCTGCATTGATCCAAAATATCACATATACAACACTCTCTATCCACCCTGCTTGTTACATCCTCAAAGAACTCTAATAAATTTGTCAGACACCATTTCCCTTTCATAAAACCATGTTGACTCTGCCTGATTCTATTATGATTTTATTAATGCCCTGCTACTACCTCCTCTATAGTGGATTCTAGTATTTTCCCAATGACAGATGTAAGACTAGCTGGCCTATAATTTCCTATTTTCTGTCTCCTTCCTTTTTTGAATAGTGTTGTTATATTTGCAGTTTTTTAACCTACTGGACCTTTTCAGAATCTAGGGAATAACACTATTGAAATGTTTATCTTTCAGCCTCATGTTTGGTTTTTTTTAGTAAATAACAAAGACTCTGCCTGTGGATTAAGTAACCAAATGCATGTTCTTGGCGCCACATCAATGTGTTAGTTGTATGATGTCAGGAAACTACTGAATTGGAGCCTTTAGGCACCTGCAGGGAACACACCTGCTTGCGCCCTTATCCTCACTGATTGTCACACCGGCTGCTCAGGAAGAGCACCGCAAAGCTTCTGTAGCACTATTGCAAGCACTGCAACATGAGGCAATTTCTCAACTAGTATTTCTTTCTCAATAAGTGATAGCATATGGTAGCGCAAAGTCCTTTACTAGGGGCTTTACTATCACTAACCTGTAAACCAAGAACACATATTTGATTTTTAATTGCCAACCAATGAGTAGCCTCCAGCTGAGGCAAAAATTGCTTGCATTCCTAATCTAGTGACTCACTCTGGCCTTATGCTCTCTGTGATTTACCAAGTCATTAAAATGGTAAAATATTTTAATAAGAATTTAACTTGTGGAATAGCAGTTCAGCCAAAACAATAGCAGCAGTTTTATATGTTCAAACCAAACAGCTGGTTGGGTTGCTAACATTTTCACTGTAGAGTCATAATTAATATCTTTGCAATATTAAATCTCAGATTATTTTTTTGTGTGAATGCCGGTTTATGTGTAAAAAATGGATGTTATTTAACATGTAGCAATGTGGTTTGTGAACAGATTAGGATTATTTTAAAATAAGTTTTCGTTAAGTAGTGTTGCAGTAATGCATTATAAACAAAAACTAAATAAGCTGATTTAGCAGCATGGTAGTATAGCGGTTATTTTATTAGGCTAGTAACCCAGAGGCCTACTAATCACGAGAAAGTGCGTTCAAATATCACCATGGCAGTTTCCTACATTACAACAGTGGCTACATTTCAAAAGCACTTCACTGGTTGGTTTTGGGACACCCTGAGAAGTTAATGTATAAATCAAACTTCTTTTAATGTACGATTTTGAATAGAGTGTGCTTACAAGTCAGTATTTGATGTGATATGCAAATAAACACCACCTGAATGCCACAACATTTCATTCAAAGATTCATACTGTATGTTGTGGGGTGAAATTAATTTTATGCTGTAGCATTAAACAAGTGACGGTAAGTGGGAAGCCCACTGACTTCAATAGAAAACAAATCTGGCAAGTATAAAAGAGGATGACAATTTGCTATGTTCCATTTTGGCTTACTCTCCAAGAATATTTCCACTCATCTTAATCTTCTCATTTCAGACAGCTAATAGATCACTGGGATTGATGAATAGGTAGACGGACAAAAGAACTTGAACCTATATCATTCTTAGTCCTGCTTTCATACACTAAAGAAGCTATGTTAGCTAAACCTATAGCTTGAAAGTCAAATGGACATGTTCATAACCAAACGATTTCTCCGTGAAGATTGTCACTAATTAAGGAAAAGGGAAGTTTGCAGTTGAGTTGCTAACATTGTATAAAGGGTACCTTTCTCATTGATATGACAAGTGAAGCAAGGATAAAATTAAATTACAATCTAGCCATGCTTACCCACAGAGTCCTGTGATCATACTTTTTGGGTAGCAATATCTGGAGCAAATATGTTAGGATTGCATGAGGGGTGTGACCTCTTGCATTGCATCTGTTCCATAGAATAGGAATTGATATTTGCCTTGCGTGCAGAGTGAATTTGACAGAGCCTTTTTAGAATTTTTTCCAAGCACGCAAAATACATTAGCTAAAAATTGCTTTAGACATGAAAACAATTAACAAGTCCCAATCCATCTTGTTAAGAATTGGGAACAGTGGCCTAGAATTTCCTGGAAAGGCTTAGTGTAATGTAGTAAAGGAGTGGTTTTTCATTGATTTTTCAGACACTGTTTACTCAGTTTTTGTGCTATAATGTTGCCACGCACAAATTCCCTCAATTCCTTATGTTGTTTCTGAGATCCGTCTGCTAACCAGCATAAGATAAATTTGTGCGATCTAGCTCCCCTTTTTGCAGATTAGGAACGGAAATGTGAATCAGCAGTGTTTTTCCTGGTTTTTGGCAATTAACCCTGCTGGAAAATGTGGCATGCATGAAACTGTAGGCAGTGGATAGGACAGAGTTGGAATGTGCTTTGATGGTCACACTACCCCCTCTGCTCACGGAATCACAGGGCAGAATTTTCTGCTCCAGAGTCTAAATGCAATGGTGGGCGGGATTAGTGGTAGTTTCCCGCTGATCGGAGGGTTGGGTTCTCAAGCCTGATCTTCTGCTTGAAATCTCATTAATTATGCATAGGCGAGCAGCTCACTGAATCATGGGGTGGGGTGGGCACTGATTCGTCTGCTTGCCATCGCCTCATGGGGTCGAAGCTCCTGGTGCCATATTTAAACAACACATTACTCCCTGCAGTCCAGCTGTGTGGTCAGAAGTTCTGCAGATAGCCCCAAGGAACAAGCAGAGTGCACCAAGGTTTAACCACAGCTCCGGCTTCAACAGCACCGGGAGGTTCTTTTTCCCAGGGATGGATCCAGGAGTTCCATCAACCTCACCCCACTGGCCTTGGATGCAGTCACAAAGGAGGCCAGCTCCATGGGTAACCATCAGGGAAACGCCATCCTGTGCAGGAAGAGGATGAATGATCTAATCCACACCACCAGGGTAAGTCAACCTTCAGCTCACTCCAAACTCATACTCTTACCATGACATTATGCACTCAAAGCATCACACAGCTTGGGGATCTCACACAATATTAGCGGGGGAGACATCAGCAATGAAAGCCAATTCACCAGCATCTCACCTATCACCCTACACAAACAGCATCTTCAGCCCTTACTGAGGGGGTGGGGAGGGCTCAGCACATACAGCTGGAATGCTTGCCCCCCAACTTCTGCTCCATCCCTTCTCATCACATCCCATCCATTTTGTCTTCATGAAGGCCAAGCTTGCTCACAAACAGAGGGAAAGATCCCAGACAGGAGGAGGAATGGCCAACATCCAGGAGCTCTCCAAATCCAAGGAGGATGCTGCTGAGTTGGTGGGTGAGGACAGAGGTCGCTCCTGTGGGGAAGATGAGGTTGACCTCGCCCAGCAAGCCAGTACAGATGAGGCCTCCATGAGTTGATTACACCCTAACATTCTCAGTGAATGACATGCAATGTCCTATTGAGCCTCTTCATAATTAAATCTATCTTCCCTCTCTTACAGGAAGCAGCAGGTCCAGACAGACTAGCACAGGCAACATAAGCCCCAGTCCCCAGGCCACCTCAGGGAGGATACTGAGGAGCCAGTTGAAGAAGACCTGTCACTGTGTTCACCTACACCCTCCATCAGTGCAGAGACACACACCCCAGTGGGCCATTGTTCCAGATTAGGCTCAGAGTGACATTCTGGGGGAAACCTCACTGACTTGTCTCTGCAGCATGCTGGGGCAGTGACAGCCCAGGTCTCTGGCACTTGGAGGACTGCTGGAGATCAGACCTCAGTCTGATGATGAGCCTCTGGGAGTGGCCGTTGTAAACATGCTGGAGATGCAAAGGCACACGGTGGAAAATCAGGTAGAGTTGTGAGAGGCAGTCAACAAGCTAGAGTGAAGGTTGGTGGAGTCTGTCCGTGTTCTGTCTGATGTCATGGCTCTGACATGCAAACACCTTGAGGTCTCCATGGGAAGGGTGGCGGTCGCCTTGGAGACTTTGGTCCAACAGGTTCTGCCAGATTTGTGCTCGAACCTGCACTCCATCGATATAGGCATTGGTGGGATCCATCAGTGGCTAGGCGAGGGGTGGGTGGAGCACATAGACCTCCCTCCAGCTGCCCCTTCTCCTCAAGGAGTCAGCCCTCATGCACCAACAGGGATGTGGACCAGCAGCTGCACACCCCAGGGCCAACCATTCAGGTGACTCCATGAGCGTCCAGCCAATCCCAATCGCCTCTGCCTGTGACCCCATCACCTCCAGCTGCACAGGCCGAGGAGGGTGCACCTGCCTCACAGCAGGAGATGCCAAGCAGGCCGGGATCTTCCAGATCTCAGCCCTCCAGAGGATACCCACCAAAATCATCAAAGGCAACAGGGCATTGCAGTGAGCAGGCTGCCTCCACTTCAGCTGCAGATGCCAGGGATCCATAGGGTTAGAAAGATTAAGAAACATTGATATCACTTTTTGGGTCAAAGCTGTTAACTCACTGTATATATCATGCACCTTCAGTACATTTGTTGTTCATGACAATGGTCTCATCATTTGGATGCACTGTGCATATGCATTTATGTGGCCTCTTATTGCAAGGGTGACCCAAGCTCCCACTCAGTGATCATCTCACTTTGTGAGCCTCACATTCATGTGATGCATAGCTGATTCATGCTTATTATTCGCCCCTTTTCTAGTGTCAGGGAAATGTGTCAACCTCTTTATTGAAAGTGACTGCAAATGGAGTTAGGAAACAATGTTCATTAAAAGTTATTTGTGCTCAATTGTATTGCAGGGTTACCACTCATGTCTCATAATCAAATAGCTGTCTTCATTGTTTGTGCCAAAGCTCAAGACCTCCAGACATGATGGTCTCTCCAGCCATGATGGTCCCTCCAGCCATGTGTGCATCTCTGTAGCAGCAAGAAGTGTCTCATTCAGGAGGCCACGACTGCATCAAGTCCACTTGACGTAGGCTTTGTGCTGGTGAGCTGCCTTTTACCCACCGTGAACAGACCAGTTCAACACCCGAGGCAGCCATGGTGAGCAGCCCCACCATTCACGTGGGCAGCGTGGGCTAACACTGACATCGCTGAGGAAAACTGGAGCAGTACTGTAGCAGGTCGCCCTGAATGTTGCACTCTTTTCGAATCATGAGTGAAGTGAGGGTGGATGGCCACATGCCACTGCTTTCCGGTCGTGACTGAGACTGATCTAATTCCCTGCTGGTGTGGCACATAATTGGATGGGAGAACATGATTCCAGCTGTCAGGAAAATATAATAATTTTCATAATGTTATTGGAGTTTATTGTAAAGTAGAGTAATAGTGGGGTCTGTGTCTATGTCTGTGTGTGTGTACAAGTTGTGGGGGGGGACTTAACTGAATTAAAGGCAGCTGGTCTGAACGCTTTGATGTATTAGAAGGTAAGCTAGGTTTGAACTGTAAAGTAGGTAAACATAGGTGAAGTTTTAGAATGTTAGGGGTAGAGGGAACATTTCCATTTTTAAATAAATCAGACTAGTTTGAATTCAAAAGAAGGTGAAACGTTTCACCTAGCCAGAAGAAGTTAAGAAACAGTGGAGAGAATTTTGCCCATGTCAGGCGGGCTGAGTGGGAGCAGGCGTGGGTGGGCGCAGACCTGATTGCCCCCTGCAATTGGGTCTGCGCCGCCATTTAAAGGCCTGCCCAGCGTGTTTCTCGACTCCCGAGGATAGCAGGAATGGGCTGGCTGTGGCAGGCGTGCAATGACCGCCTGGTCCAATGGCGACCCAGCGGCCTGTTTAAATGACAGCCTGAAAGCCTTTGCAAGGCTCTCACAATGACCGGCAGAAGAGCTCAGTAGAGGGCTACTGTTCAGCATGCTAGTCCGAAGGGTAGGCCAGCGGGGCAGTGTGACCCTCACTTCTCAGATGGGTACCTACCTGCCCTCCTGGACGAGGTGGCAGCACGGCAGGAGGTCCTGATTCCGAGGGACGGGAGGCGGAGGCCTCTCCACCTGACCAAACATGTATGAGGGGAGGTGGCTGAGAGTATGAGCTCCCATGATGTGATGTGGCGCACATGGGTCCAGTGCCGAAAAGGATTCAGTGACCTCCTGCCCTAGGGAAGGGTGAGTACCATGTTGGCTTTGGTCACTTAATGCAGTCATCACCCTTTGCCCCAAACACCACTCCCCCACCCACCCACCAATTCTGAGTACAGTAACGGCATTGAATCCTTCATGGCATGTATCCCTCACTGGGTGGGCCAGCAGATATTGCCCATGCCTAGTTCACCCTGAGAGGGTTGAGCTAATATGGGTTCTGCACCCGCAGCATGTGTGACACTGACACCTAAAATATAGAATGGGGGTGAAACTCAATGATCTGCGCCTCGACACAGTGCTGGAACTGGGAAGTCAGGGTGCTAACATGCTGGAAAGAGAGCTTCCAGATGGTTAGGCACCAATCCATCTGCTGGTCTTTGCATTCCATGTGCTTGTGCCCCTTTTCTTAGCAAAGTGACACCTTGTGGTGCCACATGTGAAGGAGGTGGCATTTGGCAAGGGGGTGGTCAGCCCTGGTTTCTTTGCATGAGTGTGCGGCAGCTGCAGGGTAACAAAGAACTGGAGTCCTGCAATGTCCCACTCTGGCTGGGTTGGCAGGGATGCAATCGGAATCCAGGTACAGACTGGACTAATCAATGCTCTTCCCTCCTTTTCAGGAGAAGACTGTGCACAATTCTGCTGAGTGGATGCGGACTGGCGGAGGGTAGGCCCAGATGACCATCATGGCACCTTTTGAGCAGCAGACCATGGGTCTAGAGAGGCGCCACGCACCCAGGTCCGCCGGTGGCGGTGAGGCTGGGGTACCAGGGAGAGGGATGATTGCTGAGCACTCACCATGTGTGTCCCAAAAGCCATGGCACTGCTAAATGCACAGTGATTGAAGTTAGCAACATGGGTTGACCATTGTTTACGGAAGGATGAGCACATAATGATCAGGGGGAGCAGCATGCAAATTGACATTGTCTGCACTGTAACTAATCAAATGTCCTTGTTCTTCCTTTCAGCATCACTGGAGCAGGGCCGGGAGAAGGAGGCAGAGGGCCCACCTCTCACCCCTGAGGGCACAGAAGAAATCGACTCACCAGCGTCACACCATCTCTGCCAGGCAGGCACCAGCGCAGATACTAGCACCTTGGTGGGAATTAGATCTTAAGCTAGTGGCCCGGGTCATGGTGGTGAGGGCACTTCACACTCACTTGGGGCACGGGCAGAGACAGAGAGTGTCCAGGGTGCTGGCAGTCGGAGGACTGTTGGGGACCAGGCACATGCTCGGTCGATTGCTGATGTTGTGCCTCTGGAGTCGTCCGTGAGGCAGCAAATGTTAGAAGTGCAGCAGGGTATGTGGGACAATCTGGCGGAGATGCATGAGGGTACATGTGGCATGGTGCCCCTGCTGGCTGAGTCCTCATGGAGCATCACCAACACAATGAGCCTCATGGTCGCACATCATACTTCCTCCATGGAAAGAGTGGCAACTCTCATGGAGAGGCTTCTCCAGAGAACAATCAGGGCCTCCTGGGGTTGCGCTCGGACGTGCAAGCCCTCAGAGTAGCATTGATCTCAGCTGGTTATTGCCCGTGTAGGAGATGGTTTGGGTACCAAAGTATCCCAGCTTGATGCCCATCCAACTACAGTGAGCAGGGAGGTCCAAAGCAAGCTCACGTTGGCACAGCAGCTGCCTGTTGCCTTTGCCAGTTCCTCTCAGGGCGCTCCGGATGACGGCAGCCATTCCTCCCCCCACTCTGCCAGTGACCCTGACATCCGAGAAGGCTGCAGCGACTGGGGAGATGCGAGCTGTGGAACTGGCTGCTCCCTCCCAGGCGGGGCCATCAAAGGCTCTATGGGCCAGAGGATGGCCACCAAGGTCATCCAGGCCAAAAGGACAGCACAGTGAGCAGGCTGTCTCAGATGTCAATGCCAGTGAGGGGGAACCCCCAGATGTAGCACCCATAAGCGTAAATTTAATGCGCCTTAGGCACACCATGGGTTTCTCACTGGTTTTTATGTTGCCTCATATTAGTTCGTTTAAGACTTGGTGTGATGTGCAACGTCTTTTTTTTTGGTTTCTGAAGTTACTTTTGTAATGTCTTTAAGTTTTGACACGTTGCCATGCCACAAGGTGATTCCTTACTTCTGCAAGTGGACGGGAACCCATGATATATTGAGTGAGTTGTTTGACATTGAACTTTATTGACAAAGGCCTTAGTTAATGTTCCTATCCAGGCTGATTTAGCACTCAGGTATCGAATGTGGAGCCTGCAGCCCTGGCGTGTGTTGAAGGTCCATCTGTGATGTTCTAGCTGAAAGTTCTTTGGATTGATGCCTCCCGGGTGTTCCTGCCTCCCTGGAGTATGCCGGGTCAGCGTCTACCCCCTCAGCATTTCCCTGTGCATGCTCATCCTTGGAATCACTGCTGGACTCATTGTGTATAGCCGCAGCAACTGCATCAACATCTTCCTCGTCCACTCGTCGCCCCTTTCCAGCACCAGATTGTGGAGAGCGCAGCACGCACCACCATCAGTGACACAGGATCGGGGGGGTACTGGAGTGCGGCGCCTGAACAGTCCAGGCATCGCAAGTGCTTCTTGAGAAGACGGGTGGTTCTCACTGCCACAGCCCTTGTGGAGGCGTGGCTCCTACTGTGCCGATGCTCAGCTTCTGTTCTTGGATGGTGGAGAGGTGTCATGAGCCACCTTTTGAGGGGATAGCCCTTGTCACCCAGCAGCCATCCATCCAGCTGGGCTGGAGCACTTAAGAGCCCTAGCAACTGGGAGTGTTTGAGGATGTAAGTATCATGGGAGCTGCCTGGGTACCTTGCACAGACTTACAGAATCTGTAGCTTGTGATCACACAGTATCCACACGTTCATGGAGTGGAAGCCCTTCCTGTTGACGAAGGCATCAGGCTCACCCGCTGGCGCCTTGATGGCCACATGTGTGCAGCCTATAGCACCCTGAACACGGGGGAAGCCAGCAATGGCCGCGAAGCCTCTGGTTCGCTCTGTCTGGCTGGCCTCGTCCCAGTGGTAGTGGATGAAGGTCAATGCATGTCTGAACAGAGTGTCTGCCACCTACTTGACACAACTGTGGACAGCTGACTGGGAGACCCTGCAAAGATCACCCACTGACCCCTGGAAAGAGCCGGAGGCATAGAAGTTGAGGGCACCTGTGACCTTTAGCGTCACTGGCATGGGGTGCCCAACCAAACAGTTGGAACTGATCTCAGGGCCTATCATCTGACAGATGGAGGTGTCTATCTCCCTTCGGCACTGCACCTCAGACGTATTGAGGCAGCTGCTTTGCCGTTTGTATACCCTGGCAGCAGGATAGTGGCGCCTTCTGCGGCCCCTTCCACCTTGGACTTCCTGTTGGCCCTGGGCCCCTTATGCCTGTGCCTCTCCTCCCAAAGGTGGCTCCCTTGGAGTCTGAATGTGGACTCCTGGCCTCCACCACCTTCTAGCCCTCCCTTCCTCCTCAGAAGAGGCGCCTCCAGTGGAGAGCACAACTCCCATTCCCAGGCTATGGAAAGGCTTCAGGAAACCTGCAGGCCCCAAAAATGATCTTTCCTGTAGATTCCTGACCTGAAGGCTGTTACTCCTGTCCAAGCAGCTGGTATGAGTTTTGATGTATTCCTACTCACACAGGCAAGTGTCAGTAACTTTCACAATTAAATATCTGGCAGACAACATTCACGACTCCACTCTTTCTTACCCCACCTGTGGATAAGGTTTATACAAATATATCCTATCCACCTGCCCGTTGCGCCCATGCAACACCCTGAAGATCGCACGGGCCCTGAAAAATTGCAGTCAATTGCTGCCTCATGGGTTTTAGCTACATGATTAATTAATGGCGGGCACACATCGGAGAACATTGCGTGCCCACCCACCTTAATATCGTGATGGCGCGCAGTGATGTCGGGACACTCGCCTCTGCATGCCAATGGGAAAATTCTGGCCAGCCTGTTTATTTTCCCCAAAGAATACTGGTAAAATTGGTACTGAGGTAGATTTTTATTATTAAAGAGGTAAAGTCCAAAGACACAGTGAAACAATTGGATTTGCATTCAAAGGGGAAAATATGAATAAAGGAGAGCAGGCCGTATGTAAGGGAAGGCATTCATGGATCTAACATGTGTGAAAAGCCCCCAGCATCTAAACCTCAAGCTGCTGTCTACAAGGGATAGAAGCTGAGAAAACTTCCTATGTGTGTGCTTAAAATCTTTTTTTTTTATTTAGTAAAGGATTAATTTAGTTTTGTAAGGAACCTATAAGACTCAGTGGTCTTATTACTACTGAATTCAAGGCATGCATCCTGAAATATATAAATTGCAAAACAATTGTGGCAGTTGTTTCAGGTTTCCCTTTGGGATTTGAGTAGTTCAGCATTTACCATCGATTGTTACAGGCAAGTAATGTTTTTAATGCGTATTCATGATGTGCAAAAGCATGCAAATAGTGTTCCTGATGTGGATCAGAGAGAAAGCCAACTTGCCATCATCCCACCATGAAAGTGATGAGGGGAAAATTCTGACTTTTTTCCTGCCGGTGGGAATCGGATTTGTGGCCTCTCGCTGAATTTTCCGCCCCCACCTGCCTTGAAATCCATTGCTGGTGGGCCAGAAAATTCCACCCACATTATTGAACATTCTGCTGGTAGTCACTTTTCATGAATAATGACTACACTGGTAGGCATCAAAGAGCTATAGATGCCCTAGGAACCATAGATCACTAGCCTTTGACTTCAGACAAAGAAGGGGGAAATTGGGACAGGAAACAATGGTACTGAATACAGACATCAGTGAACTGAGGATAGTGGATCATCATTATCAGTTTAGAACCACTATTCATATTATCAAAGAAACTTCCATCTCTGGGCTTTGTGCCTAAGCTGAAATCCTGTAAAAGAGATGTATACAACCATCTGATAACAATACTGTGTTCCAGCAATGGGTAGCTCAAGTGGAAATCTTGCTTACTTGCAGATTTACCCCTCTCCACATTTGTCACAATCTAAAACCAAAATAAACTGTCCTGCAAATGTAAAGAGATTGAAGAGAACCATTGCATTCCAATGTTGCTGAATTTGACATAAAATGTACTGTTCAGGATGGCCTGGTATTAGGGTGGGATAGCTTTAGGGGAAAGAATAAAGTTAACTTTATGGTGAAATTTTGTCATCTTATATCTCGTCATTACATCAACAGCAGCAGAAACAGCTATGAAGCGATGCCCGCCACCAGTCGCCCGCCAATACCATTGCAAGGCTGAGAGGCAGGAATTGAAACTAGGACCAACATCTCATCCTTAAACTCTTGCAGGTCTGATCACCTTTTCTCTGGTGTCCCCAGTAGAAGGCCTCGGTTGTACCCCTGTAATCATGACTTACCATTAATAAATGCTATTGATTTCTTCATCATTCCTGATGAACAATCTGTATGTTCACAATCAAACATTCCACTATCGGTACTACTGCCAGAAGGGGAGTACAGATGATGGCAGCATAGGCAAGTACAGACAGGCTGAGAAAAGATGCATGGTTCAAATAGGAATCAACCATAAATACAAGCACTAAACAGATATTTCACTCTTGTAAGGAATTAAATCAAATTGTTTATTTTACGATTGTTGTTTTTTTTCTCCTCTATTGAACTTAGGGTATCAGCACCATGGCAGATTCCAGTCCTTCTGTTGTCAGAACGGAGAATCTTGTACCCATTGACTTCTGACCAAGGGCTGAGAAACAACTGAGAAATATTCACAGGGATTAATGATGAGGAAAGTGAGTAATGAAATGAATGGCATTCTCATGGGATTTAGTTTTCCTTTAAATACACCAAGAGTTTAATGTGCACTGACACTGATGATAATGTGTGATTATTGTGTAACTACCACCCAGTGTATTTGAAAGGCCTGAATAAATCAATGACTGTTGCCCTGCTGTAGACTTCACTCAATGACAGCCACACAGACAAAGCTCTATTAGTTTCACAGGTCAGTAATTTACTACTGCTGATACCACTTTGTCTTTGACACCCTTAGGATCTATTTCAAACCTAGTGGTGTACTGGCTACTACCCTTATTAATCTTTATAGTTTGTTAGCAATGGAGCCAAAATATACTCAATTTGGGGGAGACTATAAGAAGAATCAGGTAAATGTGTGCACACCATTTTTTTTAAAATAGAAGGCAAAAGAAAGCTGTTGTGCTGTGCAGGATATCTGTTCGTGACACTGGCTTGCAACACACAGGTCTCGTGCAAATCACTAAGGCCAGCAGTTTGGGACATCAAATAAAAATACAACATAAAAACAGCTCAAAGGAAAAAAAAATGAATGCATGAAGAAAATCCTTTCACGGCCTTTTGTCAATTTTCGAAGTGAAGCACAAACTTGCCTTGAATTGAATATGGTAACCAGGATATAAGTGAATTTGAGACCTTTACTCAGTCTGTTGGCAATATTACAAAAGCAAAAGACTACAGATGTTGTAAATTCTAAATAAAAACTGAAAATGCTGAGAAAACCCATCAGGTCTGGCAGCATCTGTAGGGAGCATAACAAAGTTAACATTCGAGGTTGATGACTCGTGTTCACCAACCTAAAATAATAGTTTACATTTTGTCAGCCTGTTGGAGATGGGCTGGGAGGTGGGACAAGTGGTAAAATGGCAGCAAAAGACATTGGTAAGTAAGCCTGACACCTTCCTGTCACAACCAGATATATCAAAAACAGCTGGGCTGGTGGGAGGAGGTTGCACTGGAGCACAGCAGAAAGGTAATTAAGCCTTTTAAACAAGCAATTAACAGTGATTTTACCAGGTTTTTCTATTTTTTCAGCAGTCAGCAGCCTTTGTGAGTGATAGTGTGGTTTGGAAGGGATGGTGGAGTTGGATCAACAGCAGAAGCAGCAATGGGGAGCAGGGGCAAACTTGTCTAGCACAGTGGGAATGTTCCTTTCATTATTCTCTCTGACTTGGCACTTGTATCTCCAGAGTAAAGAGGGATGGGAGGCCCGGAGGCTGAGTGCAGCTATTTTCCATGAGCCTTATTTACTCAGGCTGTGAGACTTCCAGGGAGAAGGTGCATCAGGGAGGGAGGGAGTTTCAGCCACAGGCAGCGGGGCAGCAGCAAACAGAAGGGCACCCAAATCATAAGCCTGGAATGGGGGCATGGACAAGGAGGGCACCCAACCAGCCTCTTGTGCTCAGGTGATGTTACCCACCAGAGAGAGTCTACCCTCAGAGGTTCAGCTTCCTGCAAATGTTGGAGTAGCAGTATCGCTGAAGACGGTCAGCAAGCTGTGTGCCACAATAGTGTATGAGCAGAGTCGTTTGGGGAGGGGTGGTTGCACAATGCCTGTCACATTGGAGGTCACAGTGGTGCTGATTTTTTACACCACAGAATCATTCCAGGTATCTCCTGGAGATATAGCTGGGATTTCCCAGTCTGTGGCTCATCGATGCATCAAGATGGTCGCTAAATGCCATGTACAAAATGGCCAGCCAGTACATGCAGTTTCACACCAATCCAGATCATCAGGCTGAGAGCGCCCTAGGATTGGGGCCATCGCTTGATTCCCCCCAGTGCAGGGTATCATCGACTGCATATGTCTGGAAATCAAGGCTCCCAGAGACCAGGCAGTGGCCTTCATCAACAAGAACGGCTTCCACTCGCCCAAGATATAACTGGTCTGTAACCACTGCAAATGGATCCTTCAGGTCTGTGTAAGTTTTCTGGGGAGCTGTCATGAGGCCTACACATGAAGGCAATCCTAGGCCTCCCGTGCCTTCAAGGAAGAACAATGGGTGATAAGGATGGCTACTGACACCTGTGAGGAATTCAAACAGAGATGCAGAGGAGAGCTGAAATATCTGACAAGGGACAACTTGAGTAATCATCACTCAAGCAATAGGCCATCCTGAAGATGAGATTTAGATGCAGGATCGACCTGGTGGTGCCCTTCAATATACTCCAGCAAGGGCCTCACGCATCATGGTGGTCTGCAGTCTTTTGCATCCTGGAGTTTTGAATATGAAGAAATCTGCAGTTCGATGCCCCTTCTGGTGTTGCAGATGTAGAGCGGGATGATCAACAGGTGTAACAAGAAGAGACACCCAAGAGATAGTAAGCAAGACAGGATGAAGTATGTGCAAGAAAGGCTAGCAAGTCACAAATACAGGCACGTTTCACATGAGCCTTACTTACACACTCAATTAATCCAATAAATCTTCCACCTTCTGCAGGCCTGGAGTCATTTCCTGGATTGCCTTTACCACTTTCCTGCAGCCATCATCACATGAGGTAACAGCAGGGAGAATGCTGTAACCTCACTGGAAATTCTACGTCCCATCACAACTTTTGCAGGACCCTGCAAGTTGTTCATGGCCCAGGAGTGTTTAAAGAAATGAAGGACTCTCAGTGATGTACAGTATCACAATTTATTTCAGAGGAGTACACACCAAGATGACATCCAACATTAGGATCTAACCCCATGCAACCCAAATTTAGATATGTGGGCGTTTTCTTGCATTTGTGGGTGCTACTACATGGTGTACCCCCCCCCATCCCCACCCCGCCCCATGCTGTCAGCTGAGATGGAGTCAGGCTGCTGGCCTTTCTGCTCTGTGGCTTTTGATGATATTTGCAGTTGTCCTTCAGTTGCCTGAGGCCTAGAGGACCCCAGCATATTGAGGGCCTCCTCCATAGTTGCAGGAGGCCCCTCTGCCTCCAAGACTTTATGAGGCGTTGGTGTCATCATGAGAGGAGCTGAGGAACTGCTGCCAATGCAAGCAGTGTCCTGAAAGGAATGATGCATTTCCCAGATGCCAGCCACTGCTCCACCCTTCCATTGTTTGTGTGTAGGTGCGCACAACCTCTGCAAGCTCCTCCAGATGTTCCTGCACCTCATGCTGCAACTCCAGCATCTGTCACCTGGTTGATGAGAACAGAGGCCTGTCATCAGCCTGTAGTTGAGCATCACTGGGCCCTTCCATGGTCTTCCGAGTGGGGGTGACCTCAGCTGTCACTGCCTCCATCAGCCCCTTGGGCATGTTGCCACATTGTAACCCCGTTACTAACCGTGCATAATTACCCACCAATGTGAGATTATTTGTACAGGTGGAGGGTAAGGGAGATTGATATGACAGTGCATCCTCTGAGGTCTCTTCATTATCCTCCTCCCCTGAGCTGGGGGCTGTTACTCAGGCTTGGTGGCTGGTCACTCTCCTTCATGACCTGCGGGAGGGATAAGACTGATGAGTGGGCTATGCGCTTTACAACGCATCCTTCTAACTACTCCTCATCTGCACCTAAATGTGACCAGTGTTGCACAGATGGGCACAATGCTTTTTGCTTGCCAGAGGGTCTCTTGTTTCCATCCATCAGGCCACTGACTCTGTCAGGGCTCCACACCCATCTCACCATCCATGATTACCTTGCTTATCTTCCTTCCTCCTATCTTCATTGCCTCTTCCTCCACAGGAGTGAGGACGTAGGGCACACTGCCTTTGGTTCTGGACACTTCCCGGGAATAATGAGCTCTCTTCTCATGCTGCACATACATTCTGTCGAAGGGTCATGAGGACTCGAAACGTCAACTCTTTTCTTCTCCGCCGATGCTGCCAGACCTGCTGAGTTTTTCCAGGTAATTCTGTTTTTGTTATACATTCCCATTGTTAGTCACCTGCCAAAGAGAGGCATGACTCCTATGTTGTTGACAGCCTGACAATCCAACGTGGTACCACAGGCATGTGGCCAATCAACACAGGTTTTGCGGGAAAATCACTGCTGCCTGACTGGTGTTCTGCATATTGTGCATTTGACAATAAACATTGATGCCTGGTCATCTCCATTGACAGGGTGGGCAGTGGACACCCTCTTCTCCTACCTCTTATTCACCCTGTCACATTGCAGGATGTCAGCTTAATGTTATGAGCGGCACTCACCTTGCCAGACTGCATCAGGTCCTTGACCCTTTATTGGCACTGCAGATAGGTAGGGGCAGTCCCATGGCTGCTGACCATCTCTGCAATCTCCAACAAGGCCGACTTGGTCTTCTGTTAAGTCTCTTCTTGCTGTCCTCTGGAACAACGCTTCCCTCCACTTCCTACAGCCTAGAGAAGTACATTCAAGAGAGGCAACATTGAATCTTGGGCTGACCTCTGATTGACCTTATGCAATGTCTTCAGTTTGTACTGCTGCCAGGGCTGTCTCACTACTCCTTACTCCCTCCATGTGTACTGCTGCCAGGGCTGTCTCACTACTCCCTACTCCCTCCATAGCTGCTATAATTTCAGGATCAGAATGTCCCCCATTCCCAAGCAGTGTCGCTGGACTCCTCCTCTGCCTGCTGGACCTTAATTGGCCGTCCCTGGCATTATCAGACATGAAACTCCACCTCATCCCCATCCGCATGGCCACACCACCCACTTTAGGTCCCCCCAGCAGAATTGCTTCCTTCAGGTAAAATTCCAGCTATTGTTTCTCTAACATACATAACACTTCTCTCAATGCCATGGTGGAGACGGTAGTGAGGAGGATAGAGAGAGAACAGGCTTTTTCTTGGGAACAATGTCTTCAGTCTTTCCAGTATTTAATTTAAGGAAATTCTGCTTTTTCAGTGCTGGATGTCAGACAAGTAGTTTGACAATTTAGAGGCAGTGGAGGTGTTGAGAGAGGTGTTGGTGAGGTTGAGCTGGGTGCTGTCAGCATACATGTAGAAGCTGACACTGCATTTTCAAATGATGTCACCAAGGGCTAGCACATAGATTAGAAATAGGTTGGCGACCACATATGGATTCTTAGGGGCCACCACAGGTAATGATGCAGGGACAGGAAGAGAATCTGTTACAAAGGCTGCAGACAGATCAAGAAGGATAAGGAAGGAAAGTTTACCATTGTCACAATCACATGCGGCAGGATTTTCCCTTCATCGGGCAGGCCTGGGTGTGGCCGCGAAGTGGACCACCGCCCATGATCGAGCCCCAACTGTGATTTCAGCCTGGCAGGCCAATTAAGGCCCACCCAGCATCAAACGCGGCTTCGCACTGGCTGGGAAGGGCCGAGCGTGGGGGAGGGGGGTGCCTATCGGCCACTGGGTCGCCATTGGATGGTTTAAAGACAGCCCAGGCAGCCCCTGGAAGGCTGGCATGGAGGACATCTCCTGTACGTTTGCAATGTAGTTGAGTGCTGCTGGACATGGCAGGCGGGAGGGCAGGTCGGGTGAGCACTTGGTCCTCCCCACCTTTTCTGATGAGTGCCTCGCCGTGCTCCTGGTGGAGGTGGCTGCCAGGAGGGACATCCTTGTCCCCAGGGATAGGAGGAGGAGGCCACCGTGTCTCACCAAGAGGGCAGGGGAGGAGGTGGCAGGGCTGGTCAGCAGCCGTGATGTGGTGTGACACTCCTGGGTACAGTGACAGAAGAGGTTCAATGACCTGCTGCGCTCAGGGATGGTGAGTAATATGTTGGCATGAGTCAATGTACAGATGTGTTAAGATCTGGCTGTCCTCCCATGGACCTTAGGGGTGCTAGAGCCTGGGTTGCCAACGGTGAATCACAGGCTCACCCCCTGGCTGTTTAGAATGAGTGCCTTGCAGCTTGGGGGCCGTGACTTGGAAGTGCCCTGTGAGGTGCTCCCCAGCTGGGGTCGGCCAGGCTGCAATGGCGCTGCAGGTACAGAGTGGACTAATCAATAATTCTCTGTCCTTTCAGGAGAAGACAGCCCAAAACAAGACAGAAAGTTCGCAGATGGGCAGGGGCCCTGCTAGCCTCCTAATCATTTCAAGATATAAGCAAGATGCCCCAGAGCTTGAGAGCTGGCACGCCCTACATGCAACTGGGCATAGAGAGGCGGGGATGCCAGATGAAGGTAAGAGTGCAGTGCACAGAGGTGAGATTTTCTGCTTGTGTAACCATTCTAGTGTAGTCTCTTCATTGATGTAAGCCTCGAACCTGGAGTCCCCATTGATCATCGGAAGACGATGGCACCATGATGCAGATCTCCATTGTCTCACCAGGGTGCCTGGCATACACAGTGACAGTGTGATGACTTTAAATAATGACATGTCCTTCTTCTCTCTTTAAGCTTTGCCCAGCAGGCACTTGATCTCCAGATGCCAAAGGTCCACCCCTGACTGGAGGACTACCAGGTGTCATTTGCACCTGTGTCACACCTGCTCCCTGAAGCAGGCACTAGCACAGATACCTGCACCTCGGTGGGCATTAAAGCAGTGGCTAGTATCTCAGGGGTCATTGGTGAGAGCACTTAACAATCGCTTGAGGTGCAGATGGAGGCAGAGAGTGCCCAGGGCGGCGGCAGCCAGAGGACTACAGGGAACCAGGACGATGCTGAGTCGAAGGCAGATGATGAAACTCTGGAGTCGTCCATTAGGCAGCAGATGATGGATGTCCAGCAAAATGTGCGAGAGGATCTGGCGGAGATCCATGAGGGTCTGTGTGCCATGGTCTCCGTGATGGCGGAGTCCATATGGAGGGTGAGCACTGTGTTGACTATCATGGTCGGGCACATTGCCTCCTCCATTGAGAGAGTGGTGGCACTCATGGAGAGGCAGTTCCAGGGACAGAATTAGGCATTCCTCGGGCTGCACTCAGACCTGTAAGGTCTCACACAGGCACTGACCTCAGGTGGTCTGTGTCCTTGTGGGAGATGAATGAGGCATCCTGTATCCCAGCTAGATGCATGTCCATCATTAGTGAGCAAAGAGGTCCAGTGCAACCTCATATTGGCGCATGAACCACCTATTGTCTCTGTGGGTTCCTCTCAGGGTGCTCTGGATGATGGCAGCAGTTCCTCCGCCCCTCCGCCAGTGACTGTGGCATCTGATGAGGCTGCGGCAACTGGGGAGAAACCAGCCATGGCTTTGGCCACTCCCTCCCAGGCAGAGCCAGCACAGGTGCCACTGGCCAGAGAATGACCACCAAGGTCATCAAGGTCTAAAAAACAGCAGAGTCAGCAGGCTGTCTTAATGCTGGTGCCAGTGAGGTGGAACCACCTAGATGTAGCACTCGCAAATCTAAGTTAAAGGCACCATGAGCACAAGAGGGACAGGTCATGGGTGCTTATATGTTCATTTTTGTTAGCTTGATGTATACTAGTCTGATGTTGAAACATTTAAGATTATTTCATTATCAGAATGACATAAATTGTGATTTTGTCTTCATGGCCTGAGTATGCTTCACCTTTTTATTTAATTGGTGCGGGGAATGCCAGTACGTAATGCTGGATGTAGGTTACTCTGAACTTTATTGCACAGGCACTGAGTGTTCTTTGTGTTCAAATGAAAGCATCCTTTCAGACATCCAGGATGGAGGCAGCAGCCTAGCATGTGTTTGAAGCTGATCTTTAGTAACCTCGTTGAAAGAGCGTTGGATCAAGGCATCCCTTGTGTCCCTGCCTCCCTGGAGGTTACCATGGTTTGGCACCATGCCCTCAGTGTTCTCCTCACCGTGCTGCTCTTTGGACTCACTATTGGACTCATCAGCTGTGGCCTGGGCAGCTGCCTCAAGCTCCTCTTCCTCCAGTAGGTCCCCCCTTGGCAGTGCCAGATTGTGGAGAGTGTAGCATGTGACCACGATTAGTGACACCAATTCTGGGGGGTATTGTAGTGCTCCCCCTGAATGGTCCAGGCATCGGCTAAGGCACAGAGGAGGCCTATGGTCCTCACTACCACTGCCCTGGTGGAGGCATGACTCATATTGTAACGCTTCTCTGCCTCTGTTCTTGGGTGGCGGAGATGCGTCATGAGCCACCTCTTCAATGGATAGCCCTTGTCACCCAGTAGCCGTCCATCCAGCTGGACTGGAGCACTGAAGAGTATCAGCACCTGGAAGTGTCTCTGGATGTAAGCATCATGGAAGCTGCCAGGGTACCTTGCACAGACTTGCAAAATCTGCATCTTGTGGTCACACACTATCTGCATGTTCACGGGGTGGAATCCCTTCCTGCTGACAAAGGTACCTGGCTCACCCGCTGGCACCTTGATGGCCACATCTGTGTAGTTCATTGCACCCTGGATGCTGGGGGAACCCAGCAATCGCTGAAAAGCCTTTGGCTCACTCAGCCTGGTTGGCATCATCCATATGGCAAAGAATAAAAGCCAGTGCCTGTCTGAATAGAGCTTCTGTCACCAGCTTGATGCAACTGTGGACAGCTGATTGGGGCACTCCACACAGATTCCCCATCGATCCCTGGAAAGAGTCGGAGGGATAGAACTTGAGAGCCACTGTGACCTTCAGAGCCACTGGCATGGGGTGTCCACCCATACAGTCGGAGCTGATCTCAGGCCCAATAATGTGTCAAATGGAGGCCACTGTCTCCCTTGAGATGCGGAACCACCTTTGGCATTGCATCTTAGACATACTGAGGTTGCTGCATTGCCGCCTGTAAACCCTGGCAGTAGGATAATGGCATCTTCTGCAGCCCCTTCTGCCTTGGACTACCTGCTGGCCCTGCGCCTCTCCTGTCACAGGTCCCGCCCTTGGAAGCTGCACAGGGACACATGGCCCTCTCTTCCTTCTGCCCCTCTCTTCCTCCTCAGAAGAGGTGCCTCCAGCAGAGACCACAATCCCCATTACCAGGATAAGGGAAAGCTGTCTGATACTTGGAGGGTCCACACAGCCTGAATGCTCTGGGGCCTGGCAGACAGCAATGAGTCCTGAAATTAAGCCTGGAAATGCTAAGAATGAAGCCCCAAGCAGAGATGAGGCTGACAAGTACCAATGAGACACCAGCTGCAAACTATCTCGAAAACTCCTCACTACTCACACTGGCAAAGCTGTTGACCATTTTTATCCCGCCCTTGGATGAGATTTGTGAAAATATCGGCTGGCCGCCTACCCATTTTGCCCATGCGATGAGCAGAGAATTATACGGGCAAGGCAAAATCAGTCAATTAGACAGTTAAGGGCCTTAAGTGGTTACTTAATTCATGGCAGTAGCAGCTCCGGCACTCGCGTGCGCCCGCCGAGTGAAATCCCGACATCATCACGCACTATTTTACTCCAGTTCGGGTCGGACGCACATACGCGGGATGAAAAATTCTGCCCATAGTATGCCATTTTTTGACTTTGACAAGAGCTGTTCTGGTGCTGTGACAGGGGCTGATTTGAAAGATTCATGATCTGTCTGCAACTTTTGACACAGTTGACCAAATCATCCTCCTTCAATGTTTCTCTACAGTTGTCCAGCTGGCTGGGACTGCTCTCAGCTGATACTATTCTCTTCGACCTTAATCTTGCCTGCTACAGATTCCTGTTCCTGCACCATTACCAGGAAAGATGGACAAAGATTTGGATAGAATAATCGACAGCAAAGGGAAATTGGAGATGGGGCAATAATTTGCAAGGACATAGGGGTCAAGGGTTGGTTTTGTTGAAGAGACGGGTGATGATGTCAGGTTTGAAAGTGATGAGCAGAATACCTGAAAGAGCAGAACAGTCAATAATATCAGCTAATATAGGAGCCAGGAAGGGAAGGTGGGTGGTCAGCAATGTTGTGGAACTAGGGCTAGGAAGCAAAATGTTGGTCTCATTGACAAGATGCGTTTGAAGAGGGGAAATAGGAGAGAAATAAGGAATGATGCTAGGGCATGGAGGAAGATTGGCCCAATGGGCTTGGGGAAGGGAGGAAAGGCAAAGATGTAGCTGATTAAATGATCTGCTTTAGCGACAAGAAAACTTTTGAGTTCCTTGCACTTATTGGAGGTGAGAGTAGAGGAGGCATGGGAGAGGTGTTTAAGAAGACGGCTTGCATTGGAGGAAAGAAGCTGGGTGTTATCTTTGCATTCCCGGATGATAATGGAATAGTGAACAGTTTTAACAGACGATAACTGAACCTGATAGTGCTTGATCTGGTCCAGCCAGATCTGGCTGTAAATGTCTAAATGCCTGTTCCTGCTCCCATTGTGTCACGCTCACATGACTCATGACCAAGGTCAAAACCTGTGGAATCAGGGGAAAGTGGCAGAATGGCTAGCTACAAAACCAAAAACAGAGAGTAGAAGTTAATGGTCATTTTCCAAAGTAAGAAATGGTGGGGAATGGTATCCCATAAGGATCAGTGGTGGGAGTATTATTATTCACCATTCACATAAACAATTTGGACTCTGGAATCAGAAGTGCAAATTCAAATTTTGTCCATAACACCAGATTGGGAGTTGTAATTAATACAGAGGAGAGCTGTGATAAAATAAAAGAAGACAGAAATAAACTTGTAGAAGGTAATTAACCATAGTCTACAAAGGACCATTGGCATCTCTCTCCGTTAAGAGAGACAATTTGGCTATTTCTAGCTTGAGGGGTACCACTCCACAGAGCAGGCCAAGCCTCCATGAACTACCACAGCTGATACGGTGATTAAACCAGCACTGTTGGGATCATTCTGCATCTTAGTCTAGCCATCTAGCAAACTGAGACAACTGACACCCAAGCTTGCAGAATAACCATGGAATTGGCAAATTAACTTCAATATCGATAAGTGTGAGGTCATAAAAGAAGTGTCTAAATGCGAAAAAGGAACATAAAGACCTTGGGGGTGCAGATAAACAACTCACTAAAAGTGGACAACCTCACATTTCACCACATTATACACATTCTGCCAAATTTTTGCCTACTCACTTAACCTATCTGTATACTTCTTTGTAGACACTTTGTATCCTCCTCACAACTTGCTTTCCTTGGGTGTCACACTCTGTGTAAAGATGTGCAAAGTTGATGCAGGAATCCTCCACGCTCCTTAGAAGTGATGGCAGACATCCTGACAAGCCAACCAATGCATCTAACAGTTAATTGTTCATAACTATCAACCTTTGCCTGCAGACCACACAAGCAAAGTTCTCAACGGTGTCCTCTGCAGCAGAAATCATGTGCGACCTCATCCCCTGACAATCTGTCACCTTCACTACCCTTTTCTCTACTCTGACAGTAGGCTAACCATGCCTGTTGTCTCATCATAAGCAGTTCCTGTCACTGAGCTAACCTCTAAAGTATGTGCATCATTAGCATTTGGGCTGATGGCTTTGGGTGTGTGATTGAGTGGCTGTTCCTAATCATTAAAATGTTTTTCTGCTTCAACATCATGGTCCTACATTGCTGCCTGGTCAAGTTACAGTTCTTCATATCTGAAAGGAAAAAGTGTTGTGGCGAGGGGAAATGGGGGAAAGCGAGAGGTGTATGTTTACACAATCTGTAGCTTATAAATCAGAAGAGATTTTTTGATGAGGGAGAAGTGGGATGTTTTTGCATGATTAGATAGGAACATATCTTCATCTTCAGTGGCTTCAGCCTTACCGCTAACATGGTTTCATTCATGGCTGCTCAAATAATGACCAGCACCATCGTCACTAGGGGAATGTAACAGGGCTGAGACCTCGTGCTATATTTTTTATAAAATATAGCTCTTCATGGCTAATATCTAACATTTAAAACTAGACAATGACCTTTTAAAATGGCTGAACACATGTCTGGCTGCGACACTCGAACAAAAAGAACTATTTGGCAGTATCGCAGAAACTTGTACCTCATTATCTTGGAAGAGATTCTAATGATACCCGTAGGCTGCAGAGGCCAAATTCAGAGGGAATTATACAAAGGCCGAGGCCTGGCCAACCAGAACTGAGTCACTTGCTAGGACAAAGGACCCTGCAACCTTCCTTTAAAACTTAAATGTTTGGAACATTAACAATCTCAGGAAACCACACAAAGGGATATACGCCCTTCGTCAAATCCAAGATGGAGAGGTAGGAATCACGTGACACGACCCCTCTAGCTGTCAGGACCTGTAATATTGCCTTGTGGAGCTGAAAATCTCAGTCTGCCATCTTTCCATCAACCAAGCAGCTGCACAATAAAGGGGCCATGTCCAGGTTCGAATGCCTGGCACCAAATACACTGTTTTTACCAGAATGACTGGATCTTTTGTACCATTGCCTACAAGACTGATTCATCTATCTCATCGTGGAAGTCATCCCTACTGGATAAGTTAATTATCCAGCATCAGTTTTCAACCTGCTGACCTCTGTGAAGGAATACACCATTGGACTTTGATTCTGGACTCTGGACTCATGTGAGACAGTGGGTGAGATTTTCCGCTCCTGCCCGCCACCGGGATTTTCCAGTCCTGCTGCAAATCAATGGACTTCTGGCTGGGGAGCCGCCTCGCCCATGGTCGGTCCCGCCCACGATGGGGCTGAAAAATCCCTGCCAATAATTCTTTTCTCTGTCTTTTCCCTGCAAATCTTTTTTTCTCTATCCTTCTTTTATTCAATGAATGTACAAGGGGATACATAGCAACCATACCTGCACACCCCCCTCCGCTTTTTGAGGGTGTGCAAATAAACTAACACTTTGAGTTCACCCGATCATGAGTTTGCTGTGGGGATATTAATAGACATTGGATCACACCAAAGCCAAAGGTTTGGCAAATACATCACCACTTATAAAGGGGGAAATAAAAATAAAAAGAACCTTTCAGTTTACAGGCAGGTGGTGGGAAGGGAAATCAGGGCTGTTTAAATTAAATCCCCCCCGTGGATCTGTAACAGGAGTAAGGACATGCAGCTTTGCCTGTTCCGTACTGGTTATGTTCTACTGCCTGTGGTTTTGTGTCACCTTCACCTCTCTGAGTGAGGTGTCATGCCCTTGTAAGTGTACCTATGAATTTCTATTAAAAAAGGATACTTTACTTTTAAAAGCAGGAAGGGCAATGAACATAAAAACAGAAAGTGCTGGGAAAACACATCAGGTTTGGCAGCATCTATAGAGAGAAATTGAGTTAACATTCTGAGTCCAAAACGGCCCTTCTTCTTCTGGAGAAGTATGGAAAATGGAGAATTTTCCTTGACACACAATGGAATCCAGGTGTTCAGGTGACCCCTCCCCCCCTCATTACCCCAGGACCCAGCAGATCCAGCAGAACATCAGTCCTCAGCCAGCCTGAGAACCAGACTCTGAAACTTGCTGCAAGGCACCAAGCAGCCAAATTACTTAACCTGTCCCAGTTTCAAAGTTCACCTGAGAACCAGCCTTCTAGACATTCGATTACAAGAAACTTTGCAATCTGCTGTGAGACCTTTGCTTTTACAAGACTGTCATTTCAACGTTGTCATCAAATCCATTCAAGAAACCACAGGCCTGCCACATAAGAGACCAAAAATCATAAATCAGGGACTGAAGAAACTGTAATCTGTAAAAGTGCATTATCTGTATCTGTATTCAATCTTTGTGTGTGTGTGTGTGTGTCTGTGCGTGCGTGTGCATGTGCATGTGTGTATGCATGCATGAGACCGAGTGTGTGACATTGCGTTAATTCAGGGTAAGTGTGTGAGAATAAATAAATGACCTTCTTTATCTTAAATGCATGAAAGCTTGCTGCTGAATTATTTAATTGGAATGCACACATCAATTGTAAAAAAAAGACACACTTTTTTCCCATACAAAACATACCAATTACGGGCAACAAGAGGGCATATAGATTCTCATTGTGACAATACACAAAACTACCTAAGGCAGGAGGTGGCCTGCTTGTATTGTCAGGACATTAGAATGTAAATTATCTTTTGGACCTTCCCCTGTGAAGACATTAAAAAAGCAACAGATGTCTACCGTGAGCTTAACAGCTATTATTGTCTAAATGCCTATCAAAACAGATGCACAATGGCTGAACAGACCTGGTAACTACAAACTGAAACTCTACAAATAGATGTGGGGAAAACCATTCATCACAATAAGGTGCAAATGGCTGAGATTCAATCCCCTATTGTATGTCAAAGCACATGTATGGACAATAGGACACTGATACTATGGCCACACAACTGAAACTGGCTTATGGTAAGAAACACCTTATTAATTCAAATCTTAAGCAGCAGCCAGGAGTCAGTCAGCCTGGATGACAGAGACCACAAAGGGAAGAGATCCTGCCCAGCAAAAGAAAGGACCCTGCCTAGTCCCCCCTAACTGGCAGAGAAAATGGGACTATCCTTTTGCCTACCAATTTGCAGAAATGAGTCAGAAACCTACTGTTGGCAGGAATAAGCCATTATGAATTCATCACCAGAAACTTCTAGCCGCCATTGTCTTTAGTAAACCAAAAGGGAATTATCAGACCTGCAACATCTCCAACTACTATCTTGAAAACTAACAGCACTTTGAGTGTACCTACACCACATGGACTGCAGCGGTTCAAGAAGGCAGCTCACCACCAGCTTCTCAAGGGCAACTAGAGATAGGCAATAAATGCTGACCTAGCCAATGAAACCCACATCCCGTGAATGAATTAAAAAAAAGAATAAAAGTGACTTTTTGGATTACCCCTTTTGTAATCATACTTCCTTGTGTGTGTGTGTGTGTGTGTGTGTGTGTCTTTTGAGAGTGGGTGAGTAGGTGTTGTTGCAATTACATTTCAGTTGTTGAGAAATAAACATTTATTCTTTCCTTTTCAACAATAAACTTATGAGAAAGTCTGTCTTGTGTCTGTTCTTGAGAGTCACAGCATTAAAGGGGTTAAAATATCTCTTGTTTAAAACACATTTTGTTGTGGTTAGTCGAGAGGTGGAAAAAAGATGAAACATCCTACCATCTCTCTCTTGTCCATAACAGAGGGAATTGTTTGAGTGGTTGTGGTCAAATGTGTTTGGGTGATGTGCCAATCATAGTTGAATAGCTGGCAGTAGGTGTAAGTTTAAGATGTGATTGTAAGGCTTGATGCAGTGTGAAGTATGTGCAGATGAGATGAAGCTATGGATGTCAGGTAAAAATCATATTTGACAGATTATTGATAGAGAGGGGGAGCTGTGATATATTGAGCAATGTACAAAGCTACTGGTGCAGTTGTTGGGATATAACATTGAAGGTACATTCGCTGACTTTGACCACTAGTGTGATGTCATTGAAATTTTTGTGGCACTGACTCCAGTCTTTAGAGCTATAATACTGGCCTTGATTGCAATGGTTGCCTGCTCCCACTGCCATTGCATTGTCTTTCTGGTGTCCTCAATGGACAAAAGACCTCTTTCCTCCTGCCCATGTCCTCCACAAAGGACTTAGTGCTGCACAGAACAACTTCGGAGCATGGTGTCTGGCCTGTTGCACTCGTATCCAGCTTGGGAAATCTTCCCTAGCCACTTCCTGCATCTGCTGCAGCTTCGCTCTAAGGGGTGCAGACTGAATTTTAGTCATGCAAGCTAGCTTTAAAAGATGTCAGCTTTGTATGAACTTTGACCCCTGCTCAGGCATGTAACCACCCAACCGTGTGCTAAGCACTGGCTGTGCACTATAATTGTGGTATTCAGCAGGCTGAATTTTGTGTGCTGCATTCATGAAAAGCAATGGGCGCGGCTTAATCCCACATAGCAATTTCCATGTCCATTTTTGACCTTAACGGATTTTGTGGCCTGAAAATTCCAATTTTATAGACTGCAGGATTCTTATAAGTACAAGGTGATATATTTTTCCATGGAAGGCTCAGAACCCGTGTTATAGATTGAACATATGATGGGCAACAGTGACACATGATAAATTTTCATCTCCGAAGTGATCATAACTCTCCATTTAATCATTTACAAATCATCCAGTCAGTCTCATTCATAAAGGCTGGTGTATCTCATAACTGCTCAGGATATATGCTCGGTGTATTACTACTCAAAGTTTTACTCCAATACAAACGAAAACATTAAGAAAATGACATCTATTGATGTGGAAGACATTTGTTGTGAGGAAAAGAATAAAACCACTCAGTGGGATCGAAAGGTGAATTATCACAGTCATCCCAGGATCTCTGCTTAATATCATCAAAACTATTTCATTCATTAAATCTGTTTGATTTAATGATAGCTTGGTGTGGTATTCCTTTTTAGCACCTGAGGATGTGTAGAGATGCCTATAGAGAATATTTTGTCTAGTTTTAATGCCCAGAATGTATTTGAATACTATAGAATTTTATTAACAAGTATCTGCCAAATTCATTTTTATTTCATATTAATTGTATTTAACCTTGTGTGTAATTTTTTATCCAATACTTAAGCAAGAAGACATGTTTACTTTAAAAGTCAATTGTTTAATTGGAACAGAATGCTAGAAAGCTAATTAATTTTTCAGAAATATTTTATAACCCATTTGAAAGGAAGGCTTGAAGTGCACCATATTTCAGTCTGCCTTCTTTCCAGAGTCATGTATGCTTTTTAAAATATCTAGCCTGAATGTGTTCAAAAGCTTCTGAACATGCAGAACCTATTTTTCCTGGTCCATGTTTTTCAGAAATCTATTCAGAATTCAGAAGCTGCATTTCTTTCCGTTCCTCATTTCCTCCAATACACACAGTTATGTTTGATAGTTATGACTCTCACAGGCTGCCTCAGGTACTGCATGACGACACAAAATAATGAGAGATGAACTTTACCCCCTGGCTGCAGCCCACGACCCATCTCCCCCATGGAACATAGTGAATCCACTAAATTTTAAAGGTTGTTTGTTTGCTAGTTCTGTCACAGTTCATTGCCAAATGATCTGAGAAAGTTACTTCAGGTAGATGCCATGTTATTTCCACTGTTCTAGGAATTATAAAAAAGGGGGAGTCTTCATCTCTGACCTTCCATAGAGTATCTACCCACCCTCGTCGGAAAGAAGAGACGTTATCGCAGTCTTGAGCCACTGAATATTATTGCCTAATCTTAATTTTCCTTTCTCCCTGATCTATGCCTAGTAAATTGCAAACACGTACTTTACCTTTTCTGATCTGTAAGTTTCTGTTGGCAGGCAGGATCCTGTCATGATTGTAACATTTTGTACTAAAGCATTATGAAACAGCAATTTCTTCCAGCTGCTTATGGTACCTCCGGGTGAGGTCATTAAAAGTGTATGTAAAACACACTTATGATCATACCCTGCATAATGAAATAGGCACAGTGACAGGAATAATGCAATGAGTATAGATTGCGCTGCGCAATATCAAGTACATATTGCACCAATGTATTTCGTGGGAATGTGGCTTGGTGTTTTGAAAATGAGCTAGTTATGGTTCCTGCAGGATAAAAGCTTTTACAAGTGGTATGTTAACCATCTGGAACAATGATGGCCAAAAACATAACAACATTTTTCTGTGGATCCAGCACTCTCATTCAGAAGTAATGGACACAACCAGTCCCTTTTATGTTTTCGTAACTGTTAAGTAGATTGGGCACTGTGCATTCCAAATTTTAAGTCACTGAGTCCATAAATTGAGTAAATATACTGGGTTTGGTCTCTATTTCATGCATTCCAACTTTATTTCTTTCTATTTTTACTCTCAGTTTCCCCTCTTTACACCAGTTGTAAAAAATCCAAACCCTGCCTTGTAGTAAAAACCCCGACCCCGAAACAAATGTAGCTTTCATAATATCAAGCTGTTCCAGTACAGCTACAACACTGGCATTTACCCAGCCATGTGGAAAATTGCCCAGGTTTGTCCTGTACACAAAAAGCCGGGCAAATCCAATGCGGCCAATTACTGCCCCATCAGTCTACTCTCGATCATCAGTAAAGTAATAGAAGGGGTCATCAACAGTGCTATCAAGCGGCACTTGCTTAGCAATAACTTGCTCACTGATGCCAGTTTGGTTTTTGCCAGGGCCACTCAGCTCCTGACCTCATTATAGCCTTGGTTCAAGCATGGACAAAAAAGCTGAACTCCTGAGGTGACGTGAGGGTGACTGCCCTTGACATCAAGGCTGCATTTGACCGAGTGTGGCATCAAGGAGCCCTAGCAAAACTAGAGTCAATGGGAATCGGAGGTAAACTCTCTAATGGTTGGAGTCATACCTAGTAAAAAGGAACATTGGAAGCCAGTCATCTCAGCCCCAGGACAACACTGCAGGAGTTCCTCAGGGTGGTGTCCTTGGCCTAAGCATCTTCAGCTGCTTCATTAACAGCCTTCCATCCGTCATAAGGTCAGTAGTGGAGATGTTCGCTGATGATTGCACAATGTTCAGCACCATTCACGACTTCTCAGATACTGAAGCAGTCCATGTCCAAATGCAGCAAGGCCTGGACAATATCCAGGCTTGGGCTGACAAGTGGCAAGTAACATTCATGTCACACAAGTGCCAGGCAATGAACATCTCCAACAAGAGAGAATCCAACCATTGCCTCTTGACATTCAATGGCATTGCCATTACTGAATCCCCAACTATCAACTTCCTGGGGGTTACCACTGACCAGAAACTGAACTGGACTAGCCATATAAATCCCGTGGCTACAAGAGAAGGCCAGAGGCTAGGAATCCTGTGATGAGCATCTCACCTCCTGACTCCCCAAAGCCTGTCCACTATCTACAAGGCACAAGTCAGGAGAGTGATGGAATACCCCTCTGCTTGCCTGGATGAGTGCAGCTCCCACAACACTCAAGAAACTTGACACCATCCAGGACAAAGCAACCCACTTGACTGGCACCACATCCACAAACATTCACTCCCTCCAACACGGGCACACAGTAGCAGCAGTGTGTACCATCTACAAGATACGCTGCAGGAATTCACCAAGGCTCCTTAGACAGCAACTTCCAAACCCATGACCACTAACATCTAGAAGGACAAGGGCAGCAGATGGATGGAAACACGACCATCTGGATAAAAGCAAAATACCGCGGATGTAGAAATCTGAAATAAAAATAGAAAATGATGGAAATACTCAGCAGGTCTGGCAGCATCCGTGGAAATAGAAACAGAGTTAACGATTCAAGTCTGTATTATCCTTCTTCAGAGCCTGGAAGTTCCTCTCCAAGTCACTCACCATCCTGACTTGGAGGTACATTGCCGTTTCTTCACTGTCACTAGGTCAAAATCCTGGAACTCCCTTCCTAATAGCACTGTGGGTGTACCTATACCACAGGGAATGCAGTGGTTCAAGAAAGCAGCTCACTACCACCTTCTCAAGGGCAACTAGCAATGGGCAATAAATGCTGGCCCAATAAATGCTGTGAATGAATAAAAAAAAAATCACCAGATATTAATGGGCAAGGAAAATCATTCTGCCCACCTTAATCTTTCCATCCTATACTCCTCCCATTTCTTCATTTAGCTGTTTTTAAAAATGCTTTTGGTGTTTTTATCTTGTCAACTCTGCATAGAAATCCATTCCAAATGTTTATCAGTGAAAAACACCCTCCTGATGTAATTTCTAATGTTATCTTTTATTAGGTCAAATGTGCATTACCATTGCTACTTCCCCTGTTTAATTTAAAAATTGTATTCTGCATTAATATTCAATGCCAGTCTAAACATATATATATATATATATATATATATGTACATATCATTTTCTTTCTTTATGTCTTCTAACTTTTATCTCAGCTCTGAAAATGTATGGCTCCAATGATGATGTTTTCACACTGACCTGTAGACCGCCTCCTCTCCGACAATCCATTTCACCTGGGATCCAGTTATTTCCTTTGTTCCCATCACCCCGGATTTATTTTTAATCTCGTGCCTTAACATCCCTTAAGAAGTCTCTTTCTTCCTATTTGATTAAGGTGAAGCCTGTCTCCTCTCTAGATGTGTTTTCTCTTGGGTAATATTCTCAGCTATTTATGAAGTAGCATTGCTATTGGGCACCAAGGGCAGAATCTTTTGCCTGTCGGATGAGCCGGTCGGGAGCGGGACCAGAGCCGATCGCCACCCGCGATTGCCTGCAAGCCGCCATTTTAGGTAGGTGGGCCAATTAAGGCCCGCCCAGCGTGAAGTTCACCCTGTAGCACTCAGCTACCTGTGCAGGCGGGGGGAGGAGGGAGAGTCCGGGCCTGGATTCTTTCACGCATGGAGCTGCCTCAGCGAGATTAAGTTCAGATTGAAATTTTGAAAAAAAGAAAGATTAAAATTATTCAGACATGTCCCCTCATGTGACAGTGTCACATGAGCTGGGACATATTTATGAATGAAGCAAATTTCATTTATTAATTGAATAAAACCTTCATGAAAACTCATCCCACCCGTGGATGAGGTTTCATGCAAAACGCGAAGGCCGCTTGGGCTCTTCGCCTGCCCACCAACCTTAAGGTTGGATGGGCAGCGTTGATAATGGCATTAATTGGTTCTTAAATGGCCTTTGACAATTCGGTGAGCGCACAGCTGCCTCCGGCGCATGCCCGCTGAACGGAAGATCTGAATGATGCTAGGTGATGTCGGGACACACGCCTGACACGCCGCGCATCATTTTACATGTCAGCATGCGCGGCCCACCCCTGCACGCCAACATGAAAATTCCCCCCCCTCCAAGTTTCCAACCATTTACTTACACCTTTGATTTACTATTTGACTCCTTTCCTTTCGAAAAAGTGGAAATATACCGAAATAATCTCTCCTTATCTTTGAATTTTCAACAATTATTCATCTTTATAGGTCCCTATAATTTTTCTCCCTGTATTTTTTATCTCTGCATGGACTGCCACTACACAGCCAGGTCATAATCCCCTCAATTTCAATGGTGGATAGTAATGTATGGCAGTTAAAGGAAATAGGGACATAGGGAGATAGGCCATTTAGCCCATCAAGCCTGCTTCACCATTCAATATGATCATGGTTGATCATCCACTTCGATGCTTTTTCCCCATATCCCTTCATGTCATTGACATTTAGAAATCTGTCAATCTCTGCTTTGAACAAACTCAGCAACTGAGCTTCCACAGCCCTTTGGGATAGAGAATTCCAAAGATTCACAACCCTCTGGGTAAAAAAAAAAATCTCCCCATCTCAGTCCTAAGTGGCCTTCTTTTTATTTTGAAATAGCAGTGCTAAGTGTAAGGGGGAGGGGAGGCTGTGAATGTAAGGTCTGAAATTTTTTTAAGGATTGGTGTAGGTGATTGAAAGGTTTGCGGTAAATGGAGCAGTGTGTGTGAATGATCCATTTCTATGGATGCGGCATTGGAAGGTGCATTCCCTGTCCTTGACCACTCATGTGAGATCTTTGAACTTCTTCCTACACTGCTTCCCAGGCCTCATGGCTATCTGTTCCCACTGCCTTCTCACTGGGCTGAACTTTCACTTCTGAGTTGGGAGTGCACAGTCGGTAAAATTCCCCTAAACTTTGGACATCTGCTTTTCGGGTGTTGGGTTGAGGGGGGGTGGAGGGGAATGGTGGAGTGGGGGAGCACTGTCGTGGGTGGGTGTTAACAACCCCAGAAAGAGTTTGGAAGCAATCACAAGGGCTGCTTGGTGCTGAGGCGGGCTGTTGAAAAGGTCTGCTTTGGTGCTCTGGGGCTTTGTCCTAGTTACAATAAAAACAACAAAGGAAAAAACATTCCTCTAGCCCTCACCCTTCATCCCAACACACTCCCCATGCCCCATGGCAACTCATGTCACTTCATACCCCCGCCCATTTCCCCATGGCCCTTCATGCCAACCGATGCTCCCACTCATTTCAGGGCCCTATGTAGCTTCTATGCCAACTTATACCAACTCATCACCCCCACGTATCCCCATAGGCCATTGAGGCACCTATGCCAACTTAGTGCCAACTCATGCAATGCCCCCCTCACCCAACACCCTTTGTTTTACATCCTCTATGCCAACTCACCTAATATCCACTCTGGACAGATCTCAGGGCCCATGGTGAGATGAAATAAAATTATGTTTTAAGTGTCTATTGCAGACTTCATATTGTTTTTAAAAATTCTCTTTGATAACGTATATCCCTTCGAGTATTTAAATCGTTATAAAAACAAACATTTTCTTCAAGTATGTAATCTTTTATAAAACCATAGCTTTTGTATTAATAGCCTCACATTAAAAACAGCTGATCTCTTTACAACCATTTGGAGCTGTCAATCAAACTGTGAACTTAAAGTCCCCCACTGTGATAAATATAGGTTGTGTAAATGGTCAAACAGCACTAATCCTTATGTCAACAAACAGTGAAATAGCAAGCACCCATTTGTTCAACTGCAGGCTGGATGTTTTTTTTCAAAAATTTAAAGGACCTGGTGATTTAAACACTTGACAACCTGATTGTTCCACAGAGCTTATCCACTTTTTACATATTCTTAATAATTCCAAAGGGGTACCTGACCTTCCTCAAAGGGCCCATTACCTCTCCCAAAGGGGTACCAAACCTCTTTAAACAATTCTGGCAGCTTTACACCTTTTTTTCAAATGTCCAAAGCCCACAAGTCATGTTTTGGAATCCTAGCAATGAAAATTGGATCTGCAATTTTATATGAGCAGTGAACCATGGATGTGCCAAGTACATCCTGCCACCTTTCACTGTTCCTTCACTTGGGCGAAAATAGTTGGTGCTGCGTTCAGGTCCAGGGCTACCGGAATTGGGGCTCTAGCATCATTTTTGCTAAGGTATGGATCACTTATGATGCAGCAAAAGTTCAGGCCATTGTGTCTGGAGGACCTCCTGGCTGTTGGGAAGAAGGCCTCTCTTCTCCTATCCAACTCCTGCAGCAAAGCGACCAGCGCTACATTAGAGAACCTTGGAACACAGTCTTCTTCCTGCTCAGAGGATCTTCTGCAGCCAATTCCAGCAAACACTGCAGCCTGTACGTACTTTTCTTTTAAGACATGGAGGCTGGCTTTATGTTGTGCAGGTTAGCTTTGAATGGTTCGAGCCTCACACAAACTTGATACCCCCTGCTGAGGAGTGCAGCCACTCAACAGCACACTTAGCACTGGTTGTGTGCCACTATCATCTATATTAGCAGGCAGTACAAAGTTTGTGTGCTGACGGCATCAGAATGAACAGACACTGTGACCCCCATGCCCCTTTTCTGGCATAATCTAATTTTTCCCATATTGCCTTTGTTATTGGTTATTGGGCAAGAGATTATCTGAGTGACATGTTGAAAATCCATACTGCTTTGTCATCCTGAATTTGGAAGTGAAATCTATTAATGATGTTAAATATAAAGTTCTTTAAATGACTTAATTTAATATAAAATGTTAATATAAGATTTCTAGAAGATTATGAAATGCATTACTAATTTTATGCCTTCAGCATTTGCATTTAATCAAAATTTCATTTCCTTTTGTTACTTTTTCTTCCAGCGTAAGTGAAGGAATATTGGTCCTGAAATTGCTAGATTCGGAGCGCAGGAGGGCAAGTATGTTTCTGGGCCTTTGTGAAGTCAAGAATATGGACTGGACTCAATGGCCTATAATTTCTGAACTCCCCAGTGCTGGATTTGGAGGGGTATCTCAAAGATGCTCTGGGGAATCCCTCTGGGAAGTTCCCAGGTATGGGTTTGCATTGCAATTGACCCAGAGATGTGCACTTGCGCTGGACAATTGCATAGCACTGGGAACCATCCAAAAATGTGGTTTAAATCGCAAACTTCGGATGGTTCTGTTAGGGTTACATCAATAGTTACTTAGAAAAAGCTAGAAGAATTAAAACCTCATCTAACTCCTGCGTAATGATTGTAAAGACCCAGACTGAACCCACAGGAGTCCCCCACGCTCCGACCCCCTGCCCCATGGCACTCCGCCCATCCCCCCCAACACCCCTCCCCCCCACTGAGCTCAGACACCACCCCCATCCCCCTGAACTCCAACACCCCGGACCGCCAACTCCCACTCACCCCTCCTGAACCCAGACCCCCTCCCATGACCCCCAGGAACTCATAGCCCCCTCGGGCCTTGGACACGCCCCATGAACTCCCGGATCTCGGACCCCCCACGACCCTCCTGCAGAACTCAGACTGACGTTTGCCCCTGACATTGGGCCCCCCGACCTCGGAACCACCCCCCAGCCCCCCGACCTCTGACATCCCTCATCCTCCTCGACCTCCAACATCCCCAGAACTCTGACTCACAGCTACCCCCTCCATACTTCAGACCCCCCTCATGAACCCCCTGGACCTCAGACCCACTCCACAACCCCTCATACCTCTGACCGGCCTCCTCCCCTGATCATGGACACCCCCGCAACCTTGGACCCCCCCACAGACTTCAGACTTCCCACCGCTCCCCCCCCCACCCCTCTGGACCTCAGACCACCCTCAAACTTGGACCTCTCTCGACCTTGGAGCCCCCCAGCTCAACTTCAGTCCCCCCACCCCCTGCTGATCTTGGACCACCCCAATCCCCGATCCCCAACACACCACTCCTGACACCACCCGCCCCCCCCCCCCGATCCACAACACCTCATACCTCCCCGACACTCACAATCTCACACGCCAACCCCCGACACCCCCTCCGACCCTGACACCTTCCACCAGGCCCCGACCCTTGATACCCCCTCCATGGAAATCCGACCTCCCCCCCCACCCCCCCCAACCAGAACCTCCGACTGACCACTCCCACAGACTTCTGACCCACCCCGCACCCTGGTCCTCCAACCGACCCTCCATGCCCCTGGGCCTACAACCGACACTACCCCTACCACCCCACAAACCGCAAACCGGGCCCCCCCCCCCCACCACCCCCGGACACCCCTAACTCCCAAATCCTATCCACTTACCTTAGACACTTACCTTCCCGTGGCCTGCCAATTTCCCTAGCCCTTTAAACTTATCTGCTTTACACCAGCAAGTGGCGTAAAACAGGGGCGTGACCTCCTTGAATACACTGGAGCTAGTCTTGGCTGGGGCCTGAGAGGAGTCTTTTGATGCAGGCCCCAAGCAGCTCTGGTGAACAAAAGTAGCAACGTAATTTTCAAGACCAGGTAAGTAGGTATTTATTTCTTCTAATTTCTGTGGGCCAGCACTTTCCAGCACTCGTCGAAGGTTACGGCCCATTGTCTAACAAAAGTCTGCTTCAGAAGCACCTGGCATGAATGCTGTTGAGTGTTAGGGTGAGAAGCAGTAGCAGCCAGTGTCCCAGGGACGCTGTAAATTATTGAGTTAAGATGGAAAGATGTCATTTGGCCCCAATTCCATCACTTGTGCCTTCTCATCAACCATTGTGAATATGTGCCTTTCTTAAAATGTTGCCGTTTGCCAGGACCTACAAATCAAGGTAGAAGTACTTGGTAGGTTGAAATAAGAATATTTGTAGACACATTTTACCATATTTTGGAACTCATTGTAACTATTAGAAGGGGGCTAATCACCACTGTACTGAAGAAGACTTCATCTACATTTTGCATTACTTCTGGGGAGCATTATATTTGAAGTGAAATAAGGAGCAAATGTTTGAAGGTTGAATAACGGACTTCTCAATGTGAATGCCAGCTTACATGATAATCGTGTTGGAAAAAAATAGAATGAGCAACAGGGAGCTCTGAAAGGAAACCAAATTAATTGGGCAGCATCAAAAGAGTGTCAGATGAAGGGGCAGTACCCAGATGAGGCTCGGATTTCTTTACCCAGGTGACATTTCTAAACCTTTCAAAGCAGTTGCATCTCTGGAGGTCATATTTTGCTCATGAAGCATTTGGGGAGTTATGTTCTTCACTTTGCTAGATATAAAACTAAAGTTTGCAACACAGACAACTCTGGCTGTGATGCAGAGAGTCACAACTCTTAACTTTTATATCGCTTTTACATTCCAGGGAACTAAAATGGAATTTTGATGAAGCAGCCAATTCAGTTTGTAACCTTCTGGACGGTAAGGTCACCAAGGTATTCTTTGACAGAGCAACTCAGTTTTTTTGCAATCGAGCCAATCCGATGACGGAGAGAATGTCAAAGTTTTCAGAATTTTTGGATATCAGAGGGCTGAGAGGACATTTAATTGCAGCTGCGAGCCATCATGTGGGCCAACTGTGAATTCCTAATATTTTTATATATCACAATGTAAACAAAATAATTTCCCTGTTATTTTTGGTGTGCTTGTGCATAATCAGACAAGCAACTTTTGGCAGCAGAAAAACGCTACAGAAACTATTTCCACCAGCTTATTGCCATTAAATCACTTTTCACTAAGTCCCTTATGCTTTTTAGCCATTCCACTCGCTAGCTAACAGTATCATGCAAGAACATACACTACACAGACAATAATAATTCAAGAAGAAAGCTCAGCTATACCTTCGCAAGGTGAGTGTACTGTTGTCATGGTTTGCAATGTGTGGCAGGTATGGATTGATATATAGGTTTTCTTTCGGCAACTTCCAAGGACAGACTGAATTTCTTGTATGCAGAATTGAAGAGACTGAGAGTGGCTTGCAAATCTGATGCAGAGCGGGCAAGGACACTGAAATCATCCGCAAACTGAAGATCATGTATACCTATGGTGGTCAGTTTAGTTTTAGCACGGGAGTGACTGAGGTTAGAGTTTTCTATCTGGACAGCCACCAAATGGCCACCATTCCAGGGGACGACAAAGGAAGCATTTCAAAGACACTCTGAAGCTCCCCTTGAAGCATGGCAGCGCTGACTATAATGACAAGGAAGAGCTTTCTACTGAGCTTTCAAAATGGCAGCAACTTGTTCATCATACTTTGAATCACAACATCTTGATGATAAGGCTGAGTAGTGACAGAGAAGGAAACAAATCCTGTACTCTAGATCCCACTATTTCATGGGACATCCTGCTCCATGTGCCCAAAAGTCTGTGGGTTGAGAATTGGCCTGTTCAATCACAGGAAGACCCATGGCAGAAACTCATGACCCTAAGTAGGCATCGTCTCAAATTGAGGGACAGCCGCTAATGATCCATGGCAGTTAGAGTCATTAGAGTTAGGCAGTTAGAGGAAGGATGCACTTAAAAACTTAAGAATGTAAGAAATGGGAACATGTGAAGACAGTCCAGCCCATCGAGCCTGCTCCACCATTCAATATGATAATGGCTGATACAAAAACAGAATTACCTGGAAAACCTCAGCAGGTCTGGCAGCATCGGTGGAGAAGAAAAGAGTTGATGTTTCGAGTCCTCATGACCCTTCAACAGAACTAGGTGAATCCAAGGAGAGGGGTGAAATATAAGCTGGTATAAGGTGGGTGGGGTGGGGGGTGCAGGGGGGGCGGGGGTTTGGGTGTGTGGAGAGAAGTGGAGGGGGGTGGTGTGGTTATAGGGACAAACAAGCAGTGATAGGAGCAGATCATCAAAAGATGTCACAGACAAAAGAACAAAAGAACACAGAGGTGTTGAAGTTGGTGATATTATCTAAACGAATGTGCTAATTAAGAATGGATGATAGGGCACTCAAGGTATAGCTCTAGTGGGGGTGAGGGGGGGGATAAAAGATTTAAAAATAATGGAAATAGGTGGGAAAAGAAAAATCTATATAAATTATTGGAAAACAAAAGGAAGAAACAGAAAGGGAGTGGGGATGGAGGAGGGATCTCAAGACCTAAAGTTGTTGAATTCAATATTCAGTCCGGAAGGCTGTAAAGTGCCTAGTCAGAAGATGAGGTGCTGTTCCTCCAGTTTGCGTTGGGCTTCACTGGAACAATGCAGCAAGGCAAGGACAGACATGTGGGCAAGAGAGCAGGGTGGAGGTGGAGTGTTAAAATGGCAAGCGACAGGGAGGTTTGGGTCATTGAGTGCCCTACCATCCATTCTTAATTAGCACATTCGTTTAGATAATATCACCAACTTCAACACCTCTATGTTCTTTTGTTCTTTTGTCTGTGACATCTTTTGATTATCTGCTCCTATCACTCCTTGCTTGTCCCTACAACCACACCACCCCCCTCCACTTCTCTCCCCCCACCCAACGGCCCCCCCCCCCCCCCCCCCCCGCACCTTAAACCAGCTTATATTTCACCCCTCTCCTTGGATTCACCTAGTTCTGTTGAAGGGTCTTGAGGACTCGAAACGTCAACTCTTTTCTTCTCCGCCGATGCTGAGTTTTTCCAGGTAATTCTGCTGTTGTTTTGGATTTCCGGCATCCGCAGTTTTTTGTTTTTATTTTTATGATAATGGCTGATTTTGGGATTCAACTACACTTTCTGACCCACTTCCCAGATTCCTTGATTTGCTGAGAAATCAAAAGTTTGTCTACCTCAGTCTTAAGTATTTTTAAATGATGGTGTATCTACAACCCTCTGGGATAGAAAATTCTCAAGATTCATGACTCTTTGAGTAAAGAAATTTCTCCTCATCTCAGTCTTAAAATGATTAACCTCTTATCCTGAAAATGTTACCCCTTGTTTTGGATTCCCCAGACAGGGGAACAAGCTCTCAGTATTTACCCTGTCAAGCCCTTTCATAATCTTGAACATTTTTGAGATTACCTCTCATTTTTATAAACTCCAGAGAATATAGGCACAATTTACTTAGTCTTTCATCATAGGATAATCCTCTCACCCCAGGGACCAATCTAGTGAAACTTCGCTGTCTGCCTCCAATGTGAATATATCCTTCCTTAAGTTTGGAGACCAGAACTGTACATCATATTCCAAGTATGGTCACAGCAAAGCCCTGTACAATTGTAGGCAATACTTCTTTATTCTTGTACTCCAATCTCTTGCATTAATGGCCAACATGTCATTTGCCTCCCTACTTGCTTGCTATATCTGACTTTGTGTGTTCCTTGTACGAATACACCCAAGTGTCTCTGAACATCAACATTTACAAGTTTCACATCTAAAAAGTATTCTGCTTTACTATTCTTACAACCAAAGTGAATAACCTCACACTACCCTACATTCTACTTCATCTTGTTGCCCATCCACTTAACCTGTCTATACCTCTTTGCAGCCTCTTTGTGTCCTCCTCACATCTTGCATTCTCATCTAGATTTGTATCATCAGCAAACTTAGATACATTACTCTCTGTTTCTTTGTCTAAGTCATTAATATAGATTTTAGATAGCTGAGGCCCCAGCACTGATCCCTGTGGCACTCCATTTGTCACAGCCTGCCAACTTGAACGTGACCCATTTATCCCTACTCTCTGCTTCCTGTCCATTAACCAACCAATCCTCTATCCATGACTAAGCTAACTCCGTGAGCTCTTATCTTGCATATTAACCTTTGGTGTGGCTCCTTATTAAATGTCTTTTGGAAATCCAATTATACGACATCTACCGGTTTCCCTTCATTTATCTTACTAGTTACATCTTCATAAAAATCTAATAGATTTAACAAAAAGGATTTCCCTTTTGCAAAACCACATTGACTTGGCCTGATCTTAAGAATAGATTCCAACACTTTCCTGATGACTGATGTCAGGTTAACAGGCTTGTAGTTCCCTGTTTCCTCTCTCCCTCCTTTCTTGCTAAATTTCAATCTGCTGGGGCCATTCCAGAATCTAGGGTACTTCAGAAAACCATAACCAGTGCAACCACTACCTCTGCAGCTATTAGGCTCTGGGTCTTGTTGCATTTTAGTCCCTTGAGTTTCTCCGTACTTTATCTCTGCTGATACTAATTACCTTAATTTCCTCACTCATATTAACTCCTAGGTTACACTCTATTTTTGGTATGTACCTTGTTTCTTCTAATGTGAAGACAACAAAAAATAGTTTAAGATCCTTTGTTGTGATTGAATTATGTCACTTTCAAAGTTAATGTGGAATTCAATTGTATCATGAACATTATTTCCCAGAGGATATTTTACTATGACATTGCTAATTAACCCCCATTGCACAATGGTAGATTGAAAATAGTTTTATCCCTAGTTAGATCCATACAATTTTCCTCTAGAACATATCATGAAAGTGTTCTATAAACTCTTCTTTCAAACCACTTTTGTCAATCTGATTGGTCCAGTCTTTTTGAAGATTAAGGTCCCCACAACTATTTCAATGCCTTTGTTAAAAGCTTCAACGATGAATTATTTAATGCTCTGTCCAATGGTATAACTATTGTTAGAGGGCCTATAAAATACTCCAACCAGCATTTTCCGACTCTTGGCATTCCTAATCTCCACCCATGCTGATTAGGCTTCCTGATTTTCTGAGCCAAGATCCTTTGTCATTAACATCCTTATATCATATTTTATTATCAGGGTTACCCCTCCCCTTTACCATTCTGCCTGTCTTTTTGAAATATCATATACCCTGGAATATTTATTTCTCAAACTTGGTCAACTTATAACCATGTCTTTGTAATGACAATTAGGTTGGAACCATTTATATTCATTTGCATCATTTAATTCGTCCATGGTATTGCGGATGCTCCATGCATTCAGATGAAGTGACTAAAATTTTATTTTTACTATTATTCTCTCCATGGACCTTACTCTCTGATGTACTAGTACCATTAAGCTCTGTCCCTTCTAGTGCCACTCAACTTGTTTGTACCCACATCAATATACATTTTTATTGCCTCTACTTTTATCTTTAGATTTCTAAATCTGCCTTGACCCGAAGCCTTCTCTCTCTCTGTTAGTTTAAGTCTATTTTCCATACTCTAACCATTACTGATGCCATTACTAGTACTGGTGCCAGTGTCCCATGAATCAAAACATATTTCTCCCAAACAATATTTGAGCCTTGCATTCAACTCTGATTTCTTATGTACTTCAGCTCATATGTAAATCTTATTTACCCTCTACCAATTTGTTCATGGCTCAGCTGTGATCCAGAGATTATTATCTTTGTGGTTCAGCTTTTGAATTGAGCTTACAATCCCTCAACTCAGTCCTAGCGATGCAGTTGGTACCCATGTGCACCACGACAATTGGATCCTTCCCCACCCATTGCAAGTTCATCTCCAGCCCAGAGGAGAAATCCTTAACCCTGACACCGGACTGGCAACACAGCCTGTGGAACTCCCTCACGGTTTCAGAGAAAAGTATCTAGCCCTGTAACTATACTGCGCCTTAATAAAACTACACTTCTTTTGTCTCCCCACTTGAAGGACTCCATGGGCAGGATTTTTACCTCATCGGGCAAGCACAACGGGCCAGCCCAGGATGGTTGCAAAACCAACTGCTGCCCGCAATCGGACCCCGACCGCGATTTCACGCTGGCTGGCCAATTAATGGCCAACCAATGTGAAGCGTGTGCTGGGAGCCTCAACACTGCTGGGGTGGGGGCAGGAGGAGCGTGAGCGCTAAAGTGTGCGCATGCACGGGGGAGCTCCCTGAGGCACAGAGCTCCCAAAGAGAGCTGAAGATTTTTAACATTAAAAATAAAGAATTAAAAATTAAGAAAAACATGTCCCCTCATGTGACTCTGTCACATCAGCAGGGGCATGTTAAAAATGAGTTTTAAAAATTATTATTTTTTTAACCATTGGTTTTGCAAAAGATGCAAAGGCCACTTGGCCTTTTTGCCTGCCTGCCAACCGAATGGTTGGACGGGCAGCAAAAGACTCAATTTAATTAATTGATTAAGGGCCTTAATAGGCCTCTTAATTGTCGGTGGGCGGGCTGCTGTGTCTCGCGCGCTCTCACTGAGTGAAATATCGTGAGAGAGCGCGATGACATCAGGATGCTCACCCGATGTCTCTGCAAACTCTTTTATTCTCATTAGGGTTGGGCATGTGCCCACCCAACAAGGGAAAAATTCTGCCCATGATGTCATGGTCAGCTGGCTCATCCACGCTGCAATTCCTGCTCTTGTCCATACAAGCTGCAAACACGGCAACGTATTGGATAATTGCAAGGGCTGAGGCTCCTCCATTGCTATTTTCTGTGTCTCCAAACCTGCCTCACTTGCAATCATACCTCCTGTCCGCATGGACCAAATCAGAAGTACTTAGCCTTAGGGGTGTGACTGCCTCCTGGAACAAAGTGTCCAACTAACTTTTTGCCTCCCTGATGAATCACAGTGTCAGAAGCTCAGACTTCAGCTCATAGTTTGGAGCTGAAGTTCCTCGAGCTGCAGACACCAACTGCAGGTGTGTTTGCTGTTGATCACACTGGTGTCCACCATTTCCCACGTGCTACAGGTACAACACATCACCTGCCCGGCCATCTTTATTGTGCATTATTTAACGAATTAGGTTTCACATTTAGAAACATGACTCAACAGTCACCTGCAGTTATATTAAGTAATTTAACTAGTTAGAGGAATAAATTCTTTAAACTCACCAACCAATCACCTACCTGATCACTTGACTAATGGCTTTGAACACTCACCAGCTACCAAAGGCTGAAAAATGGTATAAAAAGCAGCACCTCCTTCTCCTTTGCACTGCACCAACTTCCCAAGTTAGCACTCATACCTCGAAGTACATTGTCCTCGGCTCACTCTGTGCTCCCACATTGTGGTACTAATTTATTAGCAAGTAAGTGAATCTTTTTCTGTATGACTCGAACACCTACGAATGACAGAACATGACATCACTCTATATTTTCTTCTATTATTATAAAATCTGAAGTGATTGCAAGCCAGCCTAACTTTCCTAATAAAGTTCTTCCCCTGGGTGGCTACTTGTGCCTTCTTAGCACCTATTCCCCTTGCTACAAAATTGTCCAAAATAATCAAAATCTACTATCCTGCATAAGCTAGTAATACAAAGGGGAATAAGCTGGTTTTGGAATGAAGAGGAGGCCCACCGTGTATCAACGTACAGGAGGAGGATGAATGGGAGAATCACAATTGCCGGTAGGAGGATTAGAGTCCCCAGATTCAGCTCCTGCAAGGATATTGCAGGTGACTCAAACATTTTACTCTTAAAATGACATGTTGTACCTTACCATTTTCTATACTTTAATTCTCATGTAACATTTTCTATCATCAGCTTATACCTTAACATTCCCCTTCCCAGCTAAAACTATTTTCACTGAGGATAAATAAAGTGCTCTAAGTTTATTTGGTGATATTTGTAAAATGAACTGTAGCTACTGCCTACCACCATCCTTCACTTTGGTGACATTTCAAGGTATAACTTCTACAGCCTAGCATACAACTGCATCTACATGTACCTTGAGTAGGAGAAGTGTTGGCCTGGTGGTGTATATAGGGGGCACAGTGTTTTACCTGTAGCTGCAAGGAAAAAGAGGATAATAATAGCTACCAGCACCTTCTCACTTAGTGGTATATTTTCAATCATTTCAGCAGGCAGGATGGGTTGGATGGATGAGCGGTCATCCAGAGAGGAAGCTGCCATATCCTTTGCACTCCTGTCGCAATGTTGCAGGAATATATGTCTTATTAATCTCATGAACCCTATGGGCAGAATCTTCTGTTTTTGAAGTGTGGCAGGCAGGTTTTGTGATGCATATCCAGCAGCTTGGAATGGCGGGGAATTGCACCCGATTTCACGCTTGGAAGCTCATTAATTATGTGCAGATGCACATTGCTACCATCCTATCTATCATTCTGTGCATACTCCATCCTCAGGCTTGTTGGGGAGGGCTCACCACACACAGGGGGCATGCATCATTCCCAATCTTTCTCCGTACCTTCTCATCACATGACTTTCTCTTGTTTTTATCCAGGGCAAGCTGGCACACAACAGATGGGAAAGAGTGCAGACTGGGGGAGGGGCGGCAGACATAATTGTCCTCAGCGAGTTTGAGGAGGCTGCCCCTGAGATCGCTGAGGAGGACAGGGATTGTTCCTGTGGGGATGGGGAGATCAGATTGTCTCAGCAACCTAGTACGGATCACACCTCCACCAGTTCATCACATCATGACAATCATAATGAGTGACATGGGGCAGAATTTTATGTCCTGCGGGCAGTCACAAGCCCGACTTGATTGGGCGTAAAATAGTGTCTGACTATGCTGGGCGAGCATCCCGATGTCATCACGCACTTGTGCGATATTTCAGTCAGCGTGCGGACGCGAGAGTCATCAGCTCACCCACCGACAGTTAAGCGGCCTATTAAGGCCATTAATTTATTAAACAAGTGCAATTTTTTGCTGCCCATCCAACATTACGGCTGGCTGGCGGGTGAATTGTCCAGGCAGCCTTTGGATTTTTAAGAAAACCTCATTCATGGGCGGAATGAGGTTTCCAATATAAATTTAAAAAATTTTTTGACAGATGTTTTATAATCTATATATTCAGTTGAGGGAATCTGGTGTGTGGACATTCTTTCCAACATTTCCAAATCTTTATTTCATGGTTTAAAATTCTTAAGTTGCCTTCAGGGAACTTTCATTGCAAGCTCCCCATGCCCATGCGGACTTCAGAGTTAGCCCTTCTCCTGCCCCCACCTGGCAGCGGTGAGCTTCTCAGTGCATGTTTCATGCTCGCTGGCCATTAATTGGCCAGCCAGCGTGATATCATGGTCGGGGGCTTATCATGGGTGGCAGCCCATTTCCTGGCTGCTCCCAAACCTGCCCACCATGACTGCCTGATGACCTGAAAATCCTGCCCATGCAGACTTATATTCCTCACGCACATCAACTAAAACTGTATTCTCCATCTTACAGGCACCAGCAGATTGAGACCCAGAAGGTGCCTACCACAAGTCCTCATCCTCAGGCCACGTCCGAAGAGGAAATTGAGAAACAGCAATCACAGTGCACACCCACACTCAGAGACCCACAGCTTGATGGGGCATAGATTAGGCTCGGGCTCAATCTCTGGGAAACACCTCACTGACACACCCCCGGAGCAGACGAAGGCAGGGACAGCCCAGGCCTCCAGCATTCAGAGGGCTGCTGGAGACCAGCCACCTACTCAGTCTGAGTCAGATGGTGAGCATCTGAAAGCAGCCGCCACAAAATGCTGGAGATACAACAACAGGCAGTTGCAGAACATCAGGCAGAGATTCAATAGTCATTCAACAGACTAGGGCGAATGATGGAGCAGTCCATCTGCATTCTGTCTGATGTTGTGGCTCCAAAATGCGAGCACCTCAAGGTCATCATGGGAAGGCTGGTGACCACCATAGAGACATTGGTACAGCACATTTTGCCAAATTTGCACTTGGCCCTGGACTCCAGTGGGCACCATCAAGACGTAGGTGGCATGGGGACAAGGTATCTTGACCTCCCTCTGGGTGCATCATCTCCTCAAGGAGTCAGGGCGGGGCCCTCAGGCACCCACATCAGCCAGACACCCTGGGGTCTCCTCTCAGGTCCCTCAATAGGTGCCCAGCTGCTCAGAGTCCCATCTGCCTGTGACCCAATCCACTCCAGCTGCTCAGGAAGAGGAGGGCGCTTCTACCCCTGAGCATAAGACCCTTATCAGGCCGGGGCCCTCCAGGCCTCAGGACACCAGAGGACATCTGCCAATTCATCACAGACATCAGAATGTAGCAGTCAGCAGACTACCTCCACCTCTGCTGCGGGTGTCAGGGCTGCACACAGGTAGTTATAGGGTTTGAAGGGTTCTCAAAATCCCTGCATTTTTCATATTATCAACAAGGATATGACCTTTGCACTTTTAAACTGCTGAGTTAAGTGTAGAACCTGCAGACAGGAGGCTGGGCCCATGAAGGCCTGGGGCTGCACATGCCCGAGCTTATTGAGTGCAGTGTGGATTGTTTTGCCTGAAACCAGACAACGAGAGGAGACAGAATACGCATTCTTCTCTTCAATACAATCAACCCAGAGAAAGACTTCATCTTACACAAAACAGAAGCCCATCAAAATCTTGCATAAATAATCACTACTAACTACGAAGGCAGGAAGGCACAATCAATTCAATTATGCAAATCCATCAATACTCCACACATACAATGGCTTTCAGTTCAAAACTAGTTACTAGGACAGGAAGACAATGATAAACATTATTCAAGCCCATTAAAAACAATGAGACTACAATTGCCCAAGGAAGCTCATCAAAGTCAAACCAAGAACTAACCTTGATTTGGATTCTGATAAGAAATTCGAAAGACAGTATAACTGGCCTGGTCAGTTGCGAAGGGAGAGAGGGAAACCAGCTAGCAGGCAGTGAGCGGTTGGGAACGGTTGACACAGAGTTTAAGCAAGATGATCTAGAGGTTTTGCAGCCCGCAGGCAACATCATGGCGAGGGGCACGGGGTGGCAGGCTCAACCGAAGACAGCAAGGCCACAACCGCAGCTCCCCACAAAGATCGACTACCCACAACCGTGTCCTCCACTAAACTGAAGAACATTTGCAGATTCCACAGACCAGGACCACGTGGGGACGGCAGGCCCAAGAGGACACAAAGAGCGTACCCCAAAACTGCAACCAGCTTACGTGGCTGGATTTCGAACTGTCAAGGAACCCTGGTTGGTGAGCATGATCCCTGACCTCTCCTAGTTCAATTTAGGTTTTGGGGGTGGGACAATGTTAAGGGGATTAGTAGCGTGATTTTCCCTTGTTATGCCATGTGTTCCCCATTCTTAACTAAGTGTTGTTTGTAAGTGTGTATAATCTCAGTGTAATCCTAATGTTATAAGTTCATTTGTGACTTCAATAAACTCAGTTTTTCTTGCACCAAAACCAGTTGTCTGCTGCACTTTGTCACAACCCCCAAATAAGTCCAAGTTCTAGAGCCCAGGGAGTGGGAGCAATTTGAACCGTTCAGAAGTCAGAGGTGGAGCTGACACACACCACCACCACTCCCTCCAGGTTAGGAAAGTTAAGAAACATTGAAATCACTTTTGGGTCATTGGTATGCTACCACTGTGAATATATTGCATTTTGTAAACACATTTGACGTTTATGTAAATGGCTTGGCCAACTGAAGGTATTGTAATTATGTACATTTGAACCCTCTTATGTCGAGATTTAGCCACCCTCCTACTCAGTGATAGTCTCCCTTTGTGAGATTCACATTCATGTGATGTCAACCTCACAGAAGTTAGTTTCCACATCCTTGTGTGATGTCAGGGGGATGTGTTAAAATCTTTATTATTAAATGTGTGATTTAAATGCTTCAACTCCTTCCACTTTGTGGAAGACCATTGTGTGAGGGCAGCTCAACAGCCTTGGGAGATTAGTGGCAGTTGTGTCTCCTCAGTGGCAGTGGCAAAGGACAAAACATGGACGGGAGGAGGATATCCCTAAACATGTCTTCATCTCATTGGTCACTGTGCTCTCTTAATGATGGGTTTGTTTCCACTGGAGTTTAGAAGATTGAGGGGCTACTTATTTGAAGTATATAAGATCCTGAACGGTCTTGACAAGCTGGACGTGGAAAGGGTACTTCCTCTTGTGGGTGAGTACAAAACTAGGGAGCACTGTTTTAAAATTAGGGGTCACCCTTTTAGGACAGAAATGAGGAGAATTTTCTCTCTCAGATGGTTGCACGATTTTGGAATTCCCCGCATCAGAAAGTGGTGGAGGTGGGTTAATTGAATATTTTTAAGGCAGAAGTAGATAGATTCTTGTTAGGCAAGGGAATCAAAGGTTATTGGGGGCAGTTGAGAATGTGCAATTCAAAATACAAACAGATCAGCCATGATCTTCTGGAATGGCATAGTAGGCTTGAAGGGCTGAATGGCCTGCTTCGTATGTTCGTAAGTTCCCACAGTGATAATGCTTGAAACCCTATTGGGATTGTATTGCAGTGAACCACCTGAATGGTCCAAGCAGCTGAAGTGCATCTTCAGAATCCCAATGGTCCCCTCGATTAGGAAACATGTAGCGCTATGAGCAGCATTGTACCTCTCCGCGGAATGACTCTGAGGGAGATGCACCGGTGTCATCAGTCAGTCTTTCAGTAGGTACCCTTATCTCCATGCAGCCATCCCTGCAGATGTTCAGGACCTCCAAGTGGGAGTGACTCAAGATGTAGGATGTAGGAGTTATGACAACTCCCAGGATACCTGGCACAAATGTGCAGTAAGTGCTTCTGATGATCACACACCAGTTGTACATTCATAGAATGGTAGCCCTTGCAGTTTATAAACATTAGGGGCCGGTACCATGGAGCCCTTAAAGCCACATGCGTACTGTCGATTGTACCCTGCACTCTTGGGAAGCCTGAGATGGCGGCGAAGCCAGTGAATCTCGCAGCCTGGCTATCTTCATCCAGAGCAAACCTCACATAGTGATGTGCCTTTCTGTAAAGGGCATCTGTGACCTCCCTTATGCATCTACGTTTTGGGGCTGTGAGATGCCACCGAGGTCCCCTTTGGATCCCTGGGACAACCCACAGGCAAAGAAATTGAGCACGGTGGTCACCTTTAAAGCCTTGGGCAGGGGATTGCCTCCAACTCCATGGGGCTTCAGGTCTTCACGAAGAATGGGACAGATGTGATCTACCCTAGCTTGGGACAGGCGCAGATGTGCCCAACATTGTCTTTCACTCATAAGAGAGTCTTCTCCAGTACACCCTAGGTCTGGCAATTTGCCTCTGTTATCTGGGTCTCTCCTCCTGCCCTTCTTGTTCTTGCTCTGGTTCTCCTTGATCCTGGACATCAGGTGGGTCCTCCTGGTGGAGCTGTGCTCTGCATCGCCTCTCCCTCCTTCCCCTCTTCCATTATATTAGAGTTCTCAAAAAGGCAGCATTGAGCCCTGGATCCATTTTTGCTTTTGCCTTTTCTCTGAAATGAAACATTGATGAGTAATGGGTCCAGGTATTGGATCTCACCATCTGTTACCCATAACAACTATAATGGTCTACAGTGGTTGCTGCCCTACTTGTATTGTTGCTGACGCTGCCTTGTCTTTGAGTCGCTTCCACCCACATTGAGGTGACCAAGATTCCATCCCAGAAACGTAACATCTGAATCCCTCATTGCTATGAGAAGGTTTGAATGACAAGCGCTACCTAACCTGGCCCAGTGCTCCAATCTTTGATCTGATATTTAAATGAACAATCAGTTCCTGATGATTAATGAATGGATGCCCTTTGGCCAGTTAGGAATGACAATTCTGGAGGGCACCTGACTGGCCTCCATTAATGCAATGCCATATTTGTTGTACCTGTGTCTCCTCCCTAATTGCCTGCATTCCCAAATTTTACATTCCAAAGTGTTAATGCTGATATGTAGTGAATGTGACATTAAGCCATTGACTTCTGAATATTCCTGTTAAAGGCTGATAAATTGGCTTCCAATAGTTTTCTTCGCAAGGAGGTCTCCCTCCTTTCTCTCTAATCAGATTCTAGTTCACTCTTGCACCACCAGCAAGTTAGTGGGCACCCCCAGAAAGGACCCCTTAGCCCAGCAGTGTGGTCTCCCACACAACCTCAGACCCCTCTCATTAAGATTTGCTTCTACTTTCGATTTATAACTGGGTCATAACTCCAGTACTGCAAGGTGGTGGTCCTGCATTACTATTTCAAAACGAGCTTCAATGATTCCTCTCTCACTGTCCATGTCCCCAATATCTTTCTGGAGCCTCAAGATGTGAAGATAGAGCTCCCTCCTGCTATTCTTCAGCCACCCCCCCCAATAATACTGGATGCCATTGTTGTTGTGTTGGACAGTCCTATCCTCTCCCTTGAGCCCATCACTACTGAAGCACCCATGACCCATGTGGACCTCCACCCTCCCCAAAGGAGGCTGTTTGCATGGTTACCTACTGAGGTGAACCTCCACCCGAGGAGAGCTTCACATTCACCCGCCGCCCTACCCCACCACCTCACCTTTATTACTTGTTCCCCAAATACAGACAGCAGATGTCTCCCATTGCCATCACCATACCATCTTCAGCACAGTGCAGAGACAGACAAGTCCATGCACAGCGCCTTGGAGACAGCCCTGCATACCAAGCTGTGCATTATTCCTACTGAGCACACAGCCCTTGCCCCTCCCTGGAGCTGCAGTACACTGTGCTCCCAATGAAGACTCCTGAAACATGCCTGCTGCACACGATGACTGTCTCCACTATCTGATGCTGACTGTGATGTCCACAGAGCCGCAGGCGTGTCTGTACTCTCTGACTGTTTTCCACACAGCCCCAGGAGTGGCTCTACTCTCTGGCTCCTCACTGTAAGGACTTTGACTTTCACAGAGTTCTCCATTACCCTCAAGGCTGAAGACAACATTGTCTCCTTTTCCAATCCACCCCCGCCCTCCCTTATCAGTCTGCATGTGACCCATCCCTCTTGTGGCATACTAACCATCCCCCCACTTCCTATTCCAAAGTCTGCATGCATTCCCTCCCATTTATACATGTGGTACCCCTTTCACCCCTTGTTTGTCAGCGTTTCATGTACCCTTGTTGGGTTCCAGCTTCCCACCCCTCAGTCAACCCTTTGCCTCCCATCGCTCACCCTCCTCATCCACCTCCTTGCAAAGCCTTTCTGCCCCTCTGCCTTCCATCATGCCCCTTCCCCTTGCAAATTCTTCCTTTGCCATTGCCCCCATACGTTCTCCCTTCCCCATCCCCCAAACCCGTTGCAAAGCTTCTCTTCCCTATTGCTCCCATATGTTTTCCTTTCACCACCCACCCCCCCAAACCACTTTCCCGGTTGAAATGCTGGTTTCTGAACGCTCAGCCTTGTAAAGGTACTGCTGCACAGTGGTGTCCTTCTGGACAATGGTAACACCCAATGGGACCAGGCCACCCCTACAACTAATCCCTGGTCGCAATACTGGTCAGCGTCTAAAGTTGAGCCCTGCCTGTGTACTACTGCACAGTGGTGCTGTTGTGGCTACAGAGGCAAGCACTGGGAGGGCACAGCCCTACAGCCCCAGCAGTGTGGTGTTCCAGCGGCACTGTAACAAGACTGGCACAGCGCTATTGTGTTTCACTTGCCTCAAAGTTGCAAGTGAAGTGAGGTCCAATGTCTTTTAAACGAGGTTCAGACCGATGTGATTTCCTGCTGGCGTGGCATAAGAGTGGAAGGCAATTGATTGATTAGGCAAAACTGATTCTGGCAAGATGCTAATTTAATGAGCATTCATGTTAATGAATACAAATGGTGTTCATGCTGCTGCCCAGTGGCATATCCAACTCTCCATTAACCTGCCATCAGGAATCAGGAGAATCACAAACTACTTTTATGCCAGCGGATTTCCGATTTTTGGCCTCCGGCTAAATTCTCCACTCCTACCCATCGTGGGCAGGATGGGAGAATTCCGCCCTACAACTCCATACAAATTGAGCTAATGCAAAAAAAATCTACTTCTTTCTGATCAGTCTATAATCTCCATGATGGACAAAACAAAATTTAAATAAGCAAACTCCAAAGTGATTTTAAGATGATTTACTTTTCACAATTTCTAAACAAGTTTTCCCTTTCTTCGCTTCCTGTACTTCTCTCAAATGCAACCTTCCAACCAGAATCAAAGAAGCTCATCCTGTGCTGCCAGAAGGTTCATTAGGCTGAGGTTATCTTCCTTTCACAATAGTTTGATCCTGGGAGGGAGTTACTGCTGTCTGCATCTCTGAAGCTTGTGTCCAAGAAAGCAAGGTATGGTTTTCCATGTGCCAGTTGTGTGGTGTTTGGAAGGGAATGGCCAGATGCCTGACATATGCTTCTAGCCTGAGAAATGACAGTTCATGCACTTTTCCTTAAATCATATGATTCTACTGGACATAGGATCTGAGTCGTGACTGATTTGCAGGTTTGTTGGTATAATGGCATTTACCACATCCTGAATGCATTGATAGACACCAAACTGCATGCGGGTCCTGAATCCGGAATAAAGTTTGCTGTCTAATCTGTCCTTTATTGCCAACAGTGCATTGATCTATCCTGCCATGGAGGAGGAGACATCAACCTATCTTGGGTAACTTCTGAGGTTGTAACTTGAAATAGATTCGAGTTAGGTTGCCATGCTTTTTGTAAAACCCTGCTACAACTAAAAGCTTCCCTGATGCTCCTGCAAATGATGGCTGTTGATTTATCGAGCACAACTGTGAGTCTACCTCACTTGTGCAGAGACTTTTCTCAGAGTTTGCAGAGTGTATAACAATGTTCCTCGAATATCAATCCTTTCAGTTGATTGTCAATGAGTTCTGAATTCCTCAAATCTGAAGGACTGGGCAGTCTTCTGGCTCAGTCACCAATGGGAAGAAGGTACTTCCACACACATTGTCCGCTCTTTCAGCTCCCTTGTACTCTGTGGATCAACAGGTGCAACTCCTTAATAACACTATCTGATATTCTCCAGTTGAACTGGTATGTGAGACTGAGAAAGAATGTGGAAAAGAAGGATAAATGGAACAGTTTGGAGTAGAGGATCATGGACATGACTTTACTTCTATGGGCACAATAAGTTCTCTAGGAGCAGCTTCATAATACTTACTCCTTCATCATCATCCTCATCTTCCTGATCAATGTTATCATCATAGTCCACCTGCTTCTCCTCTTTGTCCACCATTACTATTTCTGCAGGAAAGGAGGATACAAGCTAAAACTGGGTGAGCATAACTCCCTTGAGATTAAGGAGACAGAAAAAGTCTGGAACTCAGGTCTTTAAATTTCCATTTAAAAATCATCAGCCAAAGTGATAGTTTGTTTTTGATCCAAAGTGATAGCCTTTTATTGACATACATAGAACTGATTTTCCACAGCCGAGCTAATGAATAGCTTTCACACCATTCCTGCTGGACAATTAGTTTTCAATAGTGTTGTCATAACCAACAGCTTTACTTTTGTAATCCTGCATTTGTAGAAGTTGCATGAATGGAGATCTCTGAGAAATAGTAGAACTGCAGTAATTAAATTATTCAATTCTTAAGAATTGCAGTGATTAAATTATCTCACCCTCAAAACTTACTGTCAAAGCAATTGCTGCAAGGAGGATCTCAATTTTCATGAAATTATTCTGATAAATATTTGTGGGGAAGAGTTAGCGCTTTGGGTGCAATCAGGAAACTTGGCATAAATTGTATTTGATATTGTGCAAGTGAGCTTATATTTCAAGTTTTCACAAAATCCATTTACACAATCACAAATGTAAAATCTTCTGTGACCCAGTGTAATCAGTCAGAATAATAGGACATAACTGTTTTTTTCCCATTTGCATTAAAAAAACATTCATTCATGTATTTAAGAGTGGTGACTTGGTACATACAGCTGAAAATGGGATTACACAAAAATAAGCATTTTTATTGAGGGTCTCTCTCTACCTCTGAGTAAGCTGATTTGCTCATTTCATTGCTGTACGTTAGTCAGTTTCTTGATAAATTCAATATTTTATTATGCAAAAACGTTAAGATGTACTTAAACACTCACACACAAGTGTGGCCAGCAGAAATTCATTATTCTCAATATCCCATAATAATTCTCTTAATTTTTGGGAAGGCTGGCTATAACTAATGGAGTGTCCCAAGGATCAGTGCTTAGGCCTTAGCTATTTGCAATTTATATGAACAATTTAGATAGGGGACAGTAATATATTCCAGGTTGCTGATGATACAAAACTTGATAGGAAAATAGACCTTGAGGAGAGCATAATGAAGCTTCAGAGGGGTATAGACTGGCTAGGTGATTGGGCAAGAAAGTGGCAAATGGAGTGCAATGTGAAATTATCCACTTTGGGAAGAAGAATAAAAATTCAGATTTTTCTTAAAGGTGAGAGAGTAGTAAATGTTGGGATTAAAAGAGATTTGAATCACAGAAATTTGACATGCAGGGACAGTAAGTAATGAGGAAAGCAAATGGTACGCTGGTCTTTTGCAAGAGGTTGGAGTGTTAAAGTAAGGAAATCTTGATGCAATTATATGTGACTTTGCTGAGACCAAATCTGGAGTATTGTGTACAGTTATGATCACTTACCTAAGGAAGGACATACTTGGTGGCAAATTCTCTCTCTGTCGGGAGAGCTGGGCAGGAACGGGTGTACACACAGCCAATCGCCACCCGTGATCGGCTGGGCACCACTATTTTACATGGACGGGCCAATTAAGGCCCGCCCAGTGTGACGTGCACCCGGACCCGCTAAGCGCTCCCTGTCTGGGTGGGGGGAGGTGTGGGGGCATGGGTGGTTGCTTGAGTCGGGGCCTGTGCTCTTTCGCGCATGTGCATGAAAGAGCACAAAAATCTCTCTGAGGCACAGAGTTGCCTCAGGGAGATTAGTTTAAGTTCAGAAAAATTTAATAAAGGAAAAAAAATACTTAAAACATGTCCCCTCATGTGAAACTGTCACAGGAGCTGGGACATGTCTTTGAATTTTATTTTATTTTTTTCCAAACCTTTAAAAACCTTCATGAAACCTCACCCCACTCATGGATGAGGCTGCATGAAAAATGCGAAGGCCGCCTGGGCTCTTTGCCTGCCCACCAACCTTAAGGTTGGACGGGCAGCTCAGTTTATTGTTTTAATTGATAGTTAACTGGCCTTAATAGGCCTTTGACAGTTTGGTGGATGCCCGCCGATCTGAAAATCCGAGTGATGTGCAGTGACCTTGGGACGCATGACCGACATCACCACGCGTCATTTTGTGCCTCGGTGAGCGGGCCCCGCCCCCGCTTACTGAGCCGAACATTCTGCCCTTGGAGTAGATAGGGGGTATAACATTCAAATGATTCCTGGGATGAGAGAGCTGTACTATGAGAGAGATTGAGTACTTAGGGCCTATATCCCCATAAGTTTAGAAGAGAGGAGTACTTTTATTGAAACATTTCAAATTCTTAGAGGGCATGACAATATGGTTGCTGTTGCACCTGGTCAGAGAATTTAGAATGAGGGGTCATTGTCTCAGGATAAGAGGTTATGATCATTGGGTCAGAAATTCACCTCTGCAATGCTGCCTCCAGGGGAGACCCAGTGCTGTTTTGTTCGGGCACTGCACTAGCATTCCTTAAAGTGCCAGGCACCCAAATTGCAGATAAGATACTTTTTAAGAAATACAACTGCACAGTCTTTTGAGGTTCGCTGGAGTGTTTTGGTGATGTTATGCTGAGTTCCAGAAGATGTTACTGCATACCAGCAGGGAAGGCAGAGGAGTAGGTGACTAGTCTATGCAAACGCTGCAACAGGTATGAGGGCAGCAAAGTTAGTGTCTCTGGCAAACAAACTTTCCTTTCCCCCTGGTCTGGCTGGAATCCACGTGTACCTGGATCACACACCACGTGCTGATCCAAACGTTATACTTGGCTCCAAGGTATGGGCAAGTGCCAGTAACTGGGCTGGTAACTGCAGGTATCAGATAAAATGACATGACTTCTTCATCAGTGCTGTGCTTTGGCTCTCATTTCTCTTCCTCAGGACCTATATCTGAGTAGGTGGCAGTTCTTTGACGAGTAATAACAGCAGGATATCAAAATGTTGACAGGGGTTGGGGTGGAAAGCAAGAAGTCCATGGTCACACTCTCAGCAGTTTGCTAATCATACCAGATAGCAGGATGAGGATATGCCTGGAGTTGAGCACAGGCATAAGACAGGAACATATAGTCAACTTCAATGCTCTCAGTGATGCCAAATGCCCCATCACAGCTGCCCCCATGATGCTGAGGGCCATCTCCTCCACAAGGCTCAGAAGATGCAGGAGTCCTTTTTCCTGCATGTCTGCTCTGCTCCTGTGTATTGCATGTTCCTTGGCCAGGAAGTGAGGTGGCACAATATAAGTGATCGTATAACACTGTGCTTGGGTGATGTACAGCTGGAAGAAGGTGGAGGTAGCCAGAGGTGCAGGGCCAAGGAGAGGTGGGTGCAAACGGGGCCCAGGTTCTAGTTGAGGGGCGCTGGGGGGAAGGGGTGGCAGGGCTCATTAGCCGAGTAACCTTCTGAACAGCAGCAATCATTGGCCCAGTAGGGCATGTTAGATTCCCCAGTCCTTCCTTTTCTTGCCTACTTCCTTATGGGTTTCTGTTTGGTTGTTTTCAGACTCAGGTGCTGCTTTCTTCCCTGGCTGGTGCCTAGAGGCTGCTGGAGTGCAAGGTAAGTACCTGTCCATTTACTTTACTCCCCTCCCAATGTCTTCTCTGAGCCCAGAAGCCCTCCCCCAGTCCAGTTCCTCGATGATGGTGTCTGTGGCCCAGGGCCCTTCTCCTCCTGACCTCAAAGTGATATGAGGTTGTGTGAAAATGCATTCACTGATGCTGAGCATCATGTGAGGTCATTAGACTTCTTGTGGCACTGATGCCAGGACCTTGGGCCTAGACTCCCAGGAGTTGACCTCCTTGGTCACATGCCCTCACTCCTTTTCAAGACTGATCCTTGAGGGTCTGCTGCCCCTATGTAACCATGGCCTCACTTCTCCTGCCCACAGCCATCATTAATGCCTCCAGTGCTGCATCCATAACCACAGCATCCTGTCCCTACCCTGGTGCTGCGATTTTCCACCTTTTGAATTCCACAGTATTATTCAGTGCAACTTCTCTTTAAGAGGACAGCTTGCCTTTAAGAGCACTGCCTACATATATGCATTGAACACAATGTTGACCGGTCCCTTGCTGAGCGCAAAGGCAGTCAGCAATGAGGAACCTGCTCCTCTCTGAGTGATAATCAGACAAATGAGGTGAAACTGCTAAGTTTGTATGCTTCCCACCTTCAACAGTACCAGCTTGGGCAGATCACAAATCTCAATTCTGTTCTCCAAAAAATTAGGGCAAATTAGTTTTTAGCCCAAAGGAACATAGGCTTGAATTTTTTCCTTGTCGGGTGCACGCTATTGGAGGGCTCGTGAGCGGTTGGGAAACGGGCCCCTGCCCGCGATTTCACGCTGGCTCGCCAATTAATGTGAAATGCGCACTGAAAAGCTCAGCGCTGCCAGGGTGGGGGCAGGAAGAGGGCGGGCGATGACATCGCCACGGACGCGCATGAGCTCCCTGAAGGTAGACAGCTGCCTCAGGGAGCTGCAGACCTGCAAATAATAAAATAAAGCATAAAAAAGTGGAAAAAATGTCCATGCAGCATAATCAAGCACCTGAAAGCATAGCTCATAAAAATGCAGCCTCCAGATATTTATTTTAATTTTATTTCCTAACGGAGATTTCATTCTGCCCTTGGATGAGGTTTCATGAAAAATATAAAGGCCTCCTGGCCGATTAGCCCATCCTCCAACCATAAAGTTGGACAGGCCATGAAAAATCACATTCAATTGCGCCGTTAATGGGCTTAATTGCCGTCTTAATTGTAGGTGGGCGCTCGCCGAGCAAAATATCACGTGAGTGCATGATGACATCGGGACACTCACCTGACGTCATCTCATGAGATTTTACGCCCAATCGGGTCAGGTGCATGCCTGCCGACAGGACGTAAAATTCTGCTCACAGGAACAGGGGTAGGCCTTTTATCCCCTTAAGCCCATTCAATGAAATTATGGGCAGAATTTTTCCATCAGTGTGCGGGGGTGGCGGGCAGGATACACACACTGACACGCAATATGACACGCGGTGACGTCGGGTGTGCGCCCCAATGTCACCGCGTGCCATCACAATATTTCGGTGGGCGGTGCACAACGATGTCCATTGTGCGACCGCCATTAATTAACCGGCCACTTAAGGCCCTTGAGGTTCCAATTGACCTGGATTTTAAGGCACCCGTGCGATCTTCGGCTTGTCGCACAGGCGCAACGGGCAGGCATGTATCAGAAATTTGCATGAAGCCCATCCACGGGCGGGAGAAGAGGGCTCGGTGGGTTCGTGAATCCATTTAAAAGTTATTGCTCAGAAGTTAGTGAAACTTGCCTGTGTGAGGCGGAAAATTTGCAGACGCATAACAGCTGCTTGGACTGGGCTCATAACCTTCAGGTCAGCACTTTTTAGTGAGGATTTGTTTTGGGGCCTGTAGGTTTCAGAAAGCCTTCCTGAGCCTGGGAATGGGAAGTGATCTCTCCACTGGAGGCACCTCACCTAAGGAGGAAGGGAGGGCTAGAAGTTGAGGGAGGCCAGGAGTGCACATTCAGCTTCCAGGAGAGCCACCTTTGGGAGGACAGGTGCAGGGCCAAGATGTAGTCCAAGGTGGAAGCTGCCGCAGAAGACACCACTATCCTGCTGCCAGGGTAAACAGGCGGTGAAGCAGTTACCTTAATATGTTTGACGTGCAGTGCCAAAGGAGTCTTTGTCTCTCAAGAGAGACAATCAACATTATCTGTCAGATGATTGGTCCAGAGGTCTCAGCTAACTATGCGGGTGGACACCCCATGCCAGTGGCTCGAAAGGTCTCAGCTGCCCTCAACTTCTATGCCTCTGGCTCCTTCCAGGGCTCGGTGGGGGATCTTTGCAGTGTCTCCCAATCAGCTGTCAACACTTTTGTCAAGCAGGTTACAGATGCTCTGTTCAGACATGCATTGACCTTCATCCACTACCGTTGGGACGAGGCCAGCCAGACACAGTGAGCCAGAGGCTTTGCCGTGATTGCTGGGTTCCCCCATGACCAGGGTGCAATAGACTGCACACATGTGTCCATCAAGGTGCCAGCCGGTGAGCCCGGTGCCTTCATCAACAGGAAGGGCTTCTACTCCATGAACGTGCAGATAGTGTGTGACCACAGGATGCAGATTCTACAAGTCTGTGCAAGGTACCCAGGCAGCTCCCATGACGCCTACATCCTCAGGTGCCAGGGCTCTTCAGTGCTCCAGCCGGGCTGGATGGATGGCTGCTGGGTGACAAGGGCTATCCCCTCAGAAGGTGGCTCATGACGTCTCTCTGCCATCCAAGAACAGAAGCTGAGCAGCAGTATAATTGAAGTCACGCCTCCATAAGGGCTGTGATGGAGAGAACCATCAGTCTTCTCAAAATGTGCTTCCGATGCCCGGACCGCTCAGGGGGCGAACTCCAGTACCCCTCAGATCGTGTGTTGCTGATAGTGGTTGCATGCTGCACTCTCCACAATCTTGCGCTGGAAAGAGGGGATGCTGTGGAAGAAGAATATGTAGATGGAGTGGCTGCAGTTGAACATGCTGAGTCCAGCAGTGAGTCCAAGGATGAGCACACACGGGGAAATGATGAGGGGCACACACTGACCCAGGTTTACTCCAGGGAGGCAGGGACACCCGGGATGCTCTAATTCAAGGAACCTTTAGCTAGCACAGCACATATGGATCTCCAACACAAGTCTGGCGTGCAACTTCCATCCTGGAGACATTAGTGCAAAATTGGTCTGGAAAGGAGCATTGACGATGGGCCCAGCCAATAAATGTAAATGATACACAGATCACTCTTCAAATCTCAGGAATCCACTTGCCCAAGAAAAGAAGCACCCCCACCCATTTTAGACAACATAAATTTAATGCTGTAACAAAAGTTTCTTGACATAACAAAAAAAAATGGTGTTGCACTTCAGACACAATCCAAAAAGACTCATGGGGGGTCAACAAAATACCACCAGTGATGAACCCGAGGTGTGCCTAAAGTGCCTTCATTTTACATTTGTGGGTGCTACATCATTGTGGTGCCCCCTTGCTTGCACTGGCATCTGAGACAGACTGCTCTCTCTGATGTCCTCTGGCCCGCCGAGCCTGTGCTGGCTCCACCTGGGAGGGAGCTGTTAGCTCCACAGCTGGCATCTCCCCAGTTGTCACAGCCTCATTGGGTGCCACGGCCACTGGCAGAGGGATGGAGGAGCTGACATCCTTATCTGGAGAACCCTGAGAGGCATCCACAGAGACGACAGGCAGCTGCTCCACCGACATGAGGTCAGTTTGGCCCTCCCTGCTCACTGTAGATGGATGGGCACTGAGGTGAGATACCTGGTGCCCAAACCACTGCCCACACAGGGACTGACCACATGAGGTCAATGCCCCTGTGAGGGATTGCTAGTCTGAGCACAACCCCAAGAACCCTTGGAGCTGCCTCTTCATGAGAGTCACCACTCTCTCCATAGAGGAATCTTGGCCCTCAGCCGTGAGGCTCAACGCATTGGCTATGGTCCACGTAGATTTCTCCACCACTGACACCAAGCCCGACTCACGCCTTCATGAAACCAGTTTGCGATCGTCTGCTCCGCTTGTCAATGATGGCCTGTGTTTCCCACCACCATAAATTGGGAACCTAATTTCAATACTTTAGCATCTCATTATAAGCCCTGCTTGCCGGAATCATCCCTCCACAGTGGATCTTCTGGGTACATCGGCATGATTTCATGCCAAAGTGTTTCATAACTGTACATAAGTGACATGTTGGACTGCACTTTGCTCGAGACTTCGAGGATTTTTTGCCTACCTTGCTTTGGGCAGCACTCGCAATCATCAGCGCCAGGCTTCGGAGACAGAACCACATTACTTTTAGGGGGATCATAGGCAGGTTTCTACCTACCGTACCAGCCATAAGGCAGGCTTTTCAATGGCTGCAGGGCCAGGGCTTTTTTGGGAAGGGGGAAAGGTGGCCTCAGGTAAAGGGAAAGGCTGCAGGGTGAGGGTTCTACTGGGGAAGGGGGGATCCCAGGATGTGTGTGGGGGCACAAGTTGATCTATGCAAGTGGCCTCAAGATGGTGAGGGCTGAGGAGGCAGCATCCTCATGGCCGACCTCCTGTGTGCAGTATTGGCACTGACCACTTCTGTCATCACCTCCCAAGCCTGAGTGGTGAGACTGATGGGCCTCCTGTGGCCAGAGCGGGGGTAAAGGACATCGTGGCGGGCTTCCACTGCATCCAGAAGGCCTTTCAGGGATGCGTTACTGAATTGTGGGGCTGCACTCTTCATGGCTTTCACTGAAGCAGTCATGGGCTGCAAACATTGAGAACTGTGCACATGGCTGTAGTGAGTCAGCGGCGAGGCAACAGCATATTGGGCAAATCGGAGGCTGCTCGTGAGATAGTGTGTTTCCTGTGGCTGCATAATTAATGAGGTGGGAATGGGACGATACAGCGTGAAAACCTGCCATTGCGGCCAGTGGGTAAAACTACATTTTTCTTGCCCGCTACTGCACTTTGTGTAAATCTGGGATGATTCAGTCATTGATTGTATTTAAGACTGATTTTGTTAGGCACTAAGGGAGGGTGGGGACAGGGCAAGAGAAGGATTTGATGTGAAAGTTCAACCATGATCCTATTAAGGTGGAGTAGGTGTAGGTGCTGTATGACCTACTCCTGCTCCTAATCTTATGTTTTTATGTTCATGTACTGATTTCAATCTAGATCATGTCCAGTTTATGAGTGTGACTGGTTTCCAGAAAGATGATTTCTAAATCAGGTGTAAAGATCATAGATGTAACTTGTGCATGAGTTTCATCTGAACTGTGCTGATGAAGCAAATGAAAACAAATGGGAAACACTGCCAGTGGGCAGAATATTACACTCAGCATGCGGGCAAATGCCAGACATCCCAAGCGTAAAATGACATGTGATGACCTTAGGCGAGCATCCCGACGTCATCGCGCATTCTCACAATATTTCATTCAGCGGGTGTGCGCCAGAATCGGCTGCACACCTACTGGCAATTGAAAGGCTTATTAAAATCATTAAGAAGCTAATTAAATTCAAATTTACACTGTCCACCCAACCTAACGGTCCACAGGAAGGATGAGGTTTCCTAGAGCAAATAAACATCAAATAAAAATTTTATTTTTGAATTAAAAGCATGTCCCAGCTCCTATGAGAGAGTCACATGAGAGGACATGTTTTATCACGATTTTATTTCCTTTATTTTTTTTAAACAGCGCTTCATCTCCCTGGGGCAACTCTGTGCCTCAGGGAGATTGAATCGCTCTTTTGTACGCATGTGCGAAGATTGTACTAGGCCCGCTCACCATCCTCCCACCTACTCTCACAGGCAGCGCTGCTGCTCATGATCCTCGCTGGGCGGGCCTTAATTGTCCTGCCTGAGTAAAATCACGTGCAGACCCGATCGCCAGTGGCGGTTGGTTCCTTGACCACTCCTACCTGACCCCGCCAAGTACCCCAGCCAAGGGCAAAATCCTGGCTAGTGTGTTTCTTAATTGCTTGCCCAAAGAAATGTCTTCCTTTAGGGACTGGAGCTTTTTGCAACAAAATGCGGTTCTCATCATTTCTAATTCATTGCCGGTGTTTAAATTGACAAATTAAAATTTATAACAAAAGCATTCTTATTGTGCTATGAGGCAACGAGATGTGGTTTGTGTTAGAGTAACCCAAACTTTCAGCTTTATTGAACCAATGCACTCATTTTTATTAAGTGTGACATCATTCACAAGCTGCTCTCTAATGTGAGGTTGCTTCAAACCAGGGCCTACTTGTCCAACTTTGAAGGAAGATTCTGTAATGAAGTGAAACTATACAGCACATGGTTTGATTAGTTATGTGATGGTGGGCGGGGGTGGACTGTTTCAGTAACGTAGAGCCTTAAGAAACACGTGACCTCATTACCTTCTTATAAATTTCTTATAGAGAATAGGTATGCTGCAGACGTCAGTGGCCTTGTCTGTGCTAACATATCTCATCAGAACAGTGCATAGTTTGAATAATAAGAAACCCAAAATAATGTTTGCTTAATACTGCTCCCCTACATTTTTAAAACAGGCCATTTTATTAGTGCCTTATGTGATATAGCTGTCCCTCATGGATAAGGAGTGTGCTTTAGGATTATCAACACGTTTGTACCATTGTTGATCTGTCAAAATGTTGCTTTGTCTTGCTGCTGTGATTAGAATGATCATAATTAAGATTCACTCACTTGACATCTGAGAACCTAGTGTAGACTTTGAGAGTGATTAAGTGAATGCACACAAGGCATGCTGGGAAGGAGCACAGGGGTAGAAAAGAAATCCTATTCTCTGGCTTTTTTACTGTTTCAGAGAATTGAGTAATCAAAACAAGTTAGCACCAAACAAAAAAATACAAAAGAACTAGTTTAATAGTGAATTGAAAAATCCATAATTATGCCTGTCTCAATTAATTTCAGTTTCTTTGAAATTGCTTTTGATGATCAAAAATTAGTACTCTTTTAAATAAACACACTAAATATGGCACTATTGCAATTACATGTCCTTTACTTTATGAGATTCCTCTATTTGAACTCATGTTCTAACTTTTCATGTCAGTCACTAAGTCAATATAAACAGAATGTTTTGATTTTGTAAAATTCTGAGTTTTTTGTGCGCTCACATAGGAAGGAATAAATAAGTGGCCTGATTTTTAAAAATATTTTATAATCTATTAATGAGATCAAATGGAAATGGTAGGATGAAGGCATTTTGTGGAATCCAGTGCTCATTTTTATATTCAAGGATAAAAGGATTACCTTTATCAATGTGTATACTTTTTGATACTTGTCAGAAATGCATTCATGTTGCAACAAACATTTAAATGAAGTTTTTTTATTTAAATTATTACAATCAAAAATTATGTGGACAATAAGGATTGGCATTTGTAGCATTTAAAAAAACTATCCAGCTGTTGTTTGTATATTGAGCAGAATGCGCAATAGAAATGTGCTTAAAAATTCAAAGTTGCTCCCTTCACATGACCTTTGTGCAGCTAGCTGTTCAAAAAACATGAGCAGCACGTATAAACAAAATTGAACAAAAAAAATGCCGATTCAAAGAGCTTTTGAAACCAAAACTCAACTTAAAAGCCAGAGAAATCAAGGTACCTGAAGAAAGGGTCTTCATCATATCCTGCTGCCACATCAGCTTTTGACACACCAGACTGTAATGATTTATCCAGCTGTTTGAATTTTACACTGTAACATACAAAACTACTATTGATTTTGGCAAATCCATCCTAGCTCATTTGTTTTTGATTCTTTCCTCTGTGTTGTGACAAACCTCTTCCATGTCTATACAAAGCTATAAATAACCTCAGGCTAATACAGGAAAAGTCTAATGATGTGTAAAAAAAAGCAATAGCAATTGTGTAAGAAAGCAATGCGGTTTGAATAATCAGGCTGCATTACTGAGTGAAAGCAAACATCAATCTTACGTCTTCAAGGAGATGCAAACTAACTGTCTAATAATGTATTGTTTTTTTGTCCCCTCTGATCATGCCTTCTCTCCTATGTTTTTCTCTAAATCATTGTTACCGCCCGCAAAGATAAGCTTGCAATACGCAGAATGAGAAACCTGCAGGAATTAACCCACCAGGTGCCTAACTGCTGCTGTACTGCTTCATGCCATTTCTTAAGAAAAAACTGGGAAATAATAGCAATAAAAATAAATTGCAATATATAGAACATTTTAGTCAAATTAATAACATATAGTATACATAGCAGCTAGGAGATGTAAATAGAAGGTTATCAGTTCTGATGTAGTGAGGTGGTATAACAATAGTTTCAATCTATTCATTGCTGCGAGGTCTGTACCATTGAAAAAATATTTTGACACCTTAATGACTTCAAAATTATACAAATGTCTTTATATTATAACTGTAAGAAACATGCAATACTGAAAGCATAAATGCAAAGCTAATGAATGAACAAAATAGTTACTAAACATTTGTTTCCTGACAAAATCTGTGGCCTGTACATATAAGATAAAGTTGGCCAAAGTAATCAGGGGAACTACATTTAAGTTGAGAACAAAGTGCCTACTGTTTTAGTTTTTATTTAAGTTGACAGTCCATAGTGAGCAGGGTAAAAATGTTCATAATAGTATAACAAAGCAAATGAAAGCAGTGAACGCAGAGGAGGGAGCTGCATAGGAAAGATGGTTTAAAGGAACGTTAACTTCTGTACCTGGATATTGTTATTTCAGCTAAGTTTGCTTCCTCTATCTGTGTAGTTATAAAGCAACCTTTTCGCCTTTTTTAAAATTATTACTTTGCAACAACTATCTCGGAGGAAGGTCTCTTGGGAGCAGTCACCTCACTGTCATCAATACTTGTGAGGTTTGTGCACAATTTGGCGAAATCCCCAATGTTCTGCTCAAAGGATTAACTGGCCATTCATTTCATTGATAGTTATTGGATTTTCTGCTGTGCACAAAGTAGCTGTTGTGTTTGTTTACCTAATAAAAATTGCCAAATGTCAAAGTCATTCATGAAGCATGTTAAGATATTTCTGCAACCTGATGGACCTGATGAGGCTGTACATAAATGTGACCCTTTCTGTATTACTCCATTTTAGAGGTCATAGTGATAATTGATAATAATGATGTCTTAGAACATCCAATAACAAATTTCACTAGTTTCTCTTGTGCAAGGAGTTACTTATTTCTAAGATTTTAAGATGATACATAAAACCTTCAGATACTAAACACGTCAACACAACAATCCCCTCTGTATCTGCACACTGTAATATGTTTCAGCACCACCAAGCACAATATAATTCCAAATTGCTTCTCTTGCATAGTGATATGAATTTTGATTAATTGACACACAATACAAGAAAAACCAACTGCTGATCCTAATAGGGCCAACATTTAACATTTTCAAACAAATTCCCTAAAATTCATCACCTTCATTGGGGTATCAGTTATATTTATTAGGGCACTGTTTTCTGGAATTGGCCAGCTCAAAAGCAGCTTCTCCTGAGCTTTTCATAAGTTTGTTAGATCTTAGAGAGGAACCAATAACCATTAAGTAAAATATTTCTCCCATTGAAATGTTTTGTCTTGCTACAGTAATACAATACAGATGATAGGTATTTCCTTTCTTTATACTCTGGTTTCCCTTAATTAAACACTTATCATGGTGATGCTTGAGCTAATAGAAGAAAATCTGCAAATGAGATTCAATAAGAAGCAAATCTGAAATAAATACATAATATGATTCAAACATATTGCTAATAATAAACTGCTGGTTTCCACAGACTAAATTGCAAGAGGCAATTTTGACTTTCGGTGATTATGTAAAACAGGTGATATTGATTTAGCCACCGGTTTTACAGTTCTCCTGGTTTTTAATTCTTTTGAAGCCAGTGGAACTAAAATTTGGGGGGGGGGGGGGGGTTGGTGGGAGGGGTGGGATGTGTAGATGGCAGCTGGGTTTATATCAGGCAGTTTACAGTAACACCTAAAGTCAAAATTACACTTTTGTATATTGAATTGTCACAATGTTTATCACCTTGCAGTTAATATAAGTACAATAATAAACAAAAAAATAACTTTGTGTAAAATTAGCACAGTTTGAAATGTCACACTACTGGATACTATCATGCCAATATACTATTCCAGCAATGAACATCCATTTGCTGGTGCATATTCCGCAAAATCAAACTACTACAACGATAAAACTGCAATTTATTTTAATAATTTTTGTGAACTCTTACATGTGGTTACATTGTAGCATCCTGATAAAGCGAGGCAAAATAGAGCTCTTGATAAAACATCAAGGTCATTTTTTCTATCTGAGGAGATAAAGGGTGCTGGACATTTGGAGGTCGAAATTGAAAGGTTTGCTTGATAGTTACATCAGTTGTAGTAACATGGTCAAACCTAACCAGGCACCAAATTCAGAGCAAACTGCCAACAGAGGAGGGCCTGTAACCCTCAACAACAAGAATTTGTAACAGTTTCTATTAGACTACCGAAGAATTTGCCTGGAAGCTCAGTTTGAAAGATCCGTTCATCTGCAGTCAGAATGGTGAGATGGTGAAACAAGAGCCAGTTATATGAGGTACGTAATACAATAATGGATAAATTCACTGAGGCTAGAAAGTGATACTTTGATGAAAGTGAGTGAGCTGCTCCACTTTTCATGCTTTTCATATTTCTGTGTACACAAAATTGCTTCCACTAGTTGAGGGAATCAAAGGATTGGGCAATTCAAGAGCTCATGAAGGCAAATATAGAAATGATGTTTTACTATTAAAAACAATATCACCAGATTCTGGTCCACAGCATACTACGTGATCCAGAGAATAAGAATGAGTGCTAAATTCATTCTCATTTCATTTCAGTATCAATAAGATACCATTCAATTTCAACAGAAAATATTTTTTCCAGTTATAAACAAAGTTTTAGAAATGTAATACGAAAGCATGTATGAACAGAATGTACTAAATATTGATTTACTGGGGCCCAGTGTGGAGATATCTTGTTCGGATGGGCTTCCTGAGGTTTAAATATGCTCTTTAGATAAACTACTAAACTAATATTGTTTTATGATATGTGCTGCAGCATAAAGGAAATTGTTGACTTTTATTTAAGTAAATGTCAGAATTTTATCTTAGAATAATATTTTTTAAAAATTACTTGCTTTTCTTATAAATAGATTAATGGTATACTTTTATTCAATAAATTAGACCAAAATCCATGACTATGTTCAAAGGAAATAGCATAGAATTAATCTTTAAAAATGCTATTTAACATCCCATAAAAATGAAACACTATTTGTATCTACATTTTCTCAAATTTGGGCTAGTTGCCCTGATGACTTGCACTAAGCTGCTACTTATCAGTCTATTGGTAATATATTGCAGCAAGTACAGTGTATTTTAGATGCTGAATTTCTTTTTACTGATTGGATTATCATACATAATTAAAATTACATTAGCAGTTGAGTTTTAAAAAGAACTAACAGTGATTGCAACTCCTCTGGATTACGGTGATGAGCAGGTTTATTGTAGCGTATAAATATCACTGGATTCATTATACTTAATACATAGTTAAATCTCTGCGACACTTTGTAAACTGACCATTGAATATGAATAATTAAATGATACTGCCATATCACCTTCCATTAGTCACTTGGTAAAAAGGATTAAGCTAATGGTAGGGTAAGAGCGCACAGGTCTGTCATTAAACACGATTAAGCATTTAGGAGCATATTACCATTTGTTATCTTACATTAAATGAGTTTTACTCCATTTCATTGGCCCCTGTGCATACATTTACTGATGCTTGTTTAACACAGAGGTAGGAGTTACACATTTACTTTCCTAAGTCAGTCCCATATTACTTGTACAGCTTTTGTGTTTGACATTTTTGTGCTAGTTCTCACAAAAGAGCTCATTTAGTTCTGGTTACCTAATATTCTAGGTCAGCTGATGGACATTTTGCTTGGCGAATAACCTCATGAAAGGTTATGGTTAGGCTTAAAATAAGTTTTCCCCCAAATATTGCAAAATTTATCATAGGGGCTGCATGGAGTCACTAAGTCTGCAGGATGTAATCCGACATCCTGGTTATTCTGGAGCCAATCTATGGCCAACACAAAGCCCTATTTAATGCCCTGCCAATCACTGCAGTACAGTAGCTCAAGAAAAAGGGCTGATCAAGGCTTTTCTTTGGCTTTAAAAATAGGAAAAAAATGCTTCTTTTCTTTTACAATTTTTGTGCACACTGCTAGGTTGGTTTGATATGTTATTTTATGATTGTTAAAAATTCCTTTTAAAATCTTCCAGCGCATGTGTCTGCCTATAAGAAGCAAGGGATTGAAGGAATTTAGGATTCTGTTTGGAGCATATGGGATGAACTAGATCATATTTCCACTGTAATGTTACAGAGATTGTCGTCTTGTTAGAAATGGTCAAACATAACATTTGAACACACTGTTTAGATTTTATTTTCTGTGTGTGTTTATGAGTTATCTGCTGAAGGCACTAAAGTTCCATTTATGTGTTAAGGGTGAAGTTATTTGGATAAGTGTAATTCATATCAGCTGGAACTAGATCCAGGCTTGCTTTCTCAAAACTACCAACTATTTACACAATGAACCTGTTTATAGGAGAACACTGTTTCTCCAATCTGCTTTGGAAACATTTTAGTCAGCTTAAAATTAACAAGCATATAAACACCCTGAAGCCAAAAAACGGATAGTTGAAGTAAGTGTGCTCTTAGGGAAGAATTTTATGTGCAATCTTCATGTGAGATTTAACTGGATTGTTGAGCTCCCGAAAGAGCATTTCACATGGACTTCCTTGTGGCTGTCGATTTAATGGTTATCCAGATAGCCTTCAGGAAATATTGCATTGCATGTCCATTATTGTCTCCCAGTAACTGGGAAAAGAACATTTGAAAAGTCTTTTTAACTTAGCTGCAGAGTATCTCGTGAATCAAGTTAAGAGGTTAAATGCACAAAATGCAGGATAAAGGCAGAAGTCCTTAGCTGATACTCCTAACAATGGTGTGCAATCTTGGTACATGATGAGTGCTATTAAACAAATAGGGTTTTTTTTTTGGTTCCTTATTTTGAAATTGACAAAGTGGATAATGTGACCTTATTTGAATAATTTCAAACATATCTCTCTGGGCTAATTTTATACAGCATGAGGCAACTAACAGACAACATTCTCAAAGTTACAAAGGTTTTTAATTAATTAAATTTCTATACAATGCAAAGTGCTTTTAAATAATGCTACTCTGCTGATATCATCATTGGGTATAACACAGGTCCTGAGCAAGTGGCTGGAAGGACATGTACCAACACCTGGGAGTGGATACCATTTGGTTGTGATAAGAGTTGCTTCCAGTTGGGTAGAAGGTCCAACTATAAATGGAATTTAATGAAACTATGACTTTGTACTGACCTTCAAATTTCAAATGTGGAAGCTCAGCCATTGAGTACGTTCAAGACAGAAATTGATAGATTTCTGGAGACCAATGACATCAAGAGATATGGAGATAGTGTGGGAAAGTAGCATTGAGATAGATGATTAGCCACAATCAAATTGAATGACAGAGCAGGCTCGAGGGCCGAATGGCCTACTCCTGTTTCTATGTTCATAACAGCAATAAGAAAACCTAATTGTACCTTGGGGTGTTAGCCAGTTCCAAGGCACTGATATGGCTACAGAGAGAATGCTAAATGCAACTCTAGGTGCGGTACTACACATCAGGCATTAATGAAAGTACAGAAAAGGGCAGTTATGCAGAAATATAGTTTAAGGCATTTAAGCTGAGGAGAGTTTGAAAAGTCTGGAGAAGAGAAAGCTCAAGGAGATATCATTCATGCATTCAAAATCCTGAAGGAAATAGATACATTGAACACTAATATTATGTTTGAGGTTGGCATATACTCTAGAACCACACAGGCTCAAGCTTAGAAGAGAAAAGGTATACAAACAGTTCAGATTTGTCTAGACACCTTAGCCAGTGGATGATAAATGTGTGGAATGGACTGCAAAGAAGACAGCAGGGCCAGATGTGGGTTAATATTAAACTTCACTGCATGGGTGATAATCTGATGGAGTCCATGAATTTCAGTGGAATGAAAATTGAGCAGTTCTATCATGGATGGGCAATAGACATCATTAGAATTGCTCCTGCGATGTAGATTTAAACCATAGGGTGGAATTGTCCCAAATTTGCACTAAGTGAGGTAGCGGACGTGAGAAAAGTTCTTTTACCCACCCGCAGCAATGGTAGGTTTTCGCACCGTATCATCCCCTTCCTGCCTCATAAATTATGTGGTCATGGACAACTGGCAGCAGGTCTCTGATTGGCCGCTATGCCATTACCCCGCTGCTTCCTCATGCTGGGTACCATATTTAAACTGCAGCCAGGTGCACACTTCTCAATGCTTGCAGCCCAGGACTGCTCCACTGAAAATATGGCCCCAAAAGCAAGGAAGATTGCAGCCCACCAATTTAGTGATGCATCCCCAGTACACCTTCTGGAAGCCATGGAGACCTGCCACAATGTCCTCTACCCCCAATCTGGCTGCAGAAGGCCCATCAGTCTCACCGCTCTGGCTTGAAAGGCGGTGGCAGAGGGGTCCAGTGCCAATGCTGTGCACAAGAAGTTGGCCACCCTGTGCAGAAAATGGATGAATAATCTCATTTGTGCCCCCAGGGTAAATCAACCATCTTATCACTCTAAAGTTACGCACTCACAAGCCCTTCACACATTCACTGGCATCTCACTCACTGCCAGCTCAAATGACATCACCACTCACTCTCTCACTCATACCCTCACATCTCTTTCTGGCCACAGATGGAGATCTGGAGACTGCCTCCTCAGTCATCGTCAGCTGCTAAGCACTAATAATCTCAGCACACATGCATGCCTGCTATCCTTCTTATTTGGCCTGGCATGCACCTTACTCACACACTCGCCATCTGTTTTTATGCAGGACAATATAGCACACAATCTTATTAGGCAAGGGAACCAAAGGTTATCGGGGTTATATGGGAATGTGGAAATTGAAACACAAGATCAGCCATGATCTTATTAAATGGCTGAGCAGGCTTGAGGGGCTGAATGGTCTACTCCTGTTCCTATTTCTTATGTACTTATGTAATCACCGGGAGAGGTCCCAGACTGGGGCTGGAGTGCTGGACATCAAGGTCCTCACTCCATTTGAGAGTTGAGCTTTGGAGCTGGCCGGAGATGGCAGTGGCCATTCCTGTGACGATGGTGAGGTTGGTAGCGAACACCTACATTAGGATCCTGCACCACATCATTCCTCTGTCAACGCTACTCTGAGTCCAATGTTCTGTGTTCAACACAGCTGCCAAGCACTAATAATCTCCACTTTCTTTCCTAGGCACATCTGACACATTGCCCTCAGGTGACCATGACCCCAACCCCAGTGAAGAGAACACCTTGGATGAGGACCCTGATGGCAGCACCATTGTAAACCTATGATGGCACTCACCCACACCCTCCACCAGCACAGTGACACACCTCGTTGGGACCTAGGTATAGAGTACCCTCGGGATCACAATCTGGTGAGCACACCACACAATCTCTTCCACAGCAGACAGAAGCAGGGGCATCCGAGGTCGCCGGCACTCAGAGGCAAAGACTTTGCTGAGTCCAAGTCAAATGATGAGCCTCTGGATTCGGTCCTCATTCAGTTGATGGAGCTGCAAAGGCAATCATGGAAACATCAAGAAGGGTTGTCTGATGGACTCTTCAAATTGCAAGGGATGATGGAGGAGTCTGTCCATTTCAGTCTGAGGTGATAGCGCTGGCATGTCAACGCAATGAGGTCAACACTGGCAGGGTGGTGGCCGCTTTGGTGACCTTGGTCCAGGATATTGGTCCTGCACTGCTGTGCGGACTGTACTCCATCACTGACGCCATAGTTGGCCTCCAACAGTGTCAATGCAAGAGGGGTACATGGCAGCTCAATCTCACTCCAGCTTCCACTTCTCCTCAAGGAGTCAGCCAGGGACCTTGGGGAACCAATAGGGAGGAGGATCAGCAGCTCGACAACCTGGGGCCAACCACCTAGGTGACTCCGGGAATGTCCAGCGGATCCAAATCCCTTCTTCCTGTGACCCCAGCAGTTCCTGCTCAACAGACCGAGGAGGGTGCAGCTGGCCCACAGCAGGATATCGAAAGCAGGCTGGGGCCCTTCAGGTCTTGGCCCTCCAGAGGACGCTCACCAAGGTCATCACAGACAGGGCATAGCAGTCAGCAGGCTGTCTCCACCTCCGCTGTGGATGTTGGGGAGCACCAAGATGTAGCGGCAGGGCTAGGGAGGTGAAGAAGATGTAACTCTTTCGAGTACAAACACGTTTCCATCTGTTCCTATTCAGATGAAGTTACATTGTTTCATAGTTTACCATTGTGAGATTTGAACTCTTGATAATCTTTTAAATGAAAACCAAATCAACAAAATTGGGATAAATCAGGCACAGCCCCTAATTCAGGTCAGCTGTAAAACCAAGAACAAAGTTTAAAGGAAACTTACAAACTTTAAATCAAAATGTGATTAAAGGGGTCAACAAAACACCCCAGTCCCCGCGGTGCCCACCGAGCACGGAAGGCCTCGAGAGTGCCAGCAGACACCGCGTGCTCCTTCTCCAGGGACATCTGGCAGCGAACGTAGCTGCGGAAGAGGGACAAACAATCGGGCGGGACTCCCCCGTTGATCGCCCACTGCCTGGACCTGTTAATGGCCAACTTGGCCAGGCCCAGGAGCAGGTTCACGAGGAGGTCCTCCTCCTTCCCGACCCCCTTCCGCACCGGGTGCCCATAGATCAGGAGCGTGGGGCTGAAGTGCAAACAAAACATCAATAAAAGGTTTTGCAAATAACTAAAAAGGGAGTGCAGCCTACAACACCCTATGTATACATGGTCCACGGACTCCACAAGACCGCAAAAAGGGCACATGCCCTGAGAGTCCATGAACCTATGCATCCTCTTATTATAGGGGACTGCTGCATGCAACACCCTCCAACCCAGGTCCCCGATAGAAAGGGGGAGGACACCTCCGTAGAGGGATAATTGAAGTTAATTAGGATGTAACTCTTTCGAGTACAAACATGTTTCCCTCTGTTCCTATTCAGATGAAATTACATTGTTTCATAATTTGCCATGGTGAGATTTGAACTCTTGATCTTGGGGTTACAAGCCCAGTACCATAACCACTTGGCTATTTAGGCCAAGCCAATAGTTGCACAGCCTGGGCACAGGTGTTAATCACTTGTACATAATGTTCACTATTGTAAATAAACTCCCAAGAATATCTCCTTGTCTATGGCTCCTTGTTATGTTGAGCAATGTTCATGTCTCTCAGATGTGAAACCTTGGTTCCTGCACAGGATAAAGGCAGGTATCTCAGTCCAGGGTCTCTTCCCTGTGCAGTGTGTAATTTTCAGACCAAAGTGATGGTCTGGCCTCATACTCCCCAGACACATTAGTGGTGCCTGCACCTCAATGGTGCTTGTCATTGCTGCCAGAATGTTGTGGGCAGGCATCACAGAGTTCCTTCATTCTCTCTGTGTGCTCTCAGCACCTTTAAGGTGGGGCTGGCCCCCATCTCTTCAGCATCTGTGACCAGTGATGCTGTGCTCCTGAAGGGGTCAGGTGCTGATGGCTGAATAAGGATCAGGTGTATTTAAAGTTTCACGACTACATCTCCATGATCACAGAGTGTAAGCAGGCTGCCCTCAGCCAGACAGGAGTCAAATGTTCACAAAGGCTATGTGAAGATCTATGGAGTGTCCTCACTGCATGTCATCATCATTCTTCTAGAATCTAGCACCATTAGGGCCTCTACTGCGTCTCCATGACATGACTCTAAGCACTGAAGGTATGTGCGCTGCCATCAGACACACTGGAGTCAAACATTCACAGATGCAAGGTGAGGATGTCAGGACTGTCCTCACTGCATCTTGTCATCATCCTCCATGAATCCTATGGCTATGAGGGCCTCCCAAGTGCACCTGCCTCAATCTGGCCAGTGTGATGGCCTCATCACCGGCATGCTCACCTTCAAGGACATCATCACCGTCATCCTCTTCGACATGCTTCTCATCAGAGAAGATGTGCGTGCAGCTCTTCCGTCTCCTCCTCAGCCAGATCCTCCCCTCATTGCAGTGCCAGGTTGTGTAGCACACAGCAAGTTATGATGATGCATGACACCCTCTGGGAACTCTATTGCAGTGCTCCACCGGACCTGTTGAGGCATCAGAACCTCATTTTCAAAATGCCTATCATTTGCTCCACCAAAGTCCGGGTCATGGCATGAGCCTCATTATACCGTCACTCTGCTGCAGTCTGAGGCTGTCGCATGGGTGTCATTAGCCAAGTCCTCTGTGGGTAGCCTAAGTCTCTGAGGAGCCAACCCTGCAACCTTTCTGGAAGATGTCAGGGATCTGAGACCTGCTAAGGATATAGGAGTCGTGGATGCTCCCTGGGAATCGTGCACAGACCTGTAGGATGCGTTTGTGGTGGTTGCGCATCAGCTGAACATTCAGTGAGTGGAAGCCCTTGCAGTTGATGTAGTTGACAGCTTGTAGCCATGGAGATCTTGTGCCACATGAGTGCAGTCAATGGAACCCTGCACCTGTGGAAAATCAGAGATCTGTCCAAATCCCAGTGCTACTGGCTCTCTGGATCCCGGTCGAAATGCACAATGTTCTGTACCTTCACGAACGTGGCATCCATGAATTCCTGGATACATGTGTGCATGGAGACTTGCGAGATCCCGCCCAGGTCGCCTGTGGAACCCAGGAAGGAGCCAGAAATGTAAAATTGAGCGCTTCTGTCTCTTTCACGGCCAATGATAGTGGATGCCCTCTGAGTCCCTGTGGTATCAAATCCTGCAGCAGGTGGCATATGTAACTGACCAGTTCCCTAAATCTGCGCAGTCTTTAGCAACATTGGCTCTCAGTCATCTCCAGGAATGACAAAGACCGTCTAAAGACCCTGGGTCTAGCGAAGTATCTACAAGCAATGGCATCCCTGGATCTTCAGCTGTGCACGCAGCAGGCCCTGCCGCCCTTTCACCTTTAGGGAGGTGCTCCTCCCTCTGCAGAGCCTGGCATCTGCCACACTTTTCTTCTTCTTCCCTGCTCCTTGTAAGCCATGAGGCACACCACAAAATCACCAGGATCCACGAAGCTGATGTTCTCCTACTGCAGGATCAAAGAGAGAGACGCATGGGTTAGCATGTGTGCCCAAAGAGCCTCTCTTGGTTAAGCCTGAAAGCCCCTTCATGCATGTAGGAGAGTTCTGGCCACCGTGTGTAGTGCGCTTCATGGTTGTCTGAAACCCCACCCACCTCCGCCCTGCTCCACCTGACTAATTGGTGGCAGCTTTGCCCACTGGACTGCATGCTGTGCACTCCGCTCAGGCACAGGCAAGTCGCTTTTCCCTGGCTGGCTTTCAGCACGGTTCCGGGGCAAGGGCTTCAGTGCGAGTCTGGCTGAGGGTGGGAGGCAAGGCAGCACAGACTGAAGGAAGTACACAAGCACATGTTGGGAGGTAGGTGCAGGGTGGGGCAGTGAGGGGAGCGGCCCCGCACTTAGAAAAGCTTGTCAAAAGTAAGCATTCTTTCAGAGTTGAGACCGTTCAGCAGCAGTTCCATTGTGCTTGGAGTCTAGCCTGTGAAGATTTTCTGCCCACCCGAGCAACACCAAAGCATAAAAGTACCACCAAATGCCCCAGAACTGTTCACCCCTCACGCACAGACTGCAAATTAAGGTGCATTTTAGGTGACAGCAGAACAATTGACCGACTGGGCAAGTTGTAAAATTCCTTAGCGAAAGATGGCCATGGTGCAGGCACTTATGGAGGAGTTCACAGCCCCTTGCAATGTCTTTATTAAGGATTGGACCGGTATCCATTGTGGTTCAAGCTAACAGTGCAGCCTTGCAATGCAGGTTAGGAGAATGCCTGTGCCTGAGCTGAGTGCACAGCATGCAGTCCAGTGGGCAAAGCTGCTGCCAATTAGTCAGGTGGAGCAGGGCAGAGGTGGGGTTTCAGACAACCATGAAGCGCACTACACATGGTGGCCAGAATTACCCTGCATGCATGAAGGGGCTTTCAAGCTTAACCAAGAGAGGCTCTTTGGGCACACATGCTAACCCATGCGTCTCTTTCTTTGATCCTGCAGGAGGAGAACATCAGCATCGTGGGGCCTGGTGAGTTAGTGGTGTGCCTCATGGCTTACAAGGAGCAGGGAAGAAGAAGAAAAGTGTGGTGAAAGTGCCTGGCTCAGCAGAGGGAGGAGCACCTCCCTAAAGGTGAAAGGGCGGCAGGGCCTGCTGCATGCGCAGCTGAAGATCCAGGGATGCCATCACTCGTAGCTGCTTCGCTAGACCCAGGGTCTTTAGACAGTGGTTGTCATTCCTGGAGATGACTAAGAACCAATGTTGCTAAAGACTGCACAGATTTAGGGAACTGGTCAGTTACATATGCCACCTGCTGCAGGATTTGATGCCACAGGGACTCGGAGGGCATCCACTATCATTGGCCGTGAAAGAGACGGAAGTGCTCAATTTTACATTTCTGGCTCCTTCCTGGGTTCCACAGGTGACCTGGGTGGGATTTCGCAAGTCTCCATGCGCACGTGTATTTTCAAAATGAGGTTCTGATGCCTCAACAGGTCCGGTGGAGCACTGCAATAGAGTCCCCAGAGGGTGTCATGCATCATCATAACTTGCTGTGTGCTACACAACCTGGGACTGCAATGAGGGGAGGATCTGGCTGAGGAGGAGACGGAAGAGCTGCACGCACATCTTCTCTGATGAGAAGCATGTCGAAGAGGATGACGGTGATGATGTCCTCGAAGGTGAGCATGCTGGTGATGAGGCCATCACACTGGCCAGACTGAGGCAGGTGCACTTGGGAGGCCCTCATAGCCACAGGATTCATGGAGGATGATGACAAGATGTAGTGAGGACAGTCCTGACATCCTCACCTTGCATCTGTGAATGTTTGACTCCAGTGTGTCTGATGGCAGCGCACATACCCTCAGTGCTTAGAGTCATGTCATGGAGACGCAGCAGAGGCCCTAATGGTGCTAGATTCTAGAAGAATGATGATGACATGCAGTGAGGACACTCCATAAATCTTCACATAGCCTTTGTGAACATTTGACTCCTGTCTGGCTGAGGGCAGCCTGCTTACACTCTGTGATCATGGAGATGTAGTCGTGAAACTTTAAATACACCTGATCCTTATTCAGCCATCAGCACCTGACCCCTTCAGGAGCACAGCATCACTGGTCACAGATGCTGAAGAGATGGGGGCCAGCCCCACCTTAGAGATGCTGAGAGCACACAGAGAGAATGCACAGCACCTCTTTCTCGATGTCCTACGGGCGATGTTCGCGAGCGTTCCGCAAGGTTGTGTGCACTCACCTCCGAGTTCCCCTCGAAGTTCAGGTTACCAGGTGGACTTCTTTTAAAGACAGTTGTGAAGCATGCCGTTCTGAAGCCACGCCGATGTGGGTGATCAATTTTGTGGGATGATGATTCCGACCAGCAGGACTTATAATGAGATGCTAAAGTATTGAAATTAGTTTCCTGATGTGTGGTGGCAGGAAGTGCAGCTCACCATTGACGGGTGGAGTGGGTGATCGCAAACTGGTTTCACCAAGTCATGAAACTAATTTTTGGCCTTCTCGCCATATTGCCCCTCCCCCCTTCTGCCAGCCAAGATGCCCCTTGTGAATGGGACCGGACGATTCTGCTCTAAGTGTGAAAAATGTAAGGGATAATTAGAGAGATCATTAATCAAGAGAGTGTAACTGACCAGATGCCATGCGGAATTTTACTGAGGCTGTAATTTCCAGTGCCCGCCGATGGTGGGCCGCGTTTCTTGCCATCGGTCATTGGGAACCTCATTGTTATACGTAAGCCTATCATTATCAGGCCATTGCGCCAGGCTTTTGCACCCCCGCTGGATTATCCATCCACGTTGGTGGGAAACCATGACAATGTGTGTCCCAACAGCACAAAGGCAACATGCACTTGGCGAACTGCACTTTGGGGGAACTGGAAGTGAGTGCAAAGCAACTTTCTGCAGAGACTGCCAGGGTCGCCTGTTGGTTTGCAGGCTTCAGGGGTGCCAGCAAGTCAGATTTACGTGCTGCCCTGCCTCAGAGGTGACTTTTGATGGTGAGGGGGAGCAGGGGGAAAGTGCCACCCTACGTCAAAGGTGGCTTTTGAGGGGGGAAAGTGCAGTCATGCCATTGAGGCAACTGGTGGCGGATTGGGGGGAGGAGGCAAGGGCAGCCCTGCCATTGAATATAGCACACAAGCATTCGAGGTGTTGGGGTGGGGTAAGATGGGCAAGGGAAGTGGCAACGCATTCAGGAAACCTGTAGAAAGTGACCATTCCTCTGCAAGTGAGACCATGTGCCACCACATTGATATAATTGGGGTTGGGCTCCTAGTTTATCTGCCTACTGAAGCAATGCAGAGACATCAAGGTGCCAGCAAGTTCCCCAGAGCTCCCCACCACACCGCCCCCAGCACAGCCTGCACATTCATGAGCTCTTTTTAGTGGATGGCAGAACAGTTGGATGACTGCACACGTTGTACAGTCTCCTCCCTAAAGCTGGCCAGAGAGCAGTCACTGCTGGAGGCACTCACAGCCCCTTGCAATGTCATCATCCCGATTTGAGCCAGTCTCCCCCATGGTTCAAGCTAACAGGGCAGCCTTGCAGTGCACTAATCTCTGGTCATCCAAGTGGTGGCCAGCATTCTCCAGAAAACATTAAGAAGCCATCACAATTAACCAGGACAGGTTCTTAGTACACCCATGCTAACCAAGTGCCTCTCTCTCTTTCACTGTGCAGAAGGACTACATCATGGAGCCAGGTGAACTAACTGTAATCCTGATAGCCTACAGGATGTGAAGAAGATGGAGGAGAGAGCGACTGAGGCTCCTGGCTGTGCAGAGGCAAAAACAACACCCTCAGGAAGAAGGGGCGGCTGGGGCTTCTGCACATGCCACCAAAGAGCCACAATGAATCATTGTAGCCCAGCGCCTCGTGAGGTCTAGGGCCTACGGACACCGCTTTTCATTCCCGCAAATGACCAAGAACCAGTGTCGCCGAAGACTATGAATGTCTAGGGAACTGGCCGCTCACATCTGCCACTTACTGCAGGACTTGGCGCCAAGGGAACATGGAAGGAATCAACTGCCAGTGGCTGTGAAAGTGATTGTGGTGCTCAATTTTTATGCAAGTGACTCCTTTCAGGGCTCCATAGGTGACCTCTGTGGGATATCACAAGCCACTCCCACAAATACATCCATGAGGTCACAGATGCCATCTTCACCAGGGCACACAGCTTTGTGCATTTTGCCCGGGACCGGGACTGCCACGATGCAAGAGTGATTGGATTCGCCCAGATCTCAGGGTTCCCACAGGTGCAGGGTGCAATTGACTGCACTCATGAGGTGCTCAGATCTCCAATGCAACACATGATGGACTAGATCAACTGCAAGGATTTCTATTCGCTGAATGTGCAGCTGGTACGCAACCACCACAAACTCATCCTGCAGGTGTGCGCACGGTTTCCAGGGAGTATGCACAGCTCCTACAGCCTACATCTGTGACATCCGGTCACAGATTCCTGCAGTCTTCCAGGGCCCACAGAAGCTGCAGGGTTGGCTCCCTGGGGACAAGGGCTATCCGCAGTGGCCGTGACTGATGACACCTGTGTGACGGCCTCAGACTTCAGCAGAGCGACGCTATAATGAAGCATATGCTGCAGCTTGCAACTTGGTAGAGCAGACCATCGGGAGGATGAAGATGAGGTTCTGGTGCCTGGACAAGTCTGGTGGAGCCCTGCAATACAGTCCGCAGAGGGTGTCACGCATCATCATTGTCTGCTGCGCCCTATACAACCTGGTGCTGCAATGGGGAGACGAGCTGGCTGAGGAGAAGATGGAGGAGCTGCACATCTCCTCTGATGAGGAGGACACCAACGGGGATGAGGGTGAGGAGGTCCTCGGAGGCGACGATGATGGGGATGAGGCCCTTGCATCAGCTGAATGATGCAGGCATGCTCGGGAGGCCTTCATAACTGCTAGATTTATGGAGGATGGTGATAACATGCAGTGCTGTGCCCCCATAGTTCCTCACATTGCATTTGTGAACATTTGACTCCAGTCTGGCTTATGGCAGCGTGAATACCCACTGTGATAATGCTCCTGTCATGGAGGTGCTGCAGGAGCACTAATAGTGATTCGATTGCAGGAGGATGATGACGACATGCAGTGAGGATACTCCATAAATCTTCACACAGCCTCTGAGAATGTCTGACTGCTGTCTGGCTGAAGGCAGCTTGCTTGTGCTCCATGATCAGAGTCATATCATAGAGATGCAGCCATGAAATTTTAGAAGCATCTGATGCTTTCTTCGCTTTCAGAAACTGAGCCATTCATGTGCTGGAGCACAGCATCAGTGGTTTACAAAGATGGGGGCCAGCTCCTCCATAAAGGTACTGAGAGCACACCGAGAGAATGAGAGAACTCTGTGGCACCTGCCCTTTACATTCTGGTTGCCATGATCAGCATCGCCAAAGTGCAGGCATCAGTAATGTTTCCAGGGGGTGTGAGGCCAGACCATCACTTTGGTCTGAAGGCTGCACAAAGCACAGGGAAGAGGCCCTGGACTGAGACATCTGCCTTTATCTTGTGTAGAGTCACAGCTGAGTGACAAGAACACTGCTCATCAGAACAAAGAGCCATAGGCAGGGAGACATCCTTGAGAGTTTATTGACAATAGTGAACGTTATGTACAAGTGATTAACACCCATGTCCAGGCTGTGCAACACATTCTCCTTAACTTTCCTGACCCTGCTGCTATGTCTTGGTGCTCCCCGGACATCCACAGCAGAGGTGGGGGCAACCTGCTGACTGTGACACCCTGTTTGTGATGACTTTGGCGGGCATCCTCTGGAGGGCTGAGACTTGGAACATCCCGGCCTGCTTTTGGGGTCCTGTTGTGTGTAAGTGGCACCCTCCTCGGTCTGTGGAGCTAGAGCTGCTAAGGTCGCTGGAAGAGGGGGGTCGGATGGGCCGGACTCTCACAGTCACCAGGATGAATGGGCCCGGAGTGTGTACCTGCGGATCCTGCCCCCTATGGGTACCCGGGGGCCCAAGGCTGACTCTTTAAGGAGCAGGGGTAGCTGGAGTGAGATCGAGCTGCCTGGCACCCCTCTCGCATACACACGGTTGGAGGCCAACTATGGCATCATTGATGGAATTGAGCCTGCACAGCATTGCAGGAGCAAAGTCCTGGAACAAGGTCTCCATGGCGGCCGCCATCCTACCAATGTTGACCTCGGTGCATTGGCATGCCAGCACTATCACCTCAGACTGAATGTGGACAGACGTCTCCATCATGCCTTGCAATTTGAGGAGTGCAGCGGACATCCCTTCCTGATGTTCCTGAGCTTGCCTTTGCAGCTCCAGCAACTGTGACATGACCGAGTCCAAAGGCTCATCATCTGGTTCGGACTCAGCAAAGTTCTGGCCTCCAGCAATCCTCTGAATTCTGGGCACCTGGGAAGCCCCTGCAACCGCCTGCAGTGGTTCAGACAGTGCGATGTGCTCACCAGATTGTGATCCCGAGGCTATTCTAAAGCTAGGCCCCACCGAGGTGTGTGTCTCTGCGCTGGTGGAGGGTGTGGGTGAGTGCTGTGATGGGACTACAGGGAGGGTGCCTCCAGATTCCTGTCCAGAGGTTTCTTTGGAGCTTGATTGGAGGCCCTGGGTCATGGGCTCTGTTGTCTGTTTCCCACATGTGCCTGCAAAAGCAAGGAGAAATAATTAATACATGGCGGTAGTCTGTGAAACAGGACACGTCACTCACAGCATGGTCGCTTGATGGACTTTACACTGCTGGATCCACACTAGGCAGAGCACCACTGATCTCACTGTCAGGATAGGACTGGTCCTGGTCATCACTGGCCAGCTGGATGGTTCTGTTTTCAAAGTCTGTGAGGACCTTGATTTCAGGCATTCTGCCACCAGTCTGTGACCTCTCTCTCTTGTTGTATGTCAGCTTGTCCTGCATGGATAGAGATGGAGAAATTGTAAGCAGGAATCCTGCTAGGACAGATGATAAGTATGCCAGGCATGTGTGGGTGTTGAGTGGTCCCATGGCTAGGATGAGGACAATGATGGTGAGTGTGAGAGAGTGAATGGTGATGTCCCTTAAACTGGCAGTTAGTGAGGGCCCTGTGGGTGTGTGCTGTGTTTGAGTGTGTGCTCTGAGAGTGATGAAAAGAGTGGCTAACCCTGGTGGAATGGAAGAGATCATTCGTCGTCTTGCAGCACTGGGTGACTGTCCTCTTTTGAAGGACGTTGGCGCTGACCACCGTTGCCACCACCTCCCAAACTGAATTGGTCATGTTACTGCCCAGCCTGGCCAGAGTGGGGGTACAGGACATCATGGTGGGGTTCCACGGCATCCAAAAGTTGCTTGACAGGCCTGTCATTAAACCAGGGGGCTGCATTCTTTTTCAGTTTCAGGGCCATGTCTTCCTTGCAGCAATGGTGGTCTGGAAGCACTGAAATGTATGATAGTGGCTGGACTTTAAACATGGCGCCCAGTATGATGTGGCAGCAGGGTGATGGCGGGTGGGCACATAAGAGGCCACCCACCATGGAAACGGCGTGTTTCCTGGAAGTTGTAAATAACGAGGCAAGTTTGGGACGATACGGTGTGAAAACCCGGCATTGTGGCTGTCAGATAAAAAGTTGTCTTACCCACCCGCTACCGCACTTAGTGCATACCTGGAAAAATTCGGCCCTCAATCTTACACTTTTCTATAATCTTATAAACTCCAAATTTCTACATTTATAATTATATGTTAATGTGTCATATTGTAATTACACCATCCTGCTTATAGACACATTTGTAATAAATAACAGAAATTATAATGTAAAAATAAAAAACGGCTCAAATGTATGATTTTAAAATGAATCCTGAATTATGCTTATTTGTTCTGATCCAGTTTGGCCTCAAGCTTATCTTTTCTCCATATGTGCAAAGCAATGGGAGGTTGACTAGTAGATATAAAGAATTGTGATTGTGTTGTTTTGTATCATTAATAGTGGTTATTTCATTGACTGGTTGAATGAAAATATCAAATACACCAATTTGGAGGCATTGGATCAGCATAAATAACATCTTATATTCAGATTTTACTGTTTAACATGGAACAAAGTTTAATATCGCTGATGGAGCAAGGCTATTATATTTCATTCTATTCATTAGGAACAGGAAGCCAGATTTTCTAAGGTAAATAAGTATTTATATTGTACTGATATATCATGATGCCATACCAAAAAAATACAAATGCATTATAATAAAAGTATCTAGTTATGCCATATGTTTAATTGAACTATTTTGAATTATGTAGCATTTTAGTTGTGTATAAACACAAAGAAAATGTAGCATGTACATCATATTTTGCAGGAAAAATAAAATAGTTTTTAACATAAACCAAGTTACTGTTATTATAAGTAACTGAAAACAATATTGAGAGAACCAATATGTTACAGAATGGTCCAGAAGTTAACAGGTTGCATCTTGGAAGTAAACAGCAATCTTGGCTATGTTTTCCAATCTCTGCATTAAATAGGAATTTGATACTATCATACAGGAGGAAAATGACAATAGTCAAAATGCTTTAAAAAAATCAGTTTAATCAGTCAGATGAAAATACTACAGGTAAGTACGCATCCTTTTGTTTTATCCACACATATACACATAAACGGTACTAATAGTCACAATAAAATATGCTCTTAGATTTTATGTACATATTGTTTTTCTACATAGCAGTGTCATGAAGGAGCCTTAGTTCTGTGTTTTGAAAAAGCAGCCATAACATGACTAAATGAGGTAGTGCAAAGTTAGTTGTGTATTGCTGAAAAAAGATATCTTTGCAAGAAGACCAATATAGGGGGAAGACAACAATTTATACTGTATGTGAAGAGTCACGTACAGTATAAATTGTTATCTTCCCTCATATTGCTATTTTTGAGAGTGTCCTGAAGAGTGCAATGCAAAAAGCTTTGACATCTCACTTTTTTCAGCAATACACAAGTTCTGCACTATTAAACTAAAATTAGTTGCATCTAAAATATCTTATGCAGTAATGGATAAAATTGTGCTTATTTTAAATTTTCATTGATTATATTGAGGGACTATCAGAAAACCTTGTGAGGTAAGCCATCAGTAAATTGAACCTACCATACGACAACAGTACCATTGTTAAATGATCTGATTCTCACCGATGCTCAGATTTTACTATACATCTAGAATAAAGCCTGATCTGACTTGGAAGGGAAGCAGAACTAGAGGGTGGAATTTTCCGTGTTTGAAACTAAGTGCAATGGCGGGCAGGTTCCGCGGTGCGTTTCCCGCTTGTTGGTGTGGTGAGAATTTGTGCCTGATTTCACACTCAGAAGCTAATTAATTATGTACAACCAAGTAGCTCTCCGAATCGTATGGCACGTTGGCTACTGAATCGTTCGACCTGCATTATCTAATGGGATCAAAGGTCCGGGTGCCATATTTAAACGCTGCCTGAACACACACATTGACTCTCTCCATCCCAGCTGCCTCCAGGAGATGCCTCGAGGTGGCTGCGGACCAAAAGAAGGCTGCCCCAAGGTTTAGCCATGACTCCCTTGAGGCACCAACACTGGGATGCTCTCTATCCTAGGGATGGCTCCAGTAAGCCCACCAACCTCACCTTGCCAGCCAGGGAGGCAGTTGCAAGGGAGGTCAGCCTATCGGGCAACCTCCCCAGAAATGGCATCCAGTGCAGGAAGAGGATGAATGATCTCATCCGCTCTCCCAGGGTAAGGCACCCTTCAGCTCACTCCAATCTCACACCCTCATCATGGCATCATGCACTCAAGGGATTACAGTACTCAGGGGTCTTACAAAATGAGCAGGGGACACATCAGCACTGATTGTCTCACAAACATTTTAACATCACCAGCATCTCATCTGTCATGCTGCACAAACTCCATTCTCAGCACTGACTGGGGAGGGCTCAACACACACAGTGGGCGTGCATACTTCCCAACCTCTGCTCCATCTCTTATCACGTTCCATCCTTTTGTTTTCATGCAGGCCAAGCTTGTCCAGAAAATGAGGGAGAGATCCCAGACTGGAGGATGGACAGTCAATATCCAGGAGGATGCCGCCAAATTGGCGGGGTGGGTGTGGGGGGGGGCGGGGAGGCAGGGGGTGGGTGGAGGGATCGCTCCTGTGGGGAAGGTGAGATCGGCCTCTCCCAGCAACCCAGGACAGGTGAACCCTCCATGAGTTGATCACATCCTGACATTCTCAGCGGGTGACAGGCATTCCTGTATTCAGCCTGTTCATCAACTAAATCCACCTTCTTTCTCTTACAGTCACCAGCAGGGCCAACATAAACCCCAGTCCCCAGCCCACCTCAAAGGAGGATGCTGAGGAGCCATCCGAGGAAGGCCCATCACTGTGTTCACCTGCAGCCTCCACCAGCTCAGGGGCACACACCCCAACGGCTCATAGTTCTAGATTAGGCCAAGGGTCACTTTCTGGGGAAACCTCACTGACACCTCTCCACAGCAGTCAGAGGCAGGGACAGCTCAGGTATCTGGAACCCAGAGGACTGCTGGAGATCAGCCACCCACTGAGTCCAAGTCAGATGGTGAGCATCTGCAAGTGGCCATTGAAAAAATGCTGGAGTTGCAATGACAGGCAGGGGAACATCAGGCATAATTGTAAGGCAGTCAACAGACTAGAGGGAAGGATGGAGGAGCCTGTCTGTGTTCTGTCTGATGTTGTGGTTCCAGTATGCAAGCACCTCCATGTCTCCATGAGACGGTTGGCAGACATCATGGAGACATTATTCCAGTGGATCCTGCTAGATTTGTTCTTGGACCTCCACTCCATCGCCATAGGCATTTGTGGGATCCATCATTGGCTAGGTGAGAGGGGAATGGGGCACCTTGACCTCCTTCCAGGTGCCCCTTATCCTCAAGGAGTCAGGGAGGGGCCCTCAGGCACCCACAGTGAGGATGATCATCTGCCAGATGCCCTGGGGACCTCCACACAGGACACTCCAAGGGTGCCCAGCCACTCCAAATCCCCTCTGTGTGTGACCCCATCAACTCCAGCTAGTCAGGCCAAGGAGGGTGCCCCTGCCCCTGAGTAGGGGACCCTTATCAGGCTGGGACCCTCAAGGCCTTGAGCATAACAGTCAGCAGGCTGCCTCAACCTCTGCTGCAAATGTCGGGGCTGTACCCAGGTGTAGCAGTAGGGTTAGAAAAACTATGAAATTTTGACATAATTTCTGGGTCATGGGTGTTTAATCACTGTATAAATCATGCACCTTCGTAAATGCATTTGCTGTTCATGAGAATGGCCTCGTCATTCGAAAGCATCATCCATATTTATCTATGTGCACTCTCATTGCGAGGTTGATATATACTCCCAATGAGTAATTGCCTCCCTTTGTGAGCCTCATATTCATGTGATGTCTACCAGACTCATGACAGTCACGCTACCCTTGTGTTATCTGAGGGGAGATGTCTCAAACTCTTTATTGGAAATGTGTGCAAAATGCACTAGTGACCTTTACTCCTTACAAGACAACATGGAAGTAGGTCTACATAGTCTTGGAGGGTTAGCTGCAGTTGTATCTCTTCATTAGTCATGACAATGCACAGGATCTGCTCGCATGATGGTCTCTCCAACCTTGTGTGCATCTCAGCGTCTGCTGAAGATTTTCATTAAAGCGGCGACAACTGCTTCAAGCCCTTTGATGCAGTGTTTGTGCTGGTGTGTTGAATTTCTCTTCCCAGAGTGCACAGATACAGGGTTCGCCGCTGACCTTTCCAAAGGTTAGGGCCTGGTGAATCATGAGGGTTGAAGGTGCAAGTCCGAATGCTGAACTTACACTCGATGTCACTGGTTATAAAGGCCTTTCATGGCTCTGGTATGGTGCTAAGGGACAGGGAGAATGTGGTTGTCTCCCATTGTCTGCAACTTACACCTCCTGGAATCTTGTGGCTATCAGTGTGGCACAGGCATGTCTTGCACCTTGTGCTTCTTCGATGGCATCCTCTAGTGGAAGCTGACCCTCATCTCTCTCTCCAGCTTCTTGTCATGCCTGCTGTTTACTATCCGAGGAGATCTTAGCCTCCTCCATGTCTCTAGCTGGCAAGATATCCCCCCCTTAGAAGCGCCAGGTTGTGAAGGGTGCAACAGACCACAGCTATGCAGAACACCCCCTGTGGAGAGTACTGCAGAGCCCCACCTGAGCAGGCCAAACATTGGAATTGAATCTTCAGGATGCCAATGGTTTGCTGGAGGATGGATCATGTGGACCTATGTATCACGTTGTGTCTCTCCTCCGTTGCTATGAGGACGGCGCATGAGCGTCATGAGTCATCATTTGAGCTGGTATCCCTTACCCACAAGCATCCCTGTAATCGCTGAGGCCCTTCAGGTACGTGAGGCATCTGGCAGTGACTCAGGATAAATGAATCATGGGAACTGCCAGGGTACCTGGCACAAACATGCATGATGCGCTTCTGATGGTCGCACACCAGTTGAACGTTCAGGGATTGGAACCCTTTTCTGTTAATGAACATCAGGGACTCCTGCCAAGGAGCCCTCAATGGGGTGCAAGCAGTTGCACTCTGTACTCTATAGAAGCCTGAGATAGCTGCAAACCCCAGAAATCCAGCAGCCTGGCTAGCTCCATCGAGTGTGAACTTCACAGAATGATGAGCCTTACTGTAGAGGGCACCTGTCACCTCCTTGATACATTTATGTGCTGAGCACTGTGGGATGCCACCTCAGTTCCCTGTGGATCCCTGGAACGATCCACAGGTAAAGAAGTTAAGTGTGGTGGTGACCTTCAGGGGCACTGGCAGGCGATGTTCTCCCAGTCCATGGACAAGCGAAGCTCTGCGTGGCATTGTCTTTTGCTCATCTCCAGATAGGAAAGTCTTCTTCAGTAGAGACTTGGTCATTCGAGTTGCCTCCATGGGATTGGTCTAACCTCCTCATCATCTGGTCCTTGCGGGGGCTCCCCTGGGCCATGGACCTCAGGCTGGACCTCCTCTTGAAGCCACGCTTGGCAGTACCAGGCCCTTCTTTTTCTCCATTGGATCGGTACTATCAAGGAAGTATCATTGAGCCCAAGCTCCATTAATCAATTCTCCTTCTCCCTGTGGACTTATAGATGCAGCAGATTAATGAATAATTGGCAAATATAGTAAAGCTCCCACTCGCAGACAGAAAGCCACTGTCATGCCCCAGAGGTGCGTCTGAGCCACCAGCCTTGTCGCTGATACAGACTGTAGCTGAGGCACAAGCTTACAGAGTGAGGTGACAAAGATGCCAACCCTGATTCTTGACAACTCAATCCCACAGAGGTTGGGAGAGGTTTTGACGCATTCATTAAATGTGCCACCTTACCAAACTCGCTCCTGCAATCTCTGATCTGGCATATTGACTAAGGTTAACTTGCAATAACTGGGTGCCCTTTGGCCCATTATCCAGGCCAATTGGAGAAAGCACATTAGAGGTTTTCATTGAAGATCTGGCAGATATGCAGCAGCTGTGCCTCCTTAACAGGTGCCTGCATTATCCAATATCACATTCTTCTCTTTTAAATCTCAAATGAAACAACAGTATTGTGAAGCCAGGGACTCCTGCAGTCTCTTGTTAAACCACAGCAAAAGGCAATGGCTCCAATTGCACCTTCTCAAGAAAGTCTTCCTCTTTTCTCTCAGCTCTGACTCCATTTCAATGTTGTGACTCTAAGCAGTTTGAGGGTGCCCCCTGAAAGGGCCCCTTAGCCCAGCCAAGGGCTCCTCCCGCACTGCCTCATACTCCACCCATACAGATTCTTTTCGATTTCAAACTGCGTCTTTACTTCTTGGATTCAAGATGGTGTTGCTCCACTTTTATTTTGAGACTAGTTTCGACCCTCCCCTCTTCAGTGTTCAGGTCCCTCCAATTTTCCGGAACCTCATGATGTGCAGGTAGACCTCCCTCCGGTTATTGTCCAGCCTCTCCCAGTAACCCTGGATCCCATTGTCATTGTGGTGGACATTCCAGCCCCCACCCCCACCCGCAAACCCATACTGTTGATGACCCCATGCCCCAGGTGGACCTCATCCCTCCCCTATCTCAAGGCTGTGTGTACAGTCACCTACAGAGGAGAACCCTACCCAACCCCCAGGAGAGTTTTGAGTGCCCCCATTAAGTTTTGCCCATTTATTGTTTGCAGGTGCCTCCCGTAACCATGACCATCCCATCTGCAGTGCAGTACCGAGCCAGACAATCCTGTCTGCCAACGACATTGAACACACCCTGCACACCAAACTGTTCCTTATCCCGATTGAGCACACAGGCTTTGCCCCTCCCTGTAGCGGGACTATGAAATGGGTACCATGCATGGTCCTGTGGCATGGCTTGCAGAGCCCAAGGACTGCCTTTAATCTCTCACTCTCACCTGTTGGCCCCAGACCAGGGACTATGACTGTCTTTACTGTCTTTCAATGAGCTCCTCCATTTCCTCATGATTGGTCAGAACACAGTCTCCCTCTCCCCCCACCCCTCCTCCATAAGCCTCTGTTCAACACATCCCTTTTGTGCCACACTAACACCACCCCACCACTTCCTGTTCCTAACTCTGATTGCACCCCTCCCATTCATACAGTTTAATTCCCATCTACCCCCTTGTGTGCCTATGTTCTAATCTTCCATGTTGAGGAATCTCAGTCCCTCCTCTGCATGCCATCATTCTCCGTTCCCTTCCCTGTTCCAATCCTCCTATACCGCATTGCCCCCATGTGTCTGCCATCCTCCCCTCACCAATTGCAATGCTGATCTCTGTTTGAGGGTGCAGCTCCGCCTGAGAGCCACTGCACACTGGCGGAGTATGGAGGCAACCACCGTGAGCACACCAACCCTGCACCCCTTCCAGTGTGGCATTCCGCTGCCATCGCTAAGAAACCGGAGCAGCATTGATGCAGGGAGGCTTTGAATGTCACGCTCACCTCGAAGTCACAAGCAGTAAGGACTGACTGATACACACCACTCATTTTCAAACGCATTTCAGACTGGCCTGAATTTCTGCTGGCAAGGTGCAAGATTGGAAGGCAGAACGTGATTCCGGCGAGTAGCCTATTTAATGAACATTCGTGCCATGGTTAAGCATGCAAGTGGTGCACACAACGCTGATCAGCAGGATACCTGACCCACTAACAATCCACCATGAAAGCGGTGAGTGGAAAATTCGAAACTGCTTCTCTGTCAGCGGGAATCAGATTTTTCGTCTCTCTCCAAACTTTTCACTCCCACCTGCCATGAAACCTGCCGCAGGTAGAGGGGGAAAATACCGCTGATGCTTTCTCTGACAGGATAATCTTGCTCTGCTTCACTCTGGAACCAGGGCAGGTTCTGAATTGTGTTTCTTGCTATAGGACAAATGGTACATGCTAGGTTTTCCCTGGACAGGATTGTCCCCCCATCGGGGAGGAAGTTGAGGGGCAGGCGCCACTATTTTACATGCACTCCCTGTGCGGGTGGGAGGGAGAATCCCTAAGCCCGAGAATGCACTCTTTTGCGCATGCGCACGAAAGAGCATACTCATCTCCCTGAGGCTAATTGCTGCCTCAGGGAGATCGGCTCTATTGTCATAAATATTAAAAGTAGAAGAAAAAATTCCCTGACATGTCCCCTCATGTGACACTGTCACATGAGTTGGGACATGTCCATAACTTTTTAAAAAACTATAATTAAAGTTTTAAAAACCTACATGAAACATCATCCCACCCGTGGATGAGGTTTCATGCTTTTTCTGAAACCCGCCAGGGCTCCCAGCCTGCCCGTCAATCTTAAGGTTGGACGGGCAAATCCTTTAATTACTTAATTGATTCTGTCAGTGCCTCAATTGGCCATTGACAGGTCGGCAGGTGCACAGCTGAATTTGCTGAGCCCCCACCTACCTGAAAATTTAAGTGGGGTGCAGTGACATCAGGAGTTCTGCTTAACAACACCTTGCATCATTTTACGTGTCGGCAAGCAGGCCCCACCCCTCTGCCCGCTGATAGTAAAATCCTGCCCACTATCTTTACCCTCCCTGCAAGGTAAATTTAGTCAGTCAAACTTATTGCTAGTCTTAATCCTCGACTAGGAGTGGTTTTAAATTATTATACGAGCTTAGTCAGCTATACTAGCTCTCGACTTGGTTCTAAGGCAAAATGTCCTCCCTCTTAGCCTACAGAAAGATATCTCAGATAAAGTATACTTAGAAGGTACATTATCACAGAATAAACTCCTCTGAGTTAACCTCAGTCAGTACATAGCCTTCCCCATTTAAGAATTCAAAAGAAGTTAGGGTCCTGAGGTATAAAGAGTGCGTCTATAACTTTTACAATTATTACTTAATAAAATTTCATTAAAATAATAAATTCTACATTTCATTCTAGTGATGGTTGAATTATTACAAAATGTAAAATAATTAAAAAAATCAAATCCACCAAAATTGTAGATGCAGGATATGAAATCCACCTAAAAATAAATGCAGGATATTCATACAAAAAATATACTAAGTTTATACTCACAATCAAAGTATAAAGCATAGTTTTGTCTTGTTTCAGCTATGAGGAGATCTTCTCTAGGACTGCCAATCTCTTGGTCAGTGATCAAAGGTCTGACATCGGTGCTTACCTAGAGGCCAAATTTAAAGAAAATCTTTTGCTTTAAGAATAAAATAACCATTGATATTTGTTCTCAGGTTTTCTTAGAGTCTTTTATCAATTCTTGAGGGTCAATCAATGTGTGTGTGTATAAGTGTTTTCCCAGTTTGTAAGAGCAGTCTCAAGTCCTTGGCTCGAAGCAAGCAGTCTCAAGGCTAGCTATATCTTCCTGTGTTTTGTGTAAAGTTGTTTTTTCATTTGCTCTCCCTGCTCTTTGCAAAGATTCCAATTCTTCGTTAGTTGTATTAAACCTTTAACATACAAACTTGTGCCCTGAGCTGGTGCTTGCCTGCTGGGAACACATTTTGGGTGCAGAAGTCAATGGACACCACAACATGCTCCATCTTCTAATAAGGAGCAAGTGACTAAGTTATATTGGGGAGCTTCATTTGAAGGCAGCAGACAAACAATGGCTATCATTTAAAGAATTGATACATAGTTTGTAACTATTTTATATTCCTTCCAGGCACAAAAACACCCCAGAAAAAGTGCTCCCACTGTAGCTGACAAAAGGATTGAAAGATAGTATTGGTTCAAAGGAAGAGGCTTATATAATGTTGCCAAAAGTGTAGTAGAGGACCAAAAATTTGATAAGGAAAAAGAAACAAGAGTAAGAGAATAAACTAGCAAGAGATACAGATTGTAAATGATTCTACAGTTATGTAACAAGGAATAGATTAGCGGATGTAAACATGAGCCCATTAGAGACAGAGACTGGTAAAATTATAATGGCGAATAAGAAAAGGACATGGGATGGAGTTGGGCCTGCTGCCCCTAGAAGCTGAGTGGATATGACAAAAAGGATAGAATAGTGTCAAGGTGAGCTGGTTAAAAGGCCCACCTTGGTTCTCTGGGACTTTGTTTAAATTGTATTGTAACATTTTAGGCTTTCTAGACTTCACAAAAAGTATTATTACCAGTGGCAGCTGCATGTCAAGAAAATCTTTAAAAAATAAATTAATAGAAATAATGATTTTCAATAATTGCCCACCATAGCCAGTAGTCCAACACAATTCCTCTTAACATCTTATTTCTCTAATTTCAAGTGAGCTTATGAGGCTTTCTCCACAAAGAGTCAAGGTGCCAACTCCCACTAGCCCCATGGAACCTTGTTTTCTATATGTAAATCCATGCCAATGCATGCCAACCCATGCCAACTCATGCCACCCACTCATTCACCATTGACCTTATACAGTCCATGCCAACTTACCCATTTTCCACCATTGGCGCACCTCAGCAGCCATGTTAAGTTGAAATGAAATAAAGTTCTAAAAAGTCTATTACAGCCTTCACTATATTAAAAACCGTTCTTATTCTTGAAAACCCATTCAACCATTTTAAATCTCAAAGGGTTAATCTCTTATAAAAACAAACAATTCATCCTCTACATCAAAGGCAGCTAATCCTTTAATGCCCTCTTTAAGCTGTCAATCAAACTGTGAACTCAAAACCCCTCCTGCTGAAATAATTGTATCTTTTGGAAATCGGCTAAGCATTCATAAATAGATAAGAACAAAAAAACTGCGGATGCTGGAAATCCAAAACAAAAACAGAATTACCTGGAAAAACTCAGCAGGTCTGGCAGCATCGGCGGAGAAGAAAAGAGTTGACGTTTTGAGTCCTCATGACCCTTCGACAGAACTTGCGTTCGAGTCCAAGAAAGAGTTGAAATATAAGCTGGTTTAAGGTGTGTGTGTGGGGGGCGGAGAGATAGAGAGACAAAGAGGTGGAGGGGGGGGTGGGGGTGTGTGGTTGTAGGGACAAACAAGCAGTGATAGAAGCAGATCATCAAAAGATGTCAACGACAATAGTACAATAGAACACATAGGTGTTAAAATTAAAGTTGGTGATATTATCTAAACGAATGTGCTAATTAAGAATGGATGGTAGGGCACTCAAGGTATAGCTCTAGTGGTTTTTTTTTTATATAATGGAAGTAGGTGGGAAAAGGAAATCTTTATAATTTATTGGAAAAAAAAAGGGAAGGGGGAAACAGAAAGGGGGTGGGGATGGGGGAGGGAGCTTACGACCTAAAGTTGTTGAATTCAATATTCAGTCCAGAAGGCTGTAAAGTCCCTAGTCGGAAGATGAGGTGTTGTTCCTCCAGTTTGCGTTGGGCTTCACTGGAACAATGCAGCAAGCCAAGGACAGACAGGTGGGCAAGAGAGCGGGGTGGAGTGTTGAAATGGCAAGCGACAGGGAGGTTTGGGTCATTCTTGCGGACAGACCGCAGGTGTTCTGCAAAGCGGTCGCCCAGTTTACGTTTGGTCTCTCCAATGTAGAGGAGACCACATTGGGAGCAATGGATGCAGTAGACTAAGTTGGGGGAAATGCAAGTGAAATGCTGCTTCACTTGAAAGGAGTGTTTGGGTCCTTGGACGGTGAGGAGAGAGGAAGTGAAGGGGCAGGATTGCATTTTTTGCGTGGGCATGGGGTGGTGCCATAGGAGGGGGTTGAGGAGTAGGGGGTGATGGAGGAGTGGACCAGGGTGTCCCGGAGGGAGCGATCCCTACGGAATGCCGATAAGGGGGGATGAAGGGAAGATGTGTTTGGTGGTGGCATCATGCTGGAGTTGGCGGAAATGGCGGAGAATGATCCTTTGAATGCGGAGGCTGGTGGGGTGATAAGTGAGGACAAGGGGGACCCTATCATGTTTCTGGGAGGGAGGAGAAGGCGTGAGGGCGGATGCGCGGGAGATGGGCCGGACACGGTTGAGGGCCCTGTCAACGACCGTGGGTGGAAAACCTCGGATAAGGAAGAAGGAGGACATGTCAGAGGAACTGTTTTTGAATGTAGCATCATCGGAACAGATGCGACGGAGGCGAAGGAGTTGAGAGAATGGGATGGAGTCCTTACAGGAAGCAGGGTGTGAGGAGCTGTAGTCGAGATAGCTGTGGGAGTCGGTGGGTTTGTAATGGATATTGGTGGACAGTCTATCACCAGAGATTGAGACAGAGAGGTCAAGGAAGGGAAGGGAAGTGTCAGAGATGGACCACGTGAAAATGATGGAGGGGTGGAGATTGGAAGCAAAATTAATAAATTTTTCCAAGTCCTGACGAGAGCATGAAGCGGCACCGAAGTAATCATCGATGTACCGGAGAAAGAGTTGTGGAAGGGGGCCAGAGTAGGACTGCAACAAGGAATGTTCCACATACCCCATAAAGAGACAGGCATAGCTGGGGCCCATGCGGGTACCCATAGCCACACCTTTTATTTGGAGGAAGTGAGAGGAGTTGAAGGAGAAATTGTTCAGTGTGAGAACAAGTTCAGCCAGACGGAGGAGAGTAGTGGTGGATGGGGATTGTTCGGGCCTCTGTTCGAGGAAGAAGCTAAGGGCCCTCAGACCATCCTGGTGGGGGATGGAGGTGTAGAGGGATTGGACGTCCATGGTGAAGAGTAAGCGGTTGGGGCCAGGGAACTGGAAATTGTTGATGTGACATAAGGTGTCAGAGGAATCACTGATGTAGGTGGGAAGGGACTGGACAAGGGGAGAGAGAAGGGAGTCAAGATAACGAGAAATGAGTTCTGTGGGGCAGGAGCAAGCTGAGACGATCGGTCTACCGGGGCAGTTCTGTTTGTGGATTTTGGGTAGGAGATAGAAGCGGGCCGTCCGAGGTTGGGCGACTATCAGGTTGGAAGCTGTGGGAGGGAGATCCCCAGAGGAGATGAGGTCAGTGACAGTCCTGGAAACAATGGCTTGATGTTCAGTGGTGGAGTCATGGTCCAGGGAGAGGTAGGAGGAAGTGTCTGCAAGTTGACGCTCAGCCTCCGCGAGGTAGAGGTCAGTGCGCCAGACAACAACAGCACCACCCTTGTCAGCGGGTTTGATGACAATGTCAGGGTCGGACCTGAGAGAATGGAGTGCAGTAAGTTCAGAGAGAGACAGGTTAGAATGGGTGAGAGGAGCAGAGAAATTGAGACGACTAATGTCGCGCCGACAGTTCTCAATGAAAAGATCGAGAGAAGGTAAGAATCCAGAGGGAGGGGTCCAGGTGGAGGGAGAATAGTGGAGATGGGTAAAAGGATCTGTTGAACTGGGAGAGGACTCCTGCCCAAAGAAGTGAGCCCGGAGATGAAGACGGCGGAAGAAGAGTTCAGTATCATGCCGAGCCCGAAATTCATTGAGGTGAGGGCGTAAGGGTATGAAACTAAGTCCTTTGCTGAGCACTGAACGTTCAGCATCGGAGAGGGGAAGGTCAGGGGGTATAGTGAATACACGGCTGGGGTTGGGATTGGAAGAAAGGGTGGGGACGGAGGAACAGGCAGGGGTGGGGGGTCCTAGATGGGTGTTGGTGTCGATGTGTTGTTGTAGCTTGTGTTACTTAGCACTTGAGAGAATGAGAAAAAGTTTCTTGTTGAGGCGTCGGATGAGCCGAAGGATAAAATGAAACTGGGGGCACGCGCAGCTTTGAAAAAGGGTACAGCGGTGCTGCTGGAGGGAGAGGTCGAGTGTGTTCATATGGCGGCGCATGGCACTGAGTGTGGATTTCAGAATGTGACGGGAACAGCAGTCCGAGAAACGTTTTATGTCCCGGAGATACCTGTAATCCTGGGTGGGTTCGAAACATGAGGGGTGGAATTTCAGTTGAAATCCACGTGGGGTAAGTCGGAGACGGAGACAGTCACTGAGAAAGGAGATATGGCTGTGAAAGCGGGTTTTAGTAAACACCTTGTCAAACACTAGGAGGGAAATGGAAAGCAAAGAAGGTGAGCAAGACAACAGAGAGATACGGAAATCTTGTCGCAGAGAGGAACAGAACTTCTTCAAGGAGGTAGGCATTTCTTGAAGAGCAGTGGCAGTCAATTAAACACAGAGATAAGAACAAAAAAACTGCGGATGCTGGAAATCCAAAACAAAAACAGAATTACCTGGAAAAACTCAGCAGGTCTGGCAGCATCGGCGGAGAAGAAAAGAGTTGACGTTTCGAGTCCTCATGACCCTTCGACAGAACTTGCGTTCGAGTCCAAGAAAGAGTTGAAATATAAGCTGGTTTAAGGTGTGTGTGTGGGGGGCGGAGAGATAGAGAGACAAAGAGGTGGAGGGGGGGGTGGGGGTGTGTGGCTGTAGGGACAAACAAGCAGTGATAGAAGCAATAATAATAGAAGCAGATCATCAAAAGATGTCAACGACAATAGTACAATAGAACACATAGGTGTTAAAATTAAAGTTGGTGATATTATCTAAACGAATGTGCTAATTAAGAATGGATGGTAGGGCACTCAAGGTATAGCTCTAGTGGTTTTTTTTTATATATATAATGGAAGTAGGTGGGAAAAGGAAAATCTTTATAATTTATTGGAAAAAAGGGAAGCGGGAAACAGAAAGGGGGTGGGGATGGGGGAGGGAGCTTACGACCTAAAGTTGTTGAATTCAATATTTAGTCCAGAAGGCTGTAAAGTCCCTAGTCGGAAGATGAGGTGTTGTTCCTCCAGTTTGCGTTGGGCTTCACTGGAACAATGCAGCAAGCCAAGGACAGACATGTGGGCAAGAGAGCAGGGTGGAGTGTTGAAATGGCAAGCGACAGGGAGGTTTGGGTCATTCTTGCGGACAGACCGCAGTTGTTCTGCAAAGCGGTCGCCCAGTTTACGTTTGGTCTCTCCAATGTAGAGGAGACCACATTGGGAGCAACGGATGCAGTAGACTAAGTTGGGGGAAATGCAAGTGAAATGCTGCTTCACTTGAAAGGAGTGTTTGGGTCCTTGGACGGTGAGGAGAGAGGAAGTGAAGGGGCAGGTATTGCATTTTTTGTGTGGGCATGGGATGGTGCCATAGGAGGGGGTTGAGGAGTAGGGGTTGATGGAGGAGTGGACCAGGGTGTCCCGGAGGGAGCGATCCCTACGGAATGCCGATAAGGGGGGTGAAGGGAAGATGTGTTTGGTGGTGGCATCATGCTGGAGTTGGCGGAAATGGCGGAGAATGATCCTTTGAATGCGGAGGCTGGTGGGGTGATAAGTGAGGACAAGGGGGACCCTATCATGTTTCTGGGAGGGAGGAGAAGGCGTGAGGGCGGATGCGCGGGAGATGGGCCGGACACGGTTGAGGGCCCTGTCAACGACCGTGGGTGGAAAACCTCGGTTAAGGAAGAAGGAGGACATGTCAGAGGAACTGTTTTTGAATGTAGCATCATCGGAACAGATGCGACGGAGGCGAAGGAATTGAGAGAATGGGATGGAGTCCTTACAGGAAGCAGGGTGTGAGGAGCTGTAGTCGAGATAGCTGTGGGAGTCGGTGGGTTTGTAATGGATATTGGTGGACAGTCTATCACCAGAGATTGAGACAGAGAGGTCAAGGAAGGGAAGGGAAGTGTCAGAGATGGACCACGTGAAAATGATGGAGGGGTGGAGATTGGAAGCAAAATTAATAAATTTTTCCAAGTCCTGACGAGAGCATGAAGCGGCACCGAAGTAATCATCGATGTACCGGAGAAAGAGTTGTGGAAGGGGGCCGGAGTAGGACTGCAACAAGGAATGTTCCACATACCCCATAAAGAGACAGGCATAGCTGGGGCTCATGCGGGTACCCATAGTCACACCTTTTATTTGGAGGAAGTGAGAGGAGTTGAAGGAGAAATTGTTCAGTGTGAGAACAAGTTCAGCCAGACGGAGGAGAGTAGTGGTAAATAGCCCTAGGGAAATGTCAACAAACAGCTACTGAAACTTTGAGAAAAGGACTTGTTTTAACTGTGGCTGACATCTGCAGCTTGTTTTTTTTTTCATTTTTAAATGGCTGGGATTTAAATAACTTCACATCATGACCGTTATAAAGACCTTATCTGCCCATTAAGCGCATTTAAATTTACTCCCTAAATTTGTAACTCCCACATTGCAGGCCCTTGCAACAGCCAAAATAGGGTTTGTTTGAACTCAGCACTGAGTTTAAATGGGCTTACTGAGTTTGGGTTTCTCACCTCCTTTCTCCCACCTATAAAAATTAGATCTGTCAGAAATGGAGAAAGAACTTCTGCATCCAGGTCCTACCTACCATTTTGGAAGATCCACAGATTCTCCATGACCTGAAAAAATCCGGACCTTGGTTTCTGACTTCATGGTGGAAGATGCAAAACAATTCCCGAAATAATGGGGAACCAAGATTCTAGCAAGAATGAGAAACTTTAAGAAGTCAGAATAGTAAAGAAATAATACTGGAAAAGTGAATGGGCTCCATGTGGCAACAAATCCCCTGGACCTAACAACCTGCATCCTAGAATTTTAAAAAAATGTAGCTGCAGAGATAGTGGATGCACCAGATTTTAACCTTCCAGGATTTAGAACAGAACCCAAGAATTGGAAAGTAACAAGTATAACTCTGCTATTTAAGAAAGGAGGAAGAGAAAAATGGGGAGCTTTAGGCAAATTAACATACCATCAGTAGTAAACAAAATGGTTGAATTCATTATCAGGAACATGGTAACAGTGCACTTAGAAAATCATTATGGGTCATTACTTCCAGTGGAATAGCAATCAAATCAGGTTGCCACTCTGCTCATAGTTTCTTACCTTAATTCCCATAGTCTAAGACTGCAGCGTCGGAGGCAAAGGGAACACATCTCTTTTTTATGGCACTAGTGGGTAAGTTTAAAGGTCTAGTCACTTTGAGAAGCTAGGGAGAAAGTAAGTTTGTAAGATAAGTGAGTAAGATAGGGGGGAGTGGGGTAGGATGGTTCAGGGGGCATGGTTGGGTGGCTGTTGCTGGGGAGAGAGTTGGTCAGTCGGGGGGGGGGTGGGGGGGGGCGGGGGGGGGGTGGTGGGGGGTGGTGGTGGTGGTGGTGCGGCAGTCGGGTGACCAGTGAGGAAGGGGTTGGATTGTGGGGGGTAATCTGGGTGGTGGGGATGTAGTTCTGAGATGGGGAAGTCAGTCAGGAGGGTGAGGGGTATTTAGAGGGTACGGTGAGTATCGAGGGGGTGGGGACGGGAGTCAGGGGTCGGGAATATAGTTAGGGTGTGGGGGCATAGTCAGGGATTGGGGGCGTAGTCAGGGGTTGGTGAGCACAGTGGGTGGGGTGGGGGCATAGTGGGGTTGGGGAGGTCAGTCGTGGGCGTAGAGGTGTAGTCAGGGCATGGGGAGCACAGTCGGGGGTTGGAGGTGTAGTTGGGGGATCCTGTGTGGGATGGAGGGCCCCTGTGGGTGTTTGCAGTGTGGGTTTGTGCTTGGGTGGAGAGTCAGATGGTGCTGTGGAGCTGGGGAGGGTCAGGGAGAGGTACCATCTGAAGTTTGTGATTTAAATCGTATTATTGGATGGTTCCCAATGCCAGGCAACTGCCATACAATTCTTACTTGGGACCTTCCGGGGGCGGAGTGGGTGTTTTGGGATGGGTGGAGAGCTGGGAGGGCCTGGGTGGCGCGGGTGGTGGTGGGGTGGTTCCCCAGCGCATCTTTAGGGTACTACCTAGATGCAATGCCCCAGAGCTTGGAAGTTAAGGCCCATTATGACTAAACAGAGACAACATGAAAGATAAATCATGCTTGACAAATTTGTTGGAGCTTTTTAAGGATGTACCTAGTAGTGTGGATAAGAGGGAGCCAGCGGAAGTAGCATGTTTAGAATTTCTAGAAGTATTTGATGCCACACAAGAGCTAATTACATAAAATTAAGACTCATGGGGTTGTGGGCAATATATTTGCATAGATTGAGGATTTGATAATGGACACAAAACAGAGAATAGGATAAAGGAGACATTTTCAGGTTGGCTGGCTGTAATTAGCAAGGTACCACAAGGATCAGCTACTTACAGTCTAAATTAATGACTCAGATGAGGGCACTTAGTGCAGCATATCCAAGTTTGCTGATGATACAAAGTGAGGTGAGAAAGTAAGAGTGGAGGAGGATGCAAAGAGGCAGCAGAGAGACAGAGACAGGTTCGGTGAGTGGGCAAGAACATGGCAGATGAAAGACAATGTAGATAAATGTGAAGTTATCTGCTTTGTTTGGAAAAATAAAAAAGCAGAATATTTTTTGAATGGTGACTGGGAAGTGTTTGCATTCGGAGGGACTTGGATGCCCTGGTACATGAATCATAGAAAGTTAACTTGCGGGTATAGCAAACAATTAGGAAGGTAAACGGTATGTTAACTTTAATTACAAAGGGATTGGAGTACGAGAATAAAAAAGTCTTGCTGCAATTATATAGAACCTTGACGAGATCACACCTGGAGTAATGTATACATTTTTATGTCCTTACCTAAGGAAAGTATTTTGGATCTATATATATTTTTCTTTTCTTGATGTCTGAGGTTGTGATAATCGCTGGCTAGGCCAGCATTTATTGTCCATCCCTAATTACCCTTGAGAAAGTGATGGTGAGCTCTCTTCTTGAATTATTGGAGTCTATATGGTGTAGATACTCCCACAGTGCTGTTAGGGAGGGAATTCAAAGATTTTGACCCAGCCACAGTGAAGAAGCAGTGATATATTTCCAAGTCAGGATGGTGAGTGGCTTGGAGGGGAACTTCCAGGTGGTGGTATCCCATAAATCTGCTGCCCTTGTCATTCTAGGTGGTAGAGGTCACGGGTTTGGAAATTGCTATTGAAGGAAGTATGTCATAGACCCTTCTGTAGGAGTTAGGCACATCCTACTTCGTAAATAAAAACAGAAAGCACTAGAAATACTCAGCCGGTCTAGCAGCATCAATGAAGAGAGAAACAGAGTTAATGTTTTCAGTTGAAAATTAGTCTTCATCAGAACACATCCTGCTTCATTGCTGGATGGATAACCGCACATGGTCCTCAACACTTGCCCAAGCTCTCACCCTGTGGCCCTATGTAGCTGCTTGTGCATGACAGTGGCCATGCCCCAATAATTGCAATGGTTCACAGGCCAAACCAGGTGAGGGTAGCTTATGGACTGGTGTTCTGATGTGAGGGAGAATGTCTATCTTCAACCAGCCCTTTTCAGTGCAAAGCAAAAGCTGCCTTGACAGATATAGCAAAGGAAATGGTATTTCCATCTTGCAGTGAAAGCACATCTGCGTAGGCAGCTGTAAAGTTCATTGACATGGGCGCATTATATGCTATAGGTCATCCACCAGAGTCGACCACATCTCCAGTAATCTTGACTTGTCAAGCCATCAGAAATAGATGTGCAAGACTGAGAGAATGGGGCTGGCCAATGCAAACCATCTCCTGTAATCAACTCACTTTCTTGTGAGCACACCTCCTCACACACACCCCGTTATATACTGAAAGACAATCCTTCAATTTTCACTCACGCACCACAGTATATTGTGGGTGAGACAAAAAGAAGGAGAAACAGGAACTCTACTCACCTTCTTGGAATGTACAATTCTACTTGATAAAGATAATCCCAAAACTGAACTGCTCTGGTTGGCAGAGAGTTACCACGATATAATATTGATATTGTTGCTTTAAGCAAAACTTGTCTATCAGAGGAGGGCCAGCTAAGAGTGCTATCGGCAGGGTACATATTGTTCTGGATAGGCAAGACAAAGAGGGAGAGGCAAGAGGCAGGTTTCGTCTTTCTATCAAATCTGACAATGCAAATGTATGGATTGTCTCTCTAAGGGCATAAACGGCCATCTCACAATTCTACACCTATCACTTTAGAACAACAAATACGCAACAATCTTAAGTGTATATGCCCCAGCAGTGACTAATCCTGTGTATATCAAAAACAAATTCTATGCAGACCTGGACAGCTATGCAAATACTCCACGGGAGGACAAGTTCATTGTGATGGGGAACTTCAGTGCAAGGGTAGGAGACGATAAAATCTCTAGGGTCATATATTCACAATTTAACTTGGACACCACCTGTGAGTTAGGCTAAGATTAAGGTTCAAGGAATCCTTGAAAGAGAATCCCAGGAAATGTGGTATGTCGGCCATAGACAGGGAGAAAAATGGGCAAGAAAGAACTGCCTGGGGAGCAATTTCAAGTAGTGGCACTGTTTCCTTTGAACAGCAAAGGATACAGGCAGCTAAGGACAAGGTGCCAGCTAGAAAGACCGGGCAGTCCCAACAAAACCAGACAATTTACCTTTGCTCACAATGTGGAAAGCTGTGCAGGTCTGCAATTGGATTCCGAAGCCTTGTTAGAATGCACAACAAATGGCTCGGATAACATGGTCATCTACAATAATGATGGGAAAGCGATGACAATGACAATGAGCTAAAGTAGGACATGCTTGCTCTAGCGGAACGGCAATGAAGACTGGTTCTCGGGATGAGGAGATTGTCCTATGAGGTGAGATTGAGTAGACGAGGCCTATATTCGCTGCCATTTAGATGAATGAGAGGTGATCTAATTGAAACATATACAATTCTAAGGGGGCTTGACAGGATAGATGCTGAGAACATGTTTCCTCTGGTTAGGGAATCTGAACATGAGGTCACAGTCTCAGGATAAGGGGCCAACCATTTAGAACTTCACTCAAAGAGTTGTGAATATTTGGAATTCTCTACTCCAGTCAACTGTGGATGCCCAGTTGTTGAGTATATTGAAGACAGAGTTGGATAGATTTTTGGGTAGCATGGTAATTAAGGATATGTGAAGAGCATGGGTTAGTGGAATTGAGGTAGAAGATCGGCCATGATCTTTTTGAATGGCAGTGCAGGCTTGAAGGGCCAAATGGGCTACTCCTGCTCCTATTTCTTATGTTCTTATGACCTTTGTAATGGATTAGAAAGGTTCTTGGCCAGAAGCGCAATGTGGGGGAAAAAGATTCTATGATCCTATGAGCTAGCACCCATTCCTATTTATTGCTCCTGCAACAACTGTATTTGTTTGTATTCAACAGATATCATTGCTAAATCAGGCTGAAGGCCCGCCATTAGAGAGTTTGAATAAATAAATGTGCGAATGACATGACTGCCAGGTCCATCTCTGGTTTCTTCAGTTATTTCATCTCTGTTTTGTTTCATTTATACAAGCAAGTACCGAACAATGTAAAGCAACTTCTATAAAAGATGCTCAGACCGTTTAAAGGAATTGATCAACAGCACTGAACTCGAGGAGGTATCTACAACAGACTCCAATGTACAACATTCTTTAATTATCATCATAAATTTACATAAAAATGTATGTCTTTTTACGAATCTCATTGTCTTGTGGTACACTTTCCCAGGCATCTAAAGCTTTTTCACACTCAAGAGCTGTGCACATCTTGGTTTGAACTCAGCGCAGGATTATGCTTTTCATGGGACTTCCTTGTAACATTTAGCAATATAGCCACTGGTGGCCAAGTTAAGCAAATCCAGAGGGATAGAGCTACCAGACTGGGCCTGCAGGAGGTGGTGAGGGAACCAACATGAGGAAAAAATCTATTAATCTCATCCTCCCTAATTTAACTGTTGCAAATGTATCCACCCATGACTGTGTTAGTAGGTGTGATCACCACATAGCCTTTGTTCAGAGGAAGCCCCATCTTCACAATGAGGGCCATTTCCATCATTGGTGTGGCACTAAGCCTATGCTCTGGCCATTAGTATCAGACTGCAGTCCACAACAATCCATAAACTCATGGGCCAGCATAACCTTATTGAATGAGGAGTATAGAAGAGCATGTCAGGAGCAGCACCAGGTATACCTAAAAATGAGGTATCAACCTGCTGAAGCCACGAGATAGGACTTCATGCAAGCTAAACAGCTTGGCTCTGCCTACTAGACAAAAACAATAGTCAGAACTCTGTGGTCCTGCCACATCCAGTCATGAATGTTAGTGGACAATTAAACAAGCAATGAGAGGAGGTGGCTCCATGAATGCCCTCATCTTCAATGATGGCAGAACCATCATATGAGTGAAAAGTACAAGCCAAAAACGTCAAGCGAATGATCCAAAAACAAAAATTGCTGGAAAAACTCAGCAGGTCTGACAGCATCTGTGGAGAGGAAGACAGAGTTAACGTTTCGAGTCCGTATGACCCTTCATCAGAACTAAAGAGAAATAGAAATGTGGTGAAATATAAGCTGTTTAAGGGGGGTTGGACATGTGGAGCTGGATAGAGGGCTAGTGATAGGTGGAGGCAAAGGAGGGATTCCTTCAGTTTCTACCCCTCCATCATTTTCACATGGTCCATCACTGACACTTTCCTTCCCTTCCTTGACCTCTCTGTCTCAATTTCTGGTGATAGACTGTCCACCAATATTCATTACAAGCCCACCAACTCCCACAGCTACCTTGTCTACAGCTCCTCATACTCTGCTTCCTGTAAGGACTCCATCCCATTCTCTCAGTTCCTTTGCCTCCGTCGTATCTATTCCGATGATGCCACTTTCCAAAACAGCTCTTCTGACATGCTTTCCTTCTTCCTTAACCAAGGTTTTCTATCCACTGTGGTTGACAGGGCCCTCAACCGCATGTTTGACTAAGAAATGATCCATCTTGGCCTCCTCCTGAAGTCACCACCATCATAAATGACAGTCTTCAGCCAATTCAATTCACTCCATGTGATATCAGGGAATGATTGAGAGAACTGGAAAGAACAAAGCGTATGGACCCTGAGACACACTGGCTGCAGTACTGACGACCTGTGCTCCAGAACGAGCTGCACCTCCAGCCTAGCTGTTCCAACACAGGGACAACTCAATGTGGAAAACTGCCCAGCCTTATCCTGTCCACAAAAAACAGGAAAAATCCAATCCAGCTCTTTACCACCCCATCAATCTATTCTCAATCATTAGCAAAGTGCTGGAAGGTGTCATCAGCACTTACTTAACAATTACTCACCAACTACTCAGTTTGAGTTCTGTCAGGGCCAGTTGATTCCAGACCTCACTACAGCCTTGGTTCAAACGTAGGGGAAAAAAAGTTAAATTCCAGGTGGAGATTAGTGCATCTGCCCTAATAGCATTTGATTGAGTTTGACATCAGGAAACCCTAATAAAATTGAAGTCAGTGGAAACTGAGGAGAACTCTCCATTGGCTGGAGTCATGCCTAGAATAAAGGAAGATTGTTGTAGATATTGAAAGGCAATGATCTCAACTGCAGGAGTTTCTTAGGACAGTGTCACAGCTCATCCATCTTCAGCTGCTTCATTAATGACCTCTTTATCACAAGATCAGAAGTGGGAATGTTCGCTGATGATTGCACAGTGTTCAGTTTAATTTGCAACTCCTCAGGTAATGAGGCATGTAACAAAACCTCAATATCATCCAGGTTTGGGCTGATAAGTGGCAAGCAATATTCATGCCACACAAATGCCAGGTAATGTCTAAACACTACCCCTTGATGTTCAATGACATAACCATCATTGAATCCCCAATTATTAACAGCTTGGGAGTCATCATTGACCAGAAATTTAACTGGTCCAGCCACATAAATACTGTGGCTATATGAGTAGGCCATTAGATGGGAATTCTGTGGCAAGTGATTCACCTCCTGAGTTCCAAAAACCTTCCATCATCTACAAGGCACAAGTCAGATGCATGATATCATTCTTCTCACTTGCCTGAATGAGTGTAGATTGCATAACAGTCACGAAGCTCGACACATCCAGGATAAAGCAACCCACTTGATTAGCACCCCATAAACCACCTTAATCATTTACTCCCTCCATCACTGTTGCTGCAGTGTGTTCTATGTACAAAATGAACTGCAGCAACTCACCAAGACTACCTTAAAGAACAATGACGTTGGGCACATTGGAAACCACCATCTCCAGTTCCCCACTAGTCTCACACCATAGTGACTTGGAGCTACATCACTATTCCTTCATCATCATTGGAGCAAAGTCCCACAATGCCTTCCCGATAGCACTGCAGGTATACCTTTGCCATGTGGTCTGCAGCAGTTTCAGAAAATGGCTCACCACCAGTTTTTCAAAGACAACTAGGAATGAACAATAAATGCTGCCCTTGCCAGCTGGAGTCGTGAATGAAAAAATATATAATTTCATTGAATGTGCCACCTCTTTACCTTTGCTGATATTTTCTTCACAGTTGTTACATGGAATCAAATGGTCTTATTTATTATTGCCCTTGAAGCAAGAGCTACTTCAATGTGTTACTTAGCTGTATCATAGACACTGGGGAAAAAATACATTGTGCAAGCTAAGTTTTGCACATGGTGGAATTTAATCCGGCCCACTGGAACAGGTGGGATGTGGACAGTGGGGAGGTGGCATAGATTCAGAGGGAAACATAGAAGGATAGAAAATAGGAACAGGAGCAGGCCATTCAGCCCTTTAAGCCCACTCCACCATTCATTATGATCATGGCTGATCATCCAGATCAAGAGCCTGCTCCCGCTTTCTCCCCATATCCTTTGATCCCTTTCGCCTCAAGAGCCATATCTAACTCCTTCTTGAAAACATACAATGTTTTGGCCTCAACTACTTTCTGTGGTACCGAATTCCACAGGCTCACCACACTCTGCGTGGTGAAATTTCTCCTCATCTCAGTCCTAAATGGTCTACCCCGTATCCTCAGACTGTGACCCCTGGTTCTGGACTCCCCCACCATCAAGAACATCCTTCTTGCATTTACCCTGTCTAGTCATGTTAGAATTTTATAGGTTTTGATGAGACCCCCCTCATTCTTCTGAACTCCAGCGAATATAATCCTAACCGACTCAATTTCTCCTAATATGTTAGTCCCACCATCCCAGGAATCAGTCTGGTTAACCTTCACTGCACTCTCTCTATAGCAAGAACATCCTTCCTCAGATAAGGAGACCAAAACTGCACACAATGTTCCAAGTGTGGTCTCACCAAGGCCTTGTATAATTGCAGCAAGACATCCCTGTTCCTGTACTTGAATCCTCTTGCTATGAAGGCCAACATACCATTTGCCTTCTTTACCGCCTGCTGCACCTGCATGTTTACCTTCAACGACTGGTGTACGAGGACACTCAGGTCTCGTTGCACACTCCCCTCTCTCAACTTATAGCCATTCAGGTAATTCATTCATATAGCCTTCCTGTTTTTGCTACCAAAGTGGATAACCTCACATTTAACCACATTATATTGCATCTGCCATGCATTTGCCCACTCACTCAACTTGTCCAAATCATCCTGAAGCATCTCTGCATCCTCCTCACACCTCACCCTCCTACCCAGCTTTGTGTCATCTGCAAATTTGGAGATATTACATTTAGCTCCCTCATCTAAATCATTAATATATATTGTGAATAGCTGGGGTCCCATCACCGATCCCTCGGTACCCCACTAGTCACTGCCTGCCTTTCGGAAAAAGACCCGTTTATTCCTATATATGCCCAATGCCTTCCAACCCCCCCACCCCCCACCCCGCCATCCCCCCCCCCCAATTTCAGATGATGGCCTTCCCAAAGAGGGGCCAACTGAGTCCTTTCAGTGGCCAATTAAGGGGCACTTAAAGGCCTCATCCCACTGCCGCTGGCATTCTGTCAGAAGCAGGGGGACACTCTGTCGTGTGAGGAAGCTGCCCAGTAAAAGTTGGTGGTCTCCTTTGTGTGCTCTGGGTTTGTGTCCTCTTGATCAGGCACCCTGCGGCCCAAGGAGCATCAATCAGGATGCATGGGCTGCCCCTGCTGAAACGTCACCCGCACCTTCAGCAACAGCATCCTCCCCTCAACCCAACCAACCCCAAGTCGGGCAGGCTCTGGCGAGCCCAACAGCAATTACCTGGGTTCTGGGGCCTCCTCCTGGCTTGCTCCAGTACCAACAGTGACCACTGCTCCCACTGGCTTTGTTGAGGCTGATGAGCAGCAAGCCCTCTGCTTGGCTGGCAGCTCTTGGAAGTGGGATCTTTAGCCGTTAGGGGACATGAGCCCCAAAGGCAAGCAGTTAATTGCCTGATGGACATAGGTCCGCTTTGGAGAGTTCCCAGAAACGGCCGCAACAGGGTAGTCCCTGGCTTTCCAGCCTGCTGTTGGGGCCACTGCCATTAAATACACCCCAGTTTATACAGATAACCTGAAATACCACGCAGTTGGAATAACAAATGGTATAATTAATGTGTTGTAAGGTCACTAACAGTTTGTTTGCAAATTTTGGACAGCTGGCTGACTCACTGTGATGAGTAACCTTGTGCTTGTCTAATACAAGAAAAATACAGTATGTTTGACAAGATTATGCTTTTTGTACATAAAATGTACACTTTATTCACAAAGCTTATGGAAATCAATAGTTCATTTTATAGAACTGATAATCTACTTTATTTTTGTTCATTCATGGGACATGGGCATCACTGACTAGTTTATTGAACTCAAATTTCTCAAATTTCACTATCTGCTGTGGTGGGGTTTGAACCTGGGTATCCAGAGCATTATCCCAGGTCTCTGGAATACTACCCCAGTGATAATGCCACCATGCCACCACATCTCCAAAATGCAATATACAAACACAATAACTTAGAACACTCAGAAAAGACCCTTCAGCTACATACATTTTGCTCTCTTGCACAAACACCTTCAATATTAATGTTACACAGCATTTCAATGCTGACCTTCTCTGGAAGCTCACTAGCGGATTGGTACCTCTTTGTTATCTTCAGACAGGCAATAGGATTTTAACAAGATAGATTGAGATATTTTTTCAAAGTGTACAAGATGTGGTCAAATAATTCCTGGTATCTTTCGTGGGAAAGAGGACAATGTGGCTGCTAACCCTCTCCAAACTTGTATTTATTGGTAAAGTTGATCATTAAACAGTTTCACTTACACTAAGGAATGCAGTTATATAATTAAAATTGCATGAATTCTTACGCATGCTCTCTGCATTAATGAAACTGCTCTACAGTTTCACTTCACCTGTAGTTTTCAGCCAACTTACTGCTCCTCTATACCTCAATCATGCACTGCCCGACTGTGAAGCATTGATCCCTCTCCTTTTTTTGTTATTCAGGCAAAAATGTCAAAGGAATGAAAGGCCTCATTAAATTGGAAATATTTTATAGAACTATTAGCTCGATAGTTTTCTTTTTATCCTCCCAACAGGGAATGAATTGACCTCCATTTGGTGACTGCTCAAAATGGGATGATTGAAATCAGGAACTCACCTTGTTGGAAATTGCAGGAACAAATGCACATCCCACTACTGTGTGGCACAGCACATTTCATCCATCTAGAGAATGGCCCTCAAGCAAGACGCTTATTGGGATTATGGGCCTTGGCAAAAAGTTAGTGAGTAATATTGTTATAAGCTAAATAAACTGCAAGTGAAATGTAATTCAAGGAGCAACTATTTTGGATTTACTTTAAATTATGGAGCAGCTGTCACCTGAAGCAGTAAATGTAGGTTCATCTAAAGCATTCAAGAGGCGAATAAACAGATATCAAATTCAGAGAGATACCAGCTCAGCACCAAGGTATAAAAGAAATGAAAACAGTTTGTGTATAGAAGGTGGGCTGAGGTAAAAGTGCACTCTGGACCACAGTGACTGAGGGCTCACCTATGTAACTGATCTGAAGTGCTAAACCAAAGAAAAAGTCCTCCAGCAAAATAAAAACAAAAACACACATTACACTAACACAAAAAGATTGAATAATCTGATTTGCTTTAATACATGCTTTCATTCAACCATACAAATTAGGAGAAGGAGTAGGCCATTTGGCCCCTTGAGCCTGCTCTGCTATTTGATAAGATCATGGCTGATCTGAGTGTGGCCTCAGCTCTACTTTCCTGTCTACTTCCCTGTAACCATTGACTTGGATTGGCAGGATGTGACAAGTGGAGTCCCACAGCGGTCTTTGTAGGGGACTCAACTTTTTATGATTTACATCAATGACTTAGATGAGGTAGCTAAATTTGCAGATGATACAAAGTTATGTAGGAAAGTATGTTGTGAAGAGGACATGAGGAAGTTGCAGATGGATATAGATAGGTTGAGTGAGTGGGAAAAGATCTGGAAAATAGGGTTTAATGTGGGAAAATGTGAAGTTGTTCACTTTGGTAGAAAGAACAAAAAAGCAGAATATTACTTAAATGGAGAATGGCTGCATAATTCTGAAGTGCAGAGGGATCTAGGTGTTCTAGTACATGAGTCACAAGAAGTTAGTGTGCGGGTACAGCAAGTAATTAAGGAGGCTAATGGAATGCTAACCTTTATTATGAGAGGGATTGAACATAAAAGTAAGGATGTTATGCTTCAGTTATACAGGGCATTGGTGAGACTGCAACTCGAATACTGTGTGTAGTTTTGGTCTTCTTATTTAAGGAAGGATGTAAATGCATTAGAGGCAGTTCAGAGGAGGTTTACTAGATTGATACCTGAAATGTGTATGTTGTTTTATGAGCCAAGGTTGGACAGACTGGGCTTGTTTCCATTGGAGTTTAGAAGAGCGAGAGTATACAACATCCTGAATGGCCATGACAAGGTGGACGTCAAAAGGATGTTTCCTGTTGTGAGTGAGTCCAGAACTGGGGTGCACTGTTTTAAAATTAGGGGATGCCCTTTTAAGACAGAGGTGAGGAGAATTTTTTTCTCTCAGAACTCCAGTTCTGTGGAAGGGTCATGAAGACTCGAAACATCAACTCTTTTCTTCTCCGCCGATACTGCCAGACCTGCTGAGTTTTTCCAGGTAATTCTGTTTTTGTTTTGGATTTCCAGCATCCGCAGTTTTTTGTTTTTATATATGTAAATAGATTCTTGTTAGGCAAGGGAATCAAAGGTTATTGGGAGTAGATGGAAATATGGAATTCGAAACAAAGAAAACCAGCCATGATCTTACTGAATGGTGGAGCAGGCTCGAGGGGCCAAACAGTCTACTCCTGTTCCTATTGCTTGTGTTCTTATGACTCCCTTGTCAATCAAGAATCTATCTAACTCAGCTTTAAAAAATATTCAGTGACTATGCCTCCACTGCTTTCTGGGGAGGAGAATTCTACAGACTAATGACCCTCTAAAAGAAAAAAAAAACTCCTCATCTCCATCTTAAATCGGGGATCCCTTATTTTTAAACTGTGCCCCTAGTTCTAGTCACTCCCATGAGGGGAAACATCCTTTCAGCAGCCACCCTGATAAGTCACGTCAGGATGTTTTATATTTCAATAAGATCACCTCTCATTCTTCTAAACAACAATGGATACAGGCCCAATCTACCCAACCATTCCTCATAAAATAACCCATTCATCCCAAAAGTGAGTGAACCTTCTCTGAAATAGTTCGAACCCAATATAGCCTTTCTTATGTAAGGAGACCGCAACTGTACACAGTACTCCAGATGTGGTCTCAGCAAAGCCCTGTACAACTATAGCAAAACAATGCCTTCCCCTTACAGATAACCTCAAGTCCTTTATACGTGCTTCTCCCTTTTAACGCAAATTCCATTGTTCCCATGGGCAAAATTTCCCCCCCCCCGCCTTGGGGGAATGTGTGGAGGTGGGCGTGGGTGGGCGCACTCTCCGATCAGTGCCCCCAATCGGGGGACGCTGCCATTTTTAGCGGGTGGGCCAATTAAGGCCCGCCCAGCAAGACATCCACAAGGAAGCCCTATGTGCTTCCTCTGCAGGAGGGGCCCTAAAATTGGAAGTGTGCTCCGATCTCCCTGAGACTAAGTGCTGCCTCAGAGAGATCGGTTCCCAAAGTAAAAAATGTTACTGCAGTGAAAATTTCATTCACCATCCATGTCCCCTCATGTGACAATGTCACGTGAGTTGGGACATGGACATAATGTTAATTAAGTGTCTCTTAATTTTTTGATTCAGCAACAAAACCTCATCCCGCCCATGAGTGAGGTTTCATGCTTTTTCATGTGGCTGCCAGTGCTCCTGACCTGCCTGCCAACCTTAAGGTTGGACCGGCAGGTCCACTAATGAGATTAGTTATTTTTTGAATGGTCTAAATAGCTGTTGACAGGTCAGCGGGTGCACGGCTGCCTTGGCTGCGCCTCCACCTACCTAAAAATGCAAATGACGCGGCATGACTTCAGGAGTTCTGCCCAACGTCATTCCGCGTCATTTTACGCGTCAGCGAGTGGGCCCTGTCCCCGCCCGCTGACAGGAAATTTTTTGCCCATATGTTTTTGCAGCTTTACTTTTCTCATATTAAAAACCTTTTCATCATACTAATTTTATCAGTAACCTTTGGGAAAAATAAACACTGCTTGGTTTAGCTTCTTCTGGCTAAGTATAACATCTTACCATCTCTATGAAATTCAAACTACTCTGGTTTATCTAAAAATACAAATTTACTTTACACCTCACACACTAAAACTTCAGCCATATTTATGTATTTAGCAGTTCAAACCTAGCTTCATTTTTGATAACTCAAAGCCTCCAAACCAGCTGTCTCCAATTCAATTAAATCCCACACAAACACTATCCAAATGCCACTATTAACCTACCTTTACAAAAAATCACAATGATATTATGAAAATTATTATATTTTCATGACACTGGAATATAGTTTTTCTGAGAGTTATGAAATATCTCCTTAAATGGGTCTGCCACTGCAGGACAGGACAGAGTGTAAACTGTCCGACACTTTAACTTAAGTTCCCAGTTCACTTTAGCCAGCTCCATCTTCATACCCTTGTAATTGCCTTCCATTTAAGTTTAAAACACTAGTCTTAGACTCACATTTCTCACCTTAAAACTGTATGTGAAATTATATCATGTTATGATCATTGCTGCCTAGAAGCTCCTTTATTATGAGGTAATTAGTTAATCTTTTATTATTACATATTACCAGATCTAGAATAATCTGCCATCTGGTTGGCTCAAGGTGCTGCTATAAGAAATTGTCCTGAATACACTCTGTGATCTCCTCATCCAGACTACCTTTGCCAATCTGATTGTCTAATTTTTATGTAGACTAAAATCACCCATGATTATTGCTGAACATTTCTCACAAGCCTCCATTATTTCTCCATGTATACTCCATCCTACAGTGTAGTTACTGTTAGGGGAACCCTATAAACTACTCCCACAAGTGACTTCTTATCTTTGCTATTTCTTATCTCTATCCAAATTGATTCTACATCTTGGCCTTTAGAACTAACGTCATCTTTCACTGTAATACTGTCATCCTTAATTAACAGAACTATCCCATCATCTTTTCCTATCTCCTGTTCTTCTGAAATGTCAAGACCCCTTGAATATACCTATCCCAGCCTTAGTCACCTTGCAGCCATATCTCTGTAATGGCTATCAGGTCATACACAATTATTTCTATTTGCGCTGATAATTCATCTGATTTGTTACGAATGCTACATGCATTCAGATACAGAGCGTTTACTTCTGCCGTTTTACTATTTTTGCAAACCTTGGCCTTACCTACTGGTGCACTCTTAAATTTGTACACTCTGTCCCTCCCTGCCACTCTCTGATTTCCATTACCCTTGTTGCTACTTTTCTTTATTGTCTTTGCCTTTAATTTACCACATTTTTCCTCACATGATCCCACCCTACAAACTATTCAGTTTAAAGCCCTCTCTACCGCCTTAATTAAGCATTCTGTCCTTACCCCCTCAAGGATGCCCTTTTTACAACATTACAATGTACTACTCAGTTTTTCCTTTGTTTTTCTTTTCAATCTTTTCTGAACACTTTGTATCCTTTTATATTAAACACCCAGCCCTTACAATTTTAAGCCATGTTTCCATTATTGCCACTGCATATAAGAACATAAGAACTAGGAGCAGGTGTAGGCAATTCAGCCCCTTGAACCTGCCCGGCCATTCATTACGATCATGGCTGATCTCATTTCGGCCTCAACTCCAATTTCCCGCCCTCTCCCCATAATCTTTCAACCCATTACTAATTAAAAATCTGTCTATCTCCTCCTTAAATTTATTTCCATATAGCTACTTGTGCTTTTAGCTCATTGACCTGATTTACCATACACCGTGCGTTTACATACATGCACTCTAAACCTGTCTTTGTGCTCCTCATAGCCATTCTTAGTCTGCCCCTTTCTAACATGGCACCACTTCCTGTCTCGTACAGTTCAGCACTCTCACTTAATGCATTTCAAGGGCAATTAGGGATGGGCAATAAATCTGGCCTAGCCAGTGATGCCCACATCCAATGAATGAATAAAAAAAAATCTCATTCCTCTTTTCTACTTCTATATGCTGCTGCTGCCTATCCCACTGCCAATTTTGCTAATTATTTAAATAAATAGTTGGAAAACCATGCCAAATTTTGTTACTTGCTACTGGCGTGGCAAGGCTCCATGCCAAAAACACAACGTGGCAAAATTACTCCTAATAACAAAATGAACATTACTTTGAAATCTTGCTCTTCCTTCATGTCACTAACTCAAAGATCAGATGTTGAATGAGTAATTACAGTTCTCCTTTTGTTATTACTCTTTAAGTGGGAGTAATTTGAATTTATCTGACTGGGTGAAGATAGCTTACCTCTGTTGAAAGTACAGCCTCAATATCAATGACTTAGGTGAAGGGACTTTATGTGTCGTAGTCAAATTTGTTGATGATACAAAAATAGATAGCAAAGCAAGTTGTGTGGAGGAGACAAAGAATCTGTAAAGATACAAAGATAGGTTGAATAAATTGGCAGATGGGATATAATGTGGGAAACTGTAAGGCTGTCCACTTTGATAGGAACAATAGTAAAGCAGAATATTGTTTAAATGGAGAGAGACCATAGAATGCTGTGGTACAGAAGGATGTGGGTGTCCTTGCATATGAATCACAAAAAGCTAACATGCAGGTGCAGCAAGTAATTAGGAACGTAAATGGAATGTTGGCCTCTATTGCAAGGGGGATGGAGTATAAATGGAGGGAAGTCTTGTTACAACTGCAGAGAGTATTTGCGAGACCACGTCTAGAGTATCATGTACAGTTTTGGTCTCCTTACTTAAGGAAGGATATATTTGCATTGGAAACAGTTCAGGGAGAGTTCACCAGCTGATACCTGGAATTAAAGTAGGTTGGGCCTTTATTCATTGGAGTTTAGGAGAATGAGAGATGATCTTTGAAACATATAAGATTCTGAGGGGGCTTGACAGAGTAGATGCTGAGAGGATGTTTCACCTCCTGGGGGAATCTAGAACTAGGGGCCAAAGTTTAAAAATAAGGCGTCTCCCATTTGAGATTGAGCTGAGGGGAAATTTTTTTTCCTTAATGGGTTGTTAGTCTTTTGAATTTTCTTCCCCAGAGCAGTGATGAGGCTGTGCCATTGAATATACTCAAGGCTGAGTTAGACAGATTTTGATCTGCAAATGAGTCAAGGGTTAGGGGGAGCATGCAGAAAAGTGGAGTTGAGGCCATGATCAGATCAGCCATGATCATATTAAATTTAAATTTTCAGGAAGGTATGGGCGCAGCGAAATCAGCTGCACACCTGCCGACCTGTCAAAGGCCAGTTGAGACCACTGACAGAGGCTATTAATTAATTAAAGGATCTGCCTGTCCAACCTTAAGGTTGACAGACAGGCCAGGAGCCCTGGCGTGAATTGGAAAAAGCATGAAACCTCATTCACGGGTGGGATGAGGTTTCAAGTAGCTTTTAAAAAATTTAAATAAAGTTTTTGTGAAAGCTATGGACATGTTCCAACCCATGTGACATTGTCACATGAGGGGACATGTTAGGGAAATGTTATTTTTCTATTTTTATCTTTTTGACATTTACAATTGATCTCCCTGAGGCAGCACTTAGCCTCAGGGAGATGAGTGCGCTCTTTTGTGCGCATGCGTGAAAGAGCACACTCTCGATTTTGGGATTCCCCCCTGCCTACACAGGGGGTGCATAGCGCTTCTGCCTGGACATCACGCTGGGCAGGCCTTAATTGCCCACCCATGTCAAATGGTGCTGCTCCCTGGTCGGGGCTGCCGATCGGAAGCGCACCTGTGCGTGTGTGCCCATCAACATACCCCCCCAACAGTGGGAAAATTCAGCCCATGATCCTTTGATCTTAAGGAGGAGATTCATTTATGGATGTACTGGTTATGATAGCATTTTCAATATTGCACTTTTTCTTACTTGAAAACCTACAAGTACACTCCTGCATAATTTAGCCCATGCAAATCAATGAACTTCTGCCTGGAATATTTATGCTGCAGGTTTATTCCAGGCTATCACTAAGCACATCTTCAACATAAGCCAGTCTGCAATGCTGAAATGTACCAAACAGGTGACTGATGCCTAGTTTGCCAATTAGCAACATCATTACGTTCCCCAAAGATACCTCGCAATATGAGAAGACAATGCATTTTTTTTCAAAATATCCAGGTGTTATTGGTGGTGGCCATGTCCTCCTGAATTTTCCTGCTCATAACAGCTGTGCACTGATGATTTGCAAGACTATCACTTTGTCAATTTGCAACCTATTGTGGTCATGTTCACAGGATCCTCCCCATAAATACCAGCTTCCCAGACAATCGTCACAATACATTTATTTAAAGACAGTCCATCATACCCTCATAATTTCGCCCAGAAAGAAAAGTGCAGATCTGGTTCCTAGGATGATCACGGTTATCCTTTACAGTCCTACATTATGGATGCCTTTACAATTGCCTAATACAACAGGACAGGTAAAATAATCTGTATGCAGTTATCCAAGTCATTATAGAAACACAACATTGGATTATTGAGGCAGCATTTGATTAAATAAAGGGCATCCTAGAATAGAGCCTGAAGGAGTCTTCCAATCTGCTGAACGTTGCATAACTTTGCTACACAACAAGGCATCAACATAGAGCACCTAGAAGAGGAAATCAATGAACAGTAGTAAGGAGATGATGTAGACGAGTAGCAGAACATTGAAAATAGAGGCTTGAGCATTCAGCAGGTTCCCATTGATAAACATCTCCTGTGAATCTCATTCACCTGTTACATCAGCAATCCTTACAACCTTACAAAGTTTTCAACAAATGTCCCTAGACCTGCATTGCATCTACTTTCCATTGAAATGCCAAACTAGCTTGTCACCAGCTGATGCATGATCCAATATCCAACACCATAGCGTAACACCACAACAATTTGTCCTGCTGTTTGCATAATTTAGACCCAAATATCTAATGGTGTAGCTTAGACAGAGTCAAATGGAACTGCTCTGGTTTCATACAAATTTACAGACTTACTTCATTGGCCAGCCTTGGTTAGCTCTCTGGTCAGTGAGATTACTTGAAATTTAAAGGGGTGGGGATCAATGAAAAAACAAAATAAGAAAAATTATGTGCATTGTTGGAATGCTTTAGAAGGCATTTCAAACCCTTATTCTCAAGTTTCGGTTGTTTTTTCCAAAAATATTTTCCTGGTATCATCTCAAATACGCAGCATCCTAGGGCAAGACTTAAGACTAATGGCAAATTTCCTCCCACTCAGTATATGATTTCCCAGCCTTAAAACAAGTGAGTTTCTAATTAGAAGTTTAATTCACACTGGACCTGCCCACATTAGTTAGTCTAAATCCAGAGGTTCCTCCAATAGCAGAATACAAAGCATGATAGAGTGTTAATTTCTTACCAACTGACTCCCATTCAATCAAAGGGCTGACAGGAATATCTATGCTGTTAACAAGTTTATTTTCTCTCTCAATCTGAGAAATTAAATTAGATCTTAAAATAATTGTCATTTAAGAAGACTGTGAAACCTATTCCATATCCTTTTTAAAGCGCTGGAGTCTAGAAATTGCTAGTAGTCCTCAGATAGCAGAGGAGGATCCAGAGGGGCCAAGCAGAAGCTGGCACCAGGCTTCCACACTGCACTAGTGTAAGGAGGAGCACTCCTGCTCCATTTGGCTCCACATTCCAAATTGGGCTAAGCATTTCTTAACAGCTATCTAGTTTAAGTTGGTCTCCAGCAGCCCCTTCTGATGGCTAGGCTGCATGCATCACAACTTCTTGAACCTACTGTCCTGACCCTGGTTGGGTTAAGGTTAAATCAATTTTGCAAAGGGAGCCTCAAACAGTTATTAATCACTTTAGTTGCATATACAAAGGACTTAACGCCTGTTTCATGTGTGGGTATGGGATACTTCTATTTCTGCCTTCACCTACATGGTAGATGGTATACTTTTTTTGTGGAATGTGTAGGCACTCACTGTTTAATGTCCTGGCACCTATTTTACATCTGCAAAATGAGCATGATGCTAAACAATTTCTCAGTCATGGCCTGGGATTAATACTAGAGCTTTTATATTGCAAAAGTTCTAGTGCCACTGGGTTTTCCAAAGGCAGCATTGTTTTTAATATGTTTTGTTTTTAAATATCAAGAGTGTGCTGTGCTAAAGTGATATCTGCATTCTCTTTTTCATGTCAAAGGCATTTAGCTTGCCTTTGTTTTGGGAAAATTAGATTAGCCAGTATGACAAAGGCATTTCTTTTACTATGCTCGTGCAACTGGGTCCTCTAAACACTGGTCTTATGAAGCGAGTTGATAGTGCAAGCCAAATGTCAAACCGCGGAGACTCACAGATTGGTGACACAGAAGAAACACCAAAAACTCCCACAGTTTTCCCACTTCTGGCCTCAGTTACTCCGAGCAGTTTGACATTTGATTGTATTGCCAGTTGCAAAGAAGATACAATTAGGGCACCAAGTTACAGGAGCACAAATGTCAAGCGCTGAAGTAAACTCTGTAAATAAATGTAATTCAGAATCAAGAAATGTTAAGATGAATTTCATCATTATGTATCATCAATTTGAAATAATTTGAAATATGGCCATTTTGTAGTTTTGTGTTTTAGCTTGCTGTTGTACTTGAACCAGTCTGTGCCCAAATGAAGCAACATTCAGGTTTGGGCTGATAAGTGGCAAGTAATATTCATGTCACACAATTGCCAGACAATGACCAATTCCAATAAGAGAGAATCTAACCACTCCCCTTGGTGTTCAATGACATTACCATCGCTGAATCCACCACCATCTGCATCCTGGGGTTACACTGACCAGAAACTTAACTGGATCAGCCACATAAGTACTGGGACTGCTTGGGCAGGTCAGAGGCTGGAAATTCTGCAGTGAGCAACTCACCTCCTGACTCCCCAAAGCCTGCCCACCATCTACAAGGCAAAAATCAGGAATATGATGGCACACTCTCTACTTCCCTGGATGAACGCAGGTCCAACAACACTTAAGAAGCTCAAGACCATCCAGTAGAAAGCATCCTACTTGGTTGGCACACCGTCTGGTACCTTAAACATTCACTTCCTCCACCACTAACGCAAAGTGACTGCAACAGATACCTTCTACAAGATGCACTGCAGCAACTTGTCATGCCTTCTTCAACAGCATCTGCCAAGTTACAGCTGCCACCACCTAGAAGAGCAAAGACAGCAGATGCATGGGAACACCATCACCTGCAAGTTGCCCTTAAGTCACACACCACCCTAACTTGGAAATATATCATCATTCCTTCACTGGATCAAAATCATGGAACCTGAATAGCATTGTGGATGTACCCACACCAGAAATGCTGCAGTAGAAGGTGGTGATGGCTCACTGCTATCTTCTCAAGAACAATTAGAGAGGGGCAATAAATGCTGACTTTCTCAGCAATGTGCACATCTCATGAGCACGTTTTTCAAAATTCTTTCACGGGATGTTGGCATTGCTGGTAAGTCCAGCATTTGTTGCCCATCCTTAATTGCCCTTTAACTGAGTGACTTCCTAGGCCATTTCAGAGGGTAGGTAGAGTCAAGTACATTGTTGTGGATCTGGAGTCGCATGTTGGCCAGACCAAGTAAATATGGCACATTTCCTTCCCTAAAGGAATTAGTGAATCAAATGGTTTTTTAGAATAATCAATGCTAGTTGCCATGGTCACCTTCACTGATGATTAGCTTTATTTTCCAGGTTTTATTAATTGAACTTATTTGAACTGATCTTCCAGGAGTATTAGCCTGGGTCTCTGAATTACAAATGCAGTGTCATTATCACTATGCTACCATCTCCCCTGATAAGTAAGAAGTAAGAAAAAAGACCCCAAACTGAGCTCCTGAACACATATTTTCTCCATCACTAAGACCACCTACATCCACCTCTGTAACATGGTCCAACTCCACCTCTACCTCAGCTCATCTGTTGCAGAAACCCTCATCCATGTCTTTGTTGCCCCTAGATTTAACGATTCCAACTGGAATCCTGTCCGGCCTCCTATATTCAACCTTCCATTTTTGCACATTTATTTTTATTAACACAGTGAAGGCTGACATATCCATCTACATTCCAACCCATTCTGCTCAAGTTAGCTGAAAGGCATTTTATTTTCTCAATGTTATAAACAGTTTCACTTGCTTGGATTATTTCTTTCACTATCTTTTGCTGTCATATTTGATCCAAACACACTAAATTCTGGAAACAAATGAGTAAGAGTGCCTATAGGCAAGCCACTCATGTGTATCTGTGTCTAAACTTGCCTGCATGCTGCCTTGTGGCACTCATCCCTCCACACCTTCAGATGCCAGGGCAAATTTTAAATCGTAAAACTATTGGAACAAATACATCTCTGCTTCCAGTACTAGGAAAAAGAGGAATACATTGCCAAAAAGATTATTTGCATGAAGCCTTGTGACCCTTTAATGTGAAGCCTATTAGTGTCTAAATGAGGTTTCTTTAATTACCAGAGTAATACATATTCTAGAACAATGGGTTACTTTTCACAAATGGGCTATGTTTCAAGATGTTGCTGTTGTATTAAAAGCAGAATGGAAATATCTAAATATTCCTTTGTTGCAGAACAATTATGCACACATCCTGTTTTGTTTATTGACTAGTGGTATGAACTGTTTAAAGCTGTAGTCTTTTGTTAGGCAACAAAGGCTGATTCCAATACCATCAAAAGCGCATTATACTAAATCTCCTCTGAGAATAACAGCCCCACTGCAATGTTTCAAACAGTTATACATTTTAAACTCTGTAGATGATGACAGCGCTTAAGGAATGCTGCAGTGTTTGACAGCAGTCCTCCTAGGGACCATGAAGAATTATTTTACATCTAAAAACTCATTTTTATGAAAACAAATACATAGAACTTTATGACAAGCATAATGTACTTTAACTCTTTAACCCATGTAAGCATATTTGGATACTTACCTCAGGGAACCTCTTTATTAACTGTGGATTATTCAGTGTCTTTTCCATATCAGAGCTCTCAGAAATGCATTGGTTTTTCAAGACAGGTACTTCCAAATGTCATTGCATCCTTTCCATATCAGCACTTACAGACATTAAGCAAACACGGCAGACTGAAAGCTTTAAGCCCTGTTTACGCAAAGTTGTTGTTTTGCAAGTGCTGAGAATCTGTAACTATCCACAGGTAAACTTTCAAATGTATAAATGCTGCCAATCTGTTTATTTGGATCATTTGTTCAGAATTTCTATTAAAATTCATTCAACTGTGAGGGAGGACAAACATGACAGGTTGGCATAATTATCTATTAAGTTGGTAGAAATATGTATTGGATCATTTGCTACAGGTGATCCAACAATCTGATACAAACTTATATATTTTGATTTGAATTAATCAATTAGGCTGAAGTACCCTGGTTGGTAGAGTAAATTATTGTCTCTGAGAACGGGATCTGTGATCGGAATTTTACGGCCCATTTTGGCAGGGGTGGGGGTGTAAAATGTGGTGAACCGCTCAAAAATCTATTGACTTTGGTAGGACTATAAAATCCCACAGGCATAAAATTCCACCCTGCCAGATGATTAGTATGCTGCCTATGAAGATCAAGGTCATGAAATTTGGCTCTGTAGCATGCACTATTTTGGTGCTTTGGGTACCTTTTACCTCCAAAATGGCTTCCATTGGAGATGTAGACCTTCCGCTGGTCACACTGGATGCCATTTTGGTGAAAATGTTAGTGTGCCCGTAGTGAGCAATGGCTGGAAGTATGCAGAATAGCCATATTACAACATTAATTAGTGTGTAATGCTGATTTGACACCAGTGGTGCCATTTTGCAGATCAACGTTTCAACTATCACACTCTCCAAACTTCTTATAGCTAAACATGCATTCAGCAGCAGGAAGGACTTTCCACTTCTTCCACCACCACCAGTGCTACTTAAATGGATCATAAAATGCTTTCAAGTTAGTTGCTTAATCATTTCTACTGTCGTTTTATGCAATTGTAGAATTGTTTGGTAGTTTCTGGTTGTTTAAAGTTGCTGAGGTTTATGGGGAGTGGTGTGGCATGTGCTGAATGACTTTGCTGTAGTCTCAATTTTGCACAAGCTATTTGCTCCCAGCCCAATTTACATTCCCCTTGGACTACAGCATGACAAAAAGAATGCGCAGAGGCAACACAGAGCAGGACAAGCTGCTTGAATAGGGAGGAGGGAAGGGGAAGAAGAGCTCTCATCAGGAAGCCATACCTACTCAGTGTTCAAAGAACAACTTGAACATCAGTGAGGAACAGTGTGTCAGATGTTTCTGCTTCACTAAGGAGATCTTCAGCCAGAACTGCACTCTCAGAGCAGGACAAAAGCAGCATTGCCTGTGATTGCAAGGGTGAATTGATCCATAAACTTTTATGTGTTTGGCTCCTTCCAGACTGCAGAAGACAATATTTGCAACAGTTTGCCATCAACTGTTACATAAGGGAAGCAAATTGTGCCAAAAGTCATCTCTGAAATGTATCACAACCAAAAAGGATTCCACTCTCTCAATGTTCAGCTTTGTGTGTGACTGCATTCAGGTCAATATCCAATCTCCTGAAAGCAGTTATGATACCTTCATTCTGCATCAGTCCACAGTAACATTTGCATTTGAGAGGTTGCTTACAGAATGATAAGGGCTCTCTGTTGGCCATATGGCTTATGACTCTGGTTCATAACCAGTGCACAAGTTGGCATGCTGTCACACAGAACTGTCGAGCTTGAGCAGTTCTTTAGCTGCATAAACTGCTATAGAGTGCTTGGCAGAGCTTGTGTCAAGATTTATTGTGGCCTGCTGCATGTTGCAGTACCTTCCGTTCATGAGGACATGGCCCATGCCACCTGTAATGATGCAACAAGTTGAGAAAGAAGAGAAGGAAGGGAGGAGGTACTTAACTCAGTCCCTTTCTGGTCTGGCTGTCCATGATCAAATCACCTGACTATGGTATAGATGAACACAAACCAATTTGCACATTCACCAACAGGTCCACACCTTGTCTTCCCTCAGTTACTGATGAGCAAAGCATCCTCTTGGCCATAGCACTAAAATATGGTGTGGTGTAAGAAGTAGCATTAGATATCAGCATACAGTGATCATGGTTTCAACCCTGCCACTGGCCAGGACTTCAGTCATGGCTACTCAGTGATGGCAAATACCATCTCCTCCATGGGAGTAAGGAGATGCCGCCATGCCTGTCTCCTGATGTTAGGTGCTGATGCCTCCACTTATACAACATCTTCTCCTGCAAGAAAGAGGGAAGTTTGTCAATGGGTGTGGTGTAACGTGTTTGGGTGATGTGACTGCCATAGTTGAATAGCTATCAGTAGGTGCAAGCTGTGAGATTTGGGTGTGAAGGTTGTTGCAGTGCTAAGCATGTGAAGATGAGGTGATGTTATGAATGTTAGGCATTAGTCCTGACTTATAGAGCTTGCTGTTAAGTGAGTGATTAAAGTGTGGTGTATTGACATTGTGTGAAGCTAGTGATGCATTTGGTGGGATATGGCACCTGAAGATACATTCACACACCTTGACTACTTGCATGAGGTCATTGAACTTCTTGCAGCACTGCATCCAGGTACTTGGGGCTATACTCCTGTCATTGCCTGCCATGGCTAATCCCACTGCTTTCCCCAAGTTTGTCTGGATGACCTCCAGGCCTGCTGTGGATAGATGGCATCTCTCCTGCTCTCCACATTCTGCACCAAGGTCTCCAGTGCAACATCAGTGCAGTCCATTCTCTGCCATGTTTTGCTTTTCATTTCCCAAGTCAAACTAATTTTTGTAATGTCTTCCAGGCCCTGCTACTTTCCTTTAAGAGGTGCAAGCTGGCTTTAAGTAGTGAAAGCTAGCTTTAATTTATGGCAGCCTCTCACAATTTTGTGAAACTCACTGAGATGTGCAGCTACTCAACAGTGCAATTATCACAAGGCTGTCCACTATAGATATTTAAATGAGCAGGGAGCACCATGTTTGTATGCTGCCTGCACTGGGAGCAATGAGCACAGGTTAATTGTGCACCGTGATCCCCGTATCCACTTTCAGTGGGTATCAAATTTCAAACCCTAAAATGAAATAAAGTTTGGACAGTTCATAGTCAGTCTAGAGCACAAAAATAACCACCAACTGGCATTGAATTGGTAAATCTTCCATTTATCACACTACCTTCACATGATGATAGGTGTGAGGAATGATAAGCAACACAATCACACTGCTGCACCAATGCATGTGATTAGGTGGTCGTGTTTATGGGGATTGGGGAGAGGATTTTGTCTTAACCCTATTTGTTATACTTGAGTTTACAATTTGCAAACTGAAGAAATCTCCCGTTGTTGAGGACAATTAGACAGACTTTTACTCTGCCTCTGGTTATATTTTACCGGAACTTGGAGTGCTTAATGCTGTCATCAGTACTGGAGATTTCCTCGGTTGTTACAACTGATTGACTGCCATAACGTTGATAAAAGAGTAGCAGGTCAAAGTCCCTGGAGTGACATCCTCTTGAATGCATTCCAAAAAAAGTGCTAAAAGTACCCAAAGATTAATATAAGTTGGCATACTACATTGCATTATAATAACTGAAATAAATTCCATTAAAATATAAATTCATTTCTGGGTGATATGTACCCTTATTTGACTGCAATGCATTCATATTATAAACTACCATAACTTCACATCAATCTTGCACTTATCCTGATTAAACTAGATTATGGGCAGAATTCCACCCCCCCACCCTCCGTCACCCAGCGTGGGGGGAGGTGGTGTTACACCCAATTAGGCATTTTTTTTTATTCATTCATGGAATGTGGGCTTCACTGGCTGGGCCAGCATTTATTGCCCACCCCTAGTTGTCCTTGAGAAGGTGGTAGTGAGCTGCCTTCTTGATCCACTGCAGTCCATGTGGTGTAGGTACACCCACAGTGCTGTTAGGAAGGGAGTTCCAGGATTTTGACCCAGCGACAGTGAAGGAATGGTGATATATTTCCAAGTCAGATGGGGAGTGACTAGGAGGGGAACTTCCAGGTGGTGGCGTTCCCATCTATCTGCTGCCCTTGTCCTTCTGGTTGGTAGCGGTCATGGGTTTGGAAGGTGCTGTCTAAGGAGCCTTGGTGAAATCCTGCAGTGCATCTTGCTGGTGCATGTGTGGCTGGTGGAGAGAGTGAATGTTTGTGGATGGGGTATCAATCAAGCGGGCCGATTTGTGCTGTATGGTATCCAGCTTCTTGAGTGTTGTGGGAGCTGCATTCATCCAGATAAGTGGGGAGTATTCCATCACACTCCTGACTTGTGCCTTGTAGATAGTGGACAGGCTTTGGGGAGTCAGGATATGAGTTACTCGTTGCACGATTCCTAGCCTCTGACCTGCTCTTGTAGCCACAGTATTGATATGGTTGGTCTAGTTCAGCTTCTGGTTAATGGTAAGCCCCAGGATGTTGATAGTGGGAAATTCAGTGATCTAATGCCATTGAACATCAACAGGTGATGGTTGGATTCCCTCTTGTTGGAGATGGTCATTACCTGACTCATGTGTGGCGCAAATGTTACTTGCCACTTGTCAGCCCAAGCGTGGATATTATCCAGGTCTTGCTGCATTTGGACATGGACTGCTTCAGTATCTGAGGAGTTGTGAATGGTGCTGAACATTGTGCAATCATCAGTGAACATCCCCACTTCTGACCTTATGATGAAAGGAAGGTCATTGATGAAGCAACTGAAGATGGTTGGGCCAAGGGCACTACCCTGAAGAACTCCTGCAGTGATGTTCTGGAGCTGAGCTGACTGACCTCCAACAACCACAATCACCTTCCTTTGTGCTAGGTATGAATAGCGTGAGAAGATATTGGGTGAGCGTCCTGCACGAGCGCAATCTTCAAGTCGGCGGCTGCGCACAGGCATTGGAGTCACGCCCGCCATCAATTAAGTGGCCACTTAAGCCCATTAAAGACCCAATTAAACCTGATTTTATGTTGCCTGTGCGATTTTGCGCTTACCACACAGGCAAAACGGGCAGGTGCGCAGCCCACATTTTGCAAAACCTCATCCAAGGGCAGGATAAAAAGGGCCAGCAGCATTGCCAGTGTGAGCAGTGAAGAGTTTAGGAGATAGCTTGCTGCTTATTGCTTATTTGCTTCATCTCTATTCTGAGCTTCATTCTTATCATTTTTAGGCTTCATTCCAGAGCTTACTGGTATCTCCAAGGCCATGGCCAATTTTGACCATGTGGACCCTTCCAGGTATCAGGTGGACCCTTCCAAGTATTCTGTAACCCTGGTAATGGGGATTGTGGTCTCCACTGGAGGCAGCTGTTCTGAGGAGGAAGAGAGGGGCAGAAGGGAGAGGAGGCCAGGTGTCCCAATGCAGCTTCCAGGGGAGCGACATGGGGGAGGAAAGATGCAGACACAAGGGACGCAGGGCCAGCAGGTAGCCCAAGGCATAAGGGGCCACAGGAGATGCCACTGTCCTACTACCAGGGTTTACAGGCAGCGATGCAGCTACTTCAATATGTCCGAGGTGCAATGCTGAAGGAGGGTCCGCCTCTCCAAGGAGGTTGTAACCTCCAGTTGTCAGAAGATTGGCCCTGAGATCACCTCCACCTGTGTGGGTGGACACCCCATGCCAGTGGCTCTGAAGGTCACAGTGGCCCTCAACTTCTATGCCTCCAGCTCTCTCAAGGGGTCAGTGGGTGATCTTTGTGCTGTCCACAGTTGCATCAAGCTGGTGACTGAAGATCTGTTCAGGCGGGTAATGACATTTATTCAATCTGTACGGAAGAGGCCTGCCAGGCTGAGCGAGCCAGAGGCTTTGCAGAGATTGCTAGGTTCCCCCACAATCGACTGCACACATGTGGCCATCAAGGCTGCAGCAACTTTTTAAAACAGGCCGCTGGGTCGTCATTGGACCTGAAGGACATTACAGTCCCGCCACCACTCGCCCACTCCCGCTGTCCTCGGGAGCCACGATTCACACTAGGCCGGCTTTAATTGGCCTGGCTGAGAAAAATGATGGCACGGACCCAATAGTGGGTGGCAATCAGGTCCGTGCCCACCCATGCCCGCTCCTGCTCCACCCACCCGACAGGCAGAAAACTCTGCCCTATGGATCCGACCTTTCTTGCCTTTCTTGCCAGGTATTCTGAGGCCAAGTAAACCTGACCATAGGTTAAAAATGGAAAGGTTGATAAAATAAAGGTACACAACCTCCTTAAAATGTTTCAACGATGTTTCTGAGAGTGGATTGGTCACTCCCATCATCCCACATCCATTAAAATTGGAAATTGGAGAGTTTATAAGGGTAGCGTTCCTGATTTGGATTATTAGCTTTTAAACCTTCCCAACCAAATCAAACCTATATGATTTGTGAGGTGTAAAATTATTATCAATGATTCAGGTTGATGACCTTTCATCAGAATTAGTTGAAGTTAGAGATGTCACAGTTTTAAAGAAGAACAAAGGCTGGGAAAGCTAGGGATAAGAGGGGAAGAAAGAACAACAGGGAAGGTCTGTGACAGGATGTAAGGCAGCAAAGATTAAATGATTGTGAAAGGTAAAATATAGTGGCAATGGAACAAATAAAGAGACAAAGTTATTGGCTGGTACTCAGCTTCCACTGTCTTTCAGCACAAGGACTGATTCTGAACGACAAATCAATGTAATCATGGCAAAATGTTACTGATCTGTTTTAAATATGATCTATACTTACACAGCCTGGCCCATGATCAGCTGTAGTGGAATCATAGCTAAAGGTGGACTGAGTAGGAAAGTAGGAACTGAATAGAAGACCTCAGATAGAACCTGTGTTGACATCAAATATTAAAGCTACATTTACCAATTGAATAATTTTGTGTTGATTTCATTGTTGACCATTATGAAAGAACAGTCCAGGCAGAATACCAGAAGTTTTAAATAATGAGAAAACACAAACCTGCTAACAAAATACGAGATGTGATATAGGCAATGACATATTATACTTTTTTATTCTTTCATGGAATGTGGTCATCATTAGTTGTCCTTGAGCAGGTGGTGGTGAGCTGCCTTTTTGAACCACTGCTGTCTTCCCTAAGGTGCACCTTAGGGAGGAAGTTTAAGGATTTTTACACAGCAACTGTGAAGGAATGGCAATATAGTTGTAAGTCAGGATGGTGAGTGACTTGGAGGAGAATGTGTGCAGTGATGGTGTTTCCATGCATCTGCTGCCCTTGTTCTTCTGGGTGGTGAAGGTCACAGTTTTGGAAGTTGCTGTCGTAGAAGCCTTGGTGAGTTGCTGCAGGTCATCTTGCAGATAGTACTGCCACTGTGTGTAGATGGTGGAGGAATTGAATGTTGAAGAGGTGAATGAGGTGCCAAGAAAACCAAAGTTGCTTTGTCTTGGTTGGCATTAAGCTTCATGTGTGTTGCTGGAGCTGCACTCATCCAGGCAAATGGAGCAAATAGCACCACACTCCTGACTTGTGCCTTATAGATGGTGGATGGCTTTGGGGAGTCAGGAGGTGAGTTACATGCCACAGAATCCCCAACCTCTCACTTCATCTTGTAGCCACAGTATTTATATGGCTGGTTCAGTTCAGTTTCTGGTCAACGGTAATCCTCTACTTGTTTTCCTGAGGAATTCAGTAATGGTCATGCTCTTGAATGTCAAAGGGAGATGGTTAGATTCTGTCTTGTTGGATATGGTCATTGACTGACATTTGTGCATGCATGTCACTTGCCAATTATCAGCCCAAGCCTGAATATTATCCAGGTATTATGACATGCAGGCCTAGCCTACTTCATTATCTGCAAATGTATGGATGGTGCTGAACATTGTGCAGTCATCAGTGAACATTCCCACTTCTGACCTTATAATATGAAGCAGCTGAAGACCTAGGGCACAACCCTGAAGAGCTCCTGCTGAGATGTCTTCGGGCTGAGAGAATTGGCCTTCAACAACCACAGCCAACTTCCTTTGTACTGGTGTGACTCCAACCAGCAAAGCCCCACCCCCCAACCCCACCTCCTCCAGACCCGCTTTCCATTGACTTCAATTTTACCAGGGTTCCTTGATGCCACATATGGTCAAATGCTGTCTTGAGGTCAAGGGCAATCCCTCTCAGCTCACCTCTGCAATTCAGCTCTTTTGTCCATATTTGGACCAAGATTGTAATGAGGTCAGGAATTCAGTGGCCTTGGCAGAACTGAGCACCAGTGAGCAGGCTATTACTGAGTAAATTCCACTTGATAGCACTGTTGATGACACCTGCCATCACTTTGTTGATGATTGAGAGTAGATTGATGCGTTGGTAATTATCTGGATTGGGTTTGGCCTGCTTTATTGTTGACAGAACATACCTTCCACAATTGTCAGGTAGATGCCTGTGTTATACATGTATTGGAACAGCTTGACTAAGGGTGTGACTAGTTCAGGAACACATGTCTTCAGTACTACAGCTGGGATGTTGTCTGGGCCCATAGCCTTTGCTATATTCACTGCCTGCAGCCATATCGGATATCACAAGGAGTGAAACAAATTGGCTGGAGACTGGCATCCAGGATGGTGAGGATCTCAGGAAGACCCCTAGATGGGTCGTCCACTCACCACTTCTGACTGCAGATGGTCATAAATGCCTCTGACTTGCCCTTTGCACTGACATGTGGAGCTTCCCCATCTTTGAGGATGGTGATGCTTTTGGAGCATCCTCCTCTGATTAGTTGTTTAGTGTCCGCCATCATTCACAGCTAGATATGGCAGGGCTGCAAAGGATTAATCAGATCCATTGGTGATTGCATAGCTCTGCCTTTGACATGTTGCTTCTGCTGTTCAGCATACATGCGTTCCTGTGTTGTAGTTTCACCAGATTGTTACGATCCTTGTAGTGACCAATAATTTCAACAAAAAATAATTCAAACTTCCAGTTGATAGCTGAAAGGCTGACATGACAAGATTTCACTTTTGTAAGGTTTTTACTGTAACAGATTAAAAGTACTAGCGACTAAACACTGTTTTTGTTGGCAACTTATACCTTAAGCTATAGAGCAGAATTTCCCCCTTTTACTTTTAGCACAACCAGAAAAGTCCACTTCACAAGTACACTTTACACAGCCCCTTAAGTAGACATTCAATTTTCCCAGGCCAAGTGATTCGTAGTTCCTGAAGGTTTGCTTCCATTCTTTTCCTTTCCCAGCCTGGTAACCCTAAACCACAGAGCTGTCTCTCGCAACCAGTGTTTTACCTGGCGATTCTCCCTCTACTGCAAGCTAGGTGAATCTTTCTGCCTCGTTTGAAATCCTCACGTGGGCATAGGACATTTCAGGAAATCAGGTGTTCAGTACATACAACTGTAAAGAAACCAACCTGATTTTCCATCATTTTATAAACAGAAGAAAAACAAAGCAGGTTCATCGACATATGTGGGCTCCAACCCACCCTGCTTCCCAATATTTGCAATGGCCAGAGGGTGCAGTTCATCTGGGTGCTCACCCAGAATATCTCTCCATTTAGATGTTAGTATTGGGGCCATAGGCATTTACTTCTTGCCCCATTTCTTGAAATCATTTAAGGACTGTAATAGCTGTTGCTCATTTTAACGAACAACTCCAATGATAATGATCATTTTTGCTCATTACATCATTTTAATAAGTATGCAGTATGAAACATGCAAACCTGATCAGCATTTATTTTGTGTCGCAGCATATTAATTTCCCCAATCAAAGCTGGTATAAAATTAACAGGAAAGCAGGCTATGTCCTTCTGAAGGGCATCCTTTCTTTAAAGAAAAGTACCCATTGCAGGAAAGGGAATTTTGGAGAGGGAAAGAAAACTGCAGCCCATGGTAGGTCGTTCTTGACTTTGTGGCAGAAATTTTGTTTTGGGGTCAGGCCCCCGATGCCAGGATCATTCCTGGGTCTTTGCCTTCACATTGTGGGTGTGACATGCCCAATGTGATTATTGTTGGATTGGCCAATTAATAGCCAGAAAACATGCTTGCCATCCTACAGAAGGAGGCCCTCCAGCACTGAGAAGGCTTCAGCCTGCTGATGCAGGTAAGGAGCGAAGGCATCTCTCAGCACTTTAAAATCTTTCAGAATAACAATGGCCACAGCTGCCAGAATGCCCTTGTGCAGGGAAAACTCTTTCTGAGGGTGTGCTGTGGTCATTTTCCTGCCATGACAGAGGCCACCGCCTTTCACTGGCTATGGTTTGGTGACTGCAGGGGGTCCACATGCTGACTAGAAAATTTCAGTTGGCGTTGGAGATATCCTTAATTGACTACTCCCTGCTTGAGGTGGGTAGCTATTCTGCCCCTGACCCAACCTCCTTAAAAATTATCTATAAATGGGCATGCTGGCTGACAGCAGAAATTCTGGGCCTGACCACCTTTGTTCCTGCTTTTGGCGGGCTTCCAAAATTCTGCCATATATCTTAGTGTAAAATGGGTGATAGTGATTTTCTAGTTTGGACAGAAATAAAACCGATTACTGACTCAATATCTCCTGTTACACTATTGCACAAAATTAACATCAAGGTCATGTGTGTTTCATTAAGCTTTGTAGAAACAAAGTTGAAGGGTTTTTCTGGTTGAAATTCAGTGTTGAAAACTAGTCAGTTTAACCTGTGCAAAATAATGATCCACCATTTTTTGCACCATAACTTTCTAGTTTTCCTTTTATAGCCTGTCCTGATTCTTCTGAAATATGCTGACTAACACTCTTTTGTGCTTTCTTTTATGCACTATACTGCACAACTTTTAAGTTAACTATAGTCTTTTACAAAATTATTCAGGCATATGCAATATTCACAAGAGCCTTAAGATATCCAAATATAACAATGTAAAATAATTGCATCACACACATTTATAGCAAAGTAAGATTAATTGATTCTCAATCTCCTAGTTACTTTGGCACTTTCCTTCAATAAACAACTTTTTCTGCAAATCCTCCCATATATGCCAGGGACCATATTCCCCTTCTGTGCATTCACCTGGTTCAAGTGGACTGTACCTTTATTAATCAGCTATCCTTTCACTTTATAAAGGGTACTTTACTATTCCCTAACGTCATCCATAATAACCTGCAACAAAAACAGAATTACCTGGAAAAACTCAGCAGGTCTGGCAGCATCGGCGGAGAAGAAAAGAGTTGACGTTTCGAGTCCTCATGACCCTTCGACAGAACTTGAGTTCGAGTCCAGGAATCGAACTCAAGTTCTGTCGAAGGGTCATGAGGACTCGAAACGTCAACTCTTTTCTTCTCCGCCGATGCTGCCAGACCTGCTGAGTTTTTCCAGGTAATTCTGTTTTTGTTTTGGATTTCCAGCATCCGCAGTTTTTTTGTTTTTTTCTCTGTGTATAATAACCTGCAAGCCTCATCAATAGAACTGGCCTTATACTAACTACTTCTTTGCTCCATGGATGTTCATATACATGCACCTCTTAATTAGACTCTCCCAATGCACTATTTATACCACAGTTGAATAGATTTTAGGTGACTTAGTAATATTATTGTACACACTGACTAGCTACTGTCATGCTTCTGTCAGATGCCTATGAGTGCATGGAATCGATGAACTTTTTTTTAACTTTAAAAATAAAACAATATTGCGTATGGACAACTTACCTTGGCCCAAGATGACTGCTGAGGGTCAGGTGACTTTCTGTGTTTTCTGCACAGAGGATTAACTCATGTCTGAACATGCTTCTAGAAAGTTCTTAATATGTAAATGACTCTGGGTGGGGTGCCCTTCCTTTGACATAACCAAGATGAAAACCATCCGTAGAATTCATACCTTCTATTATTTATGTGCTTACCCAAACCTCAAAATCAATGGACTTCCAGACCCACTGCGTCCAAGCTGGATACTTAGCAAAGGAGAGCTGCAGAAATCAGTTAATCACAAATAGGTGCAAATAACCCATCAGACTTCCAAATCAGTCTGGGTGGACAACAGAAGCATTGACCATGTGACCAAAACTGTGTTCAGTTAATGATTATTATTACACCAAGAGCCAAGGAGAAACTCAGTCGGTCTGGAAACCATCAGGACAAGAGGAACCATTAATCCAGCCAGGAGAGCTGATTCCTGCCTAATGACCTGTCAACTCAAGCAGTGTGAGGGGGATTAGTTCATCTTCACCTGCAAAGATTTGCCTCTACAGAAACTCAGCCATAACTTCACTTGGAAATCCTGAGACTATCAACTCCCATTCATCTCCAAAGAACCACAAGGACTCAGTCTGAATGTGATTTGCAACTTGCATTCTGTTAATAATTGAGCTACATGCTTTGTTCTCTAGAATCCATCTTGGTTGTGTGTGTGTGTGTGTGTGTGCGTCTGTGTGCATGAGGGAGTGAGTGTGTTTTGTTGCGATTACATTTCGGGATGTTATTTTTAAAAATTTGCTCTTGGGACGTGGGTGTCACTGGCTAGGCCAGCATTTATTGCCCATCCCAAATTGTCCTTGTTCAGAGGGCATTTAAGAGTCAACCACATTGCTGTGGGTCTCGAGCCACATGTAGGCCAGTCCAGGTAAGGACAGCAGATTTCCTTCCCTAAAGGGAATTAGTGAACCAGAGGGGTTTTTACATTCATTTGTAACACAAGATAAACCAATGGTTTCATGGTGATCACCAGACTTTTAATGACTGAAATTAAATTTCACCATCTTCCATGGCAGGATTTAAACCAGGGTTACCAGAGTAGTATGCTGGGATCTCTGGAATGTGACAATACCACTATGCCACCACTTTATCATCTTGTCTGGTTCAAACTTACCCAAAAGCCTGCTTCATGTTCATTACTGAATCACAACATTCAAAGGGCTTAAAACACCCCCTTTACCACACAGCATGCTGCAGACAACCGAAAGGTGAGGAGAAAGAGGAAAGTTCATCCCACCATCTCTCTTTCTGTCCGTAACACTACATAGTTTGTATTAGCTGGTAATTTGGAAACAACAGGTCTGACCGTAAACAAGCTGGTAATGTTCTGTTCTCCTGAAAGTGCACAAAGAAACAGGGAGAAAAAATAACTCAAGTTGAATGCACTTTCAGTACAATGAGGAGAAATCTCCTCCTGCCTAGACGTGGTCTTTTGTTCTGTCTTGACTATAATTTAACAGGTTTTATAAAAATTATACTATTATTTAATAATGCTAAGGGAGGAATAACAAGAGAGCTACACAGATGTTTATGTTGTGTTACAAATGGGTGTTCATGCATTTATTATATCTGTACTTGCATGTAGAAACATATGTAGATCTTTCAAAGACAGCACAGGCACAATGGGCCAAATGGCCTCATTCTGTGCTGGCTGATTCTCTCATTCTATATTTAGGTGTTCAAGTGAATGTTTGTGGTTTTCATAGAACACGTAAACATATTTTTAATGAAGAATAAATAAAACTCTTTAAAATTGTGGTTAAAAATTGTTGAAAATTTAAGGTTTTGCCAATATGAAAGACCACACTGCTTCTCTGACTTTCCAGTAATGGGCTGGGAAAAAGAAATGAATATTCTTTCCAGACAGATGCCAGAGATAAAGAAAATGTCAGTAAAAATACTAAAGCAGCGTGTTGCGGCAGCTTTCTGTCAGATCGGGGGAAAGGTAAAAATGTTCTATCATGTCCAACAAGGTGTTCTTTTTGAGATTTAAAGATCACTGCGTAACTTTAAACATGTTTGTCACTTTCTCCTGACTGTAACTATCTGTAGCTTCACAAGAACTTTATCAGCTTGGTAAAAGAAGTCCATTCCCATTTATCTCAGCCAAGTTCCCTTCAAAGCCAACAAATAAATTACAGTGTACATTTGATACAAATTGATTTCTTAACTCAAATAACAATGTTGTCCTCCCGGTCAGGCCATGTGTCACTCATTCGCAGGTCTGAGTGAAAGGCTCAATCTGTCTCTCTGACAGAAATAGTCCTGACACATCTTGCCAAGGAATGTTAATAATCCCAACCCAGCCTATGCCTTTGTGGACAAACTATGATAAGAAAAATCAGTCCCTCCTGTCAGACGTTGTGAAGGCCTGATCTGTGTTCATTCGAACAAACCATTGGGCTAGGAGCTACTGTCCCATTTCATGTAGTAAATGAGAGAAAATAAGATCCAGCTACTGTGGTAAAGAAACGATCACTATGATGAAGCTGAAGTGAAACCATTGAATATCTCAAGCTGATCTTATCTGCTGCCACAGAAATGAGATATTGGCAGAAGCCGTTGAGTTTGTTACAGCTCAGGAGGTTAAAAAGGTTGGGAGGCAGGCCACAGGCTAATTGGATTTGCCTGAGCTTGATAAACAGTAGTAACACAATTGCCAGAAAAATACATACAATGTGAGGATTTTTTTTTTGGAATGCTTGGATTAGAAAACAATGTGGTTTACTGTTGTCAGTTTTTGTCTTCTCAAGCTTCGTACTATAGCATCCTGAAATAATACCTTTGTCAGCCATTTTAATCAAACAACATTTAACCCTTTTGACCTTTAGAAGTCTTTCCACCTTAGCAACCAATTCCATGACTAATCATTAAAAATTTTGCAGAAATAAAACGAAATGTGATGCACCACTAAATCTTTCAAGTAAATAATTTGAAAAATGCATCCATTATGGGGAATAATAGATGTGCATTATAAAGGTGTTTATTAAAAAAAATAAGCTGCAAACACTAAAAGTCTTAAATGAAAAGGCTAGAAATAGACAGCAGATGTAAATAGAAAAGGCAGGTTAATGTTTTGGGTAGAGATGCTTCATCATAATTCTGACAACATACTAACGAAAGGTCCCCAACTGAAACATTAACCTCGATTTTCTCTTTTGATGGACCCCTATTTAGTTCCAGAAGTTTCTGCTTTGATTTATGCTATCAATATATATTTGTCGCTGAAGGTGGACTGCAGCAGATAAAGTTGCATCATTATAACTTGCATAAATCGCACACCTTTAGAAATATACCTTCCCTTTCTCTGTTAAACAGAAAACAAAGTTTTAGGGTTAAGTATTTATGACTTGATGTTTTTTTTAAATTTGGGTAGTTGAACTCAAGTAGCTCAAAGCATTATACTTTTCCCACAAGTGAGTTACCTGACTGAACCCAACTCTTGCAAGCTTTTATTTTAATTTTAAAGTTTTTGAATTTCCTTGATTTTGAGGCTTTGGGGGCAATTTTAACCCCCAAATTAGAGCGGAGAAGGATGAGAGGGAATAAAAAATTCCAAAGTCCGAAACCTGAGCCCAACCCTCCTCCAATGCGCCCAGATCTAGTTTCAACAGGGCAGGTTTGGGGGCAGGAATTAACCTGCTTTTGAGAGGTGGATCCATCATTAAAACATTTCAATGAGACTGTTTGCCTCAAACTTAACCAGTGTTTTACTTTTAATTGCTGCAGGCAGAATTCCAGAGCTTCCCCACGCACACCTGCGCATTTATTGGTGGAGGATAGGATTTTTTAAATAAAATTAAAAAATTATGACAAGTGTGCAGTACTAAAATTTGTTACCATTTGTCTTGTATGGAATAACTGACAAGTTGTAAAAGTGCAAGATCATGGCCATCTCCAACAAGACAGAATCCTGCCTTCTCTCCTTGACATTCAATGGCATTACCATTTCTGAATCAACAGCCATAATGTCATGGCGGGGAGGGAGGGGGGTAGGGGGGGTGGTGGGGGTGGGGGAGCAGTTTGGTGGGGTGATGGTTGGGGCTCAGCAGCGACCAGAAATTTAACTGCACCAGACACACAAATAATGTGGCTACAAGAGCAGGTGAGAGGCTGGGTATTCTGCAGTGAATAAGTCTTATGCCCAAAATCTTTCTTCCATCTTGACACCATCCAGTATAAAGTCATTCATTTGGTTGGTATCCCATCCACTACCTTAAACATTCACTCCCTCCAACTCTAATGTGCCATGGCTGCATTGTGTGCCATCTACAAGATGCACTGAGAAACTCTACAAAGCTCCTTCAACAGCGCCTTCCAAACTAGTGACCTCTACCATCTTGAAGGACAAGGGCAGCACATGCTTGGTAACACCACCCTTGCAAATTCCCCTCGAAGTCACAACCCACCCTGACTTAGAGCTATATCGCTGTAGCTTCATAGTTGCTGGGTCAAAGTCCTGGAAACCCCTAACATTACTGGGTGTGTACCTATCAGTAATTCAAGAAGCTGGCTCACCACCACCTTCTCGAGGGCAATTAGGGATGGGCCATAAATGCTAGCCTTGTCAGTGACACCAACATTCATGAACCTATATAAAAAAAGAGTCAGAAACACCCAAGAGAAAAGATCAATGTTTAATGGCTGGTAGCTGAATTGGCAATTGAGCACAATGGACAATGAATTAAAATCCTTTAAATAAGTTATAATGTGTAATAATATAATTAATGCACTTTTGGGTATCTTTCTTTTAGGGGATGAGAGATGGGGGAGGAATGGTCAGCAAATACATCTCAGCATATGTATAAAATTAAGTTTATGCGTTGCAGTTAATTTTGGAACTTAGCAATTTCAATGAGAAGACTTGGCTGGTGTGGGCACATTTTGGAAGCTTGAGGCTTCATTTCTATGTGTGGAGTACAGTTGAGCTAAATGCTGTTTTCCCCATGTGCACTATCTGTGCATAGCTTTCCAAGGATATTAAACCATACTCCTTTCAAACCTGAATCTCCAACCCCCAATTATGACAAGCAACGTTTCCACCTAAACTGCAAAACCAGAAAATTAAATATTCCAAGGAAGCTTTCAATGCAGGCAACAGCCAATGCTTTTAATAAAGAATTAAAAGTAACTTCCTCCTGTGCCTTAATGGGGGAAATCTTTTGAGCCCCCACTGATGGCAATGTGCTCTGGTCACCACAAGTATATCATTAGCCAGTGATCTTCTGATCCAAACTCAGGGGCAGAATTTTACGACCCACGTGCAGGCCTGCGCCCAACCCAATTGTGCGTGAAATAGCACGGAATGATGTCGGGCAAGCATCCCGACATCATCACACACTCGTGTGTGCACCCGCCAACAATTAAGAGGCCTATTAAGGCCATTAATGTATTAATTAAGTGTGATTTTTTTCACTGCCTATCCAACATTATAATTGACGGGCGGATGAATCGGCCAGGAGGCCTTTGGATTTTTGAGGAAACCTCAAACACGGGCGGGATGAGATATCTGATATTAATTTTAAAAAATAGAAATGTTTTGACAGAATTTTTATAATTTATGTATTCATGTGAGGGAGTCTGCTGTGTGGCCATTTTTTCCAGCATTTGCAAATCTTTATTTCATGGTTAAACATTTCTTCAGCTCCCTGAGGCAGCTCTCTGCCTTCAGGGAGCTTTCATTGCGCGGACCCCTGCACCCACGCTGTCTTCAGTACTCGCCCTCCTCTCTCCCCCACCCTGGGGGAGCCTTTCAAGGCGTGTTTCATGCGGGCTGGCCGTTAATTGGCCAGCCAGCATGAAATCGCAGTCGAGGGCTGATTGTGGGTGATGACCCATTTCCCGGCCGCTCCTGGGCTGCCCCACTGCGCCCGCCCGATGACCTGAATATCCTGCCCCAGAATGTGCTTGTTTTCCATTATCAATTTGCCAAACTCACTCTCTAAAGGAACAACACCAGCATTAGTTACTCTTTTCCTATTTAAACACAAGAGAATCAAAAGTTCATGTTGAAACAAAGAATTATACTTCTGTAATGCAGCGATTTATGATATGGCAAAAAGCATGAGTACTTGGGTGCTTGACTACTTTCCATTCATTGTGCCCGGAGCATTAAAGATGAATTCTTATCTCAAACAATATTCAGCTCAGAAGTGTAGAAAATGGAATTTAACTGAAAACCAAGAAGTGGTGAGAAGAAATGAAGGAAAGGAAAGAGTATTACTGCAAATGATAGAAAATGAGCAGAAATGTTCTGAGTAAATGATAAAAGAAAAGTCAATATGAGAAAGGAATCATGCAAGTCCTTTTTCTTCTTTGTCATGATCTATTTTTACATGCACTTTTTGTGCCTGTCAATATCTTAATGGAGATCCGGCAGTGAAGGAGTCAGTATGTAATGCTTGCTGAAAATATTTTGTTTCTAGGATCCTTATGAAAAGCTTTTACGTAAAATATTTTATCTTTAGAACTCTAATCACGGTGCATGTCAACAACATTTAATATGGAAGTTTTAAAATTAAGAATTTTGTAGATTTATTTGTTTCACTTCTTAATGATGCTAATGCTATTAGATTTCAAAGTAGGCTGTACTTAATGATTATACGGGTATGTTGGTATATGATAACCAGATGAGAACTCAGTTTATGTTTGATATCTGTTAGCACCTTCCATCTGATGAGGATTTCAAGTAACTTGATTACATGCTTGCCAGTCACCAATAAAAATAATGTTCAGTACTTCCACACAATGTAGTGTAGTATTTACAACAAACAGGATGGATTCTTCAGTGATGTGTAAATAGTTATTTAAGGCTTTCATCCCGTGACATTTAGATTGTTTGCATGCTGCGATATAGTTGTAAAGAGAGATCATGAGAAGTCTTTTACCCTGAATCCACTATTCAACAATAAAATAACAGTCAGAATTTCACATTATATGGGCCAGAGTAAGAAAAAAAATGCATTTCAGTTATAGAATGGGCAAATTCATCTATAGGATCTCTCAGAATATTTTGATGCTCAATTCACAAAACCAATGAACGAAAAATGCAAATTTGAGGTGCATCCAGGACAATTGAGAAAGGCATAAACTTATGATAATATCAATGCAATGAACAGATATGTACAAAGGTGTGAGCAACCATGCTTAAAATGTTGATGAGTGCGTGTATATACTAATGACAGTCTATGCAAGGATATTGCTGTGAGAAACTGTGTACAGGCAAGTGTTTTCCTCTTAAGATCAAAGTACAGAGTTAGCAGAATGCTCCCAAAATATAGATTTGTTTCTCAACTTACTGCTACAATTGGAAGCAATCGTAATACAGTTTGCTGGCCTGGATTCAATGGGCCAAATGGCCTCCATTTGTGCTATAATGGGCTTTATATAATCCACATGATGGGGGTGTCCCACCTGCAAACTGGAGAGGTGGTGAGAGCCCTGTGCTGCTTCTTTTGTCAAAGTCCGCTGTACTAAGTGCTAATCAGGCATGTAAGTGGCAAGTGACAGACTTTCCCCCGGACGAGGACTCCAGGGGATGAAATCCTCTCTCTTCGAGAGCTGCTGCCCAATCAGAGGCTGGCATCTGTCCATTGCAGGCAGTTCCAGTGGGTATGGAGGCAGCTGCTAGCAATGCACTGCACAACATTTCTATTCAAAGAGACCCTGGAACTGGATGAGGAAGAGGGAAAGATACACCACTTCCTCCAAGGATGGTACAGAGGAGGCAGAGTAGAACATAGGGGATGTTTCTTTTTATGCTTTCATGGAATGTGGGCATCGCTCGCTAGACCAACATTTATTGCCCATCCCTAATTGCTCCTGAGAAGGTGGTGTTGTGCCTTCTTGAACCACTGCAGTCCATGTGGTGTAGGTACACCCAAAGTGCTGTTAGGAAGGGAGTTCCAGGATTTTGACCCAGTGCCAGTGAAGGAACGGTGATATATTTCCAAATCAAGATTTGTGTGCCTTGGACAGGAGCTTCCAGGAGGTGGTGTTCCTATGCATCAGCTGCAATTGTCCTCCTAGGTGGTAGAGGTCGCGTATTTGGAAGGTGCTGTCGAAGGAACCTTGGTGAGATACTGCAGTGCATCTTGTAGATGGTATGCACTGCTGCTACTGTGCATCGGTGGTGAAAGAATTGAATGTTTTAAGATGGTGGATGTAGTGTCAATCAAGTGGGCTGCTTTGTCCTGGATGGTGTTGAGCTTCTTGAGTGTTGCTGGAGCTGCACTCATCCAGGCAAGTGGACAGTATTCCATCACACTCTTGACTTGTGCCTTGTAGATGGTGGACAGGCTTTGGGGGGGTCACCACAGAATTCCCAGCAGTCGAAGAGCTAGAGCGCACATTGGGCAAGAATCTCCTCCATGCCCTTTACCTGAGGAGGGAGCTAGCAAATGTTCATGGCTTACAGTCTCGCCATCGACAAAGACCTGCCGCAATGGGGTACCGTGCAATGTCCAGTGTCACCACCTCATGGCCATAAATTGGTGCAGGTCAGGCACTCCACCTCCTGGATATTGTGCATGTGCTTCTCCTGCAGGATGAGGGAAGAATGATGCATGAGTAGGCTGCCCTCCTTTAGCTCTCACAACTTGACATTGACATGAGCTGTGGTGATCCTCAGTGATGCCCCCTGCTCAGTTTCACCTCCCACATGAGGGTGGCTGATAGTTCAGTGGTGTGACTGATCATTTGTTCTGTCAATGTTAGGGAGTGCTATGGACACGCAGTTTACTGAGCTTGTGAACAAGCTGCTGTACAAGTTGGAGGCCTGTTACCTGGCTGTTTGCCTCTCACTTTCCCAGACCTTATGAAATCATTGAAGTACTAATGGCACTGGAGCCATGTCTTCCAGATCACACTGTGACTGCTCACCTCTTCTGTCACCTCCAGTCATGCCTTTTTAATCTGCTGCTGGTGGGCCAGAGACCTGCAGCCTCATGACCACAGCCTTGGTCAGGAGTTTCGGTGGGGGAGGGGGGTCTGAAAATTTGGGAGCTGCCTGTGCCTGCCCACCCTTTACAGAGCCCCAATCCCATTTTTCTCCTTGGGCAGCCATTTCCACAGCCAGAGATAATCCCATTCATGCCACCGCTCACCTTTTCAAAGGGCTCTTGGTGACTGTGTCTCACCTCTAGACTGCTTCCAGCGCCATTGATTGGGTACCAAACCCAGGCCAAATCGATCATTTTTATTTGAAAGCTACATCAGATCAGGGACTCAGACACGATGCTGTGTTGGGACTAAACCGACAGCCTGTATCCCAACCCAAAATTGAGAATCCTTTTGACTCTAGGAATTTACATGGAAAAGTATTCCCTGATCCCCAAACGGAAAAATTCGTCTTTAGCCGACTGACTCAGAATTCATCTGCCCTGTAGCGATATTACGTTGGAGGCAGCCTTAATTGATTCAAAGTGGACTCCCCATCCCTGCCCACCCCCCGCCAATCATCTGGGAAGAAAACCCACCCTAGAGAGCTGCCAGCCAATCTGATTGAAATTCCTAGACAATTTCCATGCAGTCTTTGTGTGGGGACATCCAGGTGGGCCTCAGCCCATCTTCGGGGGTACCTCTCAGGTACAACCCCCCAGAGAAGTTCTAGGCCAATACGCTAGTTGAACCAATACTTTATAAAGGTTCATCATAACTCCCTTGTTTTTGTGCTTTCTGCCCCTGCTTAAAAAGCAGAAAATCCAAGCTTTCAAACTGCCTTGACACCTTCAACAATTTATGCACATATGTCTCCAGGTCTCTCTGTTCCTGTATCCTCTTTGGAATTGTAATCTTTATTTTGTCTCTTCTCATTCTTCCTGCTAAAATATATTGCTTCACATTCCTCTGCATTAAACTTAATCTGCCACCTCTTCATCATCCATTCCACCAGCCTGTCAATGTCCTCTTGAAGCCTATCACTATCCTTCTCATAGTTCGCCAAGTTTTGGAAATGCATCTGCAAAATTTTGAAATTTTGCCTCGTGCACCCAAGTCCAGGTCATTAATATACCAGGAAAAGCAATGGTCCTAATTCTGACCACTGGAAAACTCCACTGTATATCCTCCTCCAGTCTGAAAAACAATTGTTCACCACTACTCTCTGTTTCCTATCGTCAAGCTAACTTTGTATTCAACCTGTCACTTTTCCTTATGGGCTTCAACAGGCAAGTTTATTATGTGACATTTTATCAAATGCCTTTTGGAAGTCCATTTGCACCACATAAACCACATTGTCCCATCAACCCTCTGTTTTACCACATTGAAAAACTCAATCAGAATACTTAAACACAATTTACTTTTAACAAATCCATGCTGGATTTCCTAATTAATCCACGTTTGTCCAAATGACTGTTAATTTTGTTTCAGATTATTGTTACTAAAAGCATTCCCACCACTGAGATCAAACTGACTGACCTTTACTCAGACAAGGGTGTAACATTTGCAATTCTCCAGTTCTCTGGCATCACCCCTATCAAAGGGAGATTGCAAGATTACGGCCAGTACTGCCACAATTTCCAACCTTGCCTACCCTCAGCATTCTGGATGCAGCCCATCCGTTCTTGGTGACTGATCAATTTTAATTATAGCCAGTTTTATTAATACATCCTGTTTATCAATTTTTAGCCATCCAGTATCTCAAGAACTTCCTCTTTAACCATGACTTTGGCAGCATCATCTTCCTTGGTAAATATAGATGTAAAGTACTCATTTAGTACCTCAGTCATATCCTCTGCCTCCATGCATAGATCCCCATCACCTTGTTGCTACCCTTTCACTATTTATATGCCTATAGAAGACATTTGGAATTTTGATTGAAGTTATTCTAAGAGGTCAACCTATCGTATATGTGTCTTTATTTGTGTCATTGGAATGTATTTGCCATTTTAATAGGGATGTTTAAAAATTAAATCTAAATTTCTTGAATTCCACATTATAAAATTAAATGCTGTAATAGTAAAACAAAATCCTCTGATGCTTCTGGGTTGTCTTTCAATTCACAGATAAAGATGTTGAGATGCTTGGTGCAGATTGTGTTGAAAAGTGATCTCGATAACCTTGTCTCAAGTTTAACATTTTGTGTGGGAAAATTGGCCTTTCTAGAGCTTGAACTTTGAGTCATCAACATGTAATTCAAATGGTGAGTGATGGGAACCATATCTTAATGTCATGGAAAAGCACTTCCCTGGATTGATAACCCTGCCATTATGTGATGTGACACTGATAGTAAGCAGCTTACAACATTCTGTAGATTTAGAAATGGAGAGGGATGAGATATACTTCCCTTAGTATCACAAAAATGGAAGTAACTTGACATCCTACAGCAGTAATAATTGTTTCCCATTGTTAAATTACATCATAAATAGGACATAAAATGCTGCTTACCTGCTATACTGTACAGTTTTCCAAATATTTTCTTGCATAAAATTTCCTTGCTCATTACCGGGAGGATTCTGCCAGCAGAATAATGCTGACCACGCCACTGTTCAAGACTTCATAGGTACCAGGTAGTAAAAAATAATCGATTTTTATAGTGCCTTAGATGACTGCGGATTTCCCCAAAGAACTTCACAGCCATTGAGGGTGTGGTTTCTGTACAATATAGAAAAACATGATAGTCAATGTGGGCACTTTGAGGTTCCACAATCATCAATGAACTACATGACAAATTAAACAATTTAATTGATGTGGTTGATGGATAAATGTTGGCCAAAGCACCAGAAGAATTGTCCTAGGGCTGTATTTGACGGGTCACCTGCAGATGGGAAAATGGCTGGGTGGGCCCGAAAATTAGGGAGTTGTGCCACTGGTGGTGGGTCCACACACACCCATCCCACCATGATTTTAGGAGTGGCGGGGGAGGCATTGGGTGGGTTGCCCATCCGTGGTCTAATTATGACCCTTAATTGAGCAATTAATGTCTGATTAAGGGCCTCATCCTGCTGTCACTCCAATATAATGGGAGACGGGAGAGGCCTGTGTCCAATGTGCAGTCTGGCAGGGTTAACTCTGTGGGTTGCTGATCAGTGAAAGGGGGGAGGTGCCTCTACACGGGCCCCCTGTGCCTGTCTGAGGTTCCGCCTCTACAGCTTTACCTCCCCACGTCCACCCTACCCCCTGTCCTGACCAACATGCCTCTTTCTCTTCCTGGGTCTTGTTAGCCCCACCCCAGAGAGAGCTTGCATTTATCTCAACATCCGGGTCCATCACTGTATGCCATCTCTTACCCCACCTGCAGTATCAGCACTGGCCACCATTCCAGTTTGGCGCTGTGCTTCTGCAGAGCTGCCAGCCTCCAACTGGCTGGCAGCTCTCTGGGCAGAATTTTCACGTTGGCATGCGGGGGTCGGGCCCCGCACGTAAAATGACATGCGGTGATGTCGGGCGAGCATCCTGAGGTCACTGCACACCATCGCGATATTTTGTTGGGCAGGTGCTCGATGATGTCTGATGTGCGCCTGCCATTAATTAACTGGCCACTTAAGGCCCTTGACTCACCAATCAAGACTGATTTTTCAGCGCTCGTGCTATCTTTGGGTCGATGCATGGGTGCAACGGGGAGGCGGGTAGGAGACATTTGTATTAAACTCATCCACGGGCGGGATAAGAGGGCTCAGTGTGGCCGCGACAGTGCACTGTCAAGTTTTTATTTTTGATAGTTTTTGAAACTTATGTGTGTGAGCTGCAGTACTTCAAAATGCAAACCAGCTGCTTTTTCTGACTCTTATCCCTCAGGTCAGCACTCTGCGGTGAGGAATCTTTTCTGGGCCTGCAGGTTTCAGGAAGCCTTCCCTTAGCCTGGGAATGGGAGCTGAACTGTCCACTGGAGGCAACTTCTCTGAGGAGGAAGGGAGAACCAGGAGGGGGAGGAGGCCAGGAGTGCACATTCAGCCTCCAGGGGAGCCACCTTTGGGAGGACAGGCGCAGGCACAAGGGGGTCAGGGCCAAGAGGTAGTCCAAGGCTGAAGGGGCTCCAAGAGACGCCACTATCCTGCTGCCAGGGTATACAGGCGGCGAAACAGCTACCTCAATATGTCTGAGGTGCAGTGCCAAAGGAGGTTCTGTCTCTCAAGGGAGACAGTCAACATTATCTGTCAAATGATAGGGCCTGAGATCTCCCCTAACTGTGTGGGTGGACCCCATGCCAGTGGCTCTAAAGGTCACAGGTGCCCTCAACTTCTATGCCTCTGGCCAGGGGCCAGGCATCAGTGGGTGATCTTTGGGGTGTCTTCCAATCAGCTGTCCACACTTGTGTCAAGCAGGTTACAGACGCTCTGTTCAGGTATGCATTGACCTTCATCCACTACTGTTGGGACCAGGTAAGCCAGACACAGCGAGCCAGAGGCTTGACGGTGATTGCTGGCTTCCCCCGTGTCCAGGGTGCAATCGACTGCACACACGTGGCCATCAAGGCGCCTGCGGGTGAGCCCGGTGCCTTCGTCAACAGGAAGGGATTCCACTCTATGAACGTGCAGATAGTGTGTGATCACAGGATGCTGATTCTATAAGTCTGTGCCAGGTACCCAGGCAGCTCCCACGATGCCTACATCCTCAGACACTCCCAGGTACCGGGGCTCTTCAGTGCTCCAGCCCGGCTTGATGGATGGCTGCTGGGTGACAAGCGCTATCCCCTCAGAAGGTGGCTCATGACACCTCTCCGCCATCCAAGAACAGAGGCTGAACAGCGATGGAATAGGAGCCATGCCTCCACAAGGGCTGTGGTGGAGAGAACCATCAGTCTTCTCAAGATGCGCTTCTGATGCCTGGACTGCTCAGGGGGCACACTGCAGTGTCCCCCAGATCGTGTGTCAGTGATACTGGTAGCATGCTGCGCTCTCCACAGTCTTGTGCTGGAAAGGGGGGAAAGGAGGGATGATGAAGATGTAGACGCAGTGGCTGTGGCTGCACACGATGAGTCCAGCAGTGAGTCCAAGGATGACCATGCACAAGGAAATGCCGAGGGGGTAGACACTGATCTGGGCATACTCCAGGGAGGCAGGAACACCCAGGAGGCTTTAATCCAACAAACTTTCAGCTAGAACACCACAGATGGACCTCCAGGACAAGCCTGGGCTGTAGGCTTGATACCCGACACCAAAGTGCAATATCTGCCAGGTTAGGAACAGTCACTAAGGGCCTTGTTAATAAAGCTGAATGTCCAACAAAGCACACATTACAGTTTTGGAAACCATACACATGCAGAAGAAAAGAAGCACCCTCAGCCATGATGACATATCTGTATTTAATATGTCAAGCAAATCAACTTATTCCAAAAAAAAGATAATAGTGTTACAAATCAAAGAAAATCATAAGGGCCTCATCTCGGGCCAAATTAAAAGCACCAGTGAAAAACCCTTTGTGTGCCTAAGGTGCCTTATGTTTACATTTCTGGGTGCTATGTCTTGGTGTTGCCCCATTGCTTGGAGTGGCATCTGAGACAGCTTGCTGACTCTGCTGTCCTGTTTGCCACAATGACCTTGGCTGTTGTCCTCTTGCCTGTCAAGCCAGTGCCGGCCCCACCTGAGAGGGAACTACCAGTTCCGCAGCTGGCATCACCCGTCGTCACAGACTCACTGGATGCTATGGTCACTGGGAGAGGGGCTGAGGAGCTGCTGCCCTCATCTGGAGTGCCCTGAGAGGTGCCCGCATAGATGCCAGACAGCTGCTGCGCTAACGTGAGGTCGCTTCGGACCTCCCTGCTCACCGTGGATGGATGGGCACCAAGTTGGGAAAGTTGCTGCCCAGACCGTCTCCTACACTGGCACTGACCATCTGAGGTCAATGCCGATATGAGGGCTTGCTGGTCAGAGCACATCCCCAGGAAGCCACTCTCTCCATGGAGGACACATGGCGCTTGGACATGTTGCTCATTGCTTTGGTGATTATCCGCATAGACTCCTTCACCACAGAGACCAAGGCCCACGTTTCTACCCCAGACGCATTTCCTGCAGCTGCTGCATTGTGGACAACTCCAGAGGCACATCATCACGCCCGACTGAGCTTGTGCCTGGTCCCCTGCCATCCTCCGACTGCTGGCGCCATGGGCACTCTCTGTCTCTGCCAGCTCCTTCAGTGACTGTGAAGTGCCCTCACCACTGTGCCCAGGACTCTAGCCGATGTTCAAATTCCCACCGAGGTGCTAGTAACTGCGTTGGTGCCTGCCCGCCAGAAATGGTGTGATGCTGGTGAGACATCAGGCCTCTCAGGTGTGAGAGGGGGCCTCTACTGCTCCTCCTCCTGGCCCTGCTCCACTGATGCTGAAAGGAAGAACCAGGGCAGTGGATCAGTTAACATTGAGACAATGCCAATGTGCATCCCAGTCCCCCCAGATCATTATGTTTTCATTCTTTCATAACCAACGGTCAAGCCATGTTGCAAAATTAAATCAATTAACATTCAGCACTGCTATAGCTGTTGGGAGATAAATGTTGACCTCACTGTTGGGCGTAAATACCTGTCCGTGGCACCCCAGCCTCACTGACACCAATGGACCTGGGTGCATGGCGCCTCTCCAGATCCAGAGCCTCCTGCTCAAAGCGGCTAAGAATAGCGATCTGCACCTGACCGTCGCCAGTCCTCACACGCTCTGCCACATTATGAGCATTATTCTCCTGAAAATGAGAGACGAGTATTGATTAGTGCCAACTGCACATGGACCCCAGCCAAAGTGGGACATATCAGGGCTCCAGTGCCTCCTCACCCCACTGCTGCCGAACATCCACCCAGCAAAGGGCACATGCCATCAATATTCAATGCAGTCACAACACTCAGACTTGGGAGAGGGGAGGGGCAGCAGGGGAGTAAAACGCTGGGTTAAATGTCCAATGCCAACATTGTCCTCACCCTGCCAGAGCGCAATAAGTCGTTGAAGCACTTGCGACACTGGATCCAGGTGCACCGCGCCACATTACAGGAGCTCACCACCTCTGCCACCTCCTCCCAGACACGTTTCGTCATGTGGGGGGGCCTCCTCCTCCCATCCTGGGGAACCAGCACTTCCCGCCATGCTGCCACCTCCTCAAGAAGGGCAGCAGGGCAGTTATCTGAGAAATGAGGGGCACACTGGCCCCCACCCTACCCTCCGGTCTGGCCTGTCCAGACTGGCCTGCTCACCAGAAGCCCTCTGGCAAGACCTTCCCTTGCCATTGTGAGCAGCCTTGCAAAGGCTGCCAGAGCTTCATATAAACAGACCACTGGGTCGGCATTAGACCCGGCGGACAATGCACTCCCGGTGCTGCCTGCCCACTCCCGCTATCCTCGGGAGTCGCGCATTACGCTCCGCGGGCCTTAATTGACCTGCCCGTGTAAAATGGCAGTGCAGACCCGATTGCGGGCAGTGATCGGGTCCATGCCCGTGCGCACCCGCACCCACTCTGCCCCCCTACCGCCCCTGACCCCGCCAATCAGAAAATTCAGCCCTGTGAGGCAGGACTTCCTCATGGAGATGAATGGAAGTCCGACTTCATACTAATTAAAGGGCCATCACTTGAAAAATTAAAGTAGAGCGAGCTCGCCAAGCGGAGGCAGGCTCACCTCTGAAATTAATACTGAGGTGCGGGGAGCCCACTCTCAGCGTAAAATCCAGCCCCTTATCTTTTCCTAACACCACCATGGGATGGTTTATTTTAGGCCTCAACTAGAGTATTTTGTCTAGACCTGAGCATCATATTTCTGAGCAGATGCAAGGAAGATTTATGAGAATGGTTCCAGGCATGATGGGCTTCAGTTACATGGATAGATGGAATAAGCTGGGGCTGATTTTAGAGAACTGAAACTTAAGAGGAGACATGATAGAGGAGTTCAAAATCATGAGGGGTCTAGACATAGTAAATGGAGAGAAATTGCTCCCAATGAGGACATAAGGAATCTGCAAGGGGATATAGATAGGTTGGGTGAGTGGGCGAAAATTTGGCAGATCGAGATTAATGTAGGAAAATGTGAGGTCATGAACTTCAGTAGGAAGAATCAAAAGGCAGACTATTATTTAAATGGAGAGAGAGACTTATAAAAGTGCAGCACAGAGGGATCTGGGTGTTTTTGTGCATGAAACACAAAAAATTAGCATGCAGTTACAGCAAGCAATTAAGAAGGCAAATGGAATTTTAGCTTGTATTGCTAAGGGGTTTAAAAATAGGGAAGTCTTGTTACAACTGTACAGGATGTTGGTAGACTGCACCTGGAGCACTGTGTACAGTTTTGGACACGTTTTGAAGAAAGGATACACTGGCATTGGAGATTCACTAGGCTGATTCCTGGGATGAACGGGTTGAGTTATCAGGAATGGCTAAACAGTTTAGGCCCATATTCATTACAGTTTAGAAGAATGATGAGGCTTGACAGGGTAGATGTTGAGAAGATGTGTCCACTAGTGGGGGAATCTCAAACTATGGAACATAATTACAGAGTAAGGGAACATTAATTTAATGTTGAGATGCGAAAGAATTTCTTCTCTCAGGCGGTAGTGAATGTCTGGAATTCTCTACCCCAGAAAGTTGTGGAAGCTAGGTCAGTGAAAGTATTTAAAGAGGAGGTGGATAGATTTTTGAAATATTAGGGAGTTGAGAGCTATGAGGAGCTGGTGCAAAAGAGGAGTTGAGGCCTTGGGCAGATCAGCCATGATCTTGTTGACTGATGGGGCAGACCTGAGGGGCCGAATGGCCTACTCCTGCTCTTATGTCTTATGTTCTTATGTTCTAATGGCGGATGAGTCAAGAATCAAAGGACGCATATTTGACATAATTGGCAAAAGAACTAATAACAATATGAAGAAAAACCTTTTTTTAATGCAGCAAGTGGTTAGAATCTGGAATGCACTGTCTGAGATTGTGGAATGGGTAAATTCGATCCTGGCTTTCATCAGGGAATTGGATAAGCACCTGAAGAGAGAACATCTGCAGGATTACAGGGAAAGGGAAGGAGAATGAGATTGAATATAAGAACAAACGAAATAGGAAGAAGAATAGATCATATAACCCATCGGGCCTGCTCTGCCATTCAGATGATCATGGCTGATCTTCATGCTAAACTCCACTTTCCCGCCTGCTTCCGATATCCCTTGTTTCCTTTGAAGAGAGCATGCTTGGGTATGATAGGCTGATAGATCTCCTCCTGTGCTGTAACTATAAGAGCATAAGAATGTAATAAGAAAAAGGAGGGGGAGTACATCATCCAGCCCAGCCTGCCATTCAATATGATCATAGCTGCACTTGCACTTCAATTCCATTTTCCTGCCTGCTCTCCATATACCTAATTCCCTGAGAGACAAAAAATCTGTCTATCTCAGCCTTAACTATATTCAATGATGGTGCATCCACAACCTCTGGGATAGAGAATTCCAAAGATTCACATGTCTTTACTTGAAGAATTTTCTCCTCATCTCAGTCCTAATTGGTTTTCCCCTTATCCTGAGACTGTGCCCCTTGTCTATGTTTCCTAGCCAGGGAAACAACCTCTGTGTCTACCCTGTCAAACCGCTTCGCAATCTTGAATGTTTTCGATGAGATCATCTCTCATTCTTCTAAACTCCAGAGAACATAGATCCAATTTACTCAGCCTCTCATCATGGACAACCCCCTCATCCCAGAGATTAATCTAATGAACCTTTGCTGGAATGTCTCAAATGCAAGCATATCTTCCTTAAATATGGAGACCAAAACTGCACACAGTATTCCTGGTAGAGTCTCTCCAAAGCCCTGTACAATTGTAGCAAGATGTTTTTATTCTTAGCCTCTAAACCCCTTGCCAATAATGGCCAACATGCCATTTGTTTTCATAAATGCTTGCTGCACTAGCATGTTAACTTTTTGTGTTCCTTGTACAAGTGCATCCAAGTTTCATGCCTGTTAAAAATATCCTGCTTTTCTATCCTTACAATCAAAGTGAATAACCTCACACTTCCCCACATTATACTCCATCTGCCATCTTGTTGCCAACTCACTTAACCTGTCTAAATCTCTGTGCAGACTCTTTGTAATCTCCTCACACCTTTCATTCCCACCTAGCTTTGTATCATCAGCAAACTTAGACATATTATTCTCTGCCTCTTTATCTAAGTTATTAATATAGATTGTAACTAGCTGAAGCCCCAGCGCTGATCTTTGCAGCACTCCACTAGTGACAGCCTGCCAGCCTGAAAATGCCTCATTTATCTTTACTTTTTGCTTCCTGTCAGTTAACCAATTCTCTATCCGTGCTAATATATCATACCCAACTCCTTATCTTATTTAATAAACATTTGTGTGGCCCCTTATCAAATGCTTTTGGAAATCCAAGCATACCACATATTCTGTTCCCCCTTTATCTACCTAATAGTTGCATCCTCAAAAAGTTCAAATAAATTTGTCAAACAGGATTTCGCCTTTGTAAAACCATGTTGACTTGTTCTAATCATATGACACTTTTCTAGGTGCATTGTTATGACTTTCTTAATAATCAATTCCAACACTTTCTTGATGACTGATGTCAGGCTAACTGGCCTGTAGTTCCCTGTTCTCGCTCTCCCTCATTTTTGAATAGCAGTGTTACATTTTTTGACTTCCAATCTGTTGGGACTGTTCCAGTATTGAGGGAATTTTAGAAAATCATTGCCAATTATCTCTGCAACTATCCCTTTTAGAACTACAGAATGTAGGCCATCAAGTCCTGGGAGTTTCTCCAGTACTTTTTCCTCTGCTGATATTAATTACTTTAATTTCCAAACTTACATTAACCCCTTGATTACCTTCAATTTCTTGTACTCAACTTGTGCCTTTATTATGACACAGCTGATGATGAGGGCTGAGTTCTTCAAACCCCAGAGGGAAACTTGAAACAACTGTCATAATCCATTTTTGCAATTTGTATGTTTGAAGATGCAGGCTTTGAATTCACTAGTAATAAGACTACTGAGTCTCAAGAGGTTTTTTCATAAAACTAAATTAAACATTTATTAATACAAGAAAAATTATAAGCATATACATATGTCTACAAAATTACTACTATGATAACTTTTAAACAAATCCCCAAATTAATCTGACTCTCAGTTATACCCCCATTAAGACAACAGCAAAACTCATAGACTTAAAGACCCCAGGCAAAGCATATTTGACCTTACAAATTCAAAATGAAGTTACTTGCCGACACTGTTGCAGGTGTACAGGCTGGTTAGATCTTAAATGCCTCTGCCTTACACACACAAACTCCTTTCAGTTTATACCTAGCTTTCCCTTTGAATGTAAATTTGCCATTGTATTACTAGGTTTTTAATTTAACCTCTTCTAACAATAACATCTTTTGATTCCACCGATTTTATTAATGAAAAAAAAATACGTTGCTTGGCATCTTCCAGCTGGGTGCAAGATTTCACCTATTCTTTTGAATGTTGTATTTAAAAATGTAAATTGCCCCCTTGACGCCTATGTTTCTAAATTTCTCCACATTTATCTTATTACCATTTCAAACCTACTTCTTTCTATAAATCAAAGCACACAGACTAGCTGGCTTTCATCCAGTTAAGACACAAACACACACACATACATAGACACAGACACAATTAGACTCTATTTTTAAAAAATAATTTGCAACAACATTATTGACATTATTCTCTTCATGATAGCCTTCTACTTTGAAGCCAAATGTAAAACATTTGTTCACTGTCTCTGCTATTCCCTCATTCCCCATGATAATTTCTCCTACCTCTGCTTCTAAGTGACCAAAATTTACTTTAGCCACTCCCTTCCTTTTTATATACCTATAAAAGCTCTTATAATCTGTTTTTATATTCCTGGCTAGCTTGCTTTCATGTTCTATTTTTTCCCTCATATATGCTTTGATGGCTCTCTGCTTCCTTCTAAAATGCTCATAAATCCTCAGACATGCTACTATTCTTTGCAGCATTATAAGTCCCTTCTTTTAATCTACTACTATCCTTAACCTCCATAGTAAACCAAGGATGGGTTTTGCTGAGTTTTCCTTTTATAATGGAATACATTTTTGTTGAACATTTTGAATTGTTTCTTTAAATGTTTCCCACTGTTTGTTTACCATCATTTTTTTAAGTTTGTTTACCCAATCAACCTTAGCCAGCTCTCCTCTTATATCTATGTAACTGGCTTTGATTAAGTTTAAGATTCTTGTTTGTGATTGGAGTATGTTGTTTTCAAACTTAATGAGTAATTCAGTTGTATTGTGGTCACTGTTCCCCAGTGGATATTTTATTATGACATTACTATTTAACCCTGCCTCATTGCACAGCACTAGATTGAAAATAACTTTATCCCAATTTAATTCCACATCATGTTGCTCCAGGAAGCTGTCCTGAAATAATCAAACTCATCTTGCAGACCACCTTTGCCAATTTCATTATGAACATACGAACAACGAGCGGGAGTAGGCCATTCGGCCCCTCAAGACTGCCCCGTCATTTAATAAGATCATGGCTGATTGGATTGTAACCTCAAATCTGCATCCCACTTACTCCCAATAACCTATCACCCCCTTGCTTACTAAGAACATATCCACTTCTGCCTTAAAAATATTCAAAGACTCCACTTTCACCACCTTTTCAGGAAGAGAGTTCCAAAGACTCACGACTCTCTGAGAGAAAAAAGTTCATCTCATCTCCATTTTAAATGAGCAACCCCTTATTTTTAAAAGGTGACCCCTAGTTCTAGATTCTCCTACAAGAGGCAAATTCCTCTCCACATTCACCTTGCCAAGACCTCTCAAGATCTTATGGGCAGAATTTTTACCTCACTGGGCGGTTGCATGCCCAACTTGAACAAGCGTAAAATAATGTGTGACGACGTCAGGCGAGCGTCCTGATGTCATTGCACACTTGTGTGATATTTCAGTCAGCGGGCATGCACAGGGGTTAACAGCTTGCCCGCAGACAATTAAAATACCTATTAAGGCCATTAAATTTATAATTTAAGTAAATTTTGCACTGCCCGTCCAACCTTACAGTTGGCTGGCGGGTGAAAAAGCCAAGCAGCATTTGCGTTTTTCAGGAAACCTCATCCACGGGCAGGATGAACTTTCCAACAACAAATAAAAATAAAATAAAAAGTTAAACATTTTATTAATAACATGTCCCTGCTCATGTGACAGGAGGGGGACATGTTTTCCAACATTTCAAAATTCTTTATTTTTAATTTTCAAAACTTTTCATCTTTTCCTGCTTTCCCTGAGCACACTTGCACATGTTCGTGAACTTCTACTCTTGTCCTCCTTCCTCCTGCCCACCACACCCCTGCCCATTCCCCCATCCCCCCACAGGCAGTGCTGAGTGCTGCAGCGTGCATTTCATGCTGGGCGGGCCTTGATTGGCCTGCCAACGTGAAATTGCAGCCTGGCCACGATCGCTGGCGGTGGTTGGCTCCTCGACTGCTCCCGCCCGCCCCTGTCAAGCCCGCCAACAAGTGAAAAATCCTGGCCTACATGTTTCAATCAAATTGTCTCTTACTCTTCCAAACCCCAGTGTATACACTCTAGCCTTTCCTCATAAGACAACCCGCCCATTCCAGGTATTAGTCTGGTAAACCTTCTCTGAAATGCTTTCAATGCATTTACATATTTCCATATATAAGATGACCAATACTGCACACAGTACTCCAGATGTGGTCCCACTGGTGCTCTGTACTACTGAAGCATAAACTCCCTACTTTTGTATTCAATTCCCCTCACAATAAACAATAACATTCTATTCGCTTTCCTAATTATTTGCTATACCTGCACATCCAAGTCATTGATATAAATGGTAAACAGTTGAGGTCCCAGCACTGATCCCTGTGGCCCACCACTTATTAAATCTTGCCAAACTGAAAAGACCCATTTATGCCTAGTCTCTGTTTCCTGTTAGCCAGCCAATCTTTTATCCATGCCAGAATGTTACCCGCTACACTATGAGCTTTTATTTTCTGCAATAATCTTTGATGAGGCACTTTATCAAATGCCTTCTGGAAATCTAAGTACAGTACATCCAACAGTTCGCCTTTACCCACAGCACATCAAAACACTTTTTCAAAGAACTCTAATAAGTTGGTTAAACATGATTTCCCTTTCACAAAACCATGCTGACCTTGTCTGATTGCCTTGAACTTATCCAAGTGTCCTGCTATAGTTTCTTTACTAATTGCTTCTAACATTTTCCCTATGACAGATGTTCAGCTAACTGACCTGTAGTTTCCTGCATGTTGCCTCTCCATCCACCCATCCTTTTGAAAAGTGGAGTTACAGTTGCTATCTTCCAATCTAATGGGACTTTCCCCGAATTTATGGAGTTTTGGAAAATTAAAACCAATGCATCCACTATCTCACTAGCCACTTCCTTTAAGACTCTGGTATGAAGTCCATCAGGACCCAGTCACTTGTTAGCCCGCAGCTCCAACACTTTACTTAGTACCACTTCTCTGGTGATTGTAATTTTCCTGAGTTCCTCCCTTCCTTCCATTTCCTGAGGTATAGCTGCTTCTAGGATGTTACTTGTATCCTCTATAGTGAAGACTGATGCAAAATACCTGTTCAATTCATTGGTCCAGCCTATATGAAGATTAAAGTCCTCGACGACTATTACATTGCCTTTGTTAAACTGCTCATAATTTCTTGTTTACTGCTCTGTTGAACAATATAGCTGTTGTTAGGAGGCCAATAAACCACTCCCACCAAAATTTTCTGACCCTTGCTATTCCTAGGGGAGGATCTTCCGGTCGGTGAGTGGGGAGTGGGGCCCGCTCACCGACATGTAAAACGACGTGGGATGATGTCAGGCGGACCTCCCGATGGCACCCTGCGTCATTTCCATTTTCAGGTTGGTGGGAGCGCAACCGAATCAGCTGTGTGCCCGCCCGCCTTTTGAGGCCATTTAAAAACTAATTGAGATAATTATTGGATCTGCCCATCTTATCTTAGAGTTGGCGGGCAGGCCGGGAGCCCTGTTGGGCTTAAGAAAAAGCAGGAAACTTCATCCACAGGCAGGATGAGGCTTCATGAGGGTTTTTAAATTTTTAATAAAGGTTTCCCTAAAAGTGATGGACCTGTCCCAACTCATGTGACACTGTCACATGAGGGGACATGTCAGGGAAATTTTGATATCGTCTCTTTAACATTTTTAAAGTTGGAGCTGATCTCCCTCAGGCAGCAGTTAGCCTCAGGGAGATCAATGCGCTCTTTTGCGTGCATGCGTGAAAGAGTGCACTCTCGGCTGAGGGAATTCCCCCCCACTCCATCCCGCCCACACAGAGAGTGCATAGCGCTTCCTGGTGGACGTCACGCTGCGCTGGCCTTAACTGGCCCACCCACGTAAAATTGGGGCGCGCAACCGATCAAGGGTGCCAATCGGAGGCATGCCTGCCCATGCCCACTCCCGCACTTTGCCCCAAACGGGGGGAAGAATTTTTCCCCTAATCTTCACCCATACTGATTATACCCTCTAATTTTCTGAGCCGATGATTTCTCGCTAATGTTTTTATGTCATCCTTTATTATCATTCTACCTGTCTTTTAGAAATGTTGTATACCATTAAATATTTATTTCCCAATCTTGGTTACCTTTGTCTTTGTAATGGCAGTTAGTTATAGCCCATTTATCTCTATTTGTATCTTTGTGTCACTAGTTCCTCTATGTTATTGCGGATGCTCCATGTATTCAGTTAGAGTGACTTCAATTTTTTTTTACTACTATTTGCTGCCTGGACGTTACTCTCTGATGCACTATCCTGTCCCACGCAGCTTGCCTTTACCCACATTGGTATGCTTTTCTATTGCCTCAAGTTTTACCTTTACATTTCTAAATCTAAACCTTCAACCTAAACCTCCTCCCACACTGTGTGTTTAAAGCCATTTTTCCATATTCTGACCATATTTACTGGTGCATTCTTATGTTTATACGCTTTGTCCCTTTCTGTCACACTCTGGTCACCTTTACCCATATTGCTACCCTGCACTGTTGCCTCGTATTTTCTCTTTAACTTTCCAAATCTTCCCTCACATGAATTCCCCATCCACCCCACTTTCTACCTAACTATTTAGCTTAAAGCCCTCTCTATACCCTAGTTATATGACTTGCCAGGATAACTGACCCCAACACAGTTTCAGCTGAAGACTGTCCCAGCAGTACAGCTCCCTCTTTCCCCTGTACTGGTACCAATGCCCCATGAATTGAAACTTATTTCTCCCACACCAATCTTTGACCCATGCATTTCTGATCTTATTCACCATATGCCAATTTACTTGTGGCTCAGGCAGTAATCCAGAGATTATTAGCTTTGTGTTTCAGTTTTTTAACTGAGCCCTCTGCTTTTCATACTCCCTCAGTGGAAACTCTTTCTCAGTCCTCCCTATGTCTTTGGTGCCCACATGCACAAAGACAACTGGATCTTTCCCCTTTCACTCCAAGGGCAGAATTGTCCGTGTCCATTTGTGTCGGGTTTGCTTGGCAACATGAGTGGACAATATGGTGAGATGGTCAAAAATTGGTTTTACAATGTTGTGAAACTAGTTTGCAATCACATGCTCAGCTCGTTGATGATGCAGATTCAAAATATTTGGCAAAGGAGTAAATGTGATGTTAGGAAAATTTTTTTCACCGAGACGGTGGTTGGAGTCTGGAACAGACTACCTGAAAGGGTGGTGGAGGCAGGTTGCTTCGAGATATTCAAAAGGGAATTGGATTGCTACCTGAAGAGAGAGAATGTGCAAGGTTACGAGGATAAGGCAGGGGAGTGGGGCGAGGTAGAATGCTTTTTCAGAGACCCAATGCAGACTCAATGGGCTGAATGGCCTCCTGCACTGTAAAGATACTGTGATACTGTGGGTAAGGTTGAAGGAAGCAGTGAGGGTGTCTGAAGGAGTCAGGGGGGGTTGAAATCCAGGGAGGACCAAGGGTCTGTGTGGGGGCAGGGGCAGCAGAATCTGGGGAGGAGGCAGGGGAAGAGGCCCCAAGGGTGGAAGGGGTTCCGGGGGTGAAGAAGTCCAGAGGGGGGAATGTCCAGGTGAACATGCAAGGAAGTGCTCTGATGAGCCCATGACTGCCTCCTGGGGAGCGAACTGAGGGTGGGTGTGGTATGAGGGAATGGTGAGAATGACCAAGGACAGAATGAGGTGGTAGGGTGGGAGAGTGAGGGTTTGACGGTAATGGTGGAAGGGACGGCAAAGGTGGTTGATAAGGAGGTAGACATGGACCCTAGCGGTGAGAAGGAGGAGGTAGGGGTGGTGAATGTGGATGAGGGTGGGGTTTCTGGGAAGGAAGGGAATGTACATGTTCACCTGGACATCCCTAAAGGAAAAGGGTTGTGGCTGGTAGGTCATTGAGGGGAGGTGGAAGATGATGCCAGGGGGGTCAACAATGATGGGGGAAAGGAAATGGGTGACTGGGAGAGGGGAAAAGGTGGGGGAGTTACGAAAATGTAAATCAATACCATACTGTCTAAATTGAAAGCAAAACAAAAGACATCAGATTCTGCATGGGAGTGTTATCATTGGGTGGGTGGAGATACAGGTCAGCTCAGGTGGACAACAGAAAGTGAACCCAGTAGACAGCATTGAAAATGTTCAGGGCATTGAGGTGAGTGTGGTGAGTGAAGGATCTGCATGCATGGGAGAGTGTTTGCACGAGGCTCCGAAAGGCCTTGTCTCACACACACACTTCTCCCTCCAGAATCACTTGTGGGCCAGCTGCTCCCTCTGTGGTAATAGGGGATGAGGTTGAGGGGTTCACATGCAAACGGGAGTTGGAGGCAGAGGGCAGACTCTGAGATTCCTGAGTGGATGACCTAGGGGAGTCCAGCTACCGTTTCTCCTCCCATCAGATGCCTGGGGGCCCCAGCCTGACTCCTTGAGGGGGAGGAGCACCTGGGGAGACATTGAGGTGCCCCATTTTCTTCTTGTGTTGCTAATGCAGGAACTCACCCATGACTATTGCGATAGAACTGCACATCTGCACACATCTCCGCATTCTGCTGGACCAGGGTCTCCATGGTGTTGGCCATCATCCCCTTGGAAACCTCCATACATGCACATGTGGGCACCACTTTATCAGAGAGCAGGCGGACGCACTCCACTGACTCACTTGCCACTCTTTGAGGGCTTCCAACAGCTCTGCCCTGTTCACTCTATACGATGAGTTGGAAGGCCAAATCCAGAGGCTCGTCATCTGACACGGACCTCATAGATGCCTGTTCCCCAGCAGCCCTCCGACTGCTGGGAAGCTCAGCCAAACCTACCTCCCAGATGCAGACATGCATCCGTGCGGTGACCACCAGAATTGTGAACTCGAAACTGCTCTAGATCTAGGTGCTACCGAGGTATGTGTCTCTGTGCTGGTGCAGGGTTTGGGTAAGCATTGTAATGGGTCTTCCAGGCAGCTTATTGCCAACTCTTCAATAGAGAAGGTGTCCTCTTAGCTGGAGGTGAGGACATGGATGGAGCTGAGGGACTGGCTGGTTGAGGGTGTCAGTCGCTTGGCTGTGCTCCCTGTGGACCAAGTAGAGATAATTAGTGCATGGCAGCAGAGTCAAAAGCAGGAGAGAGAGCACCCACATTTACGTTGAGAGAGGGATGATGTGGTGCAGGATCCTCACGAGGGTGTTCGCTGCTGACCTCACCATCGCTGCAGGCACCGTCCATGCCCCTACCAGTCAGTTCAATGCACTGTCCTCAAACTGTGTGAGGGGCCTAATGTGGGCCTCTCCACCCCTCAGTCTGGGGCCTCTTCCTGCTGATGTGATCAGGCTTTTCCTGCATGAAAACAGATGGAGAGAGTGTGAGCAGGACACATGGCACTGCTTGGAATGTTTGTGTGGTAGCGGGGCCATGGGCGGGATGAAGCTGCGAGTTCCACAGGATATGAGCCTGATGGAGATGTGAGGGCGTGTGTGAGAGTTAGTGGTGTTGTCCGTTGAGGTGTGAGATCCCTGTGAATGTGTGATGGGTTTGTGAGTGTGTGAGTTGAGAGTGATAAGAAGAGTGAGTTACCATGGTGGAAAGGATAAGACCATTTATCCTATAATGGCACTGGGTGGCTGTCCTCTTTTGCAGGGCCTTGGGGCTGACCACCGCTGCCACTGCCTCCCATGTGGGATTAGTGATACCTGTGCCCAGAGCCACAAAGGGGGGTAAAGGACATCACGGCGGGCCTCCAAGGAGTTCAAAAGACACTCGAGTGATGCATCACTGAAGCTGGGGGCTGCAGTCTTTTTGCCTTTCGGGGTCATCCTGTCTTATATGCAGTAGTCCTGGGCTGGAAACACTGAGAGGTGTTTGTGCAGCTGCACTTTAAATGTGGCGTGAGGAAGCTGCGAGGTGATAGCGTGGCGGGCGAATGAGAGCCTGTCTGCCTTGGAAATGGCATGTTTCCTGGGAATGCAAAATTAATGCAGCGGGTTTGGGACAATACGATATGAAAAGCTGCCATTGCTGCCATCGTTTTACCCGCCCGGTACCACACTTAGTGCAAACCCCAGACAATTCCACCCCAGATCCCTCCCCAGCCTGGAGGAGATATCCTTAATGCTGGAACCAGGCATGCACCACCTTCAGGACTCAAGCTCTTGGATGCAAAGTACAGTATCTATCCCCTAAATTATACTTTTCCCGACTACAACAACATTCCTTTTTACTCTCCCCTTTTGAATGGCTCCCTGCACCATGGTGCTGTGATCAGCTTGCTTATCCATCCTGCAACCCCTGCTCTTGGCCATAAAAGCTACAAGAACCTCAAACCTGTTGGGCTGAGGTTCGTCCACTGCTACCTTCTGGGTCCTCGGGCTTGCCTCTCTCACAGTCACCCCCCACATCCCACTCTGTCCCTGGCCATGGACAAGACCTGAAATACCTAGCCTAAGGGGTGCGACTGCTTCCTGGTACAAAGTATTCAGGGAACTTCCCCCCTTCCAGATGTATTGCAGGGTCCAAAGCTCAGACTCCAGCTCATTAACTCTGATGTTCCTCAGTCTGCTGACACTTGCTGCAGATGTGGTGCTGTGGATCACACTGCTATCCACCAGCTCCCAAATGCTCAGCTGCAACATATCACCTCCCCTATCATCTTTCTTGTGCTTTATTTAATTAATTAGGGGCAGAATATTGCTGTCGTCATGTGGGGGTGGGCCTGACACGCCGACACATAAAATGAAGCGTGATGAAGTAATTTCATTATTTCATTCGGCAGGAATGCACCGGAGGTGGCTGCGCACCCGCCGAACTGTCAAAGTCATATTACGGCCATTAAAAAAGTAATTAAAGTTGTTAACAACGCTTCCTATCCAACCTTAAGGTTAGTGGGCAGGCAAAGAGAGCAAGCAGCCTTTGAGTTTTTCAGAAACCCTCATCCACGGGCGGGATGAGTTTTCCTGAAGGTTTTATAACATAATTAAATAAACTTTGCAACATTCACAAACATGTCCCAGCTCATGTGACGCTGTCACATGAGGGGACATGTTTAAATAATTTTTTACTTGCTTTATAAAAAAGTTTTATTATCAACTTAATCTCCCTGAGGCAGCTCTGTGCTCAGCGCTACCCACCGCACATTGTGCTGGGCGGGCCTTAATTGGCCCGCCCACGTAAAATGGCGGCGCGCAGCTGATCGTGGGTGGCAATTGGGTCCGTGCCCACCCCACACACTGCCGCTCAGCCCACCTAGCCCACCCGCCATAGGAAAACTTCTCCCCCAGGTTGCAGGTTTAGAAATATTACTCAACTGTTATCTATAGTTATTTGAACCTTGCTTTGATTCTAAGACATCTTGCATCGTAAGTACCAAGGATTACCTACTTCCAATTGCAGTATAAGATCAATAATTTTCATATTCAACATCAAGACTGAGAACAATTTGTACAGGACGAGGTTGGTCAAACAGACAGCTTTCTTCATGGTCCAATCATTCAAAATACGAGTGGAATATCAGCAATAGGAATATCAGCAGCACCCATGATGACAAAGGTGTGAGGCAATCCTCGTACATCACAATAAATAGGATATTTATATCTGACAATTGCAGTTGGAACCATGAGTTAAACTGTAGAATCCTGTTCATCTAGCTAAGTATATGACCAATTAATTAATCATCATAGTTTAGGTGCCTTTAATAGCGTACATGCAATATTTATTTCCCAACCCTGTGAGGAAGGACTCGAAGTCCTCACAAAGTTACATTCTCAAAGATCTCAGACTAGTCAACAGTGAAAGTCTGGAATCCATTATTAGCACCTTTTACTTGGACTGTTGCCAATCTCCCTGGTTTATTCTTTGGGACAGTTGTAATATTAATGCTTTCCATTAAACATCCAAGCAGATTAACTGAAATGGGGGACAATCATACAGGGCCTGTGCATTTGCAAAAGTCCTAACCAGCACCATGCATGCACAATGTTGATCGACAAATACAAGCACACATTAATACTTCTGAATGGATGATGGATGAAGCTTGCTCAAGTTTATGCATGTATTAGTAAGCTGAAGTTTGGAGACATCCTTAATTTCTGTCCATTGTGCCCTACCCACCTTATTCATTTCATTCCTTGCAGAATAATATGTGGAACTTGGGTAGATAAAGTTCAGTGATAAAAGAGTAAGTAACTTAAAGGGAACACATATAAAGATAGTTAACCCCTTGAAGAACTAATCATCTTCCTGTACTCTAGTTGCAATGTATTGAAAAAGTTGACTAACTTTTTTTTATCAATGAAACACTGACTAGTAGTAACAAAGGCTGGTAAGTAATATTCTGTCTATATTTCAATGTGCATTCAGATTCCTGTCTCGTCCCTCCTTCTCCTTTACAATAATACAAGTGTATATTATTGATGCATAATCTTTTCTGCAACAAATGCTGGTAGTTAATACATCAGCATGTAATATCAGCAGCAAGATCCTATAAGCTTCCTCAGAAAAATAATAAAATAGGTCAGTGTATGTGCTCTTTGCAGCTGCAGAGATTATGAAGATGGATATGGTGACACAAACAGCGCTGTTAATTAATCCTTGTCTGGAGTATGTCACCTGTCCATGGCTCTCTTTTCTGTTAGTTCTGATCCTTTGTTTAGCCAATAAGAGAAAAAAGTGCTACAAAAGCAATACAACAATATTGTACAGGAATATATGAAGGTTATGGGCTCTGCATTGCTCTAGGATATTTTGTAAAGCTTTAGCTTATGTAACACACAGGAAAGAAATTAAAAATTCACACAGTTAGTATTATGAATGTACGGTCGTCAGTGAACAAAAGCATTTTCTACAACAACAGAAGTATCCTTTTTTAACGTGGCCATCTAGGATTAAATTGGTAAACCTGTCAATAGTGTCAAAATTAACACAGTGAAGTGTCAATAAAATGCATGAATCAGTGTTAAGTTGTCAGCCATTTCTAGTTCCACTGGTGCAATACATTAATTAGTTACATTAATTATACTCTAAACTTGAGATGCAAATGAAGATTAAAGGTTTCAATCTCTATTAAGCAAGTTTACAAACTCCTTCTGAAATGCAAATACCAATAACAAGTGGAAAAATGAGCCTTGAAAACTAAAGACAGCAAATATTATTTACACAACACCTTTTCTCATGAAAGGTGGATAAAGAAAGGTTGAAGGTATGTTAGTTTCAGTGGATGATATAAACACTTAATTTCCCTTTATCACCCACTGGCTTAAGTTTTGCCTCCCAGACGACAGACCTGCAGTAATAGAGAGAAATCAGTCTATTTATCAACCAACTCTGACCGAATCATCCTCCCTTTCTATAATAAACTGTAATAGAGGCTGTGTTCCATCATGAATTGAGTTTATGAAGGTAACTCAAATGTCATCCAAAGAATTTATGAATCTTGGTTAATAATCAGCTTTGGGTACTTCTTAGAGAAAAAAAAAATCACAGTTTGAAGATTCAAAGGACTCCTAAATAGCCCAGGGGAACTGACCTTGCATCCCATTAGAGATGAAACCTCACTGCTGTAAGGATTCTCTGTCAGAGGTAAAACATTTCAGCCTGCACTCCTTTATGTCTGCAACTCCCTCAGTCTAACTCTTTTCAAACTATTGAAAGAAATGTTAATACTGTTTGGAAAAAAATAAATTTATATTCTTTTGCTGTTTAGAAAATGTTCAAGAACACAATATTTTCTTTTTGCTCCCTGACTTCTTGACAGTACAATGAAGTATCAAAAAGTTGTCAGATGTAAAAATGTCAGTTACTTAAGGGTTAAGAAGGCAAACTGCTGTTGCTGGCTTTCTTGTCTCTATACAGCTGAATATTCTCCTTATGACAGTTTAAATCAAAGTAGTTACAGCAAAATTCCATTCTAAGCATACAGCAGAGTGCTAACATTCATCTTCAAATGACATCTGTTGAGAAATTTCAATAACTTAATGGTTATAAGACTTGTGGGGAATAATAGAGAGATTATAACATAAAAAATGCTGAACCCTCGTGGGGGAAATGGCTTGCATAAACTTTTGATTTTTGTAATTCAAAGTAATGCAGTTTCTGACACTCCAGAGACAGAACAGTTATGGTGTGCAATAAGCATTTAAACGCTGATGTATAACAGATTTTACTGGTGCCAAAAGTAGGTACTGTGTATTATCATTCAAAAGCATTATGCTGCCTCGATCTAATATGAGTTGCACTGGATTTTTTTTAAGCTTTTTTTCTATTTTTTTTCCCTTCTCCTTTTCTAAAGTTAGTGAATCATGATGTGTGTGTGAGGGGTGAGGTATAATTCCTTAGTTGCGGGCAACCCTATACAAGTCACAACGCATATCAAAGTGACATCTCTTTATTTGTAATGTTCAAGAGGTTATTGAACTGTGGGAGGTATCACAGTGGAATCTGGACCTTTCCTCTCTTGCTGTTCATATACTTTTTTTTTTAACTGAAGTCACTAGAGGATAAACCAAAGACTGAAGTCTGATTAACTTTGGAGCTCCTATCTGAGGACCACAGTAGCCCATTTTAGCACACTCCTGCACTCACCTAAGGTCAGCTAACTCAGCAGAACCCAAGGAATGAGCCTGGGCTATGTACCACATGCTGTATAATTCTCAGTTGAACCATTGGGGTGCCTTGGAAGTATTGAGAAATACTATGCAGTGCAAATACCAATTTTAAGCAGACTGGCTTATTGTTACCAGGAATGTGATATTATTTTGTAATGAAGTCAATATTTCCACTTGTATGGATATCCTTATTCTGAAATTATATGTGGATAGCATGATTTTTATTGATATAGTGATATCTACGTGAACCCATGTTTCAGATTACTTTTATTCTTATACGTTTCTAAGGGTGAATTGCGTTAACCTTATTAATTTTTATTGTGAACATAACGTATGTTTTAGTCACCAAAGCCTATAAGCTAGCATTGTGTGCTCTTGGTTGGGACCATTACCACTCTTGTATTATGAAAATATTAAACTCTAAAAATATTATTTATCATCATAACTGTAAACTTTGGCAGACATGATTGTGCTTCTGATTCTGACTGAGCTTTATGTTGGAATCTAGTCTGTATTGCACATTTGCAACATTCTTCATATGCCATTCTCTTAAATTTGGAAGTTCTTAGTAATAAAAAATGAAATAATTTCAAAACATTGATCTTGTAAAGATCAAGACTATTCCCATTACTCTTTCAGCAAGAATATCTGTTTATGTATGTTTTAAAAAGTTTTAAAACAATACTAATTATGTTGCCATGAAAATTTGTTGGGAGACTCTTCTGAACATGAGAGTGAGGAAGAGGAATCAACATTAACCCAAGTTGCAATTCAGTGATTTGAACGTCGTATCAGTTTCATTCACTCACCATGTCAAACTTAGGAATAACTTTAAGCTCGGTTTCCAGATGTTGTCATCAGCACTCCTTGCTGAAAACATGATTTTCAAAAATTCACAGAATAGATTCCAAGAACAAACATCACTGGTTAGAAGCTAGGAACTGTAGAGAAGCAGATGGATTTAGGGCTCCATATATAGAAATCACTGAAAACTCATGGGCAGATACAAAATATAGCTAAAAAGATTAATGGAATGCAGCCTTCATCTCAAATTGTCTGGAATATAACAAGTATAAAGTTCCAGTTAGACCTCACATACTTCCCAGAAGTTTACATGGATGAGTTTTTAAAATTTATTCATGGGATGTGGGCTTCGCTGGCTAGGCCAGCATTTATTGTCCATCCCTAATTGCTATTGAGAAGGTGGTGGTGAGCTGCCTTTTTGAACCGCTGCAGTCCATGTGGTATAGATACACCCGCAGTGCTGTTAGGGAGGGAGTTCCAGGATGTTGACCCAGTGACAGTGAAGGAACAATGATATATTTCCAAGTCAGGATGGTGAGTAGCTTGGAGGGAACTTTCAGGTGGTGGTTTTCCCATGTGTCTGCTGCCCTTGTCCTTTTAAATGGTGGAGGTTGTGGGTTTTGGAAGGTGCTGTCTAAGGAATCTTGGTGAATTCCTGCAGTGCATCTTGTGGATGGTACACACTGTTGCTACAGTGCATCGGTGGTGGAGGGAGTGAACATTTGTGGATGGGGTGCCAATGAAGTGAGCTGCTTTGTCCTGGATAGCGTCAAGCTTCTTGATTGTTGTTGGCAAGTGGAGAGTTTTCTATCACACTCCTGACTTGTGCCTTGCAGATGGTGGATAGGCTTTGGGGAATCTTTCAGGTGAGTTACTGATCACAGGATTCCTGGCCTCAGGCCTACTCTTGTAGCCACAGTATTTACGTAGCCAGTTTAATTCAGTTTCTGGTCAATGGCAACCCCAGGATGTTGATAGTGGTGTATCCAGTGATGCTAATGCCATTGAATGTTAATGGGCGATGGTTAGATTCTCTCTTGATGGAGATGGTCATTGCCTGGCATTTGTGTAGCACAAATGTTACTTGTCACTTGTCAGCTCAAGCCTGGATATTGTCCAGGTCTTGCTGCATTTGGACTTGGACTGCTCCAGTATCTGAGGAGTCGCGAATGGTGCTGAACATTGTGCAATCATCAGCGAACATCCCCACTTCTGACCTTATGTTGGAAGCAAGGTCATTAATGGAGCAGCTGAAGATGGTTGGGCCTAGACACTAACCTGAGGAACTCCTGCAATGATGTCTTGGAACTGAGATGATTGGCCTCCAACAACCACAACCATCTTCCTTTGTGCTAGGTATGATTCTAACCAGCAGAGAATTTTCCCCCTGATTCCCATTGACTCCAGTTTTGCAAGGTTTCCTTGAAGCCACACTCGGTCAAATGCTGCCTTGTTGTCAAGGGCAATCACTCTCACTTCACCTCTGGAGTTCAGCTCTTTTCTCTATGTTTGATCAGGCTATAATGAGGTCAGAAATTGAGTGACCCTAGAGGAACCCAACTGAGCATCAGTGAGCAAGTTATTGCTAAGCAAGTGCTGCTTGATACCACTGTTGATGACCCCGTCCATCATTTTGCCACATTGCCGGGTAGATGCCAGTGTTGCAGCTGTACTGGAACAACTTGGCTAGGGATGCAGCAAGTTCTGCAGCACAAGTCTTCAGTGCTATTGCTGGAATATTGTCTGGGCCCATAGCCTTGGAGTATCCAGTGCCTTCAGCCATTACTTGGTCTCATGTGGAGCGAATTGAATTGGCTGAAGACTGGCATCTGTGATGCTGGGGACCTCTAGAGGAGGCCAAGATGGATCAGCCACTCAGCACTTCTGGCTGAAGATTGTTGCAAATGCTTCAGCCTTACCTTTTGTACAGATGTGCTGGGCTTCCCATCATTGAGGATTGGGACATTTGTGAAGACTCCTCCTCCAGTGAGTTGGTTAATTGCCCACCGACATTCATAACTGGATGTGGTAGGACTGCAGACCTTAGATATGATCCAATGGTTATGGAATAACTTAGCTCTGTCTTTCACTTGCTGCTTATGCTGTTAGGCACGCAAGTAATCCCATGTACTAGCTTCATAAGGTTGATACCCCATTTTTAGGTATGATTGGTGCTGCTCTCCTACACTCTTCATTGAACCAGGCCTGATCCCCTGGCTTGATGGTAATGGTAGAGAAGGGGCTATGCCGGGCCATGAGGTTACAGATTGCGGTTGAATACAATTCTACTACTGCTGATAGCCCGCAGTGCCTCATGGATGCCCAATCCTTGAGTTGCTAGACCTGTTCAAAATCTATCCCATTTAGCACAGTGGTAGTGCCACACAACATGATAGAGGGTATCCTCAATATGAAGACGGGATTTTGTCTCCACAAGGACTCTGCGGTGGCCACTCCTACTGATACTGTCATGGACAGATACATCTGCAGCAAGTATGTTGCTGAGGATGAGGTCAAGTATGTTTTTTCCCTCTTGTTGGTTCCCTCACCACCTGCTGCAGACCCAGTCTTGCAGCTATGTCATTTAGGACTCGTTCAGCTCAGTCTGTGGTGATGCTACTGAGGCACTCTTGGTGATGGACATTGAAGACCCCACCAGAGTACATTCTGCACCTTTGATAACCTAAGTGCTTCCTCCAAGTGGTGTTAAACTTGAAGGACTATGGATTCATCAGCTGAGAGGGGGGCGGTAAGTGGTAATCTGAACTGGGGCAAGCCCAACTTTGTGTGGTCGGGAAGCCCTGACCTGATTTTTTTAGCCATCTGGCTGTTAATTCATTCAGGTTGTGGCTTCTGCTCCCATCTGGGTGCAAGCCTTGTGTCTGATAGCTGCCCGCCAAACAGAAGGCCGGCAGACAGCCCCCATGGCGATCATCATTGAAGGCCAGACACTGAAGTGAGAGGAGGAGGTTTTGCCGAGGTCAGTTAGACAGGCCCCAATGAGAGGGATAGGGAGTTAAGGGCCACGATTGGGTGGCTGGCTGGTGGGAATCAAGCAGGGGCAGGTATCAGGAGTCAACCCCCACTCCAGCCTGCAGTGAAGCCATTCGGGTTTACTCAGTAAAGTACCAGCAGGAGGAGGCCACAAATTGGCCACTTCAGCACCTTAGCTGTCCCAAGGGTGGGATAGCCGTCCAACACCTAACCTGCTCCAGGTAAAATTGCAGCAGAGGAAAGTAGGTGATCGGTATGGCACCCCCACAATACCAACTGAGTTAACCTCTTCTACACCCGCCTGCCAGCCCACTCCTCGGGTGTGGGGCGGGGGGAGGGGGGGGTGGGTGGGGGGTGGTGCATAAAACTCCAGCCACTGTGTTCTGCTATGGGCATTGTACCTCAGGAAGGATTCATTAGTCTCGGAGGAATTGTAGCACACAGATTCACCATAATTATACCATGCCTAAAGGAGTTAGATTATGGGGGCAGGTTGCAGAGGCAAATCTTATGTACTTTGAGTATAGGATATTTAGGGTTTATATAATTGAGGACTTTTAAGATGATTAAGGGGTAGATCGAGGGAAACTATTTCCTCTGGTCCAGGAGTCCAGAACAAGAGGACATAACTTAAATTGGAGCTAGGTCATTCAGGAGTATTAGCAGGAAGCAGTTCCTTACTCAAAGGGTAGTGAAAATCTGGGTCCCTTTTTCCCAAGAAACTGTTGAGGCTAGGTCAATGGAAAAATTCAAAACTGAAATTGATAGATTCTTGTTCAGTAAGGAATGTAGAAACGTATGACGGAACTTTCCGTGCCTGTTGGTGGTGGGTGTGTTTGGCGGCGTGAGCTGACAATATGGGGAGAAGGCCAAACATCAGTTTCATGATGTCATGAAAACAGTTTGCAATCGTCCGCTCTGCCCGTCAATGGCGGGCCACGGTTCCCATTGCCAGATATCAGGAAATTCATTGTAACATACCTACATATCATTATAAGCCCATCTCGACAGATCATCACCCAACACTGGTTCAGCCGAGCACGTCGGTATGATTGCACACTGACATATTTCATGACAGCACATAGAAGGCGTGCACCTGGCGAGCTGCACTTTGAGGGGAACTTGGAGGTGAGTGCATAGTAATGTTGCAGAGTGCTCCCAAGGGTTGCCTGTTGGACCTCAAGGTTGAGGCGCCAAGCATTCAGGTGAGGACACAGGCAGGTTGTTTTATCCTGGCTTGCTGACAGTGCAGTGCCGGGGCAAGGGCAGCACTGTGGTGGAGGTGACTTTAGGGGTGGTGGGAGGCTGCACTACGATTGATGATAGTGCACAAGCATATGTGAGGTGGAGGGGAGGGAAGTGGCCACGCATTAGGGAAACCTTGTATAAAGTGACCATTGCTCCACAGCTGAGACAGTTCAGGCATAGCCACATTGCTAAGCTAAAAGCCCAACTCCAAGCATATATGGCAGAGAAGAAAAGAGTTGACGTTTCGAGTCCTCATGACCCTTCGACAGAACTTGAGTTCGAATCCAAGAAAGAGTTGAAATATAAGCTGGTTTAAGGTGTGTGGGGGGGGGGCAGAGAGAGAGAGAGAGGGAGAGAGAAGTGGAGGGGGTTGGTGTGGTTGTAGGGACAATCAAGCAGAGATAGAAGCAGATCATCAAAAGATGTCAACAGCAATAGAACAAAAGAACACATAGGTGTTAAAGTTGGTGATATTATCTAAACGAATGTGCTAATTAAGAATGGATGGTAGGGCACTCAAGGTATAGCTCTAGTGGGGGTGGGGAGAGCATAGAAGATTAAAAAAATTTAAAAATAATGGAAATAGGTGGGAAAAGAAAAATCTATATAATTTATTGGAAAAAAAGGAAGGGGGAAACAGAAAGGGTGTGGGGATGGGGGAGGGAGCTCATGACCTAAAGTTGTTGAATTCAATATTCAGTCCGGAAGGCTGTAAAGTGCCTAGTCGGAAGATGAGGTGTTGTTCCTCCAGTTTGCGTTGGGCTTCACTGGAACAATGCAGCAAGCCAAGGACAGACATGTGGGCAAGAGAGCAGGGTGGAGTGTTAAAATGGCAAGCGACAGGGAAGTTTGGGTCATTCTTGCGGACAGACCGCAGGTGTTCTGCAAAGCGGTCACCCAGTTTACGTTTGGTCTCTCCAATGTAGAGGAGACCACATTGGGAGCAACGAATGCAGTAGACTAAGTTGGGGGAAATGCAAGTGAAATGCTGCTTCACTTGAAAGGAATGTTTGGGCCCTTGGCCGGTGAGGAGAGAGGAAGTGAAGGGGCAGGTGCCGCTTCATGCTCTCGTCGGGACTTGGAAAAATTTATTAATTTTGCTTCCAATCTCCACCCCTCCATCATTTTCACGTGGTCCATCTCTGACACTTCCCTTCCCTTCCTTGACCTCTCTGTCTCAATCTATGGTGATAGACTGTCCACCAATATCCATTACAAACCCATCGACTCCCACAGCTACCTCGACTACAGCTCCTCACACCCCGCTTCCTGTAAGGACTCCATCCCATTCTCTCAGTTCCTTCGCCTCCGTCGCATCTGTTCTGATGATGCTACCTTCAAAAACAGTTCCTCTGACATGTCCTCCTTCTTCCTTAACCGAGGTTTTCCACCCACGGTCGTTGACAGGGCCCTCAACCGTGTCCGGCCCATCTCCCGTGCATCCGCCCTCACGCCTTCTCCTCCCTCCCAGAAACATGATAGGGTCCCCCTTGTCCTCATTTATCACCCCACCAGCCTCCGCATTCAAAGGATCATCCTCCGCCATTTCCGCCAACTCCAGCATGATGCCACCACCAAACACATCTTCCCTTCACCCCCCCCTATTGTTATTCCGTAGGGATAGCTCCCTCCGGGACACCCTGGTCCACTCCTCCATCACCCCCTACTCCTCAACCCCCTCTTATGGCACCACCCTATGTCCACGCAAAAGATGCAACACCTGCCCCTTCACTTCCTCTCTCCTCACCGGCCAAGGGCCCAAACATTCCTTTCAAGTGAAGCAGCATTTCACTTGCATTTCCCCCAACTTAGTCTACTGCATTCGTTGCTCCCAATGTGGTCTCCTCTACATTGGAGAGACCAAACGTAAACTGGGCGACCGCTTTCCAGAACACCTGCGGTCTGTCCGCAAGAATGACCCAAACCTCCCTGTCGCTTGCCATTTAACACTCCGCCCTGCTCTCTTGCCCACATGTCTGTCCTTGGCTTGCTGCATTGTTCCAGTGAAGCCCAACGCAAACTGGAGGAACAACACCTCATCTTCCGACTAGGCACTTTACAGCCTTCTGGACTGAATATTGAATTCAACATCTTTAGGTCGTGAGCTCCCTCCCCCATCCCCACCCCCTTTCTGTTTCCCCCTTCCTTTTTTTCCAATAAATTATATAGATTTTTCTTTTCCCACCTATTTCCATTATTTTTAAATTTTTTAAATCTTCTATGCTCTCCCCACCCACACTAGAGCTATACCTTGAGTGCCCTACCATCCATTCTTAATTAGCACATTCGTTTAGATAATATCACCAACTTTAACACCTATGTGTTCTTTTGTTCTATTGCTGTTGACATCTTTTGATGATCTGCTTCTATCTCTGCTTGTTTGTCCCTACAACCACACCAACCCCCTCCACTTCTCTCTCCCTCTCTCTCTCTCTCCGCCCCCCAAACACACCTTAAACCAGCTTATATTTCAACTCTTTATTGGACTCGAACTCAAGTTCTGTCGAAGGGTCATGAGGACTCGAAACGTCAACTCTTTTCTTCTCCGCCGATACTGCCAGACCTCCTGAGTTTTTCCAGGTAATTCTGTTTTTGTTTTGGATTTCCAGCATCCGCAGTTTTTTTGTTTTTATCCAAGCATATATACCCATTCAAGCAATGCAGAGGCATCGAAGTGCCACCCAGTGTTCCAGAACTTTTCACCCCTGTGGCACAGGCTGCAAACTAATGAGCATTTTAATGGACTGCAGGATAGTTGGACAACTGGGCACGTTGTACAATCTCCTTACTAAATCTGGCCATGGAGCAGCCACTGGTGGAGGTGCTTGCAGCCCCTTGCAATGTTATCATCCCAGTTTGGACCAGTCCCCCCATGGTCCAAGCTAACAGTGCAGCCTTGCAGTGCGGATTAGGAGAATGCCTATGCCTGAGCTGAGAGCTCAGCATGCAGTCCAGTGGGCAAAGCTGCTGCCAGTCAGTCAGGTGGAGTCCAGCAGAGTTGGATGGGATCTCGGCAGCCATGCAGCGCACTAAACGCTAGTTAAGTGGTGGCCAGCACTCTCTGGGATGCATTAAGGGGCCTTCAGACTTAACCAAGAGAGGTTCTCAGAACACCAAAGCTAACCCAGCATCTCTCTCTTTCATCCTGCAGGAGAAGTACATCAGGAGCATGGAGCTTGGTGACCTAGCTGTATGCCTCATGGTTTACAGAGAGCTGAGATGAAGGAGAAGAGAGTGATGGAGGCACCTGGCCGGGCAGAGGGAGGAGCAGCACCCCCAGGAAGAAGGGGCGGCTGGGGCTCCCACACATGCCGCTGAAGAACCACCATGAGCCTTCGCTGGTCTGCACCGAGCTTGTCCCAGGGTCTATAGACACTGCCTTTCATTCCTGCAGATGACCGAGAACCAGTGTCGCCAAAGACTGCGCTTGTCTAGGGAACTGATCGGTCACATCTGGCAGCTGCTGCAGGATTTGGTGCCATGGGGACATGGAGGGTATTCACTGCCATTGGCCATAAAAGTGACAGCAGCACTCAGGTTCTATGCCAGTGGCTCCTTTCAGGGCTCCACAGATGACCTCTGTGGTATATCGCAAGCCTCCACCCAGAAATGCATCCCTGAGGTCACAAATGCCATCTTTGTGAGGGCACACAACTTTGTGCATTTCACACAGTACTAGGAAAGCCGGGATTCAAGAGTGATTGGATTTGCCCAAATCTCATGTTTTCCGCAGATGCAGGGTGCCATCGATTGGACTCACATGGTGCACAGATCTCCAGGGCAACAAATGGTTAACTATGTCAACCACAAAGGCTTCCACTTGCTGAATGTTCAGCTGGTGCGTGACCACCACAAACGCATCCTACTGGTCTGCGCACAATTCCCAGGGAGTGTCCACGACTCCTGCATTCTCAGTCGGTCTCAGATCCCTGATGTCTTCCAGGGTCCACAGAGGCTTCAGGGAATGTTCCTCGGAGACAAGGGGTGTGGCTGATGACAACTATGTGGTGGCCTCAGAATGCAGCAGAGTGAAGGTACAGCCAGGCTCATGCTGCAACTTGCATCTTGGTGGAGTAGACCATCGGAAACTGAAAAACGAGGCTTTGGTGCCTGGACTGGTCTGGTGGAGCCCTGCAATACAGTACACAGAGGGTGTCACGCATCGTCATTGTCTGCTGCACCCTTTACAACCTGGCACAGCAGCGTGACAGGAGCTGTCTGAGGAGGAGATGGAGGAGCTGCACATCTCCTCTGATGAGGAGGACGTCGACAGGGATGATGGTGAGGAGCTCCTCAGAGACGAGGATGATGGTGATAAGGCCATCACACTGGCCAGATGAGGCAGGTGTGCTGGGGAGGCCCTCATCGCTGCTAGATTTGTGGAGGATAAAGATGACCTGCAGTGAGGAGACCCCATAGATCCTCACAGCGCATTTGTGAATGTTTGACTCCAATCTAGTTGATAGCAACGCAGATACCATCTGTGGTAAGGCTTCTGTCATGGCGGCACAGTGGAGGCCCTAATAGTGACTCAATTCCAGGAGGATGACGATGACATGCAGTGAGGACATAGCCTCTGAGAATGTCTGACTCCTGTTTGGCTAAGGGCAGCTCACTTGTGCTCTGTGATCAGGGTCACATCATGGAGAGCAGCCATGGAACTTTAAATGCACCTGATCCTTTATCTGCCTTTAGCACCTGACCCCTTCAGGAGAACAGCATCAGCAGTTACAGTGCTGACAAGATGGGAGCCAGTCCCACCCTAAAGTTGTTGAGAGCACACAGAGAGATTGGTGGAACTCTGTGACGTCTGTCCACCACATTCTGGCAGCAATGACAAGCACCATTGAGGTGTAGGCATCACTGTTATATCCAGTGAGTGTGAGGCTGGACCATCACTTTGGTCTGAAGGTTGCACAAAGCACAGGAAGAGGCTCTGGACTGAGATACCTGCCTTTGTCTTATGCAGGAACCAAGGTTTCACATCCGAGTGACACAAACACTACTGATCAGAACAAGGAGCCATAGGCAGGGAGACATTCTTGGGAATTTATTTACAATAGTGAACATTATGTACAAGTGATTAACACACATGCCCAGGCTGTACAACTAATTCTCCTTAACCTTCCTAACCCTGCCACTACATCTTGGTGCTCCCCCAGCATCCACAGTGGAGGTGGAGGCAGCCTGCTGACTGCTGCGCCCTGTCTGTGATGATCTTGATGGGTGTCCTCTGAAGGGGTGAGAGCTGGAGGGCCCCTGCCTGCTTTTGGGGTCCTGCTGTGTGGCAGTGGCACCCTCCTTGCCTTGTGGAGCTGGAGCCGTGGGGGTGGATTCAGGTGGGCCGGACACTCCCAGGATCACCAGGGTGGATAGTCCTGGGGCGTGCTGATCATCCTCCCTATGGGTGCCCCAGGGCCTCTGGCTGACTCCTTGAAGAGAGGGGCAAGTTGGAGTGAGATCGAGTTGCCTTGCACCCCTCTCGAGTTGACACTGCCCGGAGGCCAACTAGGGCAAAGGAATGCAGCTCGCGCAGCAGTGCAGGACCAATGTTATGGACCAAGGTCTTCATGGTGGATGCCATCCTATCAATGTTGACCTCGGTGCATTGGCATGCCGGTGCTATCACCTCAGAGTGAAGGCGGACAGACTCCTCCATCGTGACCTGCAATCTGAAGAATGTAGTAGGCATCTCTTCCTGGTGTTTCTGAGCTTGCCTTTGCAGCTCCAGCAACTGAGGTATGACTGAGTCCAGAGGCTCATTGTCTAACTTGGACTCTGCAGATTTCTGGGCTCCAGCAGTCCTCTGAGTGCTGAAAACCGGGGAAGTCCCTGCCTCCATCTGCTGTGGATCAGGCAGTGTGATGTGCTCACCAGATTGTGATTCTGAGGCTTCTCTAGAACTAAGTCCAACTGAGGTGTGTAGCTGTGCGCTGGTGGAGGGTGTGGGTGAATTCTATGACAGGTCTTCATGAGGGTGCCTTCAGATTCTTCTTTCGATGTGTCTTCGGGGTTTGATTGGAGCTCCTGGGTCATGCTTTCCATTGCCTGTTTCCCAGATGTGCCTGCGAAAGCAAGGGGAGATAATTAGTGCATGGCAGTGGCCTGTGAAAGAGGACATGTCACTCACAGCATGGTTGTCTGATGATTGTTGCACTGCTGGATCCTCACCTGGTAGAGCACAGGCAACCTCACTGTCAGCACAGGAATGGTCCAGATCCTCATCGGCCAGCAGGATGGCTCTGTTTTAAAGCCCACGAGGACCTTGATTTCAGGCATTCCTCCACCAGCCTGTGACCTCTCCCTCTTGTGTTCTGGATTGTCCCACATGGATAGAGATGGAGAGGATGTAAGCAGGAGGCCTGCCAGGCCAGATATTAAGTATGCCCGGCATGTGTGGGTGATGAGTGGTCCCATGGAAGGATTGAGGACAATGAATGTGTGTGAGAGAGTGAATGATGATGTCCCTTGAACTGGCAGTGAGTGAGGTCCTTGTGGATGTGTAATGGGTTTGCGAGTGTGTGAGTTGAGAGTGATGAGCTGAGTGTCTTACCTTGGTGGAACGGAGGAGATTATTCATCCTCTTTCGGCACTGGGTGATTGTCCTCTTTTGCAGGGCAGTGGCAGCAGTGATCAGCCCTACCACCATCTCCTATGCTGGATCGGTGACCTTGCTTGCTGGTCTTTGCCCAGAGTGGGGATAGAGGATTTCATGGCTGGCCTCTATGGCATTCAAAAGGCGATCAAGGGGCGCGTCACTAAACCAGTTGGGGGGTGTAGTCTTCTTGCTTTTCGGGGCTATGTCTTCTTTGCAGCAGACCTGTGCTGGAAGCACTGAAAGGTGTGCACATGGCTGCATTTTAAATATGGCACCCAGCATGATGAAGTGGTGAGGTTACAGCAGAGCAGGTGAATTGGAGGCACCCACCATTGAAACGGTGTGTTTCCCAGGAATAGGTGATTAATAGGTTATTGAGACGATACAGTGTGAAAAGCTGCCATTGAGACTGGCCGGTAAGATCTTCTTTTTCCCACCTGCTGCCATATTTAATGCAAATCTGGAAAGATTCCACCCCTAGAAACATAGAAAATAGGAGCATTCAATATGATCATGCTTCTATCTCAACTCCATACTCCTGTGGTCTCCCTATACCTTTGATGCCTTCAGAGTCTAGAAATATATTCAGTGACTTTGCCTCCTTGACCTTCTGTGTTAGAGAATTCCACAGGTTCACCACCCTATAAATGATGAAATTTCTCCTCATCTCAGTCCTAAATGGCCTTCCCCCATACCTGAGGTAGTGACTCCCCCCCCACCTCTTTTTTTGTACTATGGCCCTATTTATGTGAGCCCTTGTTTCATCTGCCTTCCACTTTTGCTTCCTACTTTTCTATCTTTCATTTCTATCTTTGTTGCTGTCTCTGCTCAGGTTCTCAACCCCCTGTCAATCTAGTTAAACCCTCCCCAAGGTACTAGCAAATACCCCTGTGAGGATATTGGTTCCGATTTTGCTGAGATGCAACCTGTCCAGATTGGGCAGGTCCCATCTTCCCCGACATCAGTCCCAATGCCTCAAGAATATAAATTCCTCCCTCTTTTACCATCTCTGGCTACACATTCATCCTGGCCTATTCTCCTATTCCTGTTCTCGCTAGCATGTGGCATTGAGAGTAATCCTGAGCTTACTACCTTTGAGGTCCTGCCTTTTAATTTATTTCCTAGCTCCCTATATTCTGCTTTCAGGTCCTCACCCCTCTTTTTACCTATGTGGTTGGTACCAATATGGGCCACAACCTCAACCTTCCTCTTCAGAATTTCCTGCAGTCGCTCAGTGACATCCTTGACCCTGGCACTAGGGAGGTAACTTGTCATCCTAGTGTCATATCTGCAGCTGCAGAAATGTCTATCTGTTCCCCTTATGATAGAATCCCTGATCACTATTGCTCTCCCACTCTTTTTTCTACCCCCGCCCCCGTGTAGCTGAGCCACTCATGCTGCATTCCCCTGAGAAACCATTTCCCACAGCAGAATCCAAAATGGAAACTCTATTAGAGAGGAAGATGGACCCAGGAGGCTCCTGCACTACCTGCCAAGTGCTTTTATCCTGTCTGGTGGTCACCCATTCCCTTTCTGCCAGGGCACTCTTTACACGAAGTGTGATCACCTCATTGTATGTGCAATCCATGAAGGTCTCAGCCTTGCGGATGCTCCACAGTGACTCCAGCTCCAAAACGCAGATTTTGAATAGCTGCAGCTAGAGAAACTTCCTGCACCTGTGGTTGCCCTGACTTCCCATATCACACAGGTGGAGCATTCCAAATGGCTGAGCTGTCCTGCTATGACTTACCCTTAAATTACTCCCTTTACTTTTACTTCCTCTAGTTTAAGGAATATTAAATATAGTTAATGTTTCAAGTCCATATGACCCTTCTTCAGAGATCTGAAGAAGTAATACGGACTCAGAAAGTTAACTTTGTTTCTCTCTCCACAGACCTGCAGGGATTTTCCAGCATTTTCTGTTTTAGTCAGGGGTTTAATTGGGTTGGGCCGGGGGTGTAGTCGGGTGGTCAGCGGGTCGTGGGGGAGTCAGTGAGGTAGTCAGGGGGCTGGGGGTGATTGCCATTCAGCTGTGCAGTTACCAAATGTTAGCTTTTTTCTGTCTAATATTTCCTGGATAACTATTCAGGTACGTACCATGAAACTGTCCGAAATCTCCAACTTTAACTCAGAGTCAGAGACATTCACAGAGGGTCCTGGGGAGCAGGGGAATTGCTCATTGAAAGTTGAAACTTCCCAGGCAACTTCCATAGGATCCTGATGTGCAGCTTTGGTTATACATCCAGTTCCTGATGATCCGGAGGTGGGAAGATTTGGCCCAGTATTTATATTCTCAATTGTAAATTTGACATTGTGAACAAAATTTTTGAATGAAGAAACAATTGGGGAAACAGATGAAAGAATGTCTTTGGGACATACAATAGTGAATGTCTCCCAAGGGAGCTGGAGGGTCAAACTAATAAGCGTATTTGAATAAAAGTTAAATAGAGATAGGAAAGTGATTTTACCAAACATCTGAATCTTTCCTGAAGCCTTTCTCTTTTCTTTGGAGAGAGCACCTGATATATTCTGCCTTTTTTATATATATTGTAAGCAGTGGAATCTGTCCCAGATTGAATATTTGTAATTATTTGCCATCTTTCCTGTGCAAGTAAACTGCTCCCACAACAATTGCCTGTCAGAATCACATCATGAGATCCAGAAATAGGAAGCTTCAAGTGAACTGTTGATGTGACATTTTGTCTCCAAATGGAGCCTAGTTTCTCTGAATTTTGATCTATCAACATAGGACCTATATACTCTGGAGTTTAGCAGAATGAGAGGCGATCTCATTGAAACAAGATTCTGAGGGGGTTTGACAGGATAGATGCTGAGAGATCAGTTCTGCTGGTCAAGGAATCTAAAACATTGGGACACAGCCTCAGGATAAGGGGCCGATCATTTAGGACCAATATAAGAAGAAATTACATCACTCAAAGGCTTGTGAATCTTAGGACTTCTTTACCCCAGAGGATTGTGGATGCTCCATCGTCAAATACATTTAAGCTGATAGACAGATCTCTCAGGGAATCAAGAGATATGGGGAGTAGGGATTGAGTAGGTCAGTGGTGTTGAAGCCCAAAATTAACCATGATCGTATTGAATGGCAGAGCAGGCTCAACGGGCCATGTGGTCAACTCCTGCTCCTCTTTCTTGTGTTCTCATGCTTTGAAACTGTCTTTTGAACAGCTGTTTCCAGAAAACGTGTTTCACGTTGGGTGGGTCTTAATTGGCCTGCCAGTGTGAAATCGCGGTCCTGCCCCATTCACAGGCGGCGGTCGGCTGCCCGATCCCTCCCGCCGGCCCCCACTGAGCCCACCCAAAGAGGGAAAAATCCTCCCTATAGAGTTTGAAGTAGTTGCTGCTGCTGTCCTGTGAATAAAATTAAATGTCTGCACCAAGAAAAGTTGCCTGAAAAATAAACTTTGTAACGGATTTTCAAAGGCAGTGCCTTGTGTTAACAATGCCTCACTTGAGGCTATTTAACCTGATTGTTTAATCATATCCAGAGAATCACCCATAGTGATGTATTTTCCCCTCCCACACTCTTATCTCTGGTCTCCCCTGAGGATTTATTCTTGATCCTCTCCTCATCTACCTGCTGTCCGTTTGACAACATCATCTGTAAAAAGGGTCACTTTTCACATGTATACTGATGGCATGCATCTCTACCTCACCGCTACCTCTATTTATCCCTCCATTATCTCTAAATTTTCAGATTGCCTGCCAAACATCCTGTTCTAGATAAACAACAATTTCCTCCAATTAAATATTAAGGAGCTCAAAGCCATTGTCTTTGGTTGCCAGCACAAACTCTGTTTCCTAGCTGCCAACTCCATCTCTTTTCCTGTTGAGGCTGAATCAGACTCAAACTTGAAGTCATTTTTGACTCATCATCGACCAATTTTCCACATCATCACTAAGATTGTCTATTTCCACTTCTGTAACACTAACCTATTGTGTCCCTGGTTTAGCTTATCTGCTGCTGAAATCCTCACCGATATCTTCCTTACCTCAAGAATTGATGATATCAATGTACTCCTTGGCTGGCTTTTTATACCCCTCATTTTAGCCCCCACATTTTACCCACCCTCCCCCATAAACGTGAGGACACCCAAAACCGCTAGCTGTGCCCTATCTTGCACTAATTCCTAAATACACATCACCCATTCCTACGTTGGCTCCTAGTTAAAAGATATCTCCTTTTTAAAACCCCCATCCTTGTTTTCAAATACCTCCATAACGTCATTCTTCCATTTCTCTGTAACCTCCTCCCACCTCACAATTCTCCAAGACACTGTACGTTTCTAATTCTGGTCTGTTGAGCATCCCCGACTTGATTGAAACATGTAAGATCCTGAGGGGTCTTGACAGGGTGGATGTAGAGAGGATGTTTCCTCTTGTGGGAGAATCCAGAACTAGGGGTCACTATTTGAAAAAAAGGGGTCGCTCATTTAAAACAGAGATGAGGTGACATTTTTTCACTCAGAAGGTCATGAGTCTTTGGCACTCTCTTCCAAAAAAGGTGGTAGAAGCAGTCTTTGAATATTTTTAAGGTAGAGGTAGATAGATTCTTGGTGAGCAAGGGGCTGAAAGGTTATCAAGGGTAGGTGGGATGCAGATTTGAGGTTATTATCAGATCTGCCATGATCTTATTAAATGGCGGCGCAGGCACAAGGGGCTGAATGGACATCCTTGTTCGTATGTATGGCTGCCATGGTTTTCTACCTTGAGCAGTGCTTACACTTCAAAAGCACTTCACTGGCTGTAAAGTACTTTGAGACATCTAGTGCTTGTGAAAGGTGCAATATAAATGCAAGCCTTTCTTTCTTTATGTAACTAGGTGTCAAATTTTGTTTCATAATGCTTTTGTGAAGCTCCTTGTGCCATTGTAGTTCCAAATATAACTATGTCAATCCCTCAGCCAGAATAAAGGCCAGCTTCTTCTGCAATATCCACCAATCTTTCCGCTGAAGTTTTTCAATGATGAGCAAATAGATTAATTACTTCATATTTCAAACTGTCCATTTGTATTTTGTTTTGTCTTTTGCTGAGAATTTATTTCTATCAATTTTCTTGACGTTTGGCTGGCTTCCAACTGCTGCAGTCATTCCACTGTTAGCTCAAGATTTGTTTTCTCAGACCATAACTGATTTTACAACTTTAACCATTCCTTTTCGGAAATGGACAACACAGCAATGTATCAACATGAGATCAAAAAACAAATGCATTATTTTCACATGTACATAGGATTCTGTAAGTGGGAGCAGAGATATGGGTTGGGAAAATGAGCATTCTGTGATTTACTGACGATTAGAACACTCAAACAGAAACTTCCATGCTGTGGACCCACATTTCTGGGCCAACAAGATGGGAGCAGTATCAGCACTTTATATTCACACCTTTTTGCTAAATCTTCCAAGTAGCAGAAGCTACACTTTATACACAATGAATTGGTACAATATAATAATCAGATTTTTTTTTAAATTCTCATTTGAGAGTTTTGCAAAACAATAGCTGTCACTTCTGCAAACAAGCTTACGTTTGTGTTTTCCAACAAATCATTACTTCCTTATAATTATTATAGTTCAGAGACAAAATTAGTTCAGTCATTAATAATCATTAACAATAGAAGTTGGATCAGAGGTTATCCTGATGAGGCCAATAAAAATTTCAGGTATCAGTCATTTATTGCCTTTCTAAGACTGAATGATGACCACAGATTTCTTCAATATTATACCAGGCTCTTACATTCTAATGTGGAAAGAAATGATACTACCATAGAGCCATAGAAAAGATATGATGCAGAAAAAGGCCATTCAGCCCATTGTGCCTGCGCCAGCCACAAAAAAGAGAAAAAAAGAAGCTAGCCGCTCATTTTTAATCCCACTTCCCAGCACCTTGTTCGTAGCCTTGCAGGTTACAGCACCTCAGGTTTCAGCCTCAACCATCAATTTAGGCAGTGAATTCCAGATGCCCACCACCTTCTGGGTGAAAAAGTTTTACTCATGTCCCCTCTAATCCTTCTACCAATCACTTAAATCTGTGCCCCCTGGCAACATTCTTGTAAATCCCCTCCGTGCTCTCTCCAGAGCATTTATGTCCTTCCTGTAATGTGGTGACCAGAACTGTACACAAAATTCCAGCTATGGTCCAACCAATGTTTTATACAGATCCAGCACTACATCCCTGCATTTGTATTCAACACCTTGTCCAATAAAGGAAAACATTCCATATGCTTTCTTTATCACCTTATCCACCTGCCCTATGACCTTCAGGGACTTGTAGACATGCACTCCAAGTTCTCTCATTTCCTCTACCCCTCTCAATATTCTCCCATTTATTGAGTATTCCCTAGCTTTGTTTGCCCTCCCAAAATTCATTATGTCAAACTTCTCTGGATTGAATTCCATTTGCCACTTCTCCACCCACTCAACTAAATGATTGATATAATTCTGAAGACAGCAGCTATCCTCTTCACTAGCAACTACATGGCCAACTTTTCTGTCATCTGCAAACTCCCCAATTATGCCATCCACACTTAAGTCCAAATCATTAATATATACAGCAAACAGCAAAGGCCCCAACACAGCCCTGTGAAATGCCACTGGAAAATGCTTTCCACTCGCAAAACATACATCAACCATTACCCTTTGTTTCCTGTCACTGAGCCAATTTTGTATCCAACTCACCACCTTCCCTTGTATCCCATGAAATCTCACTTTTCTGACCAGTCTGCCATGTGGGACCTTGTTAAATGCCTTACTAAAATCCATGTAGACAACATTCACTGCATTACTCTCATCAACCCTCCTTGTTACTTCCTCAAAAAATTCTGTTAAGTTAGTAATTCACGTTCTTTCCCTAACAAAACCATGCCAACTATACCTGATCAGTCTGTGCCTTTTTAGGTTACTATTTATCCTGTCTCTCAGAATTGATTCCAATAATTTGCCCACCAACAAAGTCAGACTGACCGGCTGATAATTTTCTGGCTTATTCTTCACACCATTTTTAAATATTGGTACAATGTTCTCAGTGTTCCAATCCTCTGATGCCTTGCCTGTAACTGGTGAGGATTGCAAAATGATCCTCAAAGCATTCGTTATTTCCTCCCTGGCTTCCTTTAACAACCTGGGATACAATCCATCCGGCCCTGGTGATTTATCCACCTTCAAGTTTGCCAGCCCCTCCAGTACTTCATCTTTCATTATGCTTATTGTGTATAATATTCTGCACTCTTCTTCTTTAGCTAGAATGTCTGTATCATCCCTCTCCTTAGTGAAGGCAGAGACATGTGGACATACGAACATACAAATTAGGAACAGGGGTGGGCCACTCGGCCCCTCGAGCAAGTATTCAAAGACTCTGCTTTCACTGCTTTTTGAGGAAGAGAGTTCCAAAGACTCACAACCTCTTAAGAGAAAAAATTTCTCCTCATCTCTGTCTTAATTGAGCGACTCCTTATCTTTAAACAGTGACCTAGGGTTTTAGATTCCCCCACAAGAAGAAACATCCTCTCCAAATCCACCCAGCCAAGATCCTGAGGGATCTTGAAGGTTTCAATTAAGTCATCTCTTACTGTTCTAAGTTCCAGTGGATACAAGCCTAACCTGTCCAGCTTTTCCTCGTAAGACAACCCACCCAGTCCTGGGCCAGAATTTTACCTTTGCATGCGGGCGCACGCCCGACAAGCCGGATCGTAAAATGACGCGCGAAGACGGGAGACAGTCAACTACATCTGTCAGATGATTGGCCATGAGACCTCTCCTAACTGTGTAGGCAGACACCCCATGTCAGTGGCTGTGAAGGTCACAGCTGCCCTCCACTTCTATGCCTCTGTCTTCTCCCAGGGCTCAGTGGGTGATCTTTGCAGTGTCTCCCAATCAGCTATCCACACTTGTGTCAAGCAGGTTACAGACGCTCTGTTCAGGTGTGCAATAACCTTCATCCACTTCTGCTGGGACCAGGCAAGCCAAACACAGTGAGCCAGAGGCTTCATGGCCATTGCTGGCTTCCCCCATGTCCAGGGTGCTATAGACTGCACACATGTGGCCATCAAGGCACCGGCAGGTGAGCCCGGTGCCTTCATCAACAGGAAGGGATCCCATTCCATGAATGTGCAGACAGAGTGTGATCACAGGATGCTGATTCTACAAGTCTGTGCAAGGTACCCAGGAAGCTCCCACGACACCTACATCCTCAGACACTCCCAGGTGCCAGGGCTCTTCAGTCCTCCAGCTCGGCTTGATGGTTGGCTGCTGGGTGACAAGGGCTATCCCCTCAGAAGTTGGCTTATGATGCCTCTCCGCCATCCAATATCAGAAGATGAGCAGTGGTACAATAGGAGCCACTCCTCCACAAGGACTGTGGTGCAGAGAACCATCAGTCTTCTCAAGATGTACTTCCAATCCCTGGACCGCTCAGGGGGCGCACTCCAGTACCCTCCAGATTGTGTGTAGGTGATAGTGGTTGGATGCTGCGCTCTCCACAATCTTGCGCTGGAAAGGGGGAACGCAGTGGACGATGAAGACATTGACACAGTGGATGCGGCAGCACACGATGAGTCCAGCACTGATTCTGAGGATGAGGAAGCACAGGGGAATGCTGAGGGGCTAGACGCTGACCCAGGACTACACCAAGGAGGCAGGGACACCTGGGAGACATTAATCCAATGAACCTTCAACTAGCTTCACACAAATGGATCAACAGGACCAGCCTTGCCTGGCGCTTCCATACTCGGCACTTAAGTGCTAATTCTGCCAGGTCATCAGCTGCAACTACGGGCTTTGGACATAACTTCAATGTCCACTCAAACACTCATGATATGTCTGTAAAACATACAAATGCAGAACAAAGGAGCCACCCTCAGCCATGGTAACACAGCTGCTTTTAATTTTCACCATCATAAAGTCACACAAAGTCAAAACAAAATGTTTTTCAAGCATAAACAAATAATAGGTCCATAATCTTGGACTAACACAAAAACACCAATGAGAAACCTGTGATGTGCCTAAGGTGCCTTATGCTTTCGCTTACGGGCACTACGTCTTGGTGCTGCCCCATCACTCGGAGTAGCATCTGAGACAGCCTGCTGGCTCTGCTGTCCTGTTGGCTTCAATAACCTTGGCGGTCGTCCTCTGGCCCATGGAGCCCGTGCTGGCCCCGCCTGGAGGGACCTGCCAGCTCCACAGCTGTCATCTCCCCCGTCATCGCAGCTTCACCCGATGAAGCGGTCACTGGGAGGGTGTGGAGCAGCTGATGCCCTCATTCGGAGCATCGTGAGAGGAGCCCGCAGATACGACAGGAAGCTGCTTTGCCAAGGTGAGGTCATCCCGGACCTCCCTGCTCACCGTCGATGGGTGGGCAACGAGCTGGGAAGCTTGAAGCCCACACCATCTCCCACATTGGTAATGACCAGCTGTGGCCACTGGTGCTGTGAGGGCTTGCAGGTCTGAGTGTAACCCCAGGAAAACCTGCTTGTTCTTCTGGAGGTGCGCCTCCACGAGAGTCACCACTCTCTACATGGAGGAAGCTCTGTCATGGGGCTCATTGCATCCGCGTGGACTCCTCCACCATGGACACCAAGCGAAGCACAGTCTCATGTATCGCTCCCAGATGCTCCCGCACATGCGGCCGCATTTCCTGCAGCTGCTGCATTGCAGACGACTCCAGAGGCACATCATCAGGCACCGACTGAGCATGTGCCTAGTCCCCTGCAGTCCACCGACTGCTGGCGCCCTGGGCACTCTCTCTCTCTCTCTCTGCCACCTCCTCCAGCGATTGTAAAGTGCCCTCTCCACTGTGCCCTGGGACACTAGCGGATGTTGCAATGCCCACCGAGGTGCTAGTATCTGCGCTGGTGCCTGCCTCGCAGAAATGGTGTGATGCAGGTGACAGTTGAGGCCCTTAGGTGTGAGAGGGGGCATCTGCAATTGCTCCTGGCGGCCAGGCTCTGATGATGCTGAAATGAACAACAAGGACAGTGGATCAGTTAGCGTACACACAGTGACACACTTCATCCTTTTCCCCCAGCTCATTATGCGCTCAACCTTTCAGAACTTATGGACACGAATATTGGTGGGGTGACAAATAGTCAGGAGGAGACCCTAACATTACAGGTGGGTACAGACAGGCTGGTCAGCTGGTCTGAGGAATGCCAAATGGAATGTTATGTGGATAAGTGTGAGGTGATGCACTTGGGCAGGAGAAACAAGGGTGGGAATACACGAGGAATGGTTGGACCGTGGAAAGTGAGGAGGATCAGAAGGACCTTGCTGGGCATGTCGACAGACCTGTTAAGGTCCTGGGACCGGTACATAAGTCGTTTAAGAAGGTAAATGTCATACTTGCCTTTATTAGCCAAGGAATAGAATATAGGAACAGGGAGGTCATGTTGCAAGTGCAGAAAATGCTGTCTAGGCCACAGCTATAGTTCTTCGTGCAGTTGTGAAATGCGCTTCACGGGAGGGATATCATTGGGGTGGAGAGGGTGTAGAGATCTCTGACCAGGATGCATGCTGGGCTGGAGAGTTTGACTTATAAGGAGACATAGTATAGACTGGGTTATTTCCCCTGGAGCAGAGGAGATTGATGGGTGACATTATTGAGGTTTATAACATTATGAGGGGCATAGATAGAGTCGACAGAAAGGAACTTTTCCCCTTGGTGGAGGGATAAGTAACCTGGTGGCATTGATTTAAGGTAAGGGGCATGAGGTTGACAGATGATGTGCTGAGCAACTTTTGCACACAGTAATGTGGGGCGCACTGCCTGAAAGGGTGGTGGACACAGAAACCCTCCTAACATATAATAAGTATTTGGGTGTGCAGTTGCGATGCCATGGCATACAAGGCCATGGGGATAGTGGTCGGAAATGGGATAAGGCAACTTTGACATGCGCATCTTTGAAGGGCCAAGGGACCTTTGTCTATGATCCACACCTCTGACTCTATCAGTCTATAACTGAGCAATGTGACAACCATCAGTGTTATGGATGGTGGGAAGACAGAGAGGATGTCACCGTTGACCTCAAATATCTGGCCATTCACCGACACCAGTGGACCTGGGTGCATGGTGCCTCTCAAGCTCCAGGGCCTCCTGCTCAAAACAGCTTAAAATCATGAACTGAGCTTGGCCGCCTCCAATCCACAAATGCTCACATGCATTGTGAGCATTTTTCTCCTGTAAAACAGAGAAGACCATTCATTGCTGCTAATCGCACATGGACTCTGCATGCGCACGCCGCACCCCAACCACAGTGGCCCATATCAGGCCTCCAGTGCCTCCTCTCCCCGCTACTGCTGATCAGCCACACAAAGATAGGACGCCTGCTCCCAACACCCCCCCAATGGCCAACTTGGACACATGATTTTAGCTCCCATAGAAGGAGGCGCAACTACATGCAGCGTCGATGGCAGCAGATGGCTCTTGGCCACAAGACCTTGAGGCTCCCCTTCCACAATCTCATCACCGTGAATAGGACATGTGTTGGAGCTCTGAGTATGCACCTAGCTGCATCTCCTGCAGGTTGCCCCCAGACTGGTCATGCTGACTAAGAGCAACACATGGCATGGGGAGAATTCATCTCCTCATGAACCACTCAGGCTGATATAAGCATGGGCACTATCTGCTTGCCCACCCAGCGTACGAGAAATGCCCAACATGATTCAATGCAGTCACAACAGTAAGACTTGCGGGGGTGGGGGAGGGCCTCAAAGGCTAAGGCTACCTGCTGGGTTAAAGGCCCAATGCCAACATGGTACTCACCCTTCCAGAGCGCAACAAATCATTGAAGCGCTTATGGCACAGGATCCAGGTGCATCGCACCACATCACGGGAGCTCACCACCTCTCCCCAGGCACACTTCTTCATGTGGAGGGGGCCTCCTCCTCCCATCCTGGGGGACCAACACCTCCCCCCGTGCTGCCACCTCCTTGATGAGGGCAGTAAGGCAGTCATCAGAAAAGCAAGGGGCATATTGGCCCCCGCTGACCTATCCTGCAAGCCTGCCCTGCTCCTGTTGCAGATCCTGCAGCCTGGCCTGCTCCTCTGCCCTTCCCTCCAGTGTGCCTTGCTCAGCCAACCCCCTGGGCTGTGGCCTGGAAGTGGTCATTGTGAGCAGCCAACAGGAGGCTTCCAGGCCTTCCTTTAAACAGACTGCCGGGTCGCCATTGGACCCGATGGCCTACGCATGCCCGCCACAGCCCGCACACTCTCGCGAATCACCCGCAAAATGGCGGCACAGCCCCAATTGTGGGTTCCGATCAGGTCTGCACCCGCCCACGGCTGCTTCTGCTTCACCCGCCCGACAGTCAGAAAATTCTGCCTGAAATCTCGAATTGCACACTGTCTCGTTGGGTTTCTTACGTGCTGGCTGAGAAAGTTCCCTTGAATGCAATTCAAGAATATTGTGTCCTCTGTGCCCTTCACACTATTTGTACCCCAATTGATATTCGGGTAGTTGAAGTGTCCAACTATTGCTGCCATATTATTTTTGCACTCAGAAATTTGCCTACATATTTCCTCTTCTAACTCCCATCCACTATTTGGGGGTCTGTGGTACACTCCTAGCAATGTGGCTGTCCCTTTTTTATTTCTGAACTCAAACCATATGGCCCCATTTGATGCTTTATTTAATATATCACCCCTTCTCACAGCTGTAGTTGTTTCTTTAACCAAAAATGCTACACCCCCAACTTTTTTATCCCCCTCCTTATCCTGCCTGAAAACTCTATATCCAGCAATGTTGAGCTGCCTATTTTGCCCCTCTTTAAGCCAAGTTTCTGTTATAACGATGATATCATGCTGCCATGTGTCCATCTGTGCCCTCAGCTCATCAGCTTTAGTTGCTATACTCCTTGCATTTACACATATACCTTTTAACACTGCCAAATTCCTGTTGTATACAGTTTTTAACCTGTGCTTCTTCTGTCTTTCAGTCATTCACGAATTCTCCATCTTCCGTTCCCTGCTCAGAATTTGCCCTCAGGCTCCCAGTAGGTGTAGAACGTCAAGCTTATACAGGTCCCACCTTCCCCAGAACCAGTCCCAATGCCTCAGAAATCTGAAGCTCCCCCTCCTACACTAGCTTTCCAGCCACGTGTTCAATTGCTCAGTTCTCCTATTTCTATAATAAGTAATCATGTGATTACTGCTTTAGAGGTCCTGCTTTTCAATCTCCTTCCTAGCTGCCTGAAATCTGCTTTCAGAACCTCAACCCCTTTCCTGCCTAAGTCATTGGTATCAACATGGAACACAACCTCTGGCTGATCACCCTCCCTCAGAAGAATGTCCTGCTGCCGCCCCTTGACATCCTTAACCTTGGCACCAGGGAGGCAACATACCATTTTGGAGTTACGTCTATGGCCACAGAAACACCTGTCTGTTCCTCTAAATAATGAATCCCTTATCACAATTGCTCTTCCCCTCTTCCTCCTCACTTCCTGTACAGCAGAGCCGCCTGTGTCTAACAATCACACAAAAGACTGAAACATAAATATAAATGTGATCAAGTGACCAAAGTAATACAATGGCCTTGATATTATTTTCCTCAAACCTATGATGGGTGGATTAAACATGAAGAAATAAAAACATGATCCCAGCCAGCTATGTACGCATCTGCGACCATTTTGATGGTGGTGGGTTTTTGGCATCCGATAGGACAGCTATGTGATGTATTTAGTCAAGTTTCCTCTGTGTGATTAGGAGCCATACTTATACTAAGCAGCTTCCGCATGTACTTCCCCACAATTAGACGCTGCTGTTAAATTCAGCAGGAGCCCTGCCAGTGTCACTTGCTTGATATGCTCCCCAGCTGTTTTTGCTCTTCCTCATACTCTCCCTGCCGCCTTGTCAATGTCAAACAACTGAAAATTCAGCTGGAATGAAATATTGCATTTGTCTTATGTCATTAGAAACCATTCATATTTATGCAACTGTACACACTTTTAAAGGAAGAGGCCCCACGATTCCCAATGATCAGTTACATTGGTGTAATGGCACCGCCCCCCTCCACCAAAACATGTGCATGCTGATACTGCCCTGTGTCTGTGCATTGGCATAAATACCTGATGACACTGAAATATTGCTCTTCCGTTCCCACCTTTCGCGGGCTGGTAAAATCTAGATGAGCCGGGCCAGATCAGCTCCCCGAAGTGGTCCCACTGTTACGGCATTTTGTGGATAGCGGGATTGGATCTGGAGAGGCTGCGCACCTCAAGGAAGCCGGTAGCCAATTTAGATATGTACAAGACTGCATTTGCTGATACCACAACCGCAGGAGGAATGCTCACCACACACGCAGTCACTGTGCCTGTGATATCACTGCCAGAGCTGTCGCAGGTAACTGCCTGCATCAAAGAATAGGACCATCCATAACATTGAGCAGTGTAGAGATATTTTAACAAGTGAAGCATGAATAAAATGTGTTTGTCTCAAATGATGTGCGATCTCAATCTGACAGACTAATACCATGGTTATGGATTGCAGTTTGTGCAGAATACTGATCCCCAAAACACCAGTTAAAATATCCTGGGATTGTGATTATGAGTTGACATCACCTCCACACTCGCTGCTTTGCCCCCAACCTTTCACTGCCTCGCTTGCTGCCTTTCTTACTGCTTCACTAGCTGTCCCGCTTCTAACCCCTCATTGACCCTCTCCTGCTCACTGCCCTGCTCCATCACTGCCTACCACTTGCTGCGAGCGAAGGCTCAGGATAGGAGTGGTGAAAGAGATGGCCAAGGGTTCAGAGGGGGCAGTGAGCAGAATGGTCAAAGGTTGGAACCAGGGCAGCGAACTGGGTGGCGAGCGAAATGACAAGCGGGAGACAGCAAGTGGTTGGCAGCGCGGCAGTGAGTGGGAAGCAGTGAGGGATTAGGAGCGGGGCAATGAGTGGGAGGCAGTGAGTGGGAGGAAGCGAGGGGACAGGAGTGGGGCAGTGAGTGAGAAGCAGCGAGGGGACAGGAGTGGGGCAGTGAGCGGGAGGCAGCGAGGGGACAGGAGTGGGGCAGTGAGTGGGAGGCAGTGAGGGGCAGGAGTGGGGTGGTGAGTGAGAGGCAGCGTGGGGACAGGAGTGGGGCAGTGAGCGGGAGGCAGCGAGGGGACAGGAGTGGGGCAGTGAGTGGGAGGCAGCGAGGGGCAGGAGTGGGGTAGTGAGTGGGAGGCAGCGAGGGGCAGGAGTGGGGCAGTGAGTGGGAGGCAGCGAGGGGACAGGAGTGGGGCAGTGAGTGGGAGGCAGCGAGGGGCAGGAGTGGGGTAGTGAGTGGGAGGCAGCGAGGGGCAGGAGTGGGGCAGTGAGTGGGAGGCAGCGAGGGGCAGGAGTGGGGTAGTGAGTGGGAGGCAGCGAGGGGCAGGAGTGGGGCAGTGAGTGGGAGGCAGCGAGGGTACAGGAGTGGGGCATTGAGTGGGAGGCAGCAAGGGGACAGGAGTGGGGCATTGAGTGGGAGGCAGCGAGGGTACAGGAGTGGGGCAGTGAGTGGGAGGCAGTGAGGGGACAGGAGTGGGGCAGTGAGCAGGCAGCAGTGAGTGGACAGGAGTGGGGCATTGAGTGGGAGGCAGAGAGGGGACAGGAGTGGGGCAGTGAGTGGGAGGCAGTGAGGGGACAGGAGTGGGGCAGTGAGCAGGAGGCAGTGAGGGGACAGGAGTGGGGCAGTGAGTGGGAGGCAGTGAGGGGCAGGAGTGGGGTAGTGAGTGAGAAGCAGCGTGGGGACAGGAGTGGGGCAGTGAGCGGGAGGCAGCGAGGGGACAGGAGTGGGGCAGTGAGTGGGAGGCAGCGAGGGGCAGGAGTGGGGTAGTGAGTGGACAGGAGTAGGGCAGTGAGCGGGAGGCAGCGAGGGGCAGGAGTGGGGTAGTGAGTGGGAGGCAGCGAGGGGCAGGAGTGGGGCAGTGAGTGGGAGGCAGCGAGGGGCAGGAGTGGGGTAGTGAGTGGGAGGCAGCGAGGGGCAGGAGTGGGGCAGTGAGTGGGAGGCAGCGAGGGTACAGGAGTGGGGCATTGAGTGGGAGGCAGCAAGGGGACAGGAGTGGGGCATTGAGTGGGAGGCAGCGAGGGTACAGGAGTGGGGCAGTGAGTGGGAGGCAGTGAGGGGACAGGAGTGGGGCAGTGAGCAGGCAGCAGTGAGTGGACAGGAGTGGGGCATTGAGTGGGAGGCAGAGAGGGGACAGGAGTGGGGCAGTGAGTGGGAGGCAGTGAGGGGACAGGAGTGGGGCAGTGAGCGGGAGGTAGTGAGGGGACAGGAGTGGGGCAGTGAGTGGGAGGCAGTGAGGGGGACAGGAGTGGGGCAGTGATTGGGAGGCAGCGAGGGGACAGGAGTGGGGCAGTGAGTGGGAGGCAGTGAGTGGGCAGGAGTGGGGCAGTGAGTGGGAGGCAGCGAGGGGACAGGAGTGGGGCAGTGAGCAGGCAGCAGTGAGTGGACAGGAGTGGGGCAGTGAGTGGGAGGCAATGAGGGGACAGGAGTGGGGCAGTGAGCGGGAGGCAGCGAGGGGACAGGAGTGGGGCTGTGAGTGGGAGGCAGCGAGGGGACAGGAGCGGGGCAGTGAGTAGGAGGCAGCGAGGGGACAGGAGTGGGGCAGTGAATGGGAGGCAGCGAAGGGACAGGAGTGGGGCAGTGAGCAGGAGGCAGCGAGGGGCAGGAGTGAGGCAGTGAGCGTGAGGCAGCGAAGGGACAGGAGTGAGGCAGTGAGCGTGAGGCAGCGAGGGGCAGGAGTGAGGCAGTGAGCGTGAGGCAGTGAGGGGACAGGAGTGGGGCATTGAGCGGGAGGCAGCGAGGGGACAGAAGTGGGCCAGTGAGTGGGAAGCAACAATAGGTGGCGGGTATTCAATGGGCGCATGACCAAGACCTCAGCAATGAGAGTAACTGTGCGTGCACTGGTGGACAGAATAGCTGCCAACTTCCTGTTCCAGTTTGCTGTCAAGCAATACAGTATACGTAAAAGTCCTACTAAAGGCCATTTTCCATTGATATCGGATTGGGGAGGTCGCCAGCTAAATGGAGATGGCCTTCAAGTGGCAGCCAGAGGGGGAAGGCTCCCTGGGCTAAAGGAGGGTCCACGGACCGGGAAGGCAGCACCCAAGGCCCCAGTGAGTTCTTTAGAGGGTTTTCCCTGACTCTTGGCTCTGTGAATTTTTCTTTACTGTCTGCCTTGTTGCTGAGTTCTCCTGCACTCCTCAGCAGCGACCACCCTTTCTGGTTGTGCTGCTGAGCTTTCAAAGTTAGTGGAGAGCATGGGGAGCCTGCCCGTCACCCTTAATTGGATGGCAGTCCCACATGCAGCCAATTAGGAGGCCAGGCAGGTGGATGCAGACTCGAGACCAGCGTTTTACCCCTAAATCAGGGTTCTGTTACTCCCATAAAATTCAGCCCATTGTATTGGAGCAGGTCTTTTTTATTCACACGTGGGGTGTGGGTGTCACTGGCTAGCCCAGCATTTATTGCCCACCCCTAATTGCCCTTGAGAAACCGAGTGGCTTACTGGTCCCTTTCAGAGGGAATTAAAGACTCAACCACATTGCTGTGGGTCTGGAGTCATATATAGGCCAGACCAGGTAAGGACAGCAGATTTCTTTCCCTGCATGGCATTAGTTAACCAGATAGGTTCTTGTGACAATTGATAATGGGCTCATGGTCATCATTAAGGTTTTAATTCCAGATTTTTTATTGAATTTAAGTTTCACCATCTGCTGTGGTGGGATTCAAACCCAGTACCCTAAAGCATTAACCTAGGTCTCTGGTTTACTAGGCCAGTGATAATACCACTATACCATCATCTCCTCTTCCAAAAGACAAAACTGCTACAAATTGCAGCAGTAGTCAAGCAGAACAACAGACAAACAGCAAACTGTTTGGCAAACTGAATTAAAAATAGAAAGGCTGGAAATACTCAGCAGCTCAGGCAGTATCTGTGAAGAAAAAAAGAGTAACTGACCAGAATCTTCGGGTTGGCGAGCGAGGATGGGGCCTGCTTGCTGACGTGCAAAATGACATGCAGTGATGTCAGGTGTGTGTCCCGACATCACCACGCGTCATTCAGATCTTGAGTTTGGTGGGCGCACAGGAGTTGGCTGCGCACCCGCCGAAAAGTCAAAGGCCTATTAAGGTCATATAAACAGCAATTAAACTAAGTAATGGAGCTGCCCGTCAAACCTTATGGTTGGTGGGCAGGCGAAGAGCCCAGGCGGCCTTTGCATTTATTATGAAACCTCACCCATGGGTGGGATGAGGTTTCATGCAAGTTTTTAAAGTTTAATAAAAAATTTTAATAAAATTAATTGACTTGTCCCAGCTCATGTGACACTGTCACACGAGGGGACATATCTTAAAAATATTTTTTCTTTATTAAAATTTTCAAAAATCAAACTAATGTCCCTGAGGCAGCCCTGTGCCTCAGGGAGGTTTCCACACGAAAGAGTGCAGGCCCCAGCTCGGCCTACTCCCCCTGCCCACACAGGGAGCGCACAGTGCTTCCGGGTGTGCGTCACACTGGGCGGGCCTTAATTGGCCCGCCCACATAAAATGGCAGCGCGCAGCTGAGCGCGGGCGGCTTTCGGCTACGCGGTTACCTACGCCCGCTCCCGTTCAACACCTCCCCAACGGGGAAAAATTCTCCCCAGCGTTTCACATTGATGGATTTTTGTTAGATTTCCGATATCAAGGATATGCAGTACTTTGCTTTGTGTCAGACTCAAGTGATTATCAGATATATGTAATAGAGATCAGTGAATGATTCTATGCTGCTTTAAAAACTTGGCTTCAAGTGCAAGTCATGGCAGAGACAGGCAACACAGGACGCAGCATGTCACAAAGGGGCATAGAAGAAAGTCTCAAAATCTCATACGAGTAACCTGCGAATCTTCCTTGATGAGAAACAGCATGGGGAGGAAATCTCAAAACAAATGGTTTGTCTTGTCATGTGGACAGAGGTGACAGCTTCACTGAGTGCTGACTCTTTCACTACAAACAATGCAGATAAAGTTTGGAAGAATTTCAATTACCCGTGAGGCCAGACAATGTAATCAATCAGCTGCTGCCCCACTTTATTTTTGCACTGTGGGCACGAACACATTTTTTACCATCTAGCTACACAGTGCACTCAGGTAAGGGGTCACTGACTCAGCAACTTACAACAGGTTTGCCATCTCACCTAACAAGCAGAATAATTTAATCAAAAAAAATTCATTTGTATACTGCCATTAATGTAAAAAAAATTCCAAACTGCTGATACCTCTTTCTTCATTTTATCAGACCTATAATTTAGCTGTCTTATGCCACTTAGATGACAGACGTCAAATGCTATCTAAAACCTAATGACACATTCTTGCTGCAATTGGTACTTATACACAGACCCTCTTAGATTTAGGGAAACAGAAGGGACATGCCTACATTGAGGAGCATGCCATCCATTGCTGCAGGTTGAGCTGTTGCTGTTGATGTTAGAGATGATGGATTCATGGGACAGTTTAATGGCAGGATGACACCCTTTTGACACAACAAACAGGCCATCGATTTCCACATCCTTCTCTGTATCCTTACTCCCAAGGGGATAAAGTTTTTCCATTCTTAGAATCAATCCTCGCCTTGCAGATCCATCACTGGAAGCAGAAGATAAGGAAGAGAATGAAGATGATGAGGAGGAGGGACAGCAGGAGGTGTGGCATTTCTTCATCATCTATGAGAATGATGATGATGAGGAAGATGATGACGACTACAAGGCCACCCATGATCTCCTGCAGCAGACTCCAGCCGTGTTCCTCTGCCACATCCCTCCCCATGTCACCTCAAATCGAGTTCACAGGCTTGCAATATGTCATCAAAAACCTGGCCAGTTTCTCTAGTGCATCCTGTAGACTGGACACATTGGAGGCACGGTGCAGCTTCTAAGTTCTGAAATAACATTGTGCAATGTTACTGATAAATTTCAAGGAGCTCTACACCAATGCAACAGGTGGATTTTGGGAGGGTCTGAAATGTGACAGGAACTCAGGCATATCAATTCTGGGGCAGAGGGCTTCTGCCATTTCATACAGGCCAGTACAGTGAGGAAGCATGATTTTAGAGTCAGGAGCACTGAAAATAATAAGTAATATTGGGACTAAGATTATTATTGTCAAACTTTTCTTGCTGGATAACATTAGTTATGGATAACCATACTTTACGTTAGCTTTGAACCCTTGCTTTAATCCACTCTAGAAACATTGTTAAAATCTTAAAAAAAAAAATACTGATACAGTTAATCATCCTGCATTTGCCCCTGAGCAGAGGTAGAATTGCTGTGAGCATGTTGCAAAATCCAGCACATTGCCTGAGGAGAGACTACAGGCAAAATATTTCCAGTTAGGGATGCAGTCAGTGCTCATGGCTAATCTTATAGAAAAGCTTAAGTTAAGGAAAGAAAAATCGTGGCACTTACAGCTGAAGGTGACAGTCTTTCTGTTTTAAATACAACAGTAAACTCTAACATTTGCTGAAAATCTTTAGTGTCCCCACGACCCGAAGAAATGAAAGAAGTCCACTTTGTTCATAATTACCTTCATAATTATGAAATTACCTTCAAACCAGTCAGGTGCTCATTGAGCTGTCAAAGTGAACACCAAAGCTGCCTTTTTGTAGCTGTTTCTGGGTTTTTCTCTCTCGGCCATCTCCTATCTATTATGCTATGGGCAGGATTTATCGCTCGGCGTGCGGGCGCATGCCTGACACACCCGAGTGTAAGGTAGTACACAATGTGCGATATTTCAGTCAGCGGGCATGCGTGAGAGTCGGCATCATGCCCGCTGATAATTAAAAGTCCTATTAAGGCCATTAATGTAGTCACTGACCTGGATCTTTCACTGCCCACCCAATGTTGCGGTTGGCGGGTGGGCGAAATTGACCAGGCGGCCTTTGGATTTTTGAGGAATCCTCAACCAAGGGCAGGATAAGGTTTCCAATATTAATTTAAAAATAAAATGTTTCGGCAGAATTTTTATGATCTATATGTTTAGGTCAGTGAGTCCAATATGTGGACATTTTTTTTTCGCAATTTAACATCTTTATTTCATAGCTTCAAACTCTTCAGCTCCCTGAGGCAGCTCTCTGTCTTCAGGGAGCTTGCATTGCTAGCTCCCCCTGCGCCCTCACTGACTCAATGCGCACCCTCTTCCTGCCTCCATTTCGGCCATTAATTGGCCAGCAAGTGTGAAATTATGATCGGGAGCCGATCGCGGGTGGTGGGCAGTTTCCTGGCAAAAATCAGTAAAAAATGTATTTTGAATAAAACACTTGCAGGATAAATAAAACATAGGATTCAAAACAATGTCCTCGCTTTTAAAAGCCCAATCATCTACTAACTGAGCTACCCAGGCTGTGAAATAGCTCCTTGCATAAAGCCATAACACACTGGAGGAAAAAAATAGCATTCAATATATCTTCCTCATATATTTTGTTTATTTTCATGCTGTAATTTATTCTGGATTGTGGCAAATTAATTGGAATTCCGTGCAGGGGCTTTCGCCCCTCTTTATGTGCAGTCATTCCTCTCTTAACACCCCTTGCACCTTTTTAGACCCAGAGTGGAGTGGTTGTCAGGCATGAAAGGTTAGTTCACTTTTTAGGCCTGTTTCCTTCCAGTTCTCAATTAAACTATGTAAAACACATTCAAAAATTCCATCATGTTGCCAATCAGAAAGGTGTCAGAAACAGTTGTGCATGTGCAGCTGGCTGGAATATGGCTCAAGTGCGAATATGTAACTATTCCTGATGCCCTTCTTGCCAGTGGCAGGAATTACAGCGTACTTGTAATTCCATTATTTTGTGCTAACAAACCAGAAACTGCAACAAATGGACAATCTGTTAGTATAACTTATTGAAGCTGCCACTCATTTTCAGATGAATGGAACTGAAACACATTAACACTTGAAACTCAGCCAGGCATTTAGAATGATGACAGCTGTCCAAATTCAGTGGGAAGGAAAGGTGCTTAATCCAATTTCAAAGCAAAGTGCCTGTCAATCAATGAAAGGGAGCAGGTGGTTAGATTTTTTCAGATGGAGAGTTCTTTCAAGTATCAAAACCAGAATGTAAATAAGCAGGTGGTAAAATTTTTTAAGTGACAAAACGAGGCTTGTTTTTATAAGCAAGAATGATTTAACTCACAGTAGAAAATATGACAGCACAAGCTGACGGGACATTTTGTTAAACTTTTCCCTGCATTATGGTACTTTCTCCATTGGAATGCATGTGACCAAATGCACCAGCCTGGTCAATGTAAGGGTCAACTTGCCTTTAAAGAACAGATCTATGATAAATCACTGCATGAGAAATGAATTACAATACAGCACCAGGACAAAACAGCCCATTTGATTGGCACCTCATCCACCACCTTCAATATTTGGCCCCTCCACCATTGATGCACAGTGGCATCAGTGTGTATCTTCTACAAGGTGCACTGCAGCAACTCACCAAGGCTCCTTCAAAAGCACCTTCCAAGTCAGCAACCTCTACCACCTAGAAAGGACAAGGACAGCAGATGCCCAGGGACACCACCACTTGCATGTTCCCCTCCAAGCTACACACCATCCTGACTTAGAACAATATCACTGTTCCTTCAGTGTCACTGGGTCAAAATCCTGAAACTCCCTCCCAAACAGCACTGTGGGTGTACTTCCACCACATGGACTGCAGTGGTTCAAGAAGGCAGCTCACCACCACCTTTTTCCCGGGCAATTAAAGATGGGCAATAAAAATTCTGGTCTAACCAGCGATGTCTACATCCTGTGAAAAAATTTTAAAATCCTAATAGTGACATTTGAACATGTGAAAACACTTTACATTTCCTAACAGTCAGCGATGGTAGTATAGTGGCGAGTAAGGCTATGTCCAAAGCAGTTGACTTGAGTTCAACTCCTGGGCATCGCAGGCTGTGAACCTAAACCAGCCAGATCAGAAGCTTCAAGTGTGCAACTGGATTTTGTGCAGTTCTGGGAGATTCTGCTTTGAAAATATGTGCAGGTGTAATTAAAATAAAAATACTTGTGAATTCAATTATGACTCAAAGATTGTTGAGGAAGACATGGGATAAAACTTTTAGTTAAATGGGTGGGTGCATGCCCGACCCGACCGAGCATAAAATGACGCATGATGACGGTCGGACAAGAGTCCCAACGCGATATTTCGGTTGGCAGGCACGTGCCGGAGTCGGCACCGCACACACTGACAATTGAAAGGCCTATTAAGGCCATTAAAAAGTGAAGCAACAGAAATTGTTCTCTGCCTGTCCAGCCTTACGGTTGGTGGGCAGGCAAAAAGGCCAAGGAAGCCTCATTCACAGGCGGGGTGAGGCTTCCAAAAGTAAGTAAAAATAAAAACTTTAATTTTTCATTAATAACATGCCCCTGCTCATGTGACAGAGTCACATGAGGGGACGTGTTTCATTACATTTTTATTTTATTTGATTTTTTTTCATATGTCTTCTTCTCCCTGGGGCAGCTCTGTGTCTCAGGGAGATTATGAAGCGCTCACTCACACACATGCAAAAAGTTCACAAATGCCCAGCTCACACTACCCCCCACCACCCCGCCCCGCCCCCCCCCCACTTGCACAGGCAGCGCTGAGCGCTGCTGCTTGGGTTTCGCACTGGGCGGGCCTTAACTGGCGAGCCAGTGTGAAATTGCCTTCTGGCCCCGATTTTGGGCGGTGGTCAGCTTTACGCCCACCCCCACTGAGCCCGCCTGACATGGATGAAATTCTGCCCATGGAGCACTGGCACCAGTACTGGAAAAAATGGGAGCTGTTCTGTTGGGATGGTCTTCACCTGAACCGTGCTGGGACAAATGTTCTGGCGTGTCATATAGAGGCAGTAGAGAGGGCTTTAAACTAAATCATGGGGGTGAGGGATCAATTTTGAAAGATATGATAAATTAAGTAGGGAAGACAAGGCAAGGGAGCAAGGTGGGAATAAGGGAAATGATAATCAGAGCAGAGCAGGAAGGGACAGAGTATACAAACCTAGGAGCGCACCAGCAGATAAGGCTAGAGGTTACAAAAGGGAAAGGGTACAAAAAATTATTAGAACTAAAAGCTGACAAATCCCAGGTAATGGTAGACTTCATCTTAGAGTCTTAAAGAAATTGGCTTCTGAGATAGTAGATGCATTGGTTTTAATTTTGCAAAATTCCCTAGATTCTGGAAAGGTCCTATCAGATTGAAAAATAGTGACTATAGCTCTTCTATTAAAGAGGAGAGAGAGATAAAGCAGGGACCTATAGGCCGGCTAGTTTAACATCTTTCACAGGGAAATTGCTGGAATCTGTCATTAAGGGGGTTATAGTGGGGCACTTAGTGTGAGACATGGCACATACCTCTGCTTCAGTATTGAGGCTTGTATGTGTACACAGCTCATGTAGGAGTGCACAGTAAACATGAGTGAGCACTATGATGCATGAACCCAGTGAAGAGCAATATCCCTCCATACACCATTTATCAGGCTAACATGGGTTAATGTTATCATTACAGACCAAAAGGGGAAGAAATGCCATAGAGATGGCCTGGTCTGTGGTGGGTCAGCCTGGCATCCTGCTCAGCCTGTTCCTGTGGAACAGATGCCCATGGAGATTGCCAGGGTGCCTGAACAGCCATCTGTTAGTAATGGTGAATCGCCATTGGCAGATGATAACGGTGGTGTTGAAATCATCTGGGCACATGGTGGTAATGGTGGAAGTTATGATGTCAGTTCACTGAGCAAAATGGGACATTCGCATGAGAGGAAGCGCAAGGGTATGGCTGCATCATAAAGGTAGCGGGAGCATGGTTAAAGCAATGGCATGCATCACAACGTCCTTTCACAATGGGAAGGGCTGTCCCTAAAAAGCCCCTTCTGTGTCTCACACAAGTACCAGCTCTGCTCCCTCACCCCCTTGGGCATCAGGAGGAGGAAGAGATGTCCGAGGAGTCAGCATCACCATACTAACCTACACTCCTCCAACTCCAATACAAGTACCGCCGAGGGATTAAGCTGCATGTAGAGCCAGTGGCACAGGGTGAAAGTCACCACACCAGAGTATCGGAGGAGGTGTCAGAGTCAGAGGCATCTGTGCACAGTGCCCCTCAAAGGAGGGAGGAAAGTCACAATGATGCTCCAGTGGGCAGGAACGTGGAGCCTCAGGAGTCAACTTTTGGGGCACAGTATTTAGATAATCAGCAGCAGATGTGTGGACATCTGGCGGAATTCCCTGCGACAGTCCGAGCTCTAGGACTGTGATTGGGGGAGTCCATCACCATCATCAGCTCTGTATTGTCCTGGGAGCTCACCACATGAGCTCTGACCATGAGACTTTGGCCAATCTCATGGAGAGACACATGCAGCAACACCCAGAGTGGGTACAACAGCAACGTCCTGGCCAGGAAATGGGTGCAAGCCTCCCTCAGTATCCCGGGTCAGCTGCTCAGAGTATGAGCGCTAACATCCATAGAATACATGAGGAGCTGTGTACCCTTAACAGGACAGTCATACTGTTCGCGCAGTAGTTGCTGGAATGGATGATTGCTGCCCACCAGCAGCCAGCCTATCAACCCCGCCTGAAGTCTAACTCAGGGCTGTGCAGGTCACTGAGGAGGGTGAAGATACCGAAATGCCCTCAGAACCTTCATCTTCCTCCACCTTCGCAGCCCTGCCCTAAAGCCCTCATCTGCTGCACGTGTGCCAATGATTATGGCTACCCATGCAGAAATGCAGAAGCCATGGTCTGAAGGAGGTCTGAAATGGGTGCCTGCATAATGAGGCAGGCCACCATGCTCCTCATTGACATACAGACTGAGAAGTGAGCAATATAATTGGCACGTCCTGTACAAAAAAAACAGGAGAAATCTAATTTGATGAATTACCACCCCATCAGTCCACTCTCAATCATCAGTAAAGTAATGGAAAGGGTCATCAACAGTGCTATCGAGGCACTTGCTGGGTTCCACCAGGGTAACTCAGCTCTGGACCTCATTACAACCTTGGTTCAAACCTGAGCAAAAGATCTAAACTCCAAAGCTGAGGTGAGAGTGACTGCCCTTGAAATCATGCAGCATTTGACCAAGTGTGGCATCAGGGAGCCTTAGCAAGACTGGAGTCAATGGGAATCAGGGGGAAAACTCGCTGCTGGTTGGAGTCATACCGAGCACAAAGGAAGATGGCTTTGGTTGTTGGAGGTCAATCATCGCAATTGCAGTACATCATAGGCAGTTTCCTAGGCCCAACCATCTTCAGCTGCTTCATCAATGGCCTTGCTTCCATCATAAGGTCAGAAGTGGGGATATTCGCTGATGATTACACTAATTCAGCACCACTTGAGACTCCTCAGATACTGAAGCAATCCAAGACCAAATACAGCATGACCTGGACAATATCCAGGCTTGGGCTGACAAGTGGCAAGTAACATTCGCAACATACAAGTGCCAGGCAATGTCCATCTTCAACAAGAGAGAATCTAACCATTACCCCTTGACATTCAATGGCATTACCATCACTGATCATTACCATTATCTACTATCAACATCCTGGGGGGTTACCATTGACCAGAAACTGAACCAGACTAGCCATATAAATACTGTGGCAACAAGAGCAGGTCAGAGGCTAGGAATTCTGTGGTGAGCAATTCACGTCTTGACTCCCCAAAGTCTGTCTACCATCTACAAGGCACAGGTTAGGAACATGATGCAATACTCTATGGAATACTCCCCACTTGCCTGGATAATTGCCGCTCCAACAGCACTGAAGAAGCTTGACATCATTCAGGACAAAGCAGCCCGCTTGATTAGCACCACATCCACAAATACTCACCCTCTGCCACCAACGAACAGTGGCAGCAATGTGTACCATCTACAAGATGCACTGCAGGATCTCACCAAGGCTCCTAAGGCAGCACCTTCCAAACCCATGACCTCTACTCGCTAGAAGGACAAGGGCAGCAGACAAGTGGGAACACCACTACCTGGAAGTTTCCCTCCAAGCAACTCAATATCCTGACTTAGAAATATATCACCATTTCTGTAGCTGGGTCAAAATCCAGGAACCCACTACTACACCACATGGACAGCAACTTTTCAAGAAGGCAGCTAATCACCATCATCTCAAGGGCAATTAGGGATGGACAATAAATGCTGGCCTAGCCTGCATCACCCACATTCCATGCATGAATGGAAAAATGTGAGGAAGGATGAAATGACTCTCCTATTCTCCCACTCCAGGTTTGACCATAACAGGGTTTTGTGAATTTAGAGAGGATGTGCTTTGCCAATTCAGTAACAGTCCCACTCCTTATACTTGCAAATTGTAAATAATTAGTTGGGCGGGTTTTCTTAAGTTAGACAAACACAAGATAAATTTATTGAAACTAGTTCCCGAACTAAAAAAATGGTAAATGCAACCATCATTCATACGTCACACAGCTTTGGCTGGGCCCACACACATAACGCAGATGGCAGAGTAAGAGGATAAGCTTATAGGATTTTTGCTGTTTATAAAAAATAAAACAGAGGAGGATACAGTTAGCTGTTCTTTGGCTGGTCTCAACATGGTGATTTCACCATGTGACCATTTTGCCCAATTGTTTTCCTGGATTTAGTTGTATGGGCAGATTTCCAAGTTTTATTCCTAAAAGGTCTCGGTTCACTGTAGATTTCTCTTTTCAGGATGGTTATTTTGCAAAACTGGGCACAACTCTTCCGAGAGAGAGAATCAGAGAGAACCTTCAACAGGCTGTACAACATTGTCTTTGCTTTCTCTCTCCTCTTTGGTAAGGTGTCTTTAAAGTACTTTGCTGGCTGTATATTCCAGAATAATTCTATTAGTTCATGTCTGCTGGAGTTATTGTTTCAGAAGAGGCAATTGCATTTTGATGTCTCATCTCAGACACATTGCAAAAGTCTCAGGATGGTGTGAAGTCAACAGGGAATGGGGTCTTTCATGCTACCCAGGGTGTTGAGTGTCTGTTTTTCTTATCCCATTTGCTGGATTGCGAGACTGTTTGTATTGTGGCAGTCTGGGCAGTTTTATCAGTTTCTTAGAGGATTCCAGTTTTTTACAAATCCAGTTAGAAAGAAAAATTAGAAATTGTATCTTTAAAAAGCACATCATCACAACAGCAGCCTGTCCCCATCTCCTCCAGGCAACGCAGAGGGTATTTCACAGGAGGGTGCAAAGACAAAGGACACTTGCTAAGAGCATAATGGGTTCACCATGGTTATACTTTTCACATTGTGTATAGCACAGTTGAGCACTTCTTTAATATATTTACTTACACTTGTACATGACTCGGTGTGCATTTGTACATGAGAGAGCTCAACCAAATGGTAACTTCATGAATGTTGATTTGTGGTACTGTGGAGAGCTTCTTCTTCTCCACTGTATAAGATTCCAGAATTCAAAAGCTCAAGTACTGAGCTGCTCCTTTTTTAAATTATTTAATGGGACATGGGTTGGAATAACATTTTTATTGCCCATGGTGATGGTGAGCTGCCTTCTTGAACTGCTGCAGTCCATGTGGTGTAGGCACTCCCAAAATGCTATCAGGGGGGAAGTTCCAGGATTTTGACCCAGAGACAGTGGAGGAATGACAATATAGTTCCAAGTCAGGATGATGTGTGGCATGGAGGGGAACTTACACTTCGTGGTGTTACCATGCATCTGCGGCCCTTTTCCATCCAGGTGGTAGAGGTTGCGTGCTTGGAAGGTGTTACCGAAGCGGCCTTGGTGAGTTCCTGCAGTGCATCTTGTAGATGGTACACACTGCTACTACTGTGCATCGGTGGTGCAGGGAGTGCATGTTTGTGGATTTGGTGCCAATCAAATGGGCTGCTTTGTCCTGAATGGTGGTCTCCGTGAGTATTGTGGAACTGCACTTATCCAGGCAAGTGGAGAATATTCCATTACACTCCTGAATTTGCCTTGTAGATGGTGGACAGGCTTTGGGGAGTCAGGAGGTGAGTTACTCTTTGCAGAGTTCACAGCCTCTGACCTGCTCTTGTAGCTACAGTATTTATATAGCTAGTCCAGTTCAGTTTCTGGTCAATGGCAAGCCCCAAGATGTTGATAGCTGGGGACCCAGGAGTGAAAATCTGAGTCCAGGTTTGCACACTCCAGATTCTGCACTCTTAGGCTACCAAGATCCGACTAGAATGGAAGCAGCTGATGATTTAAATGGCCAACTGACTCCATAAAATGCACATGCATGAAACACCCACATTCCCACCTCCTTGAAAATAGGAAGTGCCATGCTCAGGGCAGGACTTAGAATGTTCGGGCTGTTCCACTATTTTTGCCACAATAGAGAGGCGAAAATCTGGGCCTAAGTGTGGCCATTTATGCACTGAGACATACCTCTGCACCAGTTAAAATTTAGCCCTCTGTTGAAATAAATACAAATTTAAATTCATAGAAGTGGTTGTCACTTCAACCTTATTGGGAACACAGGGGGAGTCTATGGGTAGGATTTCCCCCCATCAGGGTGGGCGCACACAGGCGTGCTTCCGACCAGCGCCCCCAATCAGAATGAAAAAGCACACTCATCTCCCTGAGGCCAAGTGCTGCCTCAGAGAGATTGGATCCACAGTTAAAAATTTGAAAAATAGAAAAAAAAAATTCCCCTGACATGTCACATGAGTTGTGACATGTCCATAATTTTTACAAAAACATTATTAAAATTTTTAAAACCCTACATGAAACCTCATCCCGCCCGTGGATGAGGTTTCATGTTTTTTCTAGTTGCCGCCGGGGCTCCTGGCCAACCCGCCAACCTTAAGGTTGGACGGGCAGGTCCATTAATTACTTAATTGACTCTGTCAATGGCCTCAATTGGCCATTGAAAGGTCGGCAGGCACACAGCTGATTTTGCTGCGCCTCCGCCTACCTGAAAATTTAAATGGGGTACGGCGATGTCGGGAGTTCCGCCCGACGTCACCGCGTATCATTTTACGCATAGGTGAGCGGGCCCCACCCCCATTCACCGATGATAAAATCCTGTCCTATATTTTATATATTTGAAATAAAGAGAAAAAAAATGGAAAACTATTGGAGGCCAGTTCGCATCTGAAAGAGGAAGGAGAGATAAATGGTGTTGGTAGTAACCCCTTACCAGTTCTTTTACCAGTAAATTTTAAACTCAGTTCTGATGAGAGGCTGCGACTCGACAATTTCTTTTTAATTATTTACTAACTTGCAGATATTTTCAATATTTTCTCCTTCATGTTATATAAATCATGAAGGATATTATAAATGTGCTCCTGGTGGTTGAAGATCCCAGCTGTCAGTGCAAAGTTGAAAGTAACCTCCAATGTTGGTGAATAAGTGTGAATAGTTCATTTTCATTTTTGTTTCATTGTACACCATTTCATATTTTTATCCATCAGAATGAATTTATAATGCTGGGCAATTAAATATTGTCACTCTATTGACCTCCAGTGCCAGCACTGAACAACCCCTATGTTGGATATGGCCATAAACCATGCATTCAACAATTCCAAGCAGCAATTACTTTAACACTTTAACTTTCATGAAATTGTGAAATAGATAAAAATATAATAAACAAAATCATAACTTACAAAGCAAAAATGACTGTAAGTTCACCTTCTGTCCCTGAATTTTGAATACAAAAGCTGAGTTGAAAATTTCATTCCTGCAATGCATTCAGTTCAAAAAAGATGTTATTAGCCAGTCTTCTTTCTTTAATTGAATCATTTGCAGCAAGAAAATTATAATGTCAGCTTAACAAAATTCAGGGGCAGAAATGATAAATGTAAGAATAAAATAATGTAGATATGCAATATTTCCAATTCCACACTGATTAAAGAATTAAAGCAAAAAATGAATTGTTAATCTGTGGCACTGGACCACAAATTGTTATGCTATATATAATTATTTAGCATTTACTACATTGCTGGTTTGGTAGAAATCTGCAGCCATTGATTGGAACTTAATGCCCTCCCCTGAGGTGAGTTCGGTGGTGAAGTAGGCATTTAATTGGGTGGAGAGTTCAGGATCCTGCTGACTTCCTGCGTATGCCCTGATTAAGTCCCCGGTGTGAAGGCTTGTGGACCAGCTTCCTGCCCAGCTGCCAATTGAAGCCCCTTAAGTGGGCAATTAAGAGCCTCATCCTGCACCCCCCCCACCCCCCCACCGCTGGTTTTCAACCAGTGGTAGGCAGGGCAATCACCATGTGGGAAGGTCAAAAAGTAAACCCTGACAGGGTTGTTTGCGGGCTTCCAACTCGGGAGCGGGGTGGGTGGCGGGGGGGGGGGGGGGGGGGGGGGGGTGGATTGCAGGGGTGGGGGTGGGGGATGGGGGGGGTCTGCCATTCAAAGGAGCTGACAGCCTGATTTTAGACCCGACATTAGGAAGGGGCTAAGAGGCTGAATTCCTCCCCTACCTGCCATTACTCAACTGTGTCCTGGGTTCCTCTGTGATCCTGGTCCTCAGATGGGTGCAACACAGGCAGCAGCTACCGTCTCCCAGGGGGCACTGCTTAGCAATGAAGAGCTGCCAACCTCTGATTGGCCTGCAGCTCTGGGCGGGCAGGACCTCTGTCCCTGAGGTCCTTGATCACAGGTATGGCCCACCACTGCCTAGTTAAGCACATGATTGGAATTTAATGTGGTGGGCCTTCCCCAAAAGAAGTGACACAGGTCTCTCACTGGCTCTCAACCAGTGGGCGAGACCCCATCACCTGTATTAAACCCGCCTGTTGTTTGCCTAGATGCTTTGGAAACTCTGTCTGCTGGTACAAGCTGTCTGGGTAGGGCGAATCCTTGGGTCATTGCAGACAACGTTAGGGCAGGATGCATCTTAAAAAACAGCATATAATGAGTGGAATCCTAAGGAAGTCTGCTGCATTTACTTGTCACATTGTTTCTGATTCCACCCCCTTCCATCTGCACTATGGGTGCCTTCATGACTTGCAGATTTTGTGGATGCCTAAACGTGGCTAAAGTCACAGCAGTGGGCTGGGGTCAGCATCATTGAGAGTAGATTGCCTGCATCAAAACAGCACGCGGTGTGGAAAATGTGAGCCTGAGACAAGGATTACAATGAAGGCTTGCAAGCACTGTAAGCATCCTGCAGGCCATGTAACTCCCAAAAATGGGTCTGTTGGGGTTAGGAGATCGGGTTGTCAGAGGTTAAAATTCAATACAGCTGAAATGGGAACCCAACCTACCTCAAACCTGTCCAATTGAATGGAGAAAAACATCAAATTATATTGCTTTACAATATTTTTAAACAGTTAAGCAGGAAAAGAAAAAAAACACAAGCTGTGCTTTGCCAAGTGAAGCAACTTACAGTCTCTTAGGCCTGGTAATTGACCTGTTGATGAGCCTTCTCATAGACAAATTAATTAACTTCCTGCTTTCAGTAGCCGGGGGAAGAATTGAATTATAATTTTATAATGTTTGCTGAGGGAATTGTCAGCTTTTTCAAACTGCAACCATCAGAGTCCCACACTGACACACAACATGCAGTTGATGGATTGTATTACATTGGAGGAAAAATTGGATAAGGCCTGAAAATGAGCGTGGGGATCACAATGCATGATTAATCTGTGCCCATTCCTTCTGATGCAGACAGCACACAAACTTCCTGCTCCCTACTCATTATAATGATTGCAATGTGCAGCCAGCACTAACAAACCCACTGTTGAGTGGCTGATTGTCTAAGCAGAGCTCTGCAAAATTGTGAGAGAATAACCTGAATTTGAGCATAACGTGCGCTATTTAAAGTAAGACTGAACTACTTAAAGGGAAGGTACATTTTGGCTTGCACAGGGATTGGAATTTATTCCACAAGTGACATGTAACTGGAAAAGAAACAAGAATGGCACAATATGACAAAGCCTGCACTGCTAGATTCTTCAACCTAGCACTGGAGGCCTTTACAGGAGGAGTGAGGACTTACATCCACAATAGCCAGGAGGATACCCAGGCAAACTGTCAAAGGACAATGGGAGCATATAGCAGTGCAGTTCAATGCCAGGAGTGTAGTCCTTGAGGACCTAGATGGAGGGTTGAATGAAATTCAACAACCTCACATCTGTGAAAGCATCTTCAACATCACTTTCAACCAATGGTGTCATTAATCTAAAACACTGCTCAGTGCGCTCCATTCCCATCACTCACCAGCAAACAGCCTCTATCAATGACAACCCATATCTCACCTTTGCAACTTCACTTCACACAATTATCGTGGCTGTAAGCCTCACATCCGCATCTCAGATTTTGCACACGTTGCCAGCTTTCAACTATGGAAGGTACATCACCCAAACATCTTGCACCTTACTCACTAACACACTTCCCTCCCTCTTGGAGGCAAGGTGCAGCATAACAGAAGGCAGCAGTGGCTGACCAGCAGGGGACAGGCAAAGTGGCATGTCCTCACTCCCACGGAGGAGGCAGTGCTTGCCATTAGTGAAGCGGTCATCACTGAGGCGGTGATCAGTGACAGAGCTGAAAAGATTGAAACTGACAGTATGCTCCTATCTCATTCTCCTTCTCACATCCCACTCCCCCCTCATTCACAACCTCTTTTGATTCAAGCTGCAGATGGTGTAAGCGTGCACTCTTGCATTCTCCCCCTCTCCTTCACCACTGCCCTATCCTTATGCCTTTCCTCTTTCAGAAGCACAAGACTGCAGTCAGGCCAGACAGGGATACAAAGTACAAGAGAAAGAAGAGATTGATGTTGATGAAATACTGTTAATGATCTCATACTTGCAGCCGCATGTTTAGGTGCATTCTTTAGAAGGTAGGATAGAAGTGGGGACTGCATATGCTGAATCATAAGAACGAGTGTTCTACAGACAGGGTAGGGAAGAAGGTTGTGCAAGTGCCAACTCCCCAGAGGCTGATGTTGCATGAGAGTTCTGTTGTAGAGGATGCAGATGAGGACAATGTTGGGACAGGAGAACACTGAATGGCGTGCATGGTGAATGCTTGGTGCATTGGCAGGCCTACCAGAAAGCCTGCTGCCTATGTCAAGGAGCCACCAATGCTTCTGAAAGAGGAAAGGCATAAGGATAGGACAGTGGAGCCACCAACTCTTCACAGGGTTTCACACAGAGCTGGGAGCATCCTTTTTTGACAGCGCTCACAGACCTAGCCATGATGAATCATCTGATGGTTGATGCCTCAGCTTTCATTACAGTACAAGCAGATGACACCCAACATCTGCATGCTCCAGTGGAAGCTCAGCCTAAGATCATGAAATCCAGCTTCAAGATATTGCAAGCCTAGTTCGGTGCCTTGCAGGCTCAGATGCCTATCATGCTGATACCAGGGCTGAAAGGTACTTGCAATCAGTTCTCTAACAGAATATTAAGCTTTCTGAGGCACTGCCCTGCAGGAGTGGCAGTGGAGAATGAACCTATTGTCCACCCAGAGGATAATACTCACCACAACCACTCCACCAATGCTCTTGCTATTGATGCTATCCTGACAAAGTTGGTGCAGTTCAAAGCTGGGTCTTCAAGACCCAAAGCTTGTTGATGGTGTCCTGAAAGGCCATCTGCCTTCTCCCCCACTGAAAATCAGCAATGTTCCACCAGCTACACTGCAGCTATGGGGAAGCACTGTACAGGAGCACTAGGATAGGCAAGGGCACATGATTTGTTTGAAAGATAGCTTGGAATGATTGTTTGTGGTGGCATTTACTTCAGCTTGATGCTGTGATGATCAATAGAGGAAGGAAGGCAAGATGTGTGACAGTTGGTGAATGGGGAATCGGATTTGTGTGAACTGATAACACAGTTAGATGAGTTGATCATGGACAGCACAGCCAGAAAAGGGATTGATTGCCTCCTCTTTGTCTCCCCCACCTCAGGTGATAGTAAGGGTGGTTCCTTCTTGATTCTGTCGCAGCAGGCTATGATAATTGGTTCCAGTGGTCTACTCAATGATCCTTGTGTGGCAGCTTTGCTCTCTTTATATGTATGCTGCCCATGAGTGCTCGGCTTGAGCATTGGAATCATGAACCAGATAGTCAGTGAATATCCTTTGCCATTCAGCAGCCACCTGTCTTAATGTAATGGTTCAAATACTGAGGAAACAACAGATTGGTGCAGAATGAAGGCACCATAATTGCTCCAGGATATCAGGCAGTCACCTGTAGGATGTGCTAAGTGTGGTTACATGCCAACTGCACATCCAGGGAGTGGAGCTCTTTGCAGTTAGGGTACATCTCTGTACCCATATGCAACACCCACAAGCCAAGTGACAGAATGGATCATCAACAGTGTTATCAAACGGCAATAGTTTAGCAATTACCTGCTCAATGGCACTCAGTTTGGGTTCCGTTAGGGCCACTCAGCTTCTGATCTCATTATATCCTTGTTTCAAACATGGACAAAAGATCTGAACTCCAGAGATGAGGTGAGGGTGACTGCCCTTGATATCAAGGCAGTATTTGACCGAGTGTGGCATCAGAGAGCCCTAGCAAAACGGGAGTCAATGGGAATTGGGGGAAAAATCTCCAATGGTTGGAGTCATACATCGCACACAGGAAGTTGGTTGTGGCAGTTGGAGGTCAATCATCTCAGCTCCAGGACAACACTGCAGGAGTTGCTCAGGGTAGCACCCTCGGCCCAACCATCTTCAGCTGCTTCATCAATGACCTTTCTTCCATCATAAAGTCAGAAATGGGGATGTTCACTGATGATTGCACAATGTTCAGCACCATTTGTGACTCCTCAGATACTGAAGTAGTCCATGTCCAAATGCAGCAAGTTCTGGACAATATTTAGGCTTGGGCTGACAAATGGCAAGTAACATTCATGCATCCCAAGTGTCAGGCAAATACAATCTCCAACAAGAGAGAACCTAACCGTCATCCCTTGAAATTCAATGGCATTGCCATTCTTGAATTCCCCCATTATCAACATACTGAGGGTTACCATTGACCAGAAACTGAACTGGACTAGCCATTTAAATACTGTGGCTACAACAGGAGGTCAGTCTTGGAACCCTGTGGTGAGTAATTCACTTCCTGACTCCCCAAAGCCTGTCCATCATCCACAAGGCTCAAGTCAGGAGTGTGGTGGAATACTCCCCACTTGACTGGATGAGTGCACCTCCAACAAATTTCAAGAATCTGGACACCATCGAGGATAAAGCAGTCTGCTTGACTGACATCTCTCCCACAAACATTCACTCCCATCATCACCCTCACACAGTAGCAGCAGTGTGTACCATCAACAAGATGCACTGCAGCAACTCACCAAGGCTCCTTTAATAGCAGCTTCCAAACCCACGACTATTACCATCCAGGAGGACAAGGGCAACAGATAGATGGGAACACCACCACCTGGAAGTTGCCCTCCAAGCCACTCACCATCCTGACTTGGAAATATATCGTCATTCCTTCACTGTCACTGGGTCAAAATCCTGGACCTCCCTCTCTAACAGCACTGTGAGTGCACATACACCACATGGACTGCAGCGGGTCAAGAAGGCAGCACACTACCAACTTCTCAAGGGCAATTAGGAATGGGCAATAAATGCTGGCATAGCTAGCATTGCTGACATCACATGAATGAATAAAAAAATGTGTGCTCTCAATGGCAGCCTGCACCATGGGGAAGACAATTATCCTGGTAAAGCCACACACACACTTCACCTGCTCCTCTTTGACCAGGGGCCACACAATGTGCTCCCTTTTCTTGACATAAAGAGATACCTCCCTTATGCAGCAGTGGACAATGAACAGGAGATATTAGAGATATTGCCTGCTCCAGGCTGGAAAGAAATTCATAGCTAGAATTTTATTCACAGCCACTGGCAGCACCATCCTATTCTTGTTCTGAGGCTGCAGATCACAATTTTCAATAAGAATATCCTTAGTGAATGGAGATATCATACACACTGGTCCTTGCTAAGTTTATGTTAAGAGAAAGAAGAGCTGAAGACCTAGTGCGGATCTTGTCCCCTCTTTCTCCTCCTTCGGAGAGTAGCTTGTCCTCTGTATTCCCTTTGCTCAATTTCTCTGTTATTGTACAGGCCAAGGAGGATGGTGACGACAGTGCTCATGGCTCAAAGCGAATGCCCTGAGCAAAATCCTCACAGTCAGAACCAAGGCCTTTCAGCACATGCAGCAGCACCCTCTACAAACTTCACCAATTTTAAACTGCAGTGGAAAACTCAGTTATAAACTCAGCAGGAGCCAACAAATATACGGTAAGTCCCTGTTTTAAGTTGCTTCATTCATGGTTGTGTCGCTTTAGAGTCACAAATAAAATAAGGCACCTCGCATCGGGACTTTTGATTTAATATTGTTTCACGCTAGGGCCAACGGAGCATGTGTGACCCGATCGGTGCTATTTTGAAACTTCCTCTCCCACTTCTTTTCTCCCACTCACCAAATCTCTGTCCTACTCCCTGAGATTGTCTCCTGCTTGATGAATCTCTCCAACTCGCCAAATTTCTCACCCACTCCCCAACTCTCTCCCATTCCCTGAGACTCTCTCTCACTCCCTGAGACTCCCTCTCACTCCTTGAGATTCTCTACCACTCTCTGAGACACTCTATCACTCCCTGAGATGCTCTCTCACTCCCTGAGACTCTCTCCCCCTCCATGAGACTCCCTCCTGCTCGCTGACTCTGGATGGAATTTTCCATGCCGGCTGGCATTGACCGTGTTCGGCAACAGGAATAGACAGCACAGCGAGAAGGTCAAAGATCAGTTTCACGACATTGCAAAACCAGTTGCAATAGCAGCCGCATTTCTGCCATTGGACGTGGGGAACCTCATCATAACATACCTGCATATCATTATAAGGCCAGCTCGCCGGAATAATCTCCCCCCACCCCAGACGCGCTGGATCGTCTGCCAATCACATCGACATGCTTTACAACAGCATATATAAGGTGCGCACTTGGCAGGCTGCACTTTGAGAGAAACTCGGAGGTGAGTGCACAAAAAAGTTGTGCAGCGCTCATCTAGGTCGCCTATTGGACTTCAAGGTTGAGGCGCATTGAAGGGGGAGGGGGACAAGGGCTGCCCTGAGGTTGAGGCAACTTGGGGGTGAGGGCAAGGGCTGCCCTGCGATTGAGGTGGCTTGCGGGGGAGGAGTGCAGGGGTTGTATTGTGTTTGATGATAGTGCACAAGCACATGCGGGGTGGATGGGGAGGGAAGCAAGATGATAAATGGACACACGCATAAGGAAAACCTTGCATGAAAGTGATCATTCTTCCACAGCTGAGACATTTCAGATGCAGCCACATTGACATATGTGGAGTTGGGTCTCTAGTTTATCTGCCCACTGAAGCAACGCAGAGGCATGAAAGTGACATCAAGCACCCCACAGATTTTCACCCCTTGGGCATGGACTGAAAAGTAATGAGCATTTTAATGGACTGCAGAACAGTTAAACGACTGGGAATGTTGTACAATCTCCTCTCTAAAGCTGGCCGTGGAGAAGTCATTGCTGGAGGTGCTCATAGTGCCTTGCAATGTTATCATTCCGGTTTGGACCAGTCTCCCCAGTGGTTCAAGCTAACAGTGCAGCCTTGCAGTGCAGGTTAGGAGAATGAGCTGAGAGCACAGCATGCAGTCCAGTGGGCAAAGCTGCTGCCAATAGGTCAGGTGGAGTTGCGGAGAAGAAGGTGGGGTTTCGGGCAGCCATGCAGCGATCTAAACTCTGGCCATCCAAGTGGTGGCCAACACTCTCCGGGGAACATTAAGGGGCCACCACACTTAACCAGGACAGGTTCTTAGTATACCCATGCTAACCCACCCATCGCTCTCTTTCATTCTGCAGGAGGAGTACATCAGGAGCATGGAGCCTAGCTGTATTCCTCATGGCAAACAGAGAGCCGAGACAATAGAGAGGGAGAAGAGAGTAATGGAGATGCCTGGCTGGGCAGAAGGCGAAGCAGCACCCTCAGGAAGAAGGGGCGGTTGGAGGTCCCACACACACAGCTGAAGAGCCACAGCAAGCTGTCACTGGTTGGCGCCTAGCTAGACCCACGGTCTATAGATGCCGCCTTTCATTCCCGCAGATGACCGAGAACCAGTGTCACTGAAAACTGCGCATGCCTAGGGACTTGGGGAGAAGGGGTGCATGCGTGTGTCCATTTATCATCTTGCGCCCCACCCCTCGCCCCGCCCATGTCCAAGTCCAAGAGGCAGGTGCTGCCCGGTGAACGGGAACGGACCTGACTTCCGTGTGCCAGGCAGTACCAGCTGCCTGGTAAAGACATCGCACTCCACTTACGGGAAGAAAAGCTTGACCCCACCGCCCAGCCACCCTGCACCTATTAACCTTTCACCTTCTGTGCCTCCCTGTTCTTTTTTTCCTCTATCTCCCCTTCCCTTCCATCATTACACACCATCAGGGAAAGGTAATCCTTCTTTTCCCATTGTCTCCCTTTATAAACGCTGTTGCTACCAATAACAGAGCTCGAGGTGGGTGTGGCTCATCCCCCAGTGGCTGCCACAGGGTCATCGATGGTCTGGCCCTCTGGGCAGCTGTGGAGGTGGCGCTGGGTCCTCCAGGACAGCTGTGGAGACGGCGCTATCACCAGTGGTGGTGCCTGCCAAGAAGACCTGTGCGGGAGTGACTGCTCCCGTGGCCCTGTCACTGTTCCGTCCCCTGACCAGGACCGTGGGGGTAAAGAGCTACATTCACCCTGAGATGACTGTAGAAAATCTGTGAAGGCTTTGACCGGGGTTGTCAGCCCCTCGGCCATTGTTGCAACCTCACGCATGTACGGGAATGTGGTGTTCTTCCTGAGATCCAAGCAGGCGGTGCACCCAGCGCTGGCCAAGGAGCTCACCATAGGTGAGAGCGATCTGGCAGTGCAACCTCTCAAGGCCACCAAAGAGAGGCTTGTCTTATCCAACATCCCACCCTTCGTTCCCAGTGAGCCTGGCCCGGAAGAAGTGCACGGAGGGAAGGTTTGATGTCACCTTTAAGGGGGCCGTCTACCGCGTCTTCTGGTCAGTGGATGGCATGCGGCGATGGGGTGCACAACCCTGAGCCAGTGGTCCTATTAAAGAGGGTGGACCTGCCTAAACCCCAGAGGGCGGAGCATCCAGAGGGGTTGGATGAGGCGGCGGGGGCCTCTCAGATGGAAGTCTCCCCAACCCCCAGCCTACCCCGGAAGAGAAGCCACCCCTCAGAGGGGAGGACGTCGCAGCTCGCGAGGTCAGATGTGTCCCCTCCCACAGTGAAATGCTGATGGCATCTTCGCCCCATAACTCCTCGCTCTGCCCTGTGCAGGGAGTGCAAAGCCATGTTCCCTTTCTGCAGTCCCCTGAGCAGGGCCCCTCAGGGGTCAGTGAGGGCATCACCCTTGCAGTGGTGCCCCACCCCGACCCACCTTGTACCTCTGAAGTGCCATCTGGCCCACCAGGAGACTGTGGCAGTCCCTTCATGGCCCTGACTGCCATGTCATCAGGCGGTGGTGATGAGGAAGGCCTCCCCACACCATCCCAACCTTTGGAGCCGGGCATCACTGTTTTAGGTCCGGAGTTTATTCCAGAACCGCCGGGTGAACTGGTGCCTGAGGGGGAACGGGGCTCTGAGCTGCCAACGCCCTTTGGCCCATATCCCCAAGAGAAGACTGGAGAGGACCCCTCTGGCCTTGAACTTGAGGGTGGGATCGAGGTGGAGGTTGAGCCGACTGGCAGCTCCGAACCAGCCCCCGTACTCAATACAGGGGAGGGGTTGGAAGCTGGATCCAATGACCTGGAGCAGGATAGGGTTTCAATGGTGAACACTGGGGGCGACTTAGAGTCATTATTGGGTGAGGCTGGTGCTCCCCCAATGACTCTCCCCTCATCCCTTCACAGGAGCTCCAGGATTTTTTAGCGAGTAATCGAAGTCACCGAGACAGAGTCCACTCGGCCCTGAACCGGTGGCATTCTTTTCCGCTGGTATTCTGGTCCACCCACAAGGCCCTCAAGGCCCCTGGACTGGACTGGAACGCTAAGAGGAAGTATTAAAATAGTCCTCTCCTTCTTACACTTTGCATTAGGTGACGGTAGCATATACTTCTGACAATGCAGACGACAATAGCCAGCCTCAACATCCACGGCAACAGGGACGCACAGCGCAGGTTCCAGAATTTCTCGGTCCTCGGGGACGGGAAGTATGCGTTGTGCTTCCTGCAGGAAACCCATACCTTCCAGGAGACAAAGCTACGTGGCTCCTGGAGTGGTGAGTGGGGGGGTCTACATGAGTCACCTAACCTCCAAATCTGGCCGGGTGGCTATCTTGTTGGCCCCTCATTTTCAGCTGGAGATCTTGGGGGTCAAGGAGCCAGTGCCAGGCCGGTTGCTGCACCTTACTGTGCACCTGGGGGGTGCAGTGCTTCACTTTGTGAATGTGTGCACTCCCCTGGGTGCGCAGCAGCAAGCGAGCTCTTTGAGGAAGTGTCCATTCATCTCGGCTCCATCAACGCAGGCGAGTGCATCGTCCTCGGGGGGGGGATGGATTTCAACTGTACCCTCGAGGCCTGGGACCATCACGGTACCCAGCACCGCACGCTAGGTGTGAGTAAGTTGTGGGACCTGGTTGGGTCCTTCGACCTGGTAGATGTCTGGTGAAATCTCCATCCTGACTCCAGCGTTTTCACTTTTGTGTCACCTGGAGTCGGAGCATCCAGACTTGAACTCCTCTACCTTTCCAAGATGTCCGTGTCCTGCGTTCCATCGGCTTCTATGTGGTGGGTGCTGTGCACAGACCACCATCTGGTGTGGGCGGAGCTCGCTCTGTTCTGCGCTCAGGCAGGGTCCGCGTCCTGCACTTTAACAACCTGCTGGAGGACGAGTGGTTCCTGGACTCATTTCGTCGTCTCTGGGCCGGCTGGAGAAGGAAGCGGGGAGGCTTCCCCTCCCTGAGGCTATGGTGGGACATGGGCAAGACTCATGTCCACGTTTTCTGTCAGGAGTACACGAGGGGGTCAGCAAAGAGGCGGAAATCCAGGATGGAGGAGTTGGAGAAGGATGTGCTCGACCTGGAGGCACGTCTCTGTCAGCCCGACGGGGATGCAGTCCTGCGGTCGGTGAACGATGAGAAGAAGGGCGCGCTGCAGGACCTGCAACTCGTCGGGTCCCAGGGCGTGTACGTGAGGTCACAGATCCGGTTCCTCCAGAGCTGGACCGTGGCTCCCCCTTCTTCTACTCGCTGGAAAAAAGGCACAGGGTCCGTCAGCAGCTCCTTACGCTGCTGGCCGACGACGGATCCCTTGCCTCGGATCCGGGGGGCATCAGGGCCATCGCCCGAGACTACTTCACAGCCCTGTTCTCTCTGAATCCATCCAGCGAGGATGCTTGCAGAGTTTTGTAGGAGGACCCGCCGCAAGTCGGCCCAGAGGGTGCCAGAAAGTCTGGGGGAGCTGACCAGCGCCCTCGACAGCCTCTCCAGGGGCAAGTCCCCAGGGCTAGATGGGCTGACCGTGGAGTTCTTCAGGGTGTTCTGGGACGTCCTGGGGAACAACTACATGGGGGTCCTGGGGGAAAGTATTGCAACTGGGGTCATTGCCCTGCTGTCTAAGAAGGGTGATCTCCGCCTACTTAAAAACTGGCGCTCAGTCTCCCTCCTCAGCACAGATTATAAAATCTTTGCCAGGAGGCATTCAACAGGGTGGATCACAAATATTTATTTGGGACTCTGCGAGCATTTGGGTTCGGGACACGTTTTGTCATCTGGATCTGACTTCTGTACACTGCCTTAACTAGACCGTTAAAGTTAACGGGTCCCTGACAGCACCCCTTCACTTTGGGAGGGGAGCATATCAGGGCTGCCCCCTGTCTGGCCAATTGTATTCTATCTGCGTGGAGCCTTTCCTGCGCCACTTGCGGAGGAGGTTGTGGGGTTTGGTTCTGCACAGGCCAGGCATCAGGGTGGTCCTCTCGGCTTGCACTAATGACGTGCTCCTCATGTTCACCGACCCGGCTGACCTGCAGAAGATACGCGAGTGCCAGGAGGTCTAGTCTGCCACGTCCTCTGCCAGGGTCAACTGGAACAATTGTTCTGGACTCTTGGTCAGTCAGTGGCAAATAGATTCCCTACCCAAGGAGCTCAGACCTTTCACTTGGAGCAGGACCAGCCTCCTCTACCTGGGGGTCCACCTCTGCCCTGCTGAGGAATCCTGGCCGGCGAACTGACAGGAGCTGGAGGCCAAAGTCACCACTTGCCTGCAGTGCTGGGCAGGACTCCTCCGAGTGCTGTCTTACCAGGGTCGAGTTCTGGTTATAAACCAGCTGATTGCCACCATGTTGTGGTACCGGCTGGTCACTTTGACCCCTCCCCCGGACTTTATCATCGACTTCTTCTGGGACAAAAGATTGCACTGGGTCGCTGCTGAGGTTCTGAGTCTCCCGCTTAGGGAGGGAGGTCAGACGCTGGCATGCCTACACACCCAGGTGGCGACCTTCCACCTTCAGGCCCTGCAGTGATACCTTTATATTGAGTCCCCTCCAAGATGGTTTGCCCTGGCAACGTATTTCTTTCGCCAGGTGTACGGCCTGAATTATGATGTGAAGCTCCTGTTTACAGACCAGAGGGGCCTTCATGGCTCCTTGCAGGCTTTGCCCGTCTTTTACCAGGACCTGATCAAAATCTGGAACATGGTTGCCTCGTGATGCAGCTCTCCATCATCAGGAGTAGCGGCTATCGTCAGAGAGCCACTGCTCAGGAATTCGCCCATCCTCCGCCAGCCACTGAAATGGGAGAGGAGGCTGTGTCTGCCAGGGTGACCAGGATTGGGGACATGCTGGATGGCGGAAGACTGGGCTGGATGCTATCACAGGAGATGGAAAAAAGCACGTCCATGGACATCCAGCTTGCGGCCAATGCCAGTCAAGACCTTAGGATGGTTGTGCTCGGCCCAACATCATTCGGGGTCTCAAAGTGGCACAGGTGTGTGGTGTCCTTCATTCCGAGCGTACCCCTATTTGGACGGAATTCTACATTGGCCCCAAGCCCTGAACTCTCCCTCAGGAGCTAGTGCCCTACGGAAATGCCCTCCATCGCCTTTAGCATGGTGCTGGGAGGTTTCCTTTCTGGGCTGCTGCTGTTAACCCTCCGCTTCATTGCCCTCGCCCGCCATCTGGACACGCCCTGGCATGCTTTGTTGCCATCCGGCAATGGAGGTCCCCAGTGGGCGGCCCTCTACAGGGCAGTCCTCCTCTTTTTCACCCTGAAAAAAAAGGGACCTGGCATGGAGGGTGTTGCATGCAGCAGCCCTGTATAACCATAGGTTGTGTTGGTTCATGGACTCCCAAGATAACTGCGTCTTTTGTGGCCTTGTGGAGTCCGTGGACCATGTTTATATAGAGTGTTGTAGGCTTTTCAGTTATTTAAAAAACCTTTTACTGTTGTTTTATTTGCACTTCAGTCCCATGCTCCTGATCTACAGGCACCCAGTGTGGAAGGGGCCAGAAGGGAGGTGGACCCCCTCGTGAACCTGCTCCTGGACCTGACCAAGTTGGCCATTAACAGGTCCAAGCAGTGGGCGATCAAGGGGGTCGTCCGACCGGACTGTCTGCCCCTCTTCCGCAGCTAGGTTCACGGGTGGGTGTCCATGGAGAGGGAGCAAGCGATGTCTGTTGGCACCGTCGAGGCCTTCCGTGCTCGGTGGGCACCATGGGGACTGGAGTATATTATTGACCCTGTTAATCACATTTTGGTTTAATGTTTGCAAGTTTCCTTTATATTTGTCTTTGTTTTTTCTCTAAGTCCCCGAGACTCTCTCCCACTGCCTGAGACACTCTCTTGCCCTGAGGCTCTCTCTTGCTCCCTGAAGCAGTCTCTCACTCCTTGACACTCTCTCCCACTCCCCAAGATTCTCTCACTCCCTGACACTCTCTCCCACTCCCCAAGACTCTCTCCTGCTCCCCGACTCTGTCCCGCTCCCTGAGATTCTTCCCCACCCTCTGAGACTCTTTCTCCATCCCGAGACTCTTTCCTGCTCCCCATCTCTTTCTCCTGCTCCCCGACTCTCTCCCACTGCCCAAAATTCTATCCTGCTCCTTGAGGCTTCCTCCAGCTCTTTCCTGCTCCCTGACTGACTCCCATTCCCTGCGGCTCCCTCACTGTCTGAGACTCTGTCTCTTGTTCCCTGAGACACTCTTTCTCAGTCTATGAGACTCTCTCTCCCTCCAGCCTCCCTCCAGCTCCCAGAGGCTCTCTCCTGCTTCCTAACTCTCTCTCCTGCTCCCCAACTCTCTCTTGCCCCCCGAAATTTGGGGAGGGTTTAAACTAGAATGTTAGGGGGATGAGAACCTGAGCAGAGAGACAGAGGAGGGGGAAACAAGAATAGAAACAAAAGACAGAAAAGTAAGAAGGAAAAGTGGAAGGCAGAGAAAGCAAGGGCGAAAAGCAAATGGAGTCATAGTGCAAAATAAAGCTAAAATGACTAACGAAGTTAAAAAGACAAGTCTAAATGCATTGTACCTTAATGCACGGAACATTCACAATAAGGTAAATGAATTAACTGCGCAAATAGATATAAACAGTTATAATATTGTTGCAATTACGGAGACATGGCTGCAGGGTGAACAAGGATGGGAACTGAACATCCAGCGGTATTCAGTATTAGTAAGGACAGACAAATATGGAAAGGAGGAGGGGTAGTATTGTTAGTAAAGGAAGAAATCAACACAATAGTGAGGAAGGATATTGATTCAGAAAATCATGATGTGGAATCTGTTTGGGTGGAATTAAGAAGCACCAAGTTGCAGAAAACATTGGTGGGGATTGTCTATAGGCCCCCAAAGTGTAATGGAGATGTAAGGAAAGGCATTAAGCAGGAAATTAGAGATGCATGCAATAAGGGTACAACAGTAATCATGGGTGACTTTAATTTACATAAAGATTGAACAAACCAAACTGGAAATTATATATGGAGGAGGATTTCCTGCAGTGTGTACATGGTGGTTTATTAGGCCAGTACATTAAGGAACCAACTAGAGAGCAGGCTATCCTAGACTGGGTATTGCGCAGTGAGAAAGGATTAATTAACAATCTTGTCCACTGGGGAAGAGCCACCATAAAATGATAGAATTGTTTATTAGGATGGCGAGTGAAGAAGTTGAATCCGAAACTAGGGCCCTGTATCTAAATAAAGGGAATGACGAGGGTATGAGATGCAAGTTGGCAATGATGGATAGGCAATGGCTAATATTTAAGGAACATATGCATGAATTACAACAATTATTCATCCCTGTCTGGCACAAAAATAAAGCAGGAAAGGTAGCTCAACCATGGCTTACAAAACAACTTAGGGATAGTATTAGATCCAAAGAGGAGACATACAAAATTGCCAGAAAAAGCAGCAAGCTTGACAATTGGGAGCAGTTTAGAATTCAGCAAAAGTGGACAACAAGATTGATCAAGAAGGAGAAAATGAAATATGAGAGTAAACTTGCAAGGAACATAAAAACTGACTGTAAAAGCTTCTATAAATATGTGAAGAGAAAAAGATTATCGAAGACAAACATAGGTCCCTTACAATCAAAAACGGGGGAAATTATAATGGGGAAAAAAGAAATGGCAGAAATATTTCGGGTCTGCCTTCACAAAAGAGGACACAAATAATTTTCCAGAAATGTTAAGGAACCAAAAGTCTAGTGAGAGGGAGAAATTGAAGAAAATCAGTATTAGTAAAAAAAACTGGTGTTAGAGAAATTAATGGGGTTAAAAGCTGAAAAATCCCCGGAGCCTGATAATCTATATCCCAGAGTCCTAAAGAAAGTGGCCTTGGAAATATTGGATGCATTGGTGGTCATCTTCCAAAATTCTATAGACTCTAGAGCAATTCTTACAGATTGGAGGGTAGCAAATGTAGCCCCACTATTTAAAAAAGGAGGGGGAGAAAAAACTGAGAATTACAGACCAGTTAGCTTAACATCTGTAGTGGGGAAAATGCTAGAGTCTATTTTTAAAAACGTGGTAACAGAACACTTGGAAAGCATTAATGGGATTAGACAAAGGCAGCATGGGCTTATGAAAGGGTTTACTAATCTACTGGAATTTTTTGAAGATGTAACTAGTAGAATAGATAAGGGAGAACTATTGGACTTAGTGTATTTGGATTTCAAGAAGACTTTTGATAAGGTCCCACACAAGAGGCTAGTGTGCAAAATTAAAGCACATGAGATTGGGGGTAACATATTGGCTTGGATTGAGAATTGGTTGAAAGACCGGAAACAGAGAGTGGGAATAAATGGGTCTTTTTCCAGGTGGCAGGCAGTGACTAGTGGCATACTGCAGGAATCAGTGCTTGGGCCCCAGCTATTCACGATATATATAAATGATTTGGATGAGGGAACCAAATGCAATATTTCCAAGTTTGCTGATGACACAAAACTGGGCAGGGTTATGAGTTATGAGGAGGATGTAAAGAAGCTTCAGGGCAATTTGGACAATTGTGTGTGTGGGCAAACACATGGCAGGTGCAGTATAACGTGGTTAAATGTGAAGTTATACGCTTCGATATGAAAAACAGAAAGGCAGAGTATTATTTAAATAGTGATGTATTAGGAATTGTGGAAGTACCAAGGGATCTGGGTGTCCTAGTACACCAGTCAATGAAAGTAAATAGGCAGGTTCAGCAAGCAATTAGGAAGGCAAATGTTATGTTGGCCTTCATTGTTCAGAACTTGGGATATCTTAATGCAGTTATACAGGGCCTTGGTATGACCACACCTGGTGTATTGCGTGCAATTTTGGTCTCCCTATCTAAGAAAGGATATACTTGTCATAGAGGGAGTGCAGTGAAGGTTCACTAGGTTGATACTGGGGATGGCAGGACTGCCATGTGAGGAGAGATTGGTTCGACTGGACCTGTATTCACTAGAGTTTAGAAGAATGAAAGGGGGTCTGTTTGAAACATATAAAATTCTAACAGGGCTAGACAGACTGGATGCAGGTTGGGGAGTCTAGAACCAGGGGCCACAGTGCCAGGATACCTGGCAGGCCATTTAGGACTGAGATGAGGAAAAATCTCTTCAGTCAGAGGATGGTCAACCTATGGGATTCTCTACCACAGAAGGCTGTGGAGGCCGGGTCACTGAGTATATTCAGGAAATAAATTGATACATTTTTGGATATTAGGGGCAGCAAGGGGTATGGAGAGGAAGTGGGAATATGGCGTTGAGATAGAGGATCAGCCATGATCATATTGAATGACGGAGCAGGCTCAAAGGGCCAGATGGCCTACTCCTGCTTCTAGTTTCTATGAAACTTTCTCTTGCTGCCTGACTCTTTCTCGTACCAACTCTCTTTCCCATTCTTGAACTCTCTCCCATTACCCGACTCTCTCTCCTGCTCCCCGACTGTCTCCTGCTCCCTGAAACTCTGCCCCACTCCATGACTCTCTCTCCCACTCCTTGACTCTCACTCCCTCCCCCATTCTCTCCTGCTCCTGGACTCTCTCTCCCAGTCACTGACTCGCTCCCAACCTACAAGACTCTCTCCCAATTCCCTACTCACTCTCTTGCTTGCCAACTTTCTCCCTCTCATTGACTTTCTCTCCTACTTGCCGACTTCCTCTTCCCTCCCCGAGATTCTCTCCTGCTCCCTGACTCTCTTTCCCACACGCTGGCTCTCTCTCCAGACTCTATCCCATTCCCAAGATTCTCTCTTGTTCCCGAGACTCTCCCACTCCCAAAGACTCCCTCCTACCCCTCAAAACTCTCTCTTGCAGGTGACACTTTATCACTTTCAGAGACTCTCTCCTGCTCCTCAAGGCACTATCTGACTTACTGGGACTCTCTCCGGCTCGCCAATCTCTCTGTTGCCTGCTCTCCCACTTAGCACTTCCTTCCATGACCCTTCCACTTGCTAACTCCCTTGCTTGCTTTTTCCCTCTTGCTGTCCCTCTCCTGAGTTCTCATTCAGAGCAAAGGTTCAGGGGAAGAAACAGTGAATGGGAGATTGGGCAGGGAAATGGCAACTGGGAGAGAGTTGGCAAGTGGGACAGAGTCGGTGAGAGAGAGAGCAATTCAGCCTGCAGGATAGAGAGGCGAGTGGGATAAAGTTGGCCTGTAGGAAAGAGTCAGCCCACAGGAGAGAGTGTCAGTCCATGGGAGAGAGTCAGCCCGTGATGAAGAGTCAGCCCGTGGGAGAGAGTCAGCCTGCAGGAGGTAACTAGGAAGAGCATTTTTTAATGTTTTAAAATTTATTATATTTTTAAAATTATTTCACTTATGAATATAGGAGTTTAGGAATGTATTGCAATTCAAAATACAGGGTGTAAGATTTTAATTTTTTTTTTTCTGACCGGAAATGTCGCACAGAATATAACTACAGCTTTTAGATCGGTGGCAATGGGAAAATCAGTTTCGCTTAAAGTTGTTTTGCTTTAAGTTGCAGTTTTCAAGAATGCAAAAATTACAACTTTAAATGAGGGCCTACTGTCGTTAGCAACTAACCTGATCCCTTTAAATAGCTCTTGTGGGGATTCTTCCTGCTGCTCAACTGGTGTTCAACTGTTTGTGTTTAAGGGAGAATGTTAGCTGGAACATTGAGGTTGGAGATGGTGCCACTAGAGTCAAATCAGTGATAAATGTTGACACATCACAATCTGTCAGATTTGCATACTTCCAGCGCAAACAGTCATGCTAATGTCTTTACCAAAATGGCTGTTGGCATGGGCTGCACCGGATGTGTGCCTGCACAGCACGGACGTAATTTTCATACAAAATGGCATTTATACTGCCAACCTTATCAGTGCTATGGAGCTGAGCTTTGCAGCCACTGAATCTACAGCACGGAAAGAAGCTATTCAGCCCAGGTGGCCTATGCCAAAAACCTTTAAGACATCAGAAAAGCACTTCAGCACCAACAAGACCTTTCCCTGTACATTACTGAAACTTTTAAGTATGGAAGAGCATCCAAAATGTGCAAAACCACAGAAGAAATAATCCAGCAACTAACCTGTAAGCAACTGATGATTCCTTTAAACAGCACTGGTGAGAGTCCCTCATGCCATTGATTTCATGTTCAGCTGTGCGAAGTTAAGAGAGGTACGGACTGCAGAATGGAGTCCCAAGATGACAGAGCTGACATCAAATCAACATTGTATGATAATTGCCATCATGATTCACATGCTCCCAACAGATGCTTGGGGTATTTGCACAATAAATCTCTTTACCAAGATGGTGTCCAGTTCACTTTGTATCAGATGTGTGCACGTGCATACACACTACTGAACCTAATTTCACCTCAAAATTGATTTGAAACACAACAGATTTAAACATCACCTAATCTAAATTTCTTCCCCTGAAGAAAAGGAATGATCAAAGCTCCAAATAAGTGCCAATTACTTAGGAGCAATTTAATGTATACATCAATAAATGATTAACTCCATAATTATCAAATCACTACTATGTATCCAGGGGCTGAATTTTACCCCCATTGGGGGGTTGTGCGGGAGCAGGTGTGAATCTGATCGGCGCCCCTGATCAGCCATTTTACATGGGCAGGCCAATTAAGGCCCGCCCAGCGTGAAGCTCACCCGGAAGCACTGACCGCTCCCTGTGTGGGCGGAGGGACTGAGTCGGGACCTGCGCTCTTTTGCACGCATGCATGCAAAAGAGTGCAGAGATCTCCCTGAGGCACCTCCATGCCTCAGGTAGATCAGTTTGACATGTGTAAGTTTAAATAAAGGGAAATAAAAACTTTTCAAACAAGTCCCCTCATGTGACACTGTCACATGAGTTGGGAGATGTGAAAGAATTATTTTTTAAAGTTTTATTGACTTTTAAAACACTTCATGAAACCTCACCCCACCCGTGGATGAGGTTCCATGAAAAATGCGAAGGCCGCCTGGGCTCTTCGCCTGCCCGCTAACCTTAAAGCTGGACCGGCAACTCAGCTAATTGAATTAATTACTATTTAAGTGGCCTTAATGCCCGCCGAACTGAAAATCTAAATGACCCACGGTGACGCCGGGATGCCCACTCGACATCACCACGTGTCATTTTACATGTTGGTGAGTGAGCCCAGCCTCGCTTGCTGACTGGAGATTTCTGCCCTAGGAGTAATTGTATGGAAAGAATATATTAAATGCTGATAAAGTGATGTTTACCGATCAACCCAGAGTTGTAGGATGCAGGTTCAATTCTCTCCTCTTGCTGAATTATGAATTTCAGCCACAATGCCATGGGGATGTGTTGAGTGGAGGTGAAGTATCTCTTCACACCAGCTGGCTGGGTCCTAAAGGACTGGCAGTGGATTAACCTCCTGATCTCTCAACTGCAGTAAGCACATGACCTCAGAAATCCAAAGGGACTGAGAGGGGAAAGAAAAGTTTTATACCATTTAGATGTGTTTTTAATATTTATAATTTGACTCCCTGGAGGCCAAGTGCATGAATGGTAGCGCAATTCATGAGTGTAGTGGTCAGTTGATAAATGTACTTTAAAGCAAAACATGTTGGTTGATAGAGTAGATGAAGCCGGGTTTGGGGGAAGTGGGGGTGGAGGCTTTTACAGCGTACAGCATTTAGACTGAATGGCCCGCTTTGGTGCTGTAAATTCTACATAATTCTATACAATTCCTCTGAGGCAGATCCACTGTCGAAGGAGAGTTGGAATGGGACTTACCATTTTCCTGGGTTGGGGCTGATTTATACTGCAGGCGGGCTGTCAGTGCCACCAAGAGGGAGCCTGCCACTGCGAGGTTGTAAAATTCAGCAATGTTGCAGTAGTACAATGCTGCAGAATCAAAAGAGGAGCCCAATCGAAAGAAAGACCCCCAGATATCTTCAGTAAAATGGCAAAAACAGCCTTTGCTGTGACTCAAAATGTGTCAGTGGTTTTGGTTTAAGGAGAGGTAGGTATCCATTATGGACTGAGGATATGCTGCCAGCTCTCTCCACCACAGAATAAGCCCTATCAAAAATATTGTGGTGAATTCCATTGTGCAAAATTGCTGCTAAAAATGGAAACTACCTCCTGGGCTACACATCTATGACCTTAGAATGTCTTTTTTCACTTTGCGCTCCTGCTACTTAATATTGCCTGCTTGAGACACATGTTTAGAATTCAGGTGCCTGCTTCCCGCAATTCTACAACTATTAACTTTAGTGAATGGAAAATCATGAGCTAAATTCACTAAAGCTCCAGTATTCACTTCAGGTGGGTAAAGCTCCATGCCTAAGAGCCATTTTATGCAACTGTTTTCCTTTAACTGGATCAGATGTACAGTCCCCTCCCCCAACTAATACGGATGATAATAATGTTAAATAGAAGGTAATACTTATATAAAATAGAAGGTCCTGTTATTGCTATTAGTATGCAGATTTCTTTCTTAAATATTCACATTTTAATTTCTAGTTCATAGCTTTCTATTTTTATTTCGCTTGAGCAATGTGGCATGACAACTGTTGCTTGCCTATGATAGACAAGGAGAGATATTACATAACATAATTGTTCCAGAAAATATGTCAGGATTTACCTCACTTGCTGATTTGGAGCAATATTATAGTCTCATATAATTGAAAATAATTTTGGCGATCATTGCAGCTCCAACAGCAGATCAAGTCACGGAAAGAAACTATTTACAGGATGCAGTTTCAAATGAGCCACCAACACTCCATCTCACTTTAGGCATTCATAAGGCTTGCCATTGACTTGAACTGAGCTTGTAATTTACGATATCGGTTAAGTTGGACTGGAGTCTTCGCATTGCCTTTGGGTAAGGGTAGACTTCTATCTGAGTGCCAGAAACCAAACCAACCTCTATGTTCCCCATAGACCTGAAGTTAGCAAGGCTGATGCACTATAGCCAGTTAGTTGCCATCACTCAGACTGTGATGACTAAGTAAAGTCATTGTGTGGTATTGCATTATTCTTCCAGTGTATTATTTACCTGTATTTACTTCTTTCCTTGTTTAAGGTTGTTATGTGTTCAGTTTAGCTAATGAATGGTTAAAAAAAATTGGCTGTAAATTGGACATTATGTTGCCAGAAATTTGGATTGAAGCAGAAAATTGTTTGATAACATAGAAACATTCATGAGATACCCCCCAATACAGGCCAGTTAATGTGAACTCTCTGAACAGAGTTGAGAATTTAAAATTAATTTATTCCAAAACAATCCAAAAATAATTGGATGAAAACAATACTTCTTACTATAGGGCATTTCCATTGATGTTATATTCATATGACAGCTAGCAGTGTCGGATCAGCAGCTACAGCATGGGTTCCAGTCAGACTTAATTCCATTTATAATGTCTGGCTTTTGACTGGCTGAAACCTCAATTATGCTGGCCAGGAGAAAGCTTTGCTTGTTTGTATGGCTACAAGTTCCCACAGAGTTTTCCTCCTATCACTTTACATCCCAAATTTTAAAAACTGCAGGCAGCAATGTCTACATTATGTAGATCCAGTTTGCATCAGGGGGAAGAAAAAAAATCAGGCTAAGTGTAAAATGGGATGCCGATTCGCTGGCACACATTTTGTGCTACTACCAAAGTTGGATCATAGCCCCAAGAAGTGTTTGGAATACCCAAGGAGCGAATCAGGTATTTTTTCAATCTTTGCGAGACCACACTGGATTTATACTCTATGTAGTGTCAAAATGAAATGCCATGAGATTACCTTTGCCAAGGAGTCCTGATTTTAGTGTCAGTACAAAATTAACTCACAGTAACATAGCAATTGCAGTGTAAATACATTCTAAGACATGTTTGCTTGTATTAGTTTTGAACTGAAGTTGATTCAGACTAAAATAGAACTCGATTCCTGGATAATATAAATGAAAATGCTGAACACAGATAAAAGAGCTGTATTTTCCCAAGTATGTCGGGAACCTGATGTTGGGTCCATTTGTGGGTCCTGAGCTCTTTCATCTCTGCAGCGCACCTGCCAGCACAAGTTGATGAGAGAAAGCCTACTAATTGGCGGCCTCACATTCGCCATCCAAGTAAGGATGGTTGGCGGGACAGGACTTGGAGGACCAATCAAAGGGCCCCAAGGGATGGCTGGCTAGTAGCCCGACTGGGAAAGGTGAGCACTGCTCAGCTAGTGGGGGAACAATAGGGTGCCTCAAAATGGAGGTGCTCACAGAAGGTTGCAGGTGCCATGTTCAAAAAGAAAGTGCAGAACTGTCAGGAACATCAATGCAGAAGGGGAATGCCTCCACAGGAATATGTTTGGTTGTGAATGTACCGCTTTCAGCCTTTGGGATCATTGGTACTGGCATACACATCAACCTAAAATTGCTTCCAACCTCCTGCCCTGAAGCCAGCTCCTAAGCATTGCAGGGCTCCGGACACAATGGGGGGATGTGAACATTTACCTCTATGCCCCAAAAATAGCAGTTATTGAGGACTCAAATGTTTTGATTGTCTCCACGAGAGGGTTGTGCCGATTGCAGTGGCACCCAACCCCTAGGAAGTTCGCCTGGATACAAACCATATCAGGAATCTGACTGGTTGGAGTTTACCATTATTTTCATCACCCTCCCAGCCCTGCCTCCAAGGGGCTGGGTAAATTTACCCCCGAAATTTCAGCAATTCCTCTATTAGAAAAAATAATAGCTGTTTCTCTTCATATTTGAAAATTTGCTAACAAAATTGCATTTCCAGAAATCAAACAGTTAAAGGCACCATTATTTCACAAGGGTGTTAATGTTTATGGGGAGAAAAATCATTAAAAATCAGTTGGTTTTTGTGACAACCAATTCACAACACCAGGTTTACACGTGCGATAGATTGAAAATCTGTCCCAGTGTTTACAGCACAAGCAGGGGGAATTTTGGCAAGATAAGAAAAATTTGTACTACAATCAATGCATTTTAATCTGCTCTTCTTGAGTTTTCTGCCTGAAGGCGCATCTGCAGTAATTATTTGCTAAACTGCTGTGATTTTTTACCATAGGTTGGGTGAAGATATAAGATTACCTCAGCCAGAATGGGGATTGAACCCCATGCTGTTGGTATTAATTTGATCTACCAACTAGCTGTTTAGCCAACTGAGCTAACCAGGACCCCATTTATTTCAGCAGAACTGGCATAATCTGCTCAAGAAGAAAAAAAATCATGAGGTTTGGTAAGCTGTTAATGTCATTTTGTGAAACATTTTTCATGGCAAGTGAAAGGAACAAAAAGTTGCAGTATTGAGAAAAGAATCATGCATCATTGATCCCATTATTGGCTAACATATTTCTGTTGACTTAACACTGGCTTAAGAGAAAGTTGAAGGACCCAAAAGAGACTCCTTTGTAAAATTGATTTTTAGCTAGGAACTGTTCAACAATGTTATATGTTCCACAGTGGTTCTTTCAGAAGCAGACACCAGTAAAGAAACCAAGATGTTTTACTTTTGCTATTTTGGTTAGCTTATAAAAGATTAATGCTGGAAAAAGAAACTAGGACTGTTTTAACTGCAAACTCCTGCAGCGGGGGATGTTGCTGTCACTCTGGGTGCAAATGAGACAGCTCTGGCCTAATTTCATCTGACTTTGATTGTGTGCGAATTGAAGGAAATACTGAACTGACTAGATACTGTGAAAATAGGCCAGGACAGAAAATCATTGCAAATCACAATGTTATACATTTTTTATGAAGGCAGAAGAAACAAGTTATTTGTTAAAAAAACATTTAGAATTATGGACTGGATTATATCCTGAAGGTGGGCTCCCGCACCCCATTGTAAATTTCAGAGGCGAGTGTGCCTCCGCTTGGCCAGCTTGCCCAGCTTTAATTTTTCAGGTGACGACCCTTTAATTAATTTAATAATATGAGGCAGGACTTCTGTCCACCTGCAGGAGGAAGCCCTGCTTCATAGAGCTGCCAGCCAATCGGAGGCCAGCAGCTCTGTGCCGCATCAGGATTGGAGGCCACTGCGGTACTGCAGGAGGCCCGGAAGAAAGTGGAACTTTAGATGCCCCCAAGCACAGGGCTGTCCAGGATCTCGCAGCTTGGCAGATCCGGGTGATGGGAGTAGGGGGCTGTGTTGGACAAGGAAGGGGTGGTAGGGTGGATGCTGCGAGGCAAAACTGTATGATAGGGCTTCAGATTGGCATAGGCGGCCAGGAAAGGAGGCTCACCAACCCCTTTCACTGCCCAGAAGTTGGCAGAGTTAAACCTGCCAGGCTCCATCTTGGCCACAGGCCTCTCCTGCCATCTGTTAAATCAGAGTGGTGGGGGGATAAAGCCCTTAATTGGACATTAATTGCCCATTTAAGGGCCTCAGTTGGAACATGGATGGTCCATCTGACAACACCCCCATAAAATGATGGCATGGCACAGGTAGAGTTGGCTGGGCCAATGGTGGGCATGCCACCAATGGCACAGTGCCCTCATGTACAGGTCCACCTGCTTGTTTTCCCACCTGTGGGGGGCATATAAACTTCAGCCCATAGAAGTACATTGTTCTTTCCTGAATTTCTACTTTAAATGTAACATTGGTTATATGAGTTGGAAATTAGACTTTTTATGTGATATTTGATACAAAATCATAGCAAGAAATGGTGTTTATCTGATAATAAAGAGTTGTATACCCGATGAACATTGTTGCTCTCCTAGTTTTAACAGTATTCTATCAAGGGCAGAATTATCTGAAAATCAAGCTTTCACTTTAATATCATAACCCAATGCTAGAAGCATCATTAACTCCCCTGAACACCAGTTGGCACTTTTGTGGCCTTCTCAAATGAAAGAATTGAATTTACTTGATGTTCCCTGACTGCTTCACTCATATCAACAGGAGGGATCTGTGTATCCTCAGCAGGACCTGCAGGATGATGCCTCCTTTTGCTTCCAGTACTGGTGCGTATCTCACCTAAATCAAAAGTGACGAAGGTAGATGGGATGATCCTGAGTGACAGCTTTTACCTTGGTAGATATATCATCCCGCATTTTTCTTTTAATTGTATTGACTACATTTATTCCCAAAGATGTCATTTTTTGTGAATATGGTTTGATCTAATTTGCATAAAAACATTTGGGCTGTCTTAAACTGCTACAGAATGGTGCCATGCATTATCCAGCACTGAGGCCTGAAGCGATTCAATAGCTGATATTCACAGAACCCCCATAGTGGAGGACACAAGCATTTTTGGCAAGGTGATGAAAGTTATTTGCTTGCCTAAACATTGCTACCCTCATGCGATGGTGGGCCGAAGTTTGAGATATGCCTCGGAGGTCTCTGGTTGGTTCCTGGAATGACCCCCAATCCATAAAAGTTCAAGGCCACCGTCATCTTGAGAGCGACAAGCAATTTGAACTGAAACAAAAACAGTAAGTGCTGGAAAAACTCAGCAGGTCTAGCAGCATCTATGGAGAGAGAAACAGTTAATATTTCGAGTCCGTATGATCCTTCTTCAGAGTTCTGAAGAAGAGCCATATGGACTCAAAATGTTACTCTGCAACTGCTACCCGCAGTATTTTGCAATTTGAACTGATCTCCCCAGGCAACAATTCACAAAGAGAGGTCATGGTCTCCCTGGAGAGACGCAGTCTGCAAATACACTGGCTCTCTGAGAGCTGTAGGTAATTCATCCTTTGCCTGTAGATTCTCCTCGTGGGATAATGTCTTCTCCCACCTCAGGTTGACTGGTTTTGTTGGCTGTCTTGTTCTGGTCCTTGCACAGCAGTAGGTCCACCACCTACCTAGACTGCAGGGCTCACCTGTCCTTGGACAGCCAGTCCCTTCTGTCTCCTTTTCCTTCTTTATTCCTCATAGGAGGAGCCTCCTCCAGTGCGCATAATCCCATGAAAACAGTGATCTCTGGTTCCTCTGCTGGACTCCTTAGTCTCCAGGATAGCCCCATCTCCAAGCTCCATTCCCTCTCACTCTGTCCTTATTTGTAATGTTAGCCTATAAAAATGAAAGAAATTATGACCCAGATCCTCTGGTCTCTGGATAGTCAGATAGCAGACACCCCACCCCGCCCCACCAAGATATGTTACGGCAATAATTTCCTGAGAATTCCCCAGGAAAATGAACTTCTGATGAGCAATTCTGCTCCCCGAAACCCTCCAAAAAAGTCTCCAGCCCTGAGTTAGAGCTGGAGACTTCGGACAGTTCCGACTTACTTAGCTGAATAGTTACCCAGGAAATGTCAGACAGATTATAACCTGGTCTAACATCTGGGTAACTATAGAACTGACCTACAAATCACTTACACTGACTGCATTCCCCCCCCAACCCTCTCTTCAATTCCCTTCAACCCCCATGAATCCCCCCTACCTGATCTAGCTAGTCCCAACTCCCCAACTTTTTTCCCGATGTCCCAACTCCAACCATACCCAACCTGACCAGATCTCACTATCCTACTCACCCTACCTTGTTACCCACTTACCTTACCCATCCTACTCTCTTACACACTCACTGTAACCCTTTACCCATCCTACCCCCTTACAAACATACCTTCTCTCCATAGTTTCTCAAAGAAGCTTTGGGATACTTAATCTCTTTATTTACCAGAATACGGCAGCCAGCGCCCTAAAAAGGGGTGTGGCTTCTGCACAGATTCTCTCCGCTGCTTCCTCCACGGATTCCTATACTGGGTCAGTTCTGCAGGATCCTCCATCGGACAACTGCCCTGAAATATCAGAGGAAGGTAAGTATGCATTTTTTAAAACCTGTTCGGTTTCGGAAATAGGGGTTCTGACCCGAACAGAAGATTTGGGCCAAAGTCCACTCACAGCCAAATGCTGCCACCATCACCGGCAGGCTCAGCTGCTACGTGCTGCCATGGTCCCTTTTTCAGGCTTTTTTATCCACCCTTGTGCCACCTCCTCATGCCTGGCGTAAATCACCCCCAACGCTTTTCCCAAGCGACTACTGAAAAATGGACTGGGCAACATTTAATTGCAGTCAGCTGTCTCTTTAAGGAGCTCAGTAGCCTGTTAAATGTCTTTCTCAAGATGGTGGGCAGGCTTTGTATTTTGGCACCCTCTTGCCTTCTGTATTATCAAAAACTGGCGGGAAGACATTGGATTGCCAACCTGACCTCATCACTCCGTGTTCTACCTAAGCGTGGAGGTGAGCTGCCCAATTTGTAGCTGTAAGACTCAGTTCAGACTGCTCGCAATCTTGCCATTCTGTTCTACCCTAAGTTTAAATTCTGACCTGATGACAAAGACCAACTACTCGCACCCCTGTAATGTCACGTGCCTCTAATCCTACCTCAGCCCACCTGCTACTCAAACTCTATGGGCTGAATTTTCACGTGGATACAAGAAGCAGGATCCAGGCTTGTTCTTAGGTCGCAAACCCCGCCTCCGGGGGGGGTAACCTGATTAAAGTTCAGGTCTTCGCTCTTAATTGGCATGGAGAAGGGTTTTCTATCCATCTAAAACTAATGGATGAAGGTGGGTCCGATGAAGTGTGGAGCTCATTTAGACTTTCACAGCAGCCATCAACGAGGCTGCTGGTTGTCCTGCTGGAGAGACCTGGGGTTTGTGCTGAAGGCTTTCACTACAGCGGAGGGAAGCCAAATGTCAAAGGCGAGATGGGGGATTGGCACTCAGGGCAGGGCTTCCCCTCACTTCACTGGATTTAATGCTAAAGGCTGTGAGAGGAAGGAAGTCCTCTTCCAGAAGGGTGGCTACATCACCATGCAGCTGGGGCGCCTCTCAGTTCAGCATCATCTCCCTCTGCCTCCAATTCCACCTTGTCTCCCACCCCCTCCTCCTGTTCCTCTCCTGATGAGCATTTTTCTTCAAGGGCCTCACTGCCCTCAAGGTCCAAACCTCTCTGGAGAGCCATAGTAGGGAGAGTGCAGCAGACCACCACAATAACCGTGACCCCTGCAGGAGGTTATTAGACAACATGGTTAATAGTAGATGAATTGTATTATTAAGGTTAAGGATTTACAGGTGAAGAGCATTGATTTATTAAGTGCCTTGATCACATATAAAAAGAGACTGCTGGGACCCTGGGTGTTGGTTAGGGAGGAGGCAGACAGATCTAACGTTACATTCTGTAAATAAATCTAGTGTTAACTAAAAGATTGGTGTCTGGTTTCCTAATTCACTCTCTGGTTTCAGAATGAATTAGCAGGCACTACCTGGCACTGGAATCACTATTTCAGAAGCCCATTGGCCTCCTCAACAATTGTCCTACTGAGCAGGTGGCATTGGCTATTGGCCTCTGTGCCTCTGTCTGCTCCAGTAGAGGAGTCAGTCACTATCTTTTCAAGGGATATTCCTCGTCTTCTAGTATTCATCCAGTTTGAGGGTTGGCGTGAAGGTCTAAGGCAGCCTGGACTGGCAGAGAATGAAGGAGCCATGGCAGATGCTAGGAAAGTGAGTGCACCCATGAAGGGAGATCTTGCTGTAGTTACAGATCAATTGGACATTGAGGGAATGGAAGGCCTTCCTGTTGGTGGATCTCACTGACCGGTCACTGGGTGCCTTGATAGCCACGTGGTTGCAATTGACGATGCCCTGCATTTGGAAAAATCCAACTCTGGCAAAAAGAGCATCAGTAACCAGTGAGATACAGTGGTGTGCAGCTGTTTTTGAGATGCCACTAAGATCTGCAGCTGATCTTTGGAAAGTACCAGAAGGGCACTTGAGGGCAACTAGGGATGGGCAATAAATGCTGGCCCAACCACCGAAGACCACATCTCATGAATGAACTAGATAAAAACAAATAAACTGAAGGCCATAATGACTTTGACAGCTATTGGCAAGGCATGGTGACCAGTGCTGGAAAGTGCAAGGTCTCTGGCGATATCTGATCATCTGCCATGAGAGTCACAGTCTCCTGGGTGCTCACCATCTCCAGGGAGCAGTGATGGACCCTGTGTTGAGGGTTTGGCCTCCATTCTTTCCCGTCCCTCCCCCCTCTTCCATGTCTTCCTGTTGCTCGGGGATCTGCCCTTCCTATGGAGGGTGTTGTCTACCATCATCACTGGGCCCAAAATCTGACGGTCGTGCCCCTATTGCCAACTGGAGCCTTTCTTCTGGGTATATAATTGCACAATTGGCAGCCTTGGCCCCTGTCTTCTTCTCCCATGATGCCATGGAGTTGGTGACTCCATTCAAATCCCAGATACTAAATTTCCATTCTCCCTGCTCCCTGCGCAGCACCATGGGCACCCACTTAACAAGTGTCCTTTTGACTCTCTTATGCAGCCAAGGTGATGCCCTGGGGCAGTCATAACAGGCTCCTCACTCTGTAAATGCCACCCTTCCAATGATTAGTATCTGAGGGCCTGTCTGGACCTTTAAAATTTTGAGCTCAAATCTCACAAGCTCTTAATAACCTTTTAAGTAACTTCAACTGGTCTCGATTGGGAGGAGATTGGGATTCCTGACCCGCCCTCTCCCGGCCTAGTGATTATTGCTGGTGCCAAGAACAGCATTTTGGCACACTGCCCTGCACTGTTATTGTTGGGGAGTCCCTACACTTCCATTCTCACCTTTGGTTGGAAAATTCTGCCTGATGTCTTTGTCACCCCAACTGTTGTCATGTTGTCAGGGCCAATCTCCCACCCTGCCCCCTCTGTATGCACTTCAGCTAATTCCAAACTCTTATCAGTATTTTATCTTGCACATCATTCAGGCATTACTCCTGCCCTCAGTGAATGGTCTCTCTTCTTCCAGTATTTCAAATTTAAAATTCTCACCCAATCAAATCCCTTTATGGTGCCATCTCTCAATTTCTTTGCTCTGTCTTCCAGCTTTACAAGTCCCCACCATCTAGAACTTGCCATTTCTCTGTCTTTGGCATCTTGTACCTTGCCACCTTCCTCCACTCCACTGTGAAAAGCCTTGCTTTAGCTCACCCAGATCCCATATTTTGGGGTTCCCTCCCAAACCCCCCAAGTTACCTTTTTCTTTTAAGACTCTCCACAAAATTCACCCTAACCCTTCAAGTAACAACTTCTGTCCCCCAACATGTAATTCTCACAGGATTCTCCTCATCACCCACTGTAACTTCAGTAGAAGATCATCAGAAACTGCAACTAAAGGTAAAATGTAAGTAATTATTTTTAGCCATTTATGTAATTTCTCAAGGGGTTCCTCAGATCCTCCACTGAAATTATAATAGTAGATTATAGAAACTAACAGAAACTAAAGCAAATTATAAAAGATAACAGAAACTAAAGCAAATTATATCAATGGCAATTGCTGCAGTTGAACAGACAACATTTTGTGGCTTTATTTTAACGATATGGGTTATTGGTGGTGTTGGCAACATATGACAAGGGAAAATATGAAAAAAATAGAAGACTTGCATTTACACAGCATTTTTTACGAACACATGTCAAAGTGATTTGTGGCTATTGAAGTACTTATTTTGCTTTGAAGTGCTGCCATGTTGTAATGTAGGAAATATGGCAGCCAATTTGCACACAGCAAATTCCCACAAACAAAAACATGATACTGACCAGACAATCTGATATTTGATGTTGATTGAGGGATAAATATGACAATGGGCATAACTCCACTGCTCCTCTTCAAAATAGTGTCATGGGATATTTTATATCCATGCAACCAGACAGATAGGGCCTTGGTTTAACAACTCGTCTGAAATACAACACTTCCAACAGTGCAGCACTCCCTCAGTACTGCATTGGAGTGTCAGCCTTGTTTTTTTTTGTGCTCAAGCCCTGGATTGTGCTTAAACCCAGGACCTTGTGACTCATAGACAAGAGTGCTGCCAACTGAGCCACCTGAAATGTAAATCCTGTTTTCCTCTCCCTTCAGATCTGCCGAACGTTTACAACATTTTTTGTTTCTATTTCAGATTTGCAGCATCCAAAGCATTTTGCTTTTGTGGTAAGAATAGGGTTTTGATTTAATGAGCTGCTATCTGCCTCAGAAATATATCCAATTTGAACTGTGTTGCAATTAACCCAAATGATTACGGTAATGGTATTATGGATCAACACCCATAAAATTGTTTATTATTTGTCTGCTAAACATGTGATGCGATTATGCTATTCATGCCATACTGCCTCTTTGCATCACAACAACGTCAACAAAGAAAGGTTGTCTGGATTTCATCCATCTCTGTCAATGGCAACAGTGCCCAAATGACAGAATTGTTTATATCTGTCTGCATGAATTGAAAATGTTTAATGGCAGCAGATTGAGAATGCACTGAAAGAAATAGCAGCAGGATGAGAATGCACACAAGAAAATCCTGAGAACGAAGAAAATGTACTTCCGATTCTCAGATTTTTGATAATGTTTATAATGTTTTGATCTGAATGCTAGACCTTTTCATTTGTACATTATTTAATCACAAACATTGCAAATTTCAAAACAATCAAGAAAATGGGATCATTCCTTGATAATAACTAGAATTAATGGATGAAGAAAATCTCCGACTTACACATTTTTTCAAATTTATTGATGTGTGGTTAACCTAAAGTGACAAGAATTTGACAGTAAAGTGTATTAGCATGGAAAGGAAATTAAAGTGAGAACAAGTGAAAGTAGAAAATCAAGAAGTGACAGGGTCAGATCAAAATGAATGAGGATATACTTAAATTGGAAATTGAAATGTTGGGAAAGGTGATGATAAACAAGATTGAGAATTAGAATGCCCAATCTGCATTTCGTAGTTCAGCATATTTTGGGATTAAACTTGTCCTGCCGTTATAACTTTCGCAGGAAGTCTATTTATATGTGTAGGGTATCTACACAAGGTATGGTGGCTGAGCAGGAGAATACCTAAGGGAATTCACCCTGTTTACTTCCATTGAGGGAGATGTTACGCATGGTTATTCACTTGTACATGACCTTTAAAATGTTTCCAAAACTCTGCATTTATAACTCTGCTTTTGGTCAAACATACCGTTTAAATTTTAACTCAGCTCGTGAATTGTGTGGGTGGAGAATTAAAAAGGTAATGCAGGGGGTGGGGGGTGATCATGCCACATTCTCACCTGGCACCATTTTAAGTCAGGAGAGAATTTTTCTGTAAGGACTAACCTGCACAGACAGACGGGGCTTACCTTACATGCAAATGTTGTGACAGCAAGATGTAGTTGGCACCATGATTTTAAGCCCTTCTTACCTTAAATCTTCTATCAAAACCTGGTGAGATTTTTGCCTTACAAACCCTTGCTACATAATAGTAGCACATTTGCAGCTCAGTCGGTCATTAAATCTTCACTGGATTTCCAGGGGAATTTCCTGTTTCCAGGTGGATTCTTTCAATTTTTTTAACTGGCATAACCTCAGAAACCTTTTTCCAAACAAGGTGACTGCCATTATTGCCAGTCATTTTTGTATTGATGAACAATTAAAGGAATAGTTTTTATTTGTACTTTGTGTAATGTTTTAGCTGGACACAAAGTGTGTTAAAGAAGAGTGGCTATGAAATTTTACTGGGATGAGTTGTTAGTGAGTGTCAATGTCACTACACTCCTCAACATTTTTACTACTGCCTCTTTCCAATTTGCCATTAAGGACATCACTGCATTTCCTAGTCTGAAATATGCTTCTGCATTAATCAGATCACTAATATTCTCATTGCCAAGGCTAACCAATGCCATTATTTTCTCTACTGAGCTCAACAGTAAGAGAGAGAACTTGGGGATTTTCAGGCAGTGTTGTTTCATGTGAAATGCCCTTAGGTCATCTCATTACTTTAAAGGTGCTATATAAATGCAAAGCTATTTAGGTGACCTTATCTTGTGGTATCCAGGTCATAAACTCTGCGGTTCCTTTGCTAAACCACTCTGCCTCTCTCTATTCCTTTAAGATGCTCAGCTGTCCTAATAGCTCCTTATTTGGCTCACTGTCTGATAATGCCCCTGTGAAGTAACTTTGAACATTTTAGTAGATTAAAGGCACTATATAAATACAAGTTGTGGTTGTCCAGTTTAGTGCAAGAAAAAAATTCTTTACATTGCATTGTTTATTTTAAAAGTTTCAAATTATCCATGGGTAAGGTATAGTACGAGAATGTAAGTATTGTCTCATCTGGTCATCTTAGTGTTCAATGGGAAAAAATAAATTGGGACATATCTTTATATAAATAGCTACCATGTTACTGAACAGAATAGATAGTAACTTGCAGTGGTGTCCAGATAGTCCCATCCATTATTTATTACTGCACAACTCAGAGGTTTGCTATTTTTGTAAACTTGTCTTATTTCTGGCTCTATATTCTTAGATTCAGCCAAACTACCTGAATCTGTGCACCTCATTGTAACTCATCAAGTTGCAATGCTCTTGATTTAAAATAATCTCTTAAAGCTAACCTTTAAAAAAAAAACAGCAATGTACATTATGTAATCGTTATAGTAGTTGGTACTGTCCATATCTAATGTAAGGTTATGGGAATATCATAAGCTGTTCTCTGGGCTCCCTGACACCACTGATGATGACTAAATTTTCAGCATCTTATCACACAGTCACAGGGTGGAACTAGTACAGGGGAATATGAAGAAAACACAGCATGAAAACTGGAGTACAGATGATCAGATTAAAAGATATCGGATTTGTTAGTCGTAGTGCAATCTGACTGGAGCAGGCCTAGACCAGGGCCCATGGAGACTAAATACATTCTCTTTTCTCTTTATCCTTTCACCCAGTTAAACTCTTCTGAGAAGGGGAATTTAACACTTCAGAGATTCTGACAACTTATCAGATGGGCTGATTGATTGTGACCGTTGGATACACTGTAGTTATCGCAGGGTGAAAGGCAAAGTGGGATCCAGATACCATTCAACAAGATCTCTCCAGCATTAACAGCAAGGCAGTTTGACTGCACTTTCATGAATCTTTTCCGCATGGATTGTCTATCTGTTGTGCACGCCTGTGTCAGCCCCTGGAGTGCTGTCCTACCCTAAATGAGAACTGTGGCAAACTACAAAGAATAGAGAGGAATGCAACCTTCTTGTAGTTTATGACTCAATAGCATGAGTTCAGCATGAATTGTCCTCTTGATTGTGTGTATTCCTTTTTATGCAAAAATGCTGAAATATTTTGTTTAAGTATTCTCTGTGCTGAGAAATTATCATTTTCTAAATACAAGCTTTATTAAATGTTTCAAATAGAACACTCTTATTTGTACTAAAAACAGAAAATGCTGGAACAACTCAGCAGGTCTGACAGCATCTGTGGAGAAAGAAACAGAGGTAACGTTTCGAATCTTTATGACCCTCTTCAGGTCATACAGACTCTAAACGTTAACTCTGTTTCCCTTTCCACAGATGCCATCAGACCTGTTGAGTTATTTCCAGCATTTTCTGTTTTTATTTCCGATTTCCAGCATTCACAGTATTTTGCTTTTACTCTTCTTTGTACTTTGTGTGATGTTTTAACTGCACACAGATATATAATGATGCACAAAAGTGTATTTTGTTCTGAAAGAAGAGTGGCTATGAAATTTTGCAGGGATTTTCCTTCTCTCCCATTGTAACTTAGGCAGGAGGGCAACTCCCCACTATGGTGGGGAAGTATATCAGCCAAGGTTTCTAAAGGTTTCAGTTCTGTCGAAGGGTCATGAGGACTCGAAACGTCAACTCTTTTCTTCTCCGCCGATGCTGCCAGACCTGCTGAGTTTTTCCAAGTAATTCTGTTTTTGTTCTAGAGGAATGTGTTTGTATCAGACCAGGACACAATTAGGCTCAGCTTTGCTTCTCCTCATTTGTTTGATAACACTCGTACATGAAAAACGACCCCTAGTTTGGCATATCAGAGGTCTGTTGAAACAAGAGATGGAAAATCAAGGGACTGTGATTTTCAAATACCCACTGGTGGCATGCAAAAAACTATGGAGTCAACAAAGTAACTATGAAAACTGGTATTCAGCAGATCAAGCCTGGTGCAGCATTTACATGAAGCTAAACTGTACATTTTTCACAATATTACCATGATCTATTCCTCCCTATCATTCCATCAATTTTTCTTCAATTTCAGTTGGGATTTTGTAAAATCAGTAGTTAACTGTTACACAAGGTTGTTCAGTGTTCCTCTAGACAAAGTGCAATGATCATGTAAGGCGGTTGCTCAGCAACTACAGGCCCTTAAAGAGACTGAGAGGAAGATGAAGCCAATGGCCAATCCCAAATTCAGAACCACTATAATGCTTCTCCTAATGCCCTTGAAAGGTCAATTAATTGCAATTTTAATGCTCATTTTGAATTTACCAGGGCTCACAGGGCCATGAGGATGGACAGCTCTGCCTGGTTAAACAAGGTGGCAACAAAGGGGAGCTAAGTGCTGGTTCTCTCAGGAGGCCATCGGGAAAGCCAGCATATAGTTGCAGAAAGGATGGTGCAGAGGGGACTGCCAGATGTCAGCAGAAGGGACCAGTTCTGATGAGGAGAGGGGTGCTGCCAGAGTCACATGGGGTAGTGGCACTTGATCTGAGGAAAGGAATCAGGGACAGGTTTGGGGGGTGGGTAGTGCACCATTTGTATAGAAAGGCAAGGAATAAGTGAGAGAGAGAGGAAGCACATACCATGAGCATTATCGAATCAGACCTTGTGAGGAGAGGCAGTTCAGAGGGAGGGAGGTCCAGGAAGTGGCTGGGGAATATCAGCAGCCTTAGGACGAGCAAGGAATCCAAACTTGGGGAACTATGCAAAAAGGCGCAGAGGGGCATGCCAATTGGTTTCCTGTGTACAGAAGAGGCAATGCCCAGGAGAGAGCCTACCATCCAAAGATGAACTTCCTTGGAATGTCTCAGCTGGAATGCCAGTGAATACTAGCTCTCTAGGGAGCCTGTCACTAATTTCCAGGTGGTGGTGTTCCACCACCACCTGGAAATTCCCCTCCAAGCCACACACCATCCTGACCTGGAAATATACCTTCACTGCCACTGAGTCAAAATCCTGGAGCTCCCTTCCTAACTGCACTGTGGGTGTACCTACACCACATGGACTGCAGCAGTTCAAAAAGGCAGCTCACCACCACCTTCTCAAGGGCAATTAGGGACCGGCAATAAATGCTGGCCCAGTCAGCAAAGCCCACATCCCATGAACGAATATTTTAAAAAATTCTCCCTGCCATGCTTCAGGATGAGCTGAGACTCACCAGGGCTCATGGACACCCAGTACTAATGGTGCTGAAGATTACCATGGCACTCAACTTTTACGTCACTGGCTCTTCCCCAGCATTCACTGGAGATATGTGCAGGATCTCCCAACCTGCAGCTTATCAATGCATCAGGGAGGTGACCAACATTATGTTCAAGAGATCTGGTGACTATGTGTGTTACCACACCAATCTGGACTGTCAGACAGAGAGATCCATTGGCTTGGAGACCATTGCTGGATTCTCCAAAGTGCAGGGTGTGATTGACTGCATGCATGTGACTGTCAAGACTTTGACAGACCAGCCATCAGCCTTCATCAAGAGAAGGGCTTCCATTCCATCAATGTCAACCTGGTCTGTGGCCAATGAAAGCAGGTCCTTCAGATGTGTGCATGATTCATGGGAAGCAGCCACAGTGCCTACATACTTAGGAAGTCTCAGGTGCTACAGCTTTTCCAGCCACCTGCATCCCTTCAGGGCTATATGATGGGTGACAAGAGCTACCCATTGAAGACGTGGCTACTCAAACCTATAAAGAACCCGCCCACTGTAGTAGAGGCGAGAAACAACACCTGCCATGGATCAACTCCAGCGACCATTGAACAGACTATTGGGCTGCTGAAGATGTAGTCCAGATGTCTCAGTTGATCTGGTGGAGCGCTCCAGGATGCCCCAATGAGGGTCTCACATATTGTAGTGAGGTTCTGTGCCCTGCAGAGGGTGGAGGCATTGAATAATGAGGGCATTGTTGATTGCAAAGTCCCTTCTGAAGATGAGGATGTGGTGGAGACTCCTGACCTGGCAGTGCAAGGTGAGGAACTTCTTGGACCACAGGCAAAGTGCAATGAGGTACACACAAGCAAGGTTCAGGCCACCCTAATACAGTTCTGCTGAAGGCTCATGAGGACTCGAAACGTCAACTCTTTTCTTCTCCGCTGATGCTGCCAGACCTGCTGAGTTTTTCCAGGTAATTCTGTTTTTGCACCCTTATACAGTGCCACTTCCTATGCCCTTTCAGAAAGATCCTAATAAAGCCTTACCTTTAATCAGTCTTGCTGTCACCTCTTTCATTTGGCACTTCAGTGCACAGTGCCCAGGTGCACGGAGGCAAGGTTTAGGAGCTGAACAGATACACCTTAGGCCATCGTATCAAGCCCATTAAGGCAGTAAGGATGTCGATGGCATCTCACAGGGCACAAAGAATTCAAATAAGAAGCAGCAAAAGTGAACAAAAGATTTATTGAGACACAAAAGAAATGAGACTTAACATGCATATTTTGTAATCACCTGTAAATCCCAAATGCAGGGGAGATGGTGGCATATTGTTAATGCCACTAGATTAGTAATCCAGATGCCCAGGCTAATGCACTGGGGAAAGGGTTCAAATCCCAGGAGAACTGGTGGAGTATAAATTCAATTAATGTAAAATAAATCTGGAATTGAAAGGTAGTCTAAGTGATGGTGATCATGAACTATGATTGATTGTTGTGAAAACCTATCTGATTCACTACTGCCCTTTAGGGAAGGAAATCTCATGTCCTTACCTGGTCTCGTCTACATGTGACTCCACAGCCAAGCAATGTGGTTGACTCTTAACTTCTCTTTGAAATGGTCTTGTAAGCCACCCATTTCAAGGGCAATTAGGGATGAGCAACAAATGCTGGCCTTACCAGTGACGAACAGGTTCCTTGAAAGAATAAAAAAAAAGCTAAATGCTCTTCTTAACTCTCCAAGAGGTTCTCTTCTTGTGGCTGCAGACTGCTGACCATGATGCCTGCGGCATAGGATGACTTTGGTGGATATCCTCTGGCTGCCAGAAGGAAAAAACAGTTCGGACCAGTACTCTTATTTCCCAGTTTTTACTGATGCTCTATTTTAAGGTATACAAGGCCAGTTCAGACCAGTATTCTTATTTCCCAGTTTTTGCTGCTTTTTCCTCCTGGGCTGCCTGAGGTGTTGTTGGGCCCTGGCATGCTGAGGAGCACCATAGGTGCAGAATTCTCCTCTGTCATTAAGGAAACCTGAGGACCTGATGCCACTGGCAGAGGGGCTGAAGTGTCATTGTCCACACCAGGGATGCCCTGAGAGGAATCCATAGAAGCAGAAGTCAGCTGCTCCTCCTCCCATGTACCTGCCTCATCCTCCTCTCGCCTTATCACGGCTGTATTGAGCTTATGGCCATAGCAACAGTATGCAGGTCAGACATCCAGTGATGGTCTGCTTGTTCAGGCTCTCCATGAGGGTCACCAGTGTCTCCATGGAAGAAGTCATGTGCACACACGATAGAGATATGGCAGCACTCATAGCCTGATTGACCTCCTCCATCATTCATGCATAGCCTCTGGAAAAACTTCCAGGTGTTCCATCATCTCTCACTGGAGCTGCAACAGTTACCATGTTACAGCCAACTCCAAAGTCTATTCAAAAGCTCTGCATGTACCTGGCCTCCCACAGTCCCCTGACTGTAAGTAGCCTCACCTTTCATGAATGCATACCCACCCATGTGACAGTATCTGCACTGGTGAATGTTGTGGGGGATGATGTGATGCTGCACCCTCTGAGGATCCCTCCTCTTCCTCAGAGGTGGCTGGCTAGCCCTTGGCCTCTCCAATTCTGCATCCTGCATGATGACCCTGACCTGCATGAGAGAATACAAATACATAACGGTTAAGGGTTTCCCGTTTCCTTTCCCCAACTATGCTTGTTGAGGAGTTCCATGTGTTCAGTGGTGGCCACCTGAGTACTATGCCTTGTGTGTGCCAGATGCACTCTTGTGCACCTGCACTCATTCCCTCACCTCCTTGGGTTGGCACCCCTGTCTCCTGTCAACAGCAATCGCACAGCCACTCTGGTGCCCTTCCAACTCCAAGGCCTACTCGTCTGATGTGAGAATGTGGAGAGATAACACACCTTTGCTGATCTCCACTTTTTGTTTTGTGTTGTCTTCTCCTACAGTTACAAAAAGGAAGACTGTTAGTGGCAGACTGTTAGTTTCCCCAAGAAGACAAGCACAACACCTATTCTGTTGGGGGCCCAGAGGAGCATGCACATGACCACCCCTCTCCACCAAGCTCACCCTCTCACATTGCCATGTACAAGATCTAACAGAGAATGAGGTATGGAGTGCTCACCAGGGCAAACTGAATGAGGTCATTGATGTGCTTACAACAGTGGATCCAGATTCAGTTGGGGGGGTGGGGGGGTGGGTGGGGGGGTGTTCAGTGGCATTCATCCCATGACTGCTGACAGTACTGTTAACAGTGAGGTTGAGTGTCTTGGGATACAGGAACATATAGACGGGATGGTCAAATGGGCAGATAAGTGGCAGATGGAATTTAACCCTGAAAAGTGTGAGGTGATACACTTTAGAAGGAGTAATTTGACAAGGAAGTATTCAATGAATGGCATGACACTAGGAAGTTCTGAGGAACAAAGGGACCTTGGCGTGTGTGTCCATAGATCTCTGAAGGCAGAGGGGCATATTAGTGAGGTGGTGAAAAAGGCATATGGGACATTTGCCTTTATCAATTGAGGCTTAGATTACAAAAGTAGGGAGGTCATGTTGGAGTTGTATAGAACCTTAGTGAGGCCACAGCTGGAGTACTTTGTGCAGTTCTGGTCGCCACATTATAGGAAGGATGTGATTGCACTGGAGGGGGTACAGAGGAGATTCACCAGGATGTTGCCCGGGATGAAACACTTAAGTTATGAAGAGAGGTTGGATAGACTTGAATTGTTTTTGTTGGAACAGAGAAGACTGAGGGGCGACCTGATCGAGGTGTACAAGATTATGAGGGGCATGGACAAGGTGGATAGGGAGCAGCTGTTCCCCTTAGTTGAAGGGTCAGTCACGAAGGGAACACAAGTTCAAGGTGAGGGGCAGGAAGTTTAGGGAGATGTGAGGAAAAACTTTTTTACCCAGAGGATGGCGACAGTCTGGAATACGCTGCCTGGGAGGGTGGTGGAGGCGGGTTGTCTCACATCCTTTAAAAAGTACCTGGATGAGCATCATAACATTCAAGGCTATAGGCCAAGTGCTGGTAAATGGGATTAGGTAGGTTGGTCAGGTGTTTCTCACATGTCGGCACAGACTCGATGGGCCGAAGTGCCTCTTCTGCACTGCGTGATTCCGTGATTCTGTGACTCTGTGACATCCCCTGCCACCTCCGTTAATTCATCCAGAATTTCTTGGCCAGGCAACCCCTCTCTTCCTCCTGTCCATTGGGAGGAGGACTTCCAGCTTTGCCCTTGAAGACTGGAGGTGAACCTGAGGGTGGCATCACTGAACCCAGTGGCTACTCAAATTCTGCTTTCTGCCATTTCCCCTGTCATGTTTCAGCCAGCTCTGGTTGATTCCAGGCAGCAGCCAATGAGCAGCAGTAGCAGGATTGTTCAAGGCAGTGGTAGCACAATGGAGTCCTTTGTTCAGGCAGTAGTGAATGCAGGGCGAGCAGCTAACTAAATATCTGCTGTTGTGTCAGCTGATGCCAACCTTGCCACTTGAGTTCCTACCTCATGCTCAGGATTCTTCAGGCCCCTGTTTTGTGTTACTTAATTGGCCGGATGCTGTGAGATCATGTGTGACCAACTGCTGAGTGACAAAGCAGAAATGTCAGCTGCTTCCATTGCTGCTGCCATGGCCTTTGCCCTTAGCATAAAATTCAGTCCACTGTTTATACAGTCTGTATGCTGAACTGGATCTACAGGAAAAGGGAAATGAAGTAAAAATGTTTGTGCCAGAGGGAATGATGAGATAGGAACAACTGTGGAGTTCAAAGGTAGCTTGCCTGATGAAACAGGTGCAGTTATTGTTTTTAACTAGGGTTGCCAATCTTCCTGAATTGTCCAGGAGTCTCCTGAAATGAATGATTCATCTTCCAGGAGCTATGGCTGATAATCCAAAAGGAAATTATTTCCATGCTCTGGTTCAGCCCTGCATGCCTCTCAGGGCCTGAACTTTTGAATGTAAGAAGTATTCCACAATATTCTGTCCTGTGATGTCGCCAAAGTCATAAAACAAACTGCTTCAATATGGAGCATAGCTCTAAGGGCTATTACCCGTAACAGTGTCCCATGTCCACTACAGATTGCTACATGTTTCTATAACTCTTCAAGCCATGAAGCATTGTTGACTAAATCTGTGCCATATATACCATGCATGCAGCGTGTGGCTCAAATGCTGAAGTTAGTGATAAATCTAATTGCTTCTGATGGCCAGCAGAAAAATGAGGGCAGAAATATAATAGATGGGTAAAGGAAGGTCGATAATTTTTGCTGTACAATGTTAAATGAATGAATATGTCTTGTGATTGAATAGATTGAACTTCCACATATCGATCTAACCAAATTTCACAATCTTATGTTGAACCTACTCACCTGCACTTGCCAGATATTCTGCCCTGTCAGCAATACTGTGGCACAAATAGCCCCATTGATGCTTGGTCCCTTGAAATATGCATCTGTATAATATTAATAGAATAATTAAGCAGAAATAACCAGAATCACTAATTAAAAAGGAGCAAAAATACTTAATCACGGAGGGAGAATAAAATTGATGGGCAGTTTTAATGGCCACAGACAATGATCAGGATAGATATAAGAAAAGTTATCAGAGAGACATATAAATATTAAAAATAACTGAAAGCTCATGCTATCCCACCACCATAAGTACCTTCAAAGCTTTTGTGCATCCAATCATGGAATATTGTTGCCCTCTTTAATAGGCGGCAACAAAATAAACAGCTTTTGCTCTTGGACTCAGTTCAGTAAAGACATGCAAACCAGTAGGCTTGATGAAAGATGTAATATTTCATGCCAAAGTCCATTTTTTTCAACATCAAAGAAATATGGCAGGGTGTGAGTCTTCCACAACATCAGGACCAGATCAGCACCACTAAATGTTAACATTTAAGGCAGACCTCTGTTCTTATGCCAGGAACACAAGAGCTGCAGATGCTCCACAGCATAATATTAATTCAAAAAGGAAGCACAAAATGCCAGAGGCAAAGTTCCTGTGTGACATTTTTAACTTGTCCACTGGTGTCTCATTAAAAATCTCTCTCTATCTTTTTCACCCTCAGTAACCATTGCGGATCATTTCAAGGGACATTGATCCCCTTTATTTTTGTGACTAGTTGCAGTCCACTATTATGATACATATACACAAAAATAAAGTTCCTGGTGCAAGGAAAGCCTCACTGTGGTTTTCACAACACCGCTTTTACTTTAATTAGCAATTAGTGAATAAGGAGACATGCTGTTCGCATTAGAATACTACACATAATGGTCATTAATAATGAAGTAAAACATAATGACATCCATAATTTGTATTATGTAGATTATAAATAGTCTATTTATTTTAATTATGTAAATTATAAATTGGATATACACTTTTAATGTAAATAGCTCTCTTTTTAACTCTATTTACAATAAATAATGTTGTAACTAACAATGTTGTTGGAAAAAATAGTTATTCATAATATACTATAAATATCAATTATTTTAATTATAAGATACATAATATACTCAATCATTTGTTTATATATAGTTGTTTCATTCCATATCACCAGTCACAAATTTTAGTTGTACAATAAGTAGTCCTATATTTTGGATAAATGTTCAGCATACTAGTTTTATTTTCAAATAGAAGTTGCTCTGTAAATATAACAATTTCTGTAATTTCATTATTTGTATTAATTATATATATACCTAATCCAAAGCAAGTGATGCTTTGGTTTGTCTGGATCTTCTGCTCAGCTCAGCCACAATGTCCCTTACCCTACCAGATCTTCTGGCTCTTAAAATAATTGTGCTGAGCTCCCTGGACCCCTCCTTGGTAGAGGCTGCAGAGTGCTTGTAGCCAGTCTTGGGTCCCACCAGTAGTGTAACGTGGCTGGCAGTCTCAATGCTGGGCATTAGCAGCTGGGTTTTCCTCTTCCTCCCCCAACAAGGTCGATACAGAACCTATGTCTATCATTTTGACCCAACATGGTGTCGGCTCATTTTCCTCACCTGGGTTTGCTCCCTTTTCTGCCCATCCAGATTTGTCCAAAAAATTGTGCGATCAACTGGGAAATTCCATCCGACGTGTGTGTCAGCATTAACCATAATATTTGTTCTCTCTTTGCCTGAGTACTGGACAAGTGCAGTGTACTGAAAATGTATCTTGCTTATTCAGGGCTTCTGAATTTGGAGGGTTGGGTCTCACACATGGTCTGTTTGCAGACCCAACTCCCAACCGCCTCCTGCAGTGCCATGTGCTGGACAACCAAGCCAGGAAGATAAATGCAGCTGGAGATTGGATGATAGACTTAACATTGCTGTTGGAAGGAAATCAGGCAAATGTTTTTTATGGGCTACTTCCCACCTGACCTTCCTCTGTGCCCTTTAATTAATTTAAATGAATGGAATATCAGACTGTGTGCATGATAAGCATGCAATCTTTCAAGTTGATTCTCCTCTATCTATTCTACCTAAGCAATCCTTAAATCTCAAGTGCAAAAAACAAAGTTTGCCCTATATATGTATGACTGTCTCTTTTGGCAGCACACTCAATGGATTGCTCTCTTTTTACTTCCCTCTCTCCACCGCCCCATAACAAAACATTGTGTCTTCTCACTAACCATAATAAATACCACAGGAGACCCACTAACATAGATACCAGACACAGAGGTCTGTCTGACAAACACTACTTAATAACATTATAAAAACATGTTTTTCTTAGTAATATAACTTGTTCATTGCGTACAGCACCAACAATGTGAGAAAATAATAAGAATACATTTTAATAGGAATTTGGTTACAGTAATAATATGAGAAGAATACCAAATAATTAAAAGTGATTGCTGATTATATATAAAGAGTTCACCTTCAAAACTATTTGAAGCTATTGCCAATTTTAAAGCTTGACTTTCAGTTTCTTCAATAACCTTGAACTGGACACTTTTTGCAGGGAGCTCTGACTTACAAGGGGAAAGCGCACTTCTAATTTTCAGCTTCAGACAAATGGTTCATAATGGTTCAGCCCACAGAAAGATAAGTTAAAATATATGTTTATTGATTTTTGTGGAGGGTTATAAGTCAAATGAGTCCTGAAATTCTTCATCCACTTCTAAATGAAAATGTCCACACATTATAAATGCCATTAGCATCCCAGTCCAAGATTCTAAAGGTCTTGATTCAAAAGTGTGAAATATAAGAATGGAATTTTGCCTCACGTTGTTCATTTTTATAGTGTTTACTCTCAGTAATTGTTTTCTTGTTTCAATCAAATGAATAAGATTTCTAGCTTCAGGTATATCGCCAACTGTAATAGAGGTACATAGGGATTGATTGTCTATTCACGTTGTTAACTAAATAAGATCCGAAGGTATGATATAATATGATCATTTATGATAGCTGCACAAGGATATTATTTCCTTTAGCCTTCCTTTGTTTTCATTTGTAACAGTAAGTGACTCTTCATCTTCATTTATGAATCAGCCTTTTTTATCACTTGATTCACAACACCATCTAAAACCTTCACACAGGTCAACAGGAGACGCTTCCCTCTTCAGACAGTCTCTTTAGATGAAGAAGTTGGCCAGGAGTGGAAGTAACAGCATATGTATCTTGCTCTGAGCTATTTCATCTCACTGGAAAGTACATGCTCAGCACAATGGGACCGATCAATAAGTTAATGGCATAAATCAATGAAAAAGATTTTTGAGAGATCTTAATTAAAGAAACAACTGCTGATACAAATTATGTTTTCAATGTATTGATATAACAGAGGGCAGAAGGTTGAGCACAGACGTGCATTGATCAATGTTCTTAACATTTGCATTCCTTTTCATCATCTACAGAGATCATTTAATGTTCTTGTCTTTTTGTTTTAACAGATACTGCTCTAGAAACTTTGAGACCATTTGTCCTTCTCCAAGGTGAAGTGAAAGTCTTGATAGGTCAGTCACTAACGTTTTTTAAAAAATTATTTCATAATATAATGACTGGGAAACCTGTGCTAACACAGGGCCAAAATTTGACATCAAAAGATCTTTTCTCCAGTGAGTAGTATAACAATAATAATTAAAGCAGAGCTGAATTGATGGATCCCATTAAAAGCAGCAAAAATCCTCCAGTGAATGCACGGCACAAACATCCAAAGTCAATAGTTCTGATTCCCCCGATAGTTAAGTCTGAGGCCCAGTTTAAAGAGACATCAATCTATGATGTCAGCATATAGCTAATGAACCTTCAAAAAATCAATATTCAAAATCCCTTTTCTACACAAAATCCTGACTATTGCGACATCTTCAGCAAGTGCCAGTGAAAGTGAAACAGCAGCCTGGTAATGCATGGAAGCTATTTTTTACTCTCAGTCATATAGGAAATTAGAAAGTTCAGACTTTGAACAAATCCAGTCTGATGAAATCATGATAGAACAGAACTTGAAAGAAAAAGAGATAAATATCCCTGACGGCAGTAATAATTTAGAAATTTTGCAACTGAACACCACTTGAAGTTCTCCACTTATAATATGCAGTTTTCAACCTGAAAGAGCTTTCAAAGGGTTGGGCCTTGGTAACCTCTGTTATGCATAGAAAACATGTAGAAGTAGACCAAATAACTTTTAAACGGTATAAAAATGAGGTTTTTCATTAAAACAATTTTAAAGTCTGGCATGATATGAATATGCTCAATCATAAATGTGCATCTTAATATGCTCACTTTTAAAACTCATTACTAATCGGCCTTAATTAAATCTATTGACTTGTGTCAACACTGTTACAGTGCTAGCTGTCTTGTCCCTGAGTCAGAAAGTTATGGATTCAAACTGAACTCAAGATGGCTCAACACTTGATGTAGGCATATAGTTCAGTGTAATACTGAGGGAATGCTGCACTGTCAGTAATGCCTGCATTTTAGATGGGATATTAAATTGAGGCCAACTGTCCTCTGAAGTGGATATTAAAAAAAGTCCATGGCATGATTCTAAACAAAAGGGAAGATGTCATACCAAACATGTATCTTTCAGTCAACATCACCAAAAAAGATTATTTGGTCATTTATCTTATTGTTACTTGTGTGTCCTTGTTCTGCATCAATTGACTGCTGTGTTTCCCTAGATTACAGCAGTGACTACACTTCAAAACTATGTAAAGCTTTTTGGCATGTCCTGAGCCTGTGAAGGGGCCTCTGTGAGGGTGCAGAGGAAATCTACTAGAATGGTCTCAGGGACGAGGGACTTCAGTTATGTGGAGAGACTGGAGAAGCTGGGATTCTTCTCATAAGAGCAGAGAAAATCACAGGAAGACTTAATAGAAGTCTTCAAAATTTAGAGGGGTTTTGATGGAGTAAATAAGGAGAAACTGTTTCCATTGACAGGAATCCAGAAGTAACCAGAGGATACAACTTTAAGACAATTGGGGGAAAAAAATCAAATGGGATATAAGGAGAATTACCTTTATATAGTGAGCTGTCATGAACTGGCATATTCTGCCTGAAATGATGTTGAAAGCAAATTAAGAAGTAACTTTCAAAAGAGAATTGGATATATACTTGAAAAGGAAAAATTTGCAGGGCTATGAGGAAAGATCAGAGGAGTGAGACTAATTAGATTGGCTTTTTTAAAGAGCTGACACGAGCTCAAATCAAACGGCCTCCTCCCGTACTGAAAGGCCATGAAAGGCACTATATAAATTCAAGCGCCATGAAATTTGACTCTGTAGCACCTGTTTTTTAGGTGCTATGGGTGCCGCTTTGCCTCCAAAATGGCATCTGCACCATGCATGCACACATCTGCTCCTGGAATTACTGAATGCCACATTGGCGAGGCTATTAGTGAGCACAGGTTCTGTCAAACAGAAATACACTGAGTAGGTAGATCATGATATCAATTGCTGCAGCTAACAGCCTGTCTTAATTTCTCACAGCTGACCACACATTCAGCAGGAGGGACAATACCACCACACTTAACTCCCACCAGCGCAACACCAACGCTATTTAAAGGGACCATCAACCAATTCCAAGTTGATTGCTGATTGATGTCTAGTGGCTCTTACAGTGATTGTAGAAGTGTTTGGTAGTATCCAGAGTTGTTTAAAGTTGGAATGCTGTGACACATGCTGAAGGACTTTGTCCTGAATGTAAGGTCAGGGCTTTCCTCTTGTTGAGCGGGCGGGTTGGGTGTGTCCAGGAACGGCTGTGATACTGAGTATCGCCCACGATCGGGCTCCGACAGCGATTTCATGCTGGCTGGCCAATTAATGACCCGCCAGCATGAAACACGCGCTAAGAGCCTCAGCGCTGCCCGGGTGGGGGTAGGAGGGGCATGAGCACTGAAGTGTGCGTATGCGTGGGGGAGCGCGCATTAAAAATTCCCTGAAGGCACAGAGCTGCCTCAGGGAGCTGAAGAATTTTAAATACAAAAATAAACTTTTTACAAATGATATAAACATGTCCCCACATGTGACTCAGTCACTTGAAGAGGGACATGTAAAAAAGGATGTCAAAAAACTTTTACCTTTTTTTAGCAGCCTTTGGAAACCTTATCCCGCCTGTGGGTGAGGTTTTGTGAAAAATGCAAAGGCTGCCTGGTCTATTTGTCCGCCTGCCAACTGAATGGTTGAGTGGGCAGTGAAAAATGCAACTTAATTAATTGCTGAAGGGCCTTAACAGGCCTCTTAATTATTGGCGGGCACGCTTCATGTGCCTGCTCACCGAAAGATTGCGAGAGTGCTCAGCCGATATCATTGCACAATATACCACTCCGATTCGGGCTGGGCATGTGCCCACCCGTGGGACGAAAAATTCTGCCCTAAGAGTTCTGTGCAAATCACTTGCTCCCGGGTGTTGGTGCAGTAGTTTCTTCCCTCTTGGACTACAGCATGACAGGGACAATCAGCAGACACAAAATAAAACTGCTAGAAGAAGAAGGAGGATTGGGGGAAGAGTTGTCATCAGGATGCCCTACCTGTCCAGGGTGTTCAGGAAGCAATTCTACTCCATAAACGTAGGTGAATAGATGTGTCTGCTTCACTAAAGGAGTCATCCCTGAAATCTGCCACCAACTGCAGCTTCAGAGTCGGACAAGGACGGTACTGTCAGTCTTGTGATTGTGACCATGGTCATAAACTTTTATGCACCTGATTTCTTCCAGGTTGGAGCAAGCAATATTTGCAACATTTTTCATTTTGTCATTTACCAATGTAGGGAGTTCACTGATGCTTTGTATCCCAACAGAGTTGAATACATTTCATTCTCTCTTCCCATGGAGCAGGGTGCCATTGACTGCAATATTGTTTACAAAAGTTAACTATTAACCTTGTTAATTCCCTTAGTGACCATCTTCAATGTGCTTTTGCCTGGCCTAGTGCTCCTACAGAGTGTTACTCCAGTGGCTGCAGCATGGCTGGTGGAAGATTGCAGATAGCCTTGCAGGATGATCTTGGGCAGCACTAAGCCTCAAAGCCTGACTTTGGACTGCACCATCTCGGCATGGGCAGCAGAAATCTGGGCTGGCTGATTGACAGGCAACAGCAAGGGCACTGGCACCTTGGCAGTGGTGGCAGGATGTATGCTGCAGTCCGATGAGGGGTCAACATGATCAGGCACCACAGGTCCACTGCCACTCCTTGGGGTGGCATCTCAGCAGTCCTAGCAAGGATAAGGTAAGGACAGAAGATTTCCTTCCTGAAAGGACACTAGAGAACCAGATAGATTTTTATGACAATCTAGTAGTTTTCTGTCATCAACACTAATATTAGCTTATTTTTTTTACATTCCACATTAATTTAATTAGCTGATTTTAAATTCCCCAGCTGCTGTGGTGGGACTTGAACTCATGTCTCCATATTTAGGCCTCTGGATTACTTGTACAGTAACGTAATCACTATGCTACTGTAATTATGCCGCTAAATGTTGTACTCAGCTGTGCGAGGTTAAGGCAGGGAGTAGGCTGCAGTGTGGCTTTAGAAAATGGGAGCATTAGCATCAAATCAGCATTGCACACTGATTGAAGTACCTTTACCACAGGAACTGCAATGGTTGAAGAAGGCAGCTCGCCAGCACTTTCTCAAGGGCAACTAGGGATGGGCAACAAATGCTGGCCCAGCCAGCAAAGCCCACATCCCATGAATGAATAAAAAAGTAATCTACCTCCTCAGTATCTTGCAGGCTATCATTATTCTTGCATGCAAACCCCTTGAGCAAAATGGCAACCAACACACTTCCTGTTGGAACTGTACATCTTGCATCTCATTTTTACATGTTAAGAGGCTTCATAGCATCTAAAAAATAGATGTCAAAGAGCCCAATTTAGCCTGCATGCTCTGGTATTTTCTCTTCATGCATTAATTAAGTAAACGAATTTTCGAAGAACAAAAGCCGATAGGTAATTTGAAAAGATTTGTGCCAACTTTTGCTCAGGAGACGTTTTTAAATGAGAGTTTCCTGGTAATCTTATTAGCATACTCACTGGATCACTGATCATCATAAATGCTCCTGTAAAACACTCCCAGGTAATTCAAAAAAGGAGTAAAGCTTTACCCAGGAGCCTGGAGAGCCTCTAATTCTCCTTTGCTTTCTCCATGGCAATGCCTCAGTCAATCAGAGTTAACTTGCCAGCCAATCAGCATCCTGTCCTCCTATCATATAAATTGTTGTGATTGTTTGAAATTTGGGATTCTTGCATTTGTCCTGATGAGTGCAAAACAAAAGGCCTCAGCGACACCTCACTCTTTTCAGTGAGTTCAATGGCCTTATACAGGTGGTCAATGTCACTGAATGCACCTTGAAAGGACACCTTCAATCTGCCATGCCATCAACCTTTCGTGCTGCTCAACACACCACAACACCATCATTCACTCAACAACAGTTTCAGATGTTGGGAAAATGTTTCCCCTGTCTGAGGCTTCTAGAATATAGAGTCAAGCTCTCAGAATAAGGGGCAGCCATTTAGCACTGAGATGAGGAGAAATTTCTTCACTTAAAGGGTTGTGTATCTTTGGTATTCCTAACCCTAGAGAGCTGTAGATGCTCAGCCATTGACTATATTCAAGACAGGGGTTGATGGATTTTGGGTACTCAGAAAATCAAGGGATATGGGGATAATGCAAGAAGGTGAAGTTGAGGAAAAGATTAACCATGATCTTATTGAACTCCAGAGCAGGCTCAAAGGATCAAAAGGCCTACTCCAGCTCCTATTTCTTATATTCTTAGCCTCATAACTTCATAGCATTCAAGATTCAAGCCTAAGATCCAGATATTCCATATCAACACCACACACAGTCCAATGATGCTAGACTCATAATCAATTCCCATTGCTTTCACATACTTCCAGTTGTGGTGGCCACATCATCGAAGTAGATTGAAACACTATCACTTGACTTTATTCCCTCTCTCTTGCACGACAAAGTGACCCATAACTGATGGGAGCAGAACAGAACTGGTGGGGGACAAAGACACCTGCATATTCTGAACCGTTTGGAGGAGAGGGTTCTCTGTATCATGAAGCTGGCATCAAGAGTCCGTAGCATCTAGTATCAATAACATTGAGGATGATAGTACGTTCCTGCTTTATACCTTTTCTCAAGTCCCAGCTCCTGCTATTTGGGATGATGTGCAAATAGTTGATGGAGTGACCTTGGACCTCTTGCTTTCTAATACATCCCTCTTCCCTCACCCCAACATTCTCCTTTTTGATTGTTGGCTCTCAGACACCAAAGAACTGCTGCCTACCCAGCTACCGCAGTCTTGAGTGGAAGAGAGCAAGCAACTGCTCAGCACTAATGAAGAGGACTGTCACTTGATCTGACACTCACTGCAGTCAGTTCAGATACTGGAGCAAGGTGCCTACCTTGGAGGCTAGTATAGAGTTGGGACCTGTGTGAGAGGAGTCACCAGAAATGAATGGGTTCCATCCAGACCAGATGGAAAGGATAGTTCCTGTATCAGTTCACCAGACAGTGAGGTGACATATGAGTTATGCCAAAGGGAACCCAGACGAGAACTTTGAAGGGGCGGCGTACAGAAGAGAGAGAGAGATGATGAAGGTGCACAACAAGATGTCTGATGCATTGGCTGGCCTATCAGAAACCCTCCTATCACTGTCAAGGTGTGTGGTGGAGTCCGGTTCCAACTTGACAAAGTACTCCCCCTCTTCTCAACCTCTGCTCCAACTCCCTGTGGGATGCAGACCCAGGGGCACTGCAAATACAGCCCCTGTACCTGTTGCAGCCTTTATGTGGACAGTTCACTAAATCCTCTGCCCTTCCTTCCTGTGAGGATGCAGCAATACAAACTGTCAAATCCAGCAATTCACCGCACAACTGCCAGAAACACTCCAGAATGCTTTCAGAAAATTTCCAATAGAATGTTAGCATGAATCACTTTAGCTGCAAGTTGGATGGTTAGCTTTTAAAATAATGCTAATAGGGTTCCCTCATGGAACTGAGCGCATTTTCCTTAGTGCCAACTGAATGTGAGTGGATCTGTACAGTCCAAGTTTGAAATGTTTGTGTCATGTCAACCAGAAAGGCTGTCTGATATCACAATCTGGCCAGTTGGGATCCTCCCAGCGCACCCATGACACGTCTGTGTGAGCACCTTATCCAACATGGCGCGCCATATGGGTTATGCCAGATGTGACAAGAACCACTGCATGCCCCACTTTGAAGGCCTCCAGCTTCTGAATCACCATCTCAAGGAGTGCAATGAAGCTGAAGTTCCTGACCAAAGAGATTAAAATGAAACAAAATAAGGAGACTTATGACAGATGTAAGTTTCAAAATATAAAAGATAACTGAGCTGAATGCAGGAAGTACAGAGGAGATCAAAAGAAGAGAAATAGGAGGGGCAAAAAGAAAGTATGACAACAGATCTCTTTGGGCAAAGGAATCCCAATGCTGAGGTGAGAATGACTTTATCTTGACAACAAGGCAGCATTTTGTCCAAGTATGGCATCAAGGAGCTCTGGCAACGTTAAAGTCAATGGGAACCGGGGGAAAACTCTCCTCTGGCTGGAGTCACATCATCTCGGTCTCAAAACATTTCTGCAGGAAATGCTCAGGGTAGCATCCTAGGCCCAAACATCTTCACCTGCTCCATCAATAGCCTTCCCTCAATTTATTATGCCAGAAGTGAGGATGTTTGATGGTGGTTACACAGTGTTCTTTCTATTTGCAATTCCTTAGGTAATAAAGCAGCCCATGCCCACATGCAACAAGATCTGGACAACATCCAGGTTTGTCTGGTAAGTGCCAAATAACATTTGTGCCTGTCAAGTGACAGTCAATGATCATCTCCAACATTAGAGATTCTAACCAACTCCCCTTGATATTCAATGGCAGCAAAATTGTTGAGCCCTTCCCCCCTCCCCCATTGCACCATCAATGTCTTGGGGGTTCACCATTGACCAGAAAATGAATTGGACCAGCCACATAAATACTGTAGCTGTGGATAGAATCTTAGTGCCTTAATTTTTAAATGAGGGGTGTAACCATTTCCCAACCCCATTGGTTTATGAGCCCCCCACCACCCATGCCACCCCCCCCCACCCACCACCACCCCCCCTCCCCCGACCCCCACCCACGCAATCTTACTGGAGGTGACCAAGTAACAGATCATCTTCAGGAGCTCCATTCAATTAAGGACAGTAGTCAGACTCTGCATGTGAAAGGGCCATTGAGACCTGTGGGCTGCTGTAGTCCCACCAGGAAAAATGAGCATTGCCACTATAGGTGGGGGATCATGAGAATGCCTCAAGTTGGAGGTGCCAACAGCAACTCAAAAAACAGTTAAAATAAAAGTTGTCATAGCTGCCAGACCATCATCCTGAAGGGAGAACCCCTCCACTGGATAACATGAAGCTTTAGCTCTGAAACTCTGGTACCCATAATTCCAGGGATTAGGGGAAATGAAAGAAGGCTTTGCTGACCTCCTTGCCCACTACATTCTGGCAGCAATGACCAGCACTGCCGAGGTGCAGGCATCAGTAATGTTTCCAGGGAGTGTGAGGCTGGACCAGAGCACAGGGAAGAGGCCCTGGACTGAGACACCGGCCTTTATCTTGTGCAGAAAGGTTTCATACCTGAGTGACAAGAACACTGTTTATCAGAACAAGGAGCCACAGGCAGGGAGACATTCTTGGGAGTTTATTTACAATAATGAACATTATGTACAAGGGATTAACATCCATGCCCAGGCTATGCAACTAATAGCCAAGTAGTTATGGTACTGGGTTTGTAACCACAAGATCAAGAGTTCAGATCTCACAATGGCAAAATATGTAACAATGTAACTTCATCTGAAACAGATGGAAACGGGTTTGTACTCGAAAGAGTTACATCTTCTTAACTGTCCCTGGAGAGGGAGCACGCGGTGTCTGCTGGCACACTCAAGGCCTTCCGTGCTCAGTGGGCACCGTGGGGACTGGGATGTTTTGTTGACCCCTTTAATCACATTTTGATTTAAAGTTTTTAAGGTTCCTTTAAACTTTGTTCTTGGTTTTACAGCTGACCTGAATTAGGGGCTGTGCCTGATTTATCCCAATTTTGTCAATTTGGTTTAATTGTTTTGACTCTATAAGAGTTACATCTTCTTAACGTTCTTAGCCCACCTGCTACATCTTGATGTTCCCCAGACATCCACAGTGGAGGTGGAGGCAGACTGCTGACTGCTACTCCCTGTCTGTGATGACCTTGGTGGGCATTCTCTGGAGGGCTGAGACTGGAGGGCCCCAGCCTGCTTTTGAGGTCCCACTGCGTGACAGTGGTACCCTCCTCGGCCTGTGGAACTGGAGCTGCTGATGTCACAGGATGATGGGATTCAGATGAGCCAGACACTTCCAGAGTCACCTAGATGGATGGCTCCAGGGGGGGACACTTGCTGACCCTCCTCCCTATGGGTGTTCATTGCCCTTGGCTGACTTCTTGCGGAGAAGGGGTAGCTGGAGTGAGATCAGGTTGCTCCACACCTCTCTCATGTGCAGACTGTTGGAGGCCACCTGTGGCATCAACAATGGAGTTGAGCCTGTGCAGCAGTACAGGAGCCGCATCCTGGACCAAGCGCTCTATGGAGGCTGCCATCCTGCCAGTGTTGACCTCGGTGTGTTGGCATGCCGGCGCTATCGTCTCAGAGTGAAGATGGACAGACTCCTCCATCGTGCCTTGCAATCTGAGGAGTGCAGCGGCCATTCCCTTCCCAATATTCCCGAGCTTGTCTTTGCAGCTCCAGCAACGGTGACATGACCAAGTTCAGAAGCTTGTCATCTGACTTGGACTCAGCAAATTTCTGGCCTCCAGCAGTCCTCTGAGTGCCAGACACCTGGGAAGTCCCTGCCTCCACCTGCTGTGGATCTGACAGTCCGATGTGCTCACCAGATTGTGATCCCGAGGCTATTCTAAAGCTAGGTCCCACCGAGTTGTGTGTCTCTGCGCTGGTGGAGAGTGTGGATGAGCGCTGTGATGGGACTTCAAGGAGAGTGCCTCTAGATTCCTCTTCAGAGGTTTCCTCAGGGCTTGATTGGAGGCCCTGGGTCATGGAATCTGTCGGCTGTTTCCCAGATGTGCCTGCGGAAGCAAGGGAAGGTAATTAGTGCATGGCAGTGGCCTGTGAAACAGGACACATCACTCACAGCATGGTTGCCTGTTGAATGTTGCACTGCTGGATCCTCACTTGGTAGAGCACCACCGACCTCACTGGCACAGGACCGGCCGGCCAGCTGGATGTGTCTGTTTTCAAAGTCCATGAAGGTCTTGATTTTAGGCATTTCTCCACTGGTCTGTGACCTCTCCCTATTGTTGTATGTCAGCTTGTCCTGCATAAATAGATATGGAGAGAGTGTAAGCAGGACACCTGTCAGGCCAGATGATAAGTATGCCTGGCATGTGTGGGTGGTGAGTGGTCCCATAGATGGGATGAGGACAATGAAGGTGTGTGTGAGAGAGTGAATGGTGCTGTCTCTTTAATTGGCAGTGAGACCCCTATGGATGAATGATGGCTTTTTGAGTCTGTGAGTTGAGAGTGACGAGACGAGTGACTTACCCTGGTGGAACGGAGGAAATCATTCATCCTCTTGTGGCACTGGGTGGCTGTCATCTTTTGAAGGGCATTGGCGCTGACCAACGCTGCCACCACCTCCCAAGCCTAGTTGGTCATGCCACTGCCCATTCTGCGGCCTGATTGGGGGTAGAGGACACTGCGGCGGGCCTCCTCCGCACCCAAAAGGCGTTCCAGTGACATGTTGCTAAACCTGGGGGCTGCAGTCTTTATGCCTTTCATGGACATCTTCCCTGCAGCAGTCATGGGCTGGAAATGCTGAGATGTGTATGTGTAGCTGGACATTAAATATGGCGCCCAGCATGGTGAAGTGGCGAGATGATGGCAAGCAGGCGAATGAGAGCCCAGCTGCGTGGTTCCCAGGAATGCATAAGTAATATGGCAGCTTTGGGACAATACGGCATGAAAGCCCGCCATCGTCGTTGGTGGGTAAAACATTATTTTACCCACATGCTACCACACTTAGTGCATATCTGGGATGATTCCACGCTTAGTTTGAAGTTTAAAATTACTGCTAAATATTCTGGATGTAATGAATTGACAGTTTACAGCATGGATGTATGAAAAAAAAATGTTTGACGTGACTAGACTTGACTAGTTATTTGATGAAGTAGTGGAGAAGGTTGAAAGCAATGTATTTGATATTCTTTGGACTTTCGAAAAGTACTTGACAATAAACACATAATAAATCATGTGGCAACATGGTTGCAAATCTGTCTCAGAGACACAAAGTATACAGTCTTGCACCCTAAGAGTTGGTACTTGGATCACAGCTCTTAGGGATATATATTGACTTGGATTGGATACACAGGATATAATTTCAATATTTGCAGATAACAGGGGACTTGGAAATGGAGTGAAAAATGTGGAATATAGATACAGATTTCAGAAGCACATGGGCAGAGTGGTGAAATGGGCAAATGTGACATATGAAATTTGGTGCAAAAAAGTGTGAAATGATATATTTTGATAGAAAGAATGGGGACAGGAAATAGAAAGCAAGGTGGGCAGAATAACATTCCTCCTGTGCGGCATCATACAGTGATAATATTAAACTATTGCCATGATATTAGCTGGGGGACAGGTTATGGTCTGGATGTGGGTTTCCCCAAATTTCATTGAGCTTTACTCCAAGGCATGTTTTTTTTTAAAAAATAGATTCCCCATGTATCTGCAGGCACAGCTGAGGATCAGATACATTTTGTGGTTGTGAGAGGTGGGGGGGCGGGGGTGGTGGTTGGGTTGATGAAAACAAAATTGTTGTGTTGTCTGCTTGACTACAAAGTTATTCAGTGGTTGCAATCATGTTATTCTTTACTTCAGCATAAAAAGCAAACTTTAGGTGAATATTATTTCTTCAGGATATAAAGCACTTTACATATCGAGTAATGTCAGCAGATAAAACACTATTGAACATAGACATGCATTCAGCTCCTTCTTCTACCTGAGCAAAGGAAAAATGTTTATTCTTATGCACTATTTTTCTTTAGCAAGCTATTTTTTGTTCCTCCTCTCTCTGGATTAGTCCTTTTACTGCTTTTTATAATAATTAGGGTAAAGCTTATTATCTTTTCTTATTCAGTATACATCAGCAACTTTAACCATTCTGTGATCAGAGTTGAAAACCCCATGTCCCTATTGTTGTCTGGAATAATTTATTGGCAGGACTTTAAGTTTCAGCCCTAGGCCTAGCTTCAATCTTGAACACATTAACTGTTGTCAACCTGTTTGACTCTCTCATTCTTTCTCCCTCTCTCTGTCTCTCTTTCTCTCTCACTCCCTCATGCATCATGCCTTGCTTGTATTATTTTCTTTAACATTGGGCACCTAGGTCATAGCAGAGTTTTTTATACATGCTCAGCGTTGATCTGAAGCATTGTGCCAAATCTTTGTGGAAGAGGCAGGAATGTCGATTTAGCTTGGCAGAGTTGCCTCCTTTAAGAGGGCCCCCTCCCCCAATATTTTCGTTCTGGGGAGGCAAGGGCGGGATGGAGTCAGACCTGCCACCTCCAGAGGAACAGCTGAGGTGGCAACGGAGAATGGTGGATGGCCAGCTGGCAGCCTTGAATGCCGTCCTCTGTTTACTGAAGCACTGGCCCAGTTGTAATGTTGCATGTCATGCTCTCAAATCCTCACAACATCCCCCATTTGCCCCCACGTCCCTTCATGTTCCCCATGCCTCCTCCATGTCCCCCTCATACCCCCATGTCTCCTCCATACCACTTCATACTCCTATGGTCACTTCATACCCCCCATGTATCCTCCAAAGCCGTTCACCCAGTATCTACTATGAGCATACTCAGGATTCTTTCAAACTGACTTTGAAAAAACATTCTATTTTCTCTAACTGACAGCTGCCTAACATTTTTTTTTCACCTTTAAAGGGCTCTGCACATTTAAATGATTCCAGATCACTATACTAGAGTTCCCAAGCAGTGTTTTCTTCAGTTTTCAATGCATAACGTTACTTTTCCCAATGGGAAAAATACTCTAATGCATCTCAACACTTTACACAATGGTGGTGAATGTAATAGTCGACTTACTTTGCAGGATAGAGCCCTATAACCAATTACTGCAGTGAAAACACATCTACCTTACAATACAGCATCTAACTATTGAAACTAAAATAACAGTTTCTTTTTTGTATTTCAGAGCCTGTCAATGAACAAATTTCAGGAGCAGGTGGCAGTTCCCCTATGGTTCACAACCCCTCTGAGAGGCCATGATGCACCTATACCAACTGATGGGGCCCGACTCCACAAAATTGCGATGGGAGTTTGGACTGCCCACTCTCGTAAAGGAGCCGGCATGGGCAGGAATGCTGCATGTGGGTGGGCTTCCCATATCCTTATCCTGCACCGGCAAAAATATCTAGAAATGTGGATGGGAGCGGGAATCCCGAAATCGGGTCCCACCCGCCATTTTTAAAGGGCTTATAACTCAGCCTAACTCTGTGAAAATCTGGGCCATCAACTCTGCTTCTCTCTTAGCTACTGCCTCATACAGCATAATGCAACAATCTGAATTACCAGCACTATCACTGGTGCTATTATCAACCCATGTGAAATCATCTGGCCCATGGGTGTAATTCCAAATTCATAGTCACATCCATCCATTTATGATTTCCTCATTTCTTGACTACCTGTTCTATTTGTTTATTATTTTGTAGCTTGTGCACCATATGTCTTTTTGCGAGATCTTGTTCTGTAGATTGTGGATTTCACACTGAAGGATAGAGTGGGTATATAATACCCAATATGTATGGTTGCTTCAATCACCTAATTCTCCAAAGGCAGTTTCACTTCAAGGTGGGTTACACTCTGATGGTGCACCAGCACCAATGTTTTATTACCAATGTGTTCCTTTCTCAGTTGAAAACACACAGAATTGGTATTCCAGTAAAGGGTAACTCGTTAATAAAATAGAAGCCAATTGTGGTGGCTGGACTGTATCTTCCCTTGCTTGTGTAGGCTATATTAGTTGGTAGCTCTTCCCAGAATCTTAGTCTACTAAATGCGATTTGTGATGTCAGTGGTTTCAGCACCAAGGATGCAAGTTTAGTAGCAAAATGACATCTACACCACTTCCATCCACTTCCAGTGTAGGTGGCTTCTTGGTGAGGGTATTCACTCTGGCATTATGGGGGTGCACCGGAAGTATGCAGTGTGAGCATACTGTGAGCTCAACCAGCATCTAATGCTTTCTAACAAGTACAGCTGAACGTGCAATCAGCAGCACGAAGTTTAGCGCTACTAAAACTGATCATTTAAAGGGATTTTTGAAAACTAGTTGGTGCTTACTTTCTACTGACTGTTTGAGTTTGTGGAAGAACTGGGTTTTAGAGGATTTGATAATAGCTACTAAAGCTGGGTGCGGTGTTGCATATGAGAAAGACATTACTTGTGATTGCAAGGACTTTGAAAATACTGCTTGCTCCCAGTTATTGGAGCTATAGTAATAACCCCTCTTGGAATGCAGCATGAGGGAGATGGTGGAGAGGCAGAAAGTAAAAAGGCAAGATATTTTCATAGGGAGGATTGGTAGAAAGTCTCTCAGCTGGAGGCCTCAAAAAATCTAGCCTCTTCTGGGAACAATTCCTTACATCCACCTAAGCCAGAATCCCTGGAATTTGCAAAGGAGTTGATCACAGAACTCTGCCAGCTTGGAGTACCAGAACTACAACCTCAGAGTACAGCAAGGACAGCACTGCCAGTGGCCATGAAGGTGAACAAGTTCTTCATAATTGGATCCTTTCAGGCTGGAAAAGTTGATAGTATTTGGTTGCTAGTACCTACCAGTTCACTGCGCATTGCTGCATCTCTCGCTGACAGGCTCTCATTATGTCGGGGGAACCTCATTGCCTTCTCTCTGAACAGAGAGAAGCAGATAGAGTGTGCATAGACTTTGCCAGGATAGTGCGCTTTCCCACAGTGTAGGGTGCCATCAACTGCACACACATGGCTTTATGGGCACTGCATCTCAATGTGAGAGGTACAAAAACAATACACTTAATGTGCCGTTAGTGTGCAACCATGCTCTGCATATGATGCTGGTGAACACCCACTACCCTGGCAACAGTCATGATGAGTTCATTCTGTGCCACTCTTCTGTGTTCCAACAATCTTTTCAACCATGTCAAACCAGAGGGTGGCTGTTCAGCAGCAACAGCTGCCTATGAATATCATCAGATGATTGGACACTGAAGCAATGGTTCAACTGCATCATCCACATGGAGGAGCCCTCCAGTACTCACATGTCTCAATTTGTGGTTGTCTGCTGCATTCTCCAAATCTGACCAGGATGTGGACATAACCTTTGCCACGAGGGATTCTGTGAGCACTTCAGGAGAAAGATGAAAAGCAGCAGGAGCAGGAGGATGAGGAGAAGACTGCTGACACATCCATATTCCTGACCAGCATGTCCATGCACACATAATTTAACACATTTACAGATCCTCATTTTACAACAGTTCCATAGCTTCCTATTCATCTGTTACAGATCGTTACAATATCCTCTAGGCCACAATGCTGAAGTCAAACCCACCACAAAACAACTATTCCATAACAACTTTATAAAATAAAACATCAAAATACTTCATACAATATTTATCTAATCAGCCTTTTGCAATCACTTGCTGATCTAATGCTCCTATGCAGTGTTATCCCAATCACTATATATGGCTGGTGGCAGGTTGCTGACTTTCAATGGGGGAAAACTGCAGATGCCCCTGCAGGACTCCCTTGATCAGCTCTGGGCCTGAGACCCTTACTTCATCACAGGTAGCAGCAGTCTGAGCTGGCTGAGAGGCAACAACAAGGGTACTGGTGTAGTGGCATTGTCACCCTGAGAGCTGAAGGCAGGCTTGTGCTCTATGGCATCACTGTCACTCCTCTGCGGCAGTGCCTCAGCTATCCTAGTAACCTGTTGAAGGAGAGATTGCTGGACTGCTGTGGCTGGAAGATCCTTTAAGCACTGGAATTTGCAGCAGCAGCTGAGCCTGCATGGCACCAAGCTGATCTCACATTGCAATAAGTTGAGTTGTATGGCCTCAGTCTAAGTTTCCACTGCAGCACTCAGCTACTGCTTGTACTGCGATGGAAGCTATGACATTGGCCATCAGACGTTAGATTGTTGTCAGGCTCACAAGTGATCTTGAGCAGTTTGCCACACTTCCAAGCTGGAAAGCATGGGCTCGTGGCTTTGTGCAAACCACTGTGTAAGTTGGAGCTGGACTCCATTACAATGACAACAGACTTTCTGGCAAGCCTGCCAATGCACCACACATTTCTGTGTGCACACCCTTCAGCCTTTTTCTTTCTGGCGCACCATCAAAGACCTCATCTGAGTTCTCTGCAGCAGGACTTGGGTACCACCTCGGCCTCTGTGGAGCTGGCACCCAGACTATCCTTTCCCTTTGCATTAGCTACTGCCCACTCATGCTCAGTGACTCACCATGTACACATCCTGCCTCTAAGCTACCCTATAAAAATTAAACAGCGACAACATCTTTGAGTGCGAGATGGAGTGACAGCGTTTCTCCTTCATTGATATCTTGCTCCATGAGGCCTTTTGCACTGTCTGGCCAGGTGGCAATTCTTAGGCATAAAGCCTAAGTTCTTAATCATAAAGACACAGGTGCATGCTTGGTTTTGGGTGAGGAAATGGTAGGAAAGTAAGGGGTCCTCGGCTACACCATCTGCAGTTTGTAAATCATAACGAACTGTAGGGTGAGGGTCAAATGGAATTCGAGAAGGTAGACTAGGCAAGAACACACCATCATCCAGAGACCTGCCGCTGGTCACTGCCTCCGTGACAACTGCTCCAATGTTAGCCAGCACCATTTCCTCTACAGGGTTCACAGGCACACGCAGCCATGCCTGACTCCTGCTGGTTAGCTGCTGCTGCCTATTTTGGGCACCTTATCCCACAAGACAAAAGGAAATGTATCAGTGCATGTGGTGCAATGTGTTTGTGTGATGTACCTGTTATGGTTGAATAGTTGGCAGCATGTGCAAGTTATGTGATGTGGGCATGAGGCTTTCAGCAGTGCTAAGTGCATGGGCGTGATGGGAGGCAATGAATGTGAAGTATGAATTGGAGCTGATAGAAATTGTTGGGAGGTGAGTGAAGGGGCTGTAGTGATTGGAGCAGTGCTTGATGCTAGTGGTGCAGTTGGTTGGATATGAAATGTGAAAATGCAGCCACTGACCCTTAACATTGTGTGAGGCCATTAAACTTCTTTCGGCACTGCCTTGCTGTTTGTTGTATATATTAATGATTTGGACTTAAATGTGGGTGGCATGAATGGGAAATTTGCAGATGACACAAAAGTTGGCCGTGTAGTTGACAATGAAGAGGATAGCTGTTGTTTCCAGAATAATATCAATGGTTTGGTTGAGTGGGTGGAAAAGTGGCAGATGGAATTCAACCCTGAGAAGTGTGAGGTAATGCATTTGGAGAGAGCAAGCAAAGCAATGGAATACTCAATAAATGGGAAGTTATTGAGTGTAGCTGAGAAAGTGAGAGACCTTGGAGTACATGTCCACAGGTCTTTGAAGGTGGCAGGATAGATGGGCAAGATGGTCAAGAAAACATATGGAACACTTTCCTTTATTGGGCGAGGTATTGAATAAAAAAGCAGGGATGTAAAGATGGAACTTTATAAAATGCTTGTTAGTCAACAGCTGGAATTTTGTGTACAGCTCTGCTCATCACATTACAGGATGGACATAATCTGGAGACAGTACAGAGGACATTTACAAGAATGTTGCCAGGGCTTGAAAATTGCAGCTATGAGGAAAGATATTTGGATAGGCTGGAATTGCTTCCCTTGGAACTGAGGAGGCTGAGGGGTGACCTGATCAAGGTGTACAAGATTATGAGGGGCCTAAATAGAGTAAACAGGGATGACCTGTTTCCCCTCGTGGAGAGATCAATTACCAGGGGGCACAGGTTTAATGTGATTGGTAGGAGGACGAGATGGGTCATGAAGGACAATATCTTCACCAGAGGGTGTTTGGTGTTTGGAATTTACTGACTGATTTGGTGGTGGAGACAGAAACCCTCAACTCATTTAAAAGGTACCTGGATCTGCACCTGAAGTGCTGTAGCCTGCAAGGCTATGGACCAGGTGCTGGAAGGTGGGATTAGAATGGGCAGCTCGTTCTTTATTTTTTATTTTTCAGCCAGTGCAGACACGATGGGCTGGATGCCCTCTTTCTGTGTTGTAACTTTTCTATGGTTCTATTGTTTTAGGTCCTTGGATTAGATTTCTGGCATTGACTGCAATGGTTTTCTGCTCAAACTACCTTCTCAGTACACGTTGGAGGGGCTTCTGGTCCCTGATGGAAGAGGATCTCTCTCTCCTCCTGTGCACCTCCGATACTAAAGCCTCTAGTGCAACATCCAACAACTTTGGGATGTCACCTGTACTCCCACTTTTTTTTGGTTCTTTAGAGTCTTGAACTCTTCTTCAACCAAGTCCAAGCCCTGCAGCAGAATGACCTCACTTTTAAGAAATGCAACCTGACTTTAAGTAGAGAGTATCTTTAAGTGCTGCTAGCCTTGCATAATCTTATGCTCCCTGATGCTGTGTGCAGTCACTCAGAAGCACATTCAGTGCTGGGCTGCATGCCACAATCATTGTAATTAGCAGGCAGCACCAGTTTGCATGCTGCCTACATCACTGTGAATTGGGGCAGGATAATCACACACCACGATCCAGGTGCCAAATTTTGGGGTCTATTAAATTTAACCCCCATAGATTCATTTTAGAATTGGGTGATTTCTCATCAGTTGTGAAATACCCTGCCATAACACATCATACCTACAGATGTTAAGGGTTTTCTTTAAGGATGTAGCTCTATCTCCTTTTGCTCTCATCTTGGATGGCCAAAAATGCCATTTCCATCTGGTGCATCACATTATAGTTTCTATCTCTGCTTCCTTTGAATCGTTCTCTCAGTTGTCCTTCATGAATAAACAAAGAGATTTGATTTCCCTCTATGTTGTCTAATCTCTTCTGTACCACATTCATCACAAATGCTGCATACCTCTGGTAAATCTTGATTCAGGTTAATCTCATTGTATCTATCAACTTGTCTATTTCATCCTGGTTCAGAAGCTAACTCTTACATAGACATTAATAGTTGCAAATATTTCCTCAGGTGATTACTCCCTGTTGATTCATGTTTGCCAATATTTTATTTAATTGTTTTTTCATTACCTCATTATATTCCCACATATTTTCTGTATCTATTCAGTTTACTCATGCTAACCATGCCATGGGTCCTATGCCTAGCCATTCTGTCAACCCTCACTTTCTTCCCAAGTAATATTGCTTATGTTACCCATCTTTCTCAGCCTTTGGTTTCTTTTTTCTATTCTTTACTAACAATTCACCCTTATTTCTCCTACCATTTTGATTATTATTTTCAATAACCCTCTTTTCATAATCCAGTTGTCAGACTCAAGCTCATGTTAAACACAACCAACATGATTTCAAAATGCACATTTCCTGATTCAATCACTTCTGGTCCATTAATAGTTGGGTTCTTTTGCTGAATCAGACAAATGGGGCGGAATTTTCCCATCCTGCCTCCATTGGGTTTTGTGGCGGGTGGGAGTGGAAAATCCAGCTGTAGGCAAAAAGTTGGAAATCCGCCGGTGTAAAAACAGCTTGCAATTCTCCCAATGGTAGGTTTATAGCAGGTTGGTCATCCCACTGACTAGTGGCGTGAACGCCACTTGCATTCATTAACGTGTCATAAATTCTCATTAAAACAGCTGCTCACTGGAATCTAGCCACACCTTCCGACCTTGCGTCACGCCAGTGAGAAATTATGTTGACTTCAAGCCCATCTGAAAAGGGGTGGCATGCACAAGTCAGACCTCAGTTTACTGGTAACTTCGAGGTGAGCAGAACGTACCTGCCATAGCACTGTGCCGGTCGTTGCAATGAATGTCATACTGCTCGGGCTGAAAGTTTGGTCTGCTCCTGCTCTTTGCCTACATTGTCCCGAAAAACCACTTTGCTGTGATACTCATGCAGGCAAGGATGGGGTTGATTAACTCGAGAGGGGCAATGGGAAGGGAAGGTTGTGGAATGGCAGTCCGTGGGAGGGTTGAACACATAGGGGCCTTTCTGGGGTAGCCTCCTCTTGTTGCCACAGGAGTGAACAACAGTCTGCTTAGAAAGAAAGGAGGAAGACCTCCTTGTGACAAAAGCCACTGAAAATCAATGGCTTCATTAGCACTGTTAAAGGGGTATTCAGAACTCAGTGGCTTCACATCACAGTTTCTGCATCTCAATAGTAACACATACGAATTTAGAATCTGTGAATGCAGGCAATAGTGAAGGAGGCATAGCTGTATCATATATGGCATTCCAGCAATGAAAGCCTGTCATGTGCTCACCAGATGTAACACTCCTAATGGGCCAAAGAGCATCCACTCATTGGCCACAAGCAACGGATTGGTCATTAATATGCCGCATCAGAGATGGGAGCACAGAGCTAGGTTGGGTCACTCATCTCAATTAAACTTTAACATCCCACGCAGGGCTCAAGATGTTACATATCTGCTATGCCACTTTAGTTACTTTGATGTGTGTGCAAGTGTCTCAGGGACAAGGCAATGCAAGTCAGGCAGGAAAATCTATAGACTCTTACAGTTTCCAAACGTGTCATCTACTGAGCTTCACTTTCTTGCCCCCTGAGTCATTAATGTCTTCAATGTTTCCTTTCAGAGAGAAGGAAAAAGCAGATATGGATCCAGGAGTCAATGCTGCCTTTGTCAGGGTCCTAATGCAATGGAGAAGGCGAAGGAGGGAGCGGCAACTCTGCACGCAGCTCCAGCAGGAGCCACAGCGTGAACAGAAGGTTGAGGAGGAGAGACCCAGACAATGGGGGATACTCGCCAGACCAAAGGCTTATTATAGAAGAGACTCCTATTTACAAATGAGTGAGAGGTAATGCTGTGCATGTCTGTGCTTGTTCCAAGCTCAGGTACATCACATATGCCACGTTCTTTGTGAAGATCTGATGCAATGTGGGGTTAGAGGGTATCCCCTGCCAGTGGCTTTGAAGGTGACCGCAGCACTCATGTTCTTGGCCTGTGGTTCTTTCCAAGGATCAACAAGGGTCCTGTGCAGCATATCTCAGCCCTCAACACATTGATGCATAAAGGAGGGACAGATGCCCTTTACAGAAAGGCCCAGCATTATGTCAGGTTTGCTCTGAACGAAGATAGTTAGGCTGTAAGATTCATCAGCTTTGCCGCCATCTCAGGCTTTTCAGGAGTGCAGTGTGCGACAGACTGCACCCATCTGGCTACATGGGCTCTATGGCGGCAGCTCCTAATGTTTATGAACCGCAAGGGCTATCATTCCATCAACGTACAACTGGGTGTGATCGCCAGAAGCACAGACTGCGCATTTGTGCACGGTACTCTGGGATTTGTTATGTCTCCTACATCCTGAGTCACTCCCAGGTGCCTGAGATTTTTGAGGGGCCTTTATGTCTGCAGGGATGGCTGCTTGGGGATAAAGGGTACCCACTGAAACACTGGCAGATGACACCAGTGCCATCTGAGTCTGCCTGAGGAGCGGTACAGTGCTGTTCACAGTTGCACACAGTCCCTTATAGAAAAGACCAAAGGGTTTCTGAAGATGCACTTCAGATGCTTTCACCAATTAGGTGGCTCACTCCAATATACTCCTCATATGGTTTCCCGCATCATCACAATGTGTTGCGCCCTTCACAATCTGGCCGTGCAAAAGTGACCCCCTACAAGAGGATGACCTGGAGGAGGATTAAAGCTCATTGGAGGATGAAAATCAGGAGGCCCAGGAACCTCAGGAGGTTGCTAAGGGTCAGTATGAGCACAATCACACCATGGAGGGAGGAAGATGTGGGAGAGGTGCCTGTGATACGTTAATTGCTGACAGGTTCCAAGAAAAGTAAAGTTAGGTGAGGGAATATGGCCATATCTCTCCTAGCCCTCAATGCCATTTTCTTTCAACTCAGGGGATGTCCACCCACTTGCAGTGAGAACGAGTCCCACATTCACACTTGCGCATTCTGGCCTCATGAATCACAAGGTCATGATCTTTGCTTTGGAACATGGGGCCCTGCGAGTGAGCTCACTCTGGGAACTGAGAGTCCACTTACGAACAAGGTCGATGTGAGAGAAGGCTTGAAGCATTCGCCGCCATCTAATGATGCAAACACTGCTGCGACTGAGATGTGGACATGCCGAGGGATCTCCTCCTTCTGTGCATGTCTTATCTTCTGCCACTACCACTGAGGAGATACAAATGCCGTTAGAATATCAATGCTGATGAGCTGCCCTCACTCAGTGGTGCTCCTTGAGAAAAATGGGTTAGAAACACTTACATCACACACTTCCAATAAAGATTTAACCACATCTCCCTGACATCACACAGATGCTAGTTAAATTGAGGTTGACATTACAGGAATGTCACAACGCCTTCATTTGCCAAAAGCACTCACATAACCATCAAACGTATTAACAAAAGTGCATATTCTTTACAGATATAGTACACCTGTGACCCAAAAGTATCATCGATTTTTCTTAACTTTCCTAACTCTACCACTACACCTGTGTACAGCCCTGACATTTGCAGCAGAGGTGGAGGCAGCCTGCTAACTGTTACATCCTGATGCCTGCAATGGCTTTGTTGGACATCCTCTGGTAGCCTGAGCTTAGAGGGCCCCAGGCTGCTCAGGGGCAGAAGCGTCCTTGATGGCTTGAGAAGCTAGAGTGGATGGTGTCACAGGCAGACGGAACTGTAAGCGGTTGCACACCCTTAGACTGTTCTGAGAGGAGGTCTTTGGGGTGTCCGGCTGACACTCATCTCCCTGTGGGTGCCCGAGGGCCCGACCTGACTCCTGCAGGAGATGGTGCACCTTGAGGGAGGTCATGGTGCTTCATCCCTATGTTGCCTGCACCTTGATGGTGCCCACCAGGGTGTGTGGCCATGGAGTGCAGGGCCGAGTGTAAATCCGGCAAGACCTGCTGCACCAAGGTCTCTGTGGTGATTGCCAACATTCCCATGGTGACCTCGAGGCACCTGCATATTGGACAGAACCTGGAAGGATTCCTCCGTCGTTCGCTCTAGTCTGCTGAGTGACTGTTGAATCTCTGCCTGATGTTCTGCTGCCTGTTGTTGTATCTTCAGCATTGAGTTGGCAGCCACTTCCAGAGGCTTATCATCTGACTTGGGTTGAGTGGGTGGCTGGTCTCCAGCAGCCCTCCCAGTGCTGGAGACTGGGCTGTCCCTGCATCCAACTGCTGCGGGGATGTGTCAGTGAGGTGTTCCCCAGAAAGTGAGCCGGAGCCTAATTTACAGCTGTGCCCCACTGACGTGTGTGTCTCTGAGCTGGCAGAGTGTGCGTTTGTGTGCAGTGACGGTTCTTCCGGAGCTTCCTCTTCAGATGTAGTCTGGGGGCTCGACTGGCTTGGGGGCCTCGATCTGGTGGTGCCGAGAAAATAGAAAAAAGAGTTTCAGTTAATGAGTTTGAGCAATCTAAGATTCCATGTGACTCACTGTGACTGTCAGGATTTGATGAGGTGATGGAGCTGTGATCTGTACTAAGTTGTTGAGAGAGGCCGATCTCCCTTTCCCCACAGGAGTGATTTCTGTCCTCCCCAGCCACCGCAGCTGCAGCCTCCTCCTACTCACTGAGGGCGATGATCTTGACTGTCCCTCCTCTGGTCTGCGATCTCTCCCGCCAGGTGAGTGCCAGCTTGGCCTATATGCACAAGAAAGAAAGGCATGTGATGAGAAGGGATGGAGCAGAGGTTGGGTGAGATGTGTGTCCCCTGTGTCTGGTGAGCCCTCCCCAGAAGGGCTAGAGGATAGAGTGTGAGCAACTTGATAGATGGGATGGCAGTGATGTGAAAGTCTCAGTGAGAGAATGAGTGTTTATATGTGTACCTCGCTAATGGTTGCATGAGTTCCCTGAGTAACTGTTTGTGTACATGGTGCCATGATGAGAGTTTGATATTGGAGGGAGTTGAAGGATGACTTACCCTGGTGGAGCTGATGAGATCATTCATCCTCTTCCTGCACTGGATACCATTTTGCATGCGGTTGCCAGCAGCACTGACCTGCTCTATGAGGGCCTCCCAGGCCGGATAGGTGAGGCTGCTGCACTTCCTGCAGCCTACCCTGGGATAGAGCACTTGCCTGTGCACCTGCGCTCATCTGATCAAGGCCTCGACGGCCCAGTGGGTGAAGCGTGGTGCTGCATTCTTCTTGAGGCTCTCGGCCTTCTTCTTCTGGCTGCAAGACATCTCTGGTGGGCTGGAGAGAGAGAAGTTATGTGGTGGACTGGCCTTTAAATATGGTCCCCAGACCTTTGGACTTGCTAGCTAACAGCAGGCAGCCAAATCAGCTCCTGACCCGCCAGGTGATTCGGACCAATACGTGCCTTTGCATAATTAATGAACCTCCAAACGCAGAATCGGGCGTGAGTACCGCCATTCCAGACAGTTGGTTGGTGCTGCTAAAACTACCTGGCACTGCACTTAATCTCATTAATGGAAAATTCCACACATGAAGTCTGTTTTTGAGGTAGGATGTCTATTTTTGGTTTCACAGTTAGTTAGATCTGTGCACAAAAGATCACACTATCTATTCCTTCCTCACCATCACAGCAAATGTCTTCCCTTCCCAATTCTAAATGTCGCTGCCATATCCATGGCCACAATTGGGTCAGGGTATATCCCATCCCATCTAATCCAGGGGAGTCTTCCTGATCTCCTGCATACGGGAACCCAAATTTTTCCAAAAGGCCCTGCCACAAGGGATTTTTCCCCAATGCTACCTCAATGTCTGATTCTTCGGAATAGCATTTTACAATTGTACCCCAAATCTGGCTTCCAGCTCTACAGCACCTTTTCTCTCACTATCCATTGTAAATATGCCATTTCACTTTTCTTTCATACTCAGCTCTCATGCCATTCCATGGGCAATGTGCAGTTGCCTACAAATCTTCACCTTGATGAGACATATATGTCCCAATATCATGGGACAGAAATGTAAACCAACACAATTTAGTCCCACTTTCATGTGACTCTTTATTGGCAGCATTTCTTTTCCAGTTACCTGTTGATGCATCTGATTCTACCTTGTAAATTGTGACATCCTTGGGACTGATACAGCTGCATTCAAGGCATATCTCCAGTTCATGTTCACCTTTGTAGTCTTCCATATAATTCCAGCTTGATGTCCTGTGCCAATCCTGCAGATTTGGTGTCTGCTCATCACAAGGGGATAATTTTCTTGGGATCCATTCCCAGAAATGTCATTCCCAATCAGGAATAGTACTATGACAAACAACATCAATGTCACTCCTTCACTTGCAGACATAAGACCAAATGTAATATTCACTCATAATTCAGCATCTGTATCCATTTTATAGGAATCACACTAATCCCAAGATACCACAAATGTTGCATTCCCTTCCCTCGTATCTGGATGGTCAATTTAATGATGATTTCTCTCAATTTGTCCATGATCATCTGGATCTTTCCAGTCTGCCTCCCTGGCACTCCCCTTTCAAAGATGTTTTACCATCACTTGATCACCAATTGAGTAGCTTTTATAACAAGTAGGATAAGTACGCTCTGTTAGACTTCACCTTATTGACACATTTCTGTAATTAATACAGCTTGGTAACTTTATCAAATTACACTGTACATGAGCTTAGTGATGAAATGCTTTGATTTGTACGTGTTGTTGGGACGTTGTTAAGAAGTTTTTAAGTTGGCATTTCTTTAAGTGGCAAAATAATGTAATGTAATTTTAAGAAAGAACATGTGGAGTTATATCTGGGTCACGTTTGCATATTTGATCTCCAATGAGTCTAGCATTAGCAGTAAAGAGAAGCCAAAACTGGGATGCTGATTGGTTAGAAGAATGACCTGAGGGCTAGAATTGTAAGTAAATGGCACAAGTTAAGGTTAGAGTTTGTAGGGAAGTGTGAGTATGGATTTTAAAAATATATTTTTGGGAGATATTGTGTCATTCTGTAAAGAAGGCAAGGCTGGGGTGGGGATGAGGGGGTGGTGTGTATGTGTATACGATTTAATTAAACTGGGCAAGAGATTGATAGGAGTCAGGTTGTCTGGGGGGTTTGAAACATGAAAAGGATAGAGGTATTAAGTAGGAGGTACAAGTAAATAGGCTGGATCTAACATTTGCATTTTTAGATAAGTTAAGAGTTTGAATATCAAAGGGGAGTCAGAGGTAACACAAACCACATTTGCATCTTGCAGGAGTTCCATAGGTAAATAGTGGTGGGGATGTTATATTTTATTGACCAGAAAGACAAGATGGAGACATAAAAGCTTTTATACATGAAAGGATTTGAGTTTCAAAGAGGTGTGAGAACAATGGAACTGGAGATGAAAGGGGAAAAGAAAGGTGCTTTGGAGTTAATGTGGAGAGATAGCTGGAACTGTTTGAGCTGTTGAGCGATAGCTAGAGCTCTGGGCTGGGAGAGGATGCAGTTTGAATCAAGTCAAAAACATCTTGGGCTGCAAGAAGCCATTTTATTCTGAAGTGGATGAGGGTAGAAGTCATGTTGTATGTCTTTATTAATGCTACAGCAGTTTGCCTTTGATAATATTACTGGACTTCATAGACACCTATGAGGAAGCATTGCCTGGAAGGTGTTTACTTGTGGGTTTGACCAATTAAAGACCTTTTTTGGAAATGTTTTGTAAGACTAACTTTAATTATGTAATTGTAATCTTGTGTGCTCAAGTTTTCTTTTATTCTTGTTAATAACATTTTTAATTTTCATTTTCACTCGAGGGATGCATCATTAAACCTGGGGTCTGCAGTCTTTTTGCCTTTTGGGGCCATATTATCCTCCATGCAACAGGTGTGGGCTGAAAATACTGAGAGGTTTGCAAACGGCTGCATTTTAAATATGGCACCTGGTATGATGAAGGAGCGAGATGATGGCATGTTGGGTGAATGAGAGCCAGCCCACCATTGAAACAGTGTGTTATCTGGAAATGCATAATTAATGCCCCAAGATTGAGATGATACGGCATGAGAAACCGTCATTACGGTTGGCGGGTAAAACGTCATTTCTCCCATCCACTATCGTACTTAGTGCAAATCTGGGATGATTCCACCCATTATCTCCACTACATGAAACTGTAAAATCTAGAAATTGTTGGAGCTTTGGAAGAAATTGACCATGGCAAATAGCAGTGGGGTTTGGGACCCCTGTTGGGTATGCAATTTGCATTTGCTGTATTTGGCTGATCCGGTTAAGTTTCTGGTCAATGGTAATGTCCAGCATATTGATGGTGGGAGGGGTTTAGTGATGATAATACCATTGAATGTCAGGGGAATATGTTAAATGCTCTCTTGTTGAACCTGGTCATTGCCTGGCACTTGTGTGGTGGAACATGAAACTTAATGTCACATTCAGTCAAATGCTACATCTAAGTCAAGGGCAGTCACACTCACCTCAATTTTCCAAATTGCCTAGTAGATGTTAGTGTTGTAGTTATACTGGAACAGCTTGGCTAGGGGTACTGCTAGCTTTGGAGGACATGTCTTCAGTGTTGCAGCTGGAATGTTGTCAGGGCCCATGGCCCTTTATATCTGGAATATTTTGTTGACAGGGTTTCAAGTTTTATGCCGAAGACCTTGCGTCAATCTTGAGAAAATTGACTATTGCTAGACTGATCTTTATACTTGGAGAAACATATCTCTAACCATTTGCCTCTTTGATATAGTTCCCAGATGGCCACCTTATGAATGCTTAGCTGAGCTCCAAGATTCACAAATGGATTAGATCAGCAGGAGTCCTTTTTTGACAGGTGGTAATGGAAGTGGAGTGTTTGCTTTCATTCATTGGTATTTTTATAAGGTTGTAAGTTGTTATTTCTTATCAATGTCTGTATGTTTATTTAGATAGGATTAAGAGGTGTAAAGTGAGGGACATCTTCTATTATTGATACCACGAATGGCTATGTCTGAATGACACTTTTGTAGAATTGAAAGAACAGCAGTTTTTTTTAAAGCAGATTTTTGAATGTGTGTTTTTTTTCCTCAGCATTTCAAGACTTGCCATTGTTATTTTATGGCTTATTGGTTCTGTACATAGTACAAACTGGGTAAGTGGGAATGGGGGACATGGACAGGGCATGATGAAGGCAAGCCTTCTAACCAGCCCACCTCAGTGCTCACCCGACCCTCTAGCTGCCTGTAATCTTCTTCCAAGTTCTGCGCTCCTGATTTGAGCCTGCCCCGCCTCCCCAGATTGAAAATTGTGTGAGATGGGGCCCTTTATATTGAGGAGGTTCAATTCAAACTACCCACCTCGGTAACAGAAATCTGGCCGCAAGGCTGGAATTTGTCACTCTTGCCAGTGACGGGAGTCATGGTGGGCAGGCACATTTACTTTGGTGTGAATGAAATATCAGTTACCTGTCAGCGAAAAGATGGTTTGGAATTTTGTTTTCTTTACTTTCAAGGCGGGTAAAAGTTGAGTTGAGTTTCTTGCTAAGCAACTCCATTTGCATTCCTTAGTATCTCATGAATGCTCATTAAAAGGCCAGCTTGCTGGAATTATGATCCCTCTCCAAATTAAGTGTCCTGCCAACGGATAATCGGAATGGTCTGTTTCATGACTGTATATAACTGTTACACACCTGGTGAGCTTCAATTCATTCATGACTTGGAGGTCAGCAGACATTGCTTTCGCCTTCCTTTAATACCGACACTGCTATATATCAGGTGCTTGTAGCACAAGCTGCACCAAGGCTGGGCACAGGAAGTATGACTGAGGGGAAGGGTGAGAGATGGAGGCAGGACTTGGGAGGGGCAAGGAACAGAGGGGAAGGGTGAGATAGCGGAAGAACTGGTGGGTTATGATGAGAGGGCAAGGGTGTGATGGAGGCAGGAATAGAGGAGGGAATGACGAGATTGGTAGGGTAAAATGGAGGCAGGACTAGGGCAGGCATGCACGACGGGAAGGTTGAGATGGAGCTGGGACTGGAGTGGGGGTTAGCGGGGGGGGGGTCAAGGAACAAAGGGAAAGAGTGAAAGACTGTCTGGTGGTAAGAGTTAAAAAAACATCCAGGGAAGGTTCATGGACTGTCCTGGGACTGAGGCCATGCTTTCAGGGCTATACTTAAGAGGCTGTCTTAGAGCTTTACAGGCCACTTAGTGGACTCTGCTTGGCATGCATGTTTTTGGTCCTAGCCTTGAGCAGGGGAAGGTCTCTCTGTGTTGTGTACAGAATGACGCATAGGGCATGGTCAGTCAACTAAGAATTTTGGTTCTGGGAGCTCAAGGCATGGTATAGAGAAACAGAGAGCTCAGTAACATTCAGGGGAGGCATCTGGGTTCCGTATGTTCCTAGCTGAAAAGTCATGGGGGGGTGGGATATTGGATGGTCTCATGAGGCGGGTCTTAAAAATGTAAAGGTTCATGTGGCCTCGAGAAGGGGAGGTATCAGACTGACAAAGGGTCATCAGCATTGAAGGGATCAGGAGAAGAACAGGAATTTCAACATGGGCAATGATGGGGTCAAGGATAACGGGGAGACTGACTAGTTACAGGAGGGATGGGAATTAGGAGGTGGTGACTATGGAGGAGGATAGGAGGAACTTGGAAGCTGGTCGAACTCACAAATCAAATGAGCACCATGTTCGCCTTCAGTGATCAATGACAGAGTTGGAAAATCAAGCTTGGAAAAAATGATATGGGAGGGGTCTCAAGGCATTTGGAAGAAGTTCAGCACAACTGTTTTGGGCCTACTGAAGAGACATCCTATTAAATTCCTGCTCAAACCATGAAGAGCAAGGCTGGATTTGATGGTCTAATGCCCAATGAACTAGCTATGCTCCTTTATTGATGGAGTGCATTCAGGCGAGAAGCCATTAAATTTTGGTGCTGCAATGCAGTTGATCTTAATGGCCATCTGAACCTCACAGAAGCATGTGAAAAGGGAAGCAGGATCAAGCAGGCCAGGGCCACGGCTGATGCACAGAAACTAAATGGGCACTACAAGCCTCAATATTCCCAGTGTACTGATCATGGCTTACAAGGCATCATGCTTACAGTCATGACATAAGTACAAGGTTTGGGTATCAATAGTTACTGTCTAGGCTACTGGAGGTGAGCTCCCAATAACCTGACTGTGGGTTATAGCACATGGGTCTATTGAATCGAATGAAAACCCTCATTGTGAATGCACAATCACGCCTAAGGGGGGATGCTCAGCCATCTGTGGACCACCAGGTTGTTATTTGCCTGCAAGGGGTGGCCTGGGGATGCCAGGTCTAGACTGAGAGCAGGGCAAGGGCTTGAGACTGGAACCCTAGCTTGGGGATGGAGGGAGACCATTCAAGACAAAGTAATAATTTCTCAATTGTATCCATTCACAGATACAAGGGGTGGAGAATACAGACTGCAGGCAATGCTGTCTTGTTGATAGCTGTGATTAGAATGTGGAGACCATTGGCCTGAGGAACAAGAGCCAGCGGGGCCCCAGAAAGTCCATGATGTAGAGAAGGAGGGGAAAAATCTACATAGGCATTTGGTACAACAAAGGAACCATAGAAGATGCAGCTCATACATGGAGATGAGTGAAAGATAATGCCACAGGAACCTTTGCTTGTCTTGGGATATGATAGCTCACATTTGCCACCTTCTCTGTGAGGAACTCGTGCCACAAAGCTTGGAAGGCAACCCATGCTGGCTGCTTTGACTGCCGCACTGAACTATTTTGCCAGCAGGTCCTTCCAGAGTTCCAATGGAGACCCTTGTAGAATACCAGAGTCAGAGACACACAAGTACATAAGGGAAGTTGACAGATGCTCTTTTCAATAAAGCTCACCATTATGTCCTTTTCTGCATGTCTGACACAAGCCAGGCTGCCAGAGCTGTAAGATTCACTGTGATCTCAGGTTTCCCACAAATGCCATCGACTGCACACATGTGGCTTTGAGACCTCTCTGCAGCCATTGAAATTCATAAATAGAAAAGGATTTCATTCTCTGAATGTCCAGCTAACTTGTGATTACAGAGACCAGATCCTGCATCGTTGTGCTAGGTACCCAGGGACCTCTCACAACCCCTACATCTTGACTCACTTGCAGGTCCCTCGGACATTTGAGGAACCTCGGTGCCTAGAAGGTTGGCTCCTCAAGGACTAAAGGTAGCCCCAGAAGATAGGGCTAATGACACCCATCCGTTATCCACAGAGCACATGCCAGGAGAGGTACAATGCAGCACATTCCACTACAAGGTCCTGAACAGAACAGACGATTGGCCTCCAGAATTTCTGATGTTTGGACTGGTCAGGTGGGGCTTCCCAATACTCACCACTGAGAGTGTCCCGAATTATCGTTGTTCACTTTGCCCTGCTTGACCTTGTGCTTTAAAGAGGGATGTTTTGCCTGAGGGGAACATCGAGGAACTAGACGTCTTCTTGGATGAGGAGGATGTTGAAGGGGATGGCTCTGAAAAGGGTGAAGATTCAGACGAGCCACATGAGGATGCCATTGCATGGGCATGAAAAGGCAACATGCCCATGACAACCTTATAGCTACAAGATTCCAGGAGGATTCAGATGAACACGAATTGTCGCCATTGAAGTTTCCTTCAGCCTTCGATGTATGGGACGCACCAACACCTTCATTCTAAGCTTGAACATCACAGGAAAGGTCAGGCATCTCATAATGATCACAGAAACACCATTAGTCACCTTATGCCCTAACAATAGGCTCATCTTTTGAAGGGAGAGTAGCCTTGGCAACATGTAGCCACTGTGGAATGTGATTAGCACTCCCTTAGCTCACGTCCTTAAGCAGCTCCACATAATACAGTCCTTTCATCCATGGTGTCACCAAGTCAGTGCGCATGGCAGCTTTTAAGCAGCTGAAAATTCAGATCACACACGGGTGCACTCATGTCACCAGTGTAGTGATGCAGCCTGAGCACATGTACCATCTTTAAATGGTTTGCACTTTGACAAGAGGGAGCAGCACCCGAAGAATTCCATTTCTCCCATCACCAGCTCTCATGGATGCATAATGGAGAGGTATTATCTTGCTACTGACCCCAGGTCACCCTTCACACATTAGGACACACTGACCCTTAATAGTACATCATGCAGCAAAGCTATGAGGTTTGTGGGCATTGTCCCCACAGGGAGTGCCTCACCAGGACAATTGTTAATGAATACCAAACACTCAGGACCTTGCAGTCATCAGAAACTTGACAAGTTTCTGCCCTAGATTAATTTTGCATTAGAGAGAAACCTGGCCCAGTCAGTATTGACACAGCAGTCAATGACAACATCTTCCCATCATAGACCCTGCTGAGGACTTAAGACATTTGCAAATGCGTCATTTTCAGACCACGAGAGTCCTCGACATGGTCCAACTCACAAAGGCCAATCCTTTCTATATACCCTAAGTCAATGAGGACACTGTCATGCAGTGAGTTCCATATCAAGTTGTGTGCTGTGCCTAGAGGAGAATCCAGAGGAAGGCTTTGCTGAAACGTGGTGCTGAGGGTTTGTTTCTCTTCAGTGCCATTGTTTTCGTCTCCACCACAACATCTAGCCTGTAGTGAGAGAATGTCTCTCCGGCTGCCATTTAAATATGGCGCAGGACTTTCAACCCCATGAGGTCAAGATGGTGCGGCGAATCCCTGCGTGCCCTGCCATGAGATTTGCCCAGCTCCTCGCTGATGCATAATTAGTGAGCTGAAAAGCAGAATGTTGCACATGTCAGGCAAGAATCCTGCCATCACCGCGCACTTGTGTGATATTTTGGTCAGTGGGCGCGCATTTGAGTTGGAGCTGTGCCCGCCATCAATTATGAGACCAGTAAAGTCCATTACAAAGGCAATTAAGCTGGATTCAATGTTACCCGTGCGATTTCACGCTTGTCGCATGGGCAAAATGGGCAGGCGGGCAGCCGACAATTTGCTAAACTTCAAGAAGTGTGAGATAAAAAGGAGCATTGCCAGTGGGATTAGTGAGGAGTTTTGGAGATAGTTTGCTGCTGGTTACTTATTAGTGCTTGGCAGCTTCATCTCTGGTCTGGGCTTCCTTGTTAGCATTTCCAGGTTTCAATTCCAGACTTATTGCTGTCTCCAAGGCCCCTGGCAGATTCAGACCTGTGGACCCTTCCAGGTATCAGACAGCCTTCCCTTACCCTGGCAATGGGGATTGTGGTCTCCACTAGTGGCACCTCCTCTGAGGAGGAAGAGAGGGGCAGAAGTGGGGGAGGAGACCAGGTGTCCCTCTGCAGCTTCCAGGGGAGGGACCTGTGGGAGGAGAGACGCAGGCACAAGGGGCGCAGGGCTAGCAGGTAGGCTGTGACCTCCATTTACCAGATGATCAGGCCTGAAATCAGCTCCGACTGTGTGGGTGGACACCCCATGCCAGTGGCTCTGAAGGTCACAGCGGCCCTCAACATCTATGCCTCCAGCTCTTTCCAGAGGTCAGTGGGGGATTTGTGTGGAGTCTCCCAATCAGCTGTCCATAGTTGCATGAACCTGGTGACAAAGCTCTGTTCAGGTGGGTACTGACCTTTATTCTTTACCCTACAGACGAGGCCAGCCAGGTTGAGCGAGCCAGAGACTTTGCAGCAATGGTTGGGTTCCCCTGCGTCCAAAGTGCCATCGACTGCACACATGTGGCCATCAAGGCACCAGCGAGTTAGCCGGGTGCCTTAGTCAACAGGAAAGGATTCCACTCCGTGATAGTGTGTGACCACAGGATGCACTGGTTCTGACTTCCACACCGGCAGACAAATAAATCAAACACCAGTGAATTGTCCCTCTTGTATTCATGGTGCCTTTAACTTATGTTTCCATCTTGGTGCCCCCCCCACAAACCAACCCCCCCCCCCCACCCCCCCCCAACGCCACCCCCCCCCCACCCCCCTCTTTGGCACCGGTTTTGGAGACAGCCTGAGCAATCTGCTGTCTTGTTAGCCTTGATGACCTTGGCGGTTGTCATCTGACCAGCGGAGCCTGTGTTGGCCCTGACTGGGAGGGAGCGGCCAGTGCCGTGGCTGGCATCTCCTCAGTTATTGCAGCCTCATCAGATGCCATGGACACTGGCGCAGGGGCAGAGGAACTGCTGCCACCATCCAGAGTGCCCTGAGCAGAGCCCGCAGAGACAACAGGCAGTTCGTGCACTAACGCATGGTTGCTCTGGACCTCCCTGCTCACCATTGATGGACAGGCCTCAAGCTGGAATACTGGGTCCATCCATCTCCCATACTGGCACTGACCACCTGAGGTCAGTGCCTATGTGAGAGCTTGCAGGTCCGAGCGCATCTCTGAGGACCCCTGATTCTGTCCCTGGAACTGCCTATCCATGAGAGTTGCCAATCTCTCAATGGGCGAGGCAGTGTGCTCGACCATGAGGGTCAACGCAGTACTCATGCTCCACATGGACTCCTCCACAACAGAGACCATGGCATGCAGACACTCATGGATCTCCAGCAGATCCTCCCACACATCCCTATGGACATCCAACATCTGCCGCCTAATGGACCACTCCTGAGTCTCATCATCTGCCTTCGACTCAGCAGCGCCCTGATCTCCAGCAGTCCTCCTTCTGCCAGCACCCTGGGCACTCTCTGTCTTCGCCTGCACCTCAAGCGAGTGTGAAGTGCCCTCACCAATATGCACCGACATTCTTGCCCCCGATCTAATGCCCACTGAAGCGCTGGTATCTGTGCTGGTCCCTGGTTCGGAGAGCAGGTCTGACACAGGTGCAAATGAAGCCTGGTGGTCCTCTGGTGTCAGGGGTGGCTCTTTGGGGTCCTAATAGTGAATGCATGCTGGCGAATCTAAGGGAGAACGATGACATGCCACTAACTAAAGCCATCACGCTGTCACTGTACATGCCAGGCACCCTGGTGAGAGAGTGGAAATCTGCATCATGCTGACGTCGTCTTCCAATGATCAATAGGGGTTCCAGGTTTGAAGCTCCCGTCAATCAAGAGACTACACTAGAATAGTTGCACAATCTGAAACCATCACCCCTGTGCATTGCACTCTTCTGGTACTCCTGCCACTCCATGCCCAGTTGCACGTTGAGTGTGCCGGCTCTCCAGCTCATGGGCATCCTGCTCAAATCTGGTCAGCAGCAGCAAGTTGGGCAGGCCTCCGCCTGTGCCTGATCTCTCTGATTGGTTATGGCATGTTTTCTCCTGAAAGGACAGAGGAGCATTGATTAGTCCACCCTCTACGTGCAGCGCCATTGCAGCCTGGCCAACCCCAGCTGAGGAAAAGCTTGCAGGACACATCCGAGTCATGGCCCTCGAGCCGCAAGGTGCTCAGTCCAAGCAGCCAGGGCTCGCCCCCTTGGCCAGCTCCAGTGTGATTGACACTTGGCACTCAGACTCAAGCACCCCTGATGTCCACGGGGGGACAGCCACACCTTAATACTACTGCACACTGACCCATGCCAATGTGGTACTCACCCTTCCTGAGTGCAGCAGGTTATTGAACCCCTTCCAGCACTGCACCCATGATCGCCACACCACATCATGACTACTAACCAGTGTTGCAACCTTCTCCCATGCCCTCTTTGTGAGGTGTGGTGGCCTCCTCCTTCCATCTCTGGGGATAATGATGGCCCTCCTGGCAGCCAGAATGAAACCGGACGGACCACCCAGCATCGACCTAGGCACTGGAAATTACAATGGCAATCTCAGCCCTGTCAATCCTGCATAGTCCTCCTTACTAAAATCTGAGGGCTAGTGCCGAAATTGGGAGAGCTGTCTCACAGGCTAGTCAAGCAACAGCCTGACATCATCATCCTCACGGAATCATACCTTACAGATAGTGTCCCAGACTCCACCATCACCATCCCTGGGTATGTCCTGTAGCACCGGCAGGACAGGCCCAGCAGAGGTGGCAGCAGCAGAGCTGGTGGCACAGTGGGATATAGTTGGGAGGGAGTTGCCCTGGGAGTCCTCAACATCGACTCCGGACCCCATGAAGTCTCATGGCATCAGGTCGGACATAGACAAGGAAACCTCCGGATGATTACCATGTACCAGCCTCCCTCACTGATGATTCAGTGCTCCTCCATGTTGAACACCACTTGGAGGAAGCACTGAGGATGGCAAGGGTGCAGAATGTACTCTGGATGGGGGACTTCAATATCCACCAAGAGTGGCTCAGTAGCACCACTACTGACCGAGCTGTCCGAGCCTTAAATGATATAGCTGTTAGACTGGGCCTGCGGCAAGTGGTGAGGGAACCAACAAGAGGGGAAAACATACTTGACCTGCATCTGCCATGACAGTATTGGTAAGACTGACCGCGGCACAGTCATTGTGGAGACAAATCCCACTTCACATTGAGAATACCCTCGACTGTGATTTTTGGCACAACTAACCTGCTAAATGGGATGGACTCTGAACAGATCTAGCAGCTCAAGACTGGGCACCCATGAGGCACTGTGGACAATCAGCAGCAGAAGAATTGTACTCGAGTACAATCTGTAACCTCATGGCCCAGCATATCCACCACTCTACCATTACCATCAAGCCAGGGGATCAACCCTGGTTCAATGAAGAGTGCAGGAGGGCATGCCAGGAGCAGCATCAGGCATACCTAAAAATGAAGTGTCAACCTGGTGAAGCTAACACACAGTTCGACTTGTGTGCCAAGCAGCATAAGCAGCAAGTAATAGGCAGAGCTAAGCGATCCCACAACCAACAGATCAGATCTAAGCTCTGCAGTCCTGCCACATCCAGTTGTGAATGATGGTGGACAATTAAACAACTCACTGGAGGTGGAGGCTTTATAAATATCCCCACCCTCAATGATGGAGGAACCCAGCGCATCAGTGCAAAAGATAAGGCTGAAGCATTTGCTACAATCTTCAGCCAGAAGTGCAGAGTGGATGATCCATCTCGGCCTTCTCCAGAGGTCCCCAGCATTACAAATGCCAGTCTTCAGTTAACTCATTTCACTCCACATGATATCAAGAAACAGCTGAAGGCACCGGATACTGCAAAGGCTATGGGCACTGACAACAGTCCGGCAATAGTCCTGAAGACTTGTGCTCCAAAATTTGCTGTGTCACTAGTCAAGCTGTTCCATTACAGCTACAACACTGGCATCTACCCGGCTATGTGGAAAATTGCCCAGATATGTCCTGTACACAAACAGCAGGGCAAATCCAACCCAACCAATTACTGCCCCATTAGTCTACTCTTGGTCATCAATTGTGCTATCAAGTGACACTTGCTTAGAAATAACCAGCTCACTGATGCCCAGTTGGGTTCTGCCAGGGCCACTTAGCTCCTGACCTCATTACGGCCTTGGTTCAAAATTGGACAAAAGAGCTAAACTCCCGAGATGAGGTGAGAGTGGCTGCCCTTGACAGCAAGGCTGCATTTGTCCAAGTGTGGCATCAAGGAGCCCTAGCAAAACAGGAGTGAGTGGGAATCAGGGGGAAAACTCTCCAATGTTTGGAGTCATACCTAGCACAAAGGAAGATGGTTGTGGGTGTTGGAGGTCAGTCATCTCAGTTCCGTGACATCACTGCAGGAGTTTCTCAGGGTGGTGTCTTTGGCCCAGCCACCTTCAGCTGCTTTATCAATGACTTTCCTTCCATCATAAGGCCTGAAGTAGGGACATTCGCTGATGATTGCACAAAGTTCCGCACCATTTGCGACTCCTCAGATACTGAAGCAGTCCATTCCAAATGCAGCAAGACCTAGACGATATCCAGCCTTGGGCTGACAAGTGGCAAGTAATATTTGTGCCACACAAATGTCAGGTAATGACCATCTCCAACAAGAGAGAATCCAATCATCATCCCTTGATGTTCAATGACATTACCATCAGTGAATTCCCCACTATCAATATCCTGGGTGTTATCATTGACCAGAAACTGAATTGGACTAGCCATATAATTACTGTGGCTACAAGAGCAAGTCAGATGCTAGGAATCGTGCAATGAGTAACTCGCCTCCTGACTCCCCAAAGCCTGTCCACCATATACAAGACACAAGTCAGGAGTTTGATGGAATACTCCCCACCTGCCTGGATGAGTGCAACTCCCACAACACTCAAGAAGCTGGACAACATTCAGGACAAAGCAGCCCGCTTGATTGACACCACAACCATAAACACTCACTCCCTCCACCACTGATGCACAGTAACAGCAGTGTGTACCATCTAAATGATGCACTGCAGGAATTCACCAAGGCTCCTTCGACAGCACCTTCCAAACCTATGACCACTACCATCTGGAAGGACAAGGGCAGCAGATAGATGGTAACAACACCACCTGGAAGTTCCCCTCCAAGTCACTCATCATCCTGACTTGGAAATATATCACCGTTCCTTCACTGTCGCTGGGTCAAAATCCTTGAATTTCCTTCCTAAGAGCACTGTGGGTGTACCTGCACCACATGGACTGCAGTGTTTCAAGAAGGCAGCTCACCACCATCTTCTCAAGGGCAACTAGGTTTGCACAATAAATGCTGGCCCAGCCAGCGAAGCCCGCGTCCCATGAATGAAAATTTTTAAAAAGTGACCTCAACCAGAGGACCACAAAGTGCTAATCCATTCTCCAGGCTCCACTGGTCAGTGCATAACCACCAAGGTCATCAAGGCCAACAAGACAGCAGAGTCAGCAGGTTGTCTCCAATGCCGCTGCCAGCAAGGGGGTGGGGGCACCAAGACACAACACTCGTAAACCATGAGTATTAGGGCCAGTTCATAGGTGATCTTCTGTTCTACCATGTTTTGTTTATATGTCTGCTGGTGAGGACATTCACACCAGATATTGTAATGTTCATTTCTTTTGAGTGTCAAAACTATATAAATTTTGCTTTTGTCTTAATGGCCTGATTATGCTGAACTTTTACTTTTGGTGCAGGGTACACCAGTATGTAATGCTGGACATGAGTGGCTCGATACTTTATTGCATCTTTGGGTTCAAATGAAAGGATCATTTCAGATATCTGGGATGGAGGCGGCAGCCCTGGCAAGAGGTGGAAGGAGATCTTCAGCAGCCTACCTGAAGGAGCATTGGATCAAGGTGTCCCTGGTGTCCCCACCATCCTGAAGGACACCAAGGTCTGCCTCCACATCCTCTGCGTGCTCCTCTCCTGACTCATTACTGGATTCATCCTCTGTGGTCTGTGGAGCTGCCTCAAGATCTTCTTCCTCCAGTGGGTTCCCCATTGCCAGATCCAAATTGTGGAGAGCACAGCATAGAACCAGTATCAGTGACACCTGCTCTGGGGGCTATTGTAGTGCTCCCCCTAAACGGTCCAGGCATCGGAAGCACATCTTCAGAAAACCTATGGTCCTCTCTATCACCACCCTTGAGGAGGTATGACTTTTATTGTAACACTGCTCTGCCTCTGTTTTTGAGTGGAGAAGAGGCGTCATAAGCAATCTTTTCAATGGATATCTCTTGCCACCCAGCAATCATCCATTCAGTCAGGCTGGAGCGCTGAATAGCCTTGGCATGTGGGAGTGTCTCAGGATATTAGCGGGGGAGCTCAGCAATCACTGCATACCCTCTGGCTCGCTCAGCCTGGTTGGCCTCGTCCATATAGAAATGAATAAATGTTATTAACCGTCTGAACAGAGCTTCTGTCACCAGCTTCATTCAACTGTAGACAGCTGATTGGGACACTCCACAAGATCCCCCACTGACCCCTAGAAAGTGCCGGAAGCATTGAAGTTGAGGGCCGCTATGACCTTCAGAGCATGGCGTGTCCGCCCACACAGTTGGAGGTGATCTCAGACCCAATCATCTGGCAAATGGAAGTCACGGCCTCCCTGGGGAGGCGGAGCCTTCTTCAGCATTGCATCTCAGACATATTGAGGTAGCTGCCTGTAAACCCTTGCAGCAGGAGAGTGGTATCTTCTTCTGTCTTATACTTCCTGCTGGTCCTGCAACCCTTGTGCCTGCACCTCTCCTCCCAGAGGTCGTTCCCCTGGAAGCTGCACTGGGACATCTGGCCTCCTCTCCTTTCTGCCCCTCTCTACCTCCTCAGAGGGGGTGCCTCCAGCGGAGAGCACAATCCCCATTATCAGGCTAATAGAAGGCTGTCTGATACCTGGAAGGGTCCGCAAGGTCAAAATTCTCCAGGGGCTTTGGAGACACCTTGAGCCCTGAAATGAAGCCAGGAAATGCTAAGAATGAAGCTCAGAACAGAGATGAAGCTGTCAAGTTTAAAAAAGCAACCAGCAGCAAACTATCTCCTAAACTCCTCACTGCTCACACTGGCAATGCTGCTGACCCTTTTTATCCCGACCCTGGACAAGGCTGTGCAAAATGTGTGCTGCCCGCCAGCCCATGAGGTGAGCGAGAAATTGCATGGGTAATGTAAAATTAGGATCAGTTGGCTTTTTAGTGGCCTTTTAATTGATGGTGGGTGTGCCTCTGTCACCTGCGTGCACCTGCCGACCTGAAGATTGCGCGTATGTGGGATGACGTCAGGACGCTCGCCCTATGTCATCTCGCGCCATTTCACACCCGATCTGGTCGGGCATGCACCCACCTGTGGAGTGTAAGATTCTGCCCATGGAATTGTGCACTTCATCACATTGAAATTTTTTCTCTTCTACAATTCAAGCTAAAGTGGTGTCAGGGGTCAGGCAGAAGCATTCTATGCATTCATTTTGCATTTGTCGGCATATGTTTCAAACATTTTGTGAAGCAAGACAATCCCAGAACCCTAAAACAATGTCCAATAAAGCTGCCCATAGCTACTCACTGACCAGGATGAACCAGGGTAAAAGGCAGGTTGCCAGCGAGCCAGTTGATCTTAAAAACATTACTGATAGCTCACCCAAATTATTTAGGTTAGGCTCAAGGTCCAACTTTAGGTCAACCCAGGGCTTCCAGTGGGACATGCATTGCAGTTGCAGCATTGTGTTGACCATCCAACACTGGAGGTGATGAATTTCCTACCTTACAACAGTGACTATACTTCAAAAGTAACCAGCTGGCTACAAAGTGCTTTGAGATCTGGTGATTGTGAAAAATTCTAATGTAGTCTTTCTTTCCCCCCATCATGTCCTCTGTAAGTGGAGTCCACTACAATAGGAATCAGTAACCTTTTTTGAATTTTACCAACAGCTTACTAAAGTTTACTGATTTTTTTTTATTTGATCCAAAATAATTGACTTATCCTAGGGCAGGGCATTGCGCTCTTCGGGCGGGTGCAGGCCCGACCCGAACGAGCATAAAATGACGCACGGTGACGTTGGACGGGCGTCCCGACATCATTGCACACTCGCACAATATTTTAGTCGGCGGGTGCACGTGGGAGTTGGCAGCGAGCGCGCTGAACAATTAACAAGCCTCTTAAGGCCATTAAAGTAATAATTAAATTAAATTTTTGGCTGGCAGTCCAAAGGCCAAGCGGCTTTTGTGTTTTTTAGGAAACTTCATCCACGGACGGGATGAGGTTTCCAACAGCAAATAAAGATGAAATAGTTCTTTAAAATTTTAATTCATAATATGTTCCTGCTCAAAAGTCACATGAGGGGACATGTTTTTAACATTGCTTAAGTTTTTAATTTTTGAGTTTATAAATCTTCAGCTCCCTGAGGCAGGTCTGTGCCTCAGGGAGCTTTCAGTGCGCACACCTGTGTGCTTGCGTGAACTTCTGCGATTGCCCTCCTCCCACCCCCACCCAGTGCTGCAGCGCATATTTCACAGCGGCTGGCTGTTAATTGGCCAGCTAGTGTGAAATCGCGGTCAGAGCCTGATTGCGGGCAGCGGTCGACTTTGTGACCGCTCCCAGGCCGGCCCGCCCGCTGCGCATGCCCGACAAGGTGAAAATCCCGGCTATAGACTTTTTTTGCCAGTTCCAATGAGTATCATATATTCATGGAAAGCATGATGAATTTTATACAAATGTAACAACATATTTAGTTTTATGAATAAATAAAATGTAACTGCCCCTATATCAAAATGTTGGAAGATTTTTTGGGTGTGAGGCAGTAGATTATCAATAATATTTCATTAATTTATAAAAGCTTATTATGGTTAAGAGAACATGAGTTTAATGAGATAGATCACTCTCTCCATAGTCATACTATCTTGCCAACTTGCTAGCTATGAACTGACAAAAACCCATCACAATCACCAACTGAACAAGTTCAAAATGTTACTCACTGTTCCACTCAAATCAATAAATGTAAAGATACAGAGTGCCTTAATCTCTGTACAATCACAACTAATTATTGGCTTGCACATCAATACAGCTTTATTTTAATGAAGCCGCAATCGGCCATCCTGAATGACAGCGAGTGTTTCACCCTTAAACTTAGCCATATAAATCTTTGTTTATGCGTTGGGATTGAATGTTACTTTCAATGCCTGAGCAAGTGAGAATCTACCCGAGTGAAAAATGAAAATGAGAATCCGCTTAAGCATCTTAACTGGAACTTCAAGAAAAATTTAAAAGTACCCTTTTTGCTTCCCCTGCATTTTTCATAGTTTAAACACACCTGGTATAGAAAAGTACCTTAATTAAAATCAGATTCAAAGCTGCCTTTCTCAGTTGTCTGTGTGATGATCTTATTTAATAGTTAATCATTTTAATTCTTAATTGTTCTAATATATATGATTAATATTGATCAATCTATTAGGAACCTATAATAGGAATGCTCAATGGGAAATGAGGGACTGCCAGTGTAGGGAGTTTATACACCAAGTGTATGAACCATTTTCCACTAATGCCAGTAACCAGAGTACGTGAGCACTGTTAGCCTGTAAGCCCTCTCCCTCGGCCCCTCAGACAATCCAATATATGCCATTATAAAAACAGAAAATGCTGGAAATATTTAGCAGGCTTGGCGGCATTGGTGGAGAGAGAAACAGAGTTAATGGACTGAATTATACGCTCCACAATCGGGAGTGTTTCCCACTTTGTGGAGTGTATTATCAGGCATGATGATGCCAGATGCCATTCACAATGTCATCATGCCAGTTTAAAATAATACCATATGTGGATGGGTCAAAAAGTTAGGAACCCACCCACGTTATTTAAATGGTAATTTAAAAACCAATTAAGCCAATTAATAACTTACCTCACTGGAATAATACGGCCAGGAGACAATAATACACCTTCAATGTGAAATTTACAATAGGTGGGGTATCTGTTTTTTTAAGAGCACACTTGTCTGGGTGGGTTTTTAAATGGCAGCTGACAGCAGAGTCTCAGCTTTGCAGTTCAAAATCCATTGACTGCAGGGACTGCTCATTTGAGTGGGCAGAGTTACAGTTTGTGTACCTGGAAAAACTCAGCAGGTCTGGCAACATCAACGGAGAACAACAAAGTTGACATTTTGAGTCCTCATAAGCCTCCAACAGAACTAAGTAAAAATAGGAGAGGGGTGAAATATAAGCTGGTTTAAGGTTGGGGGGGGGGGCGGGGGGTGCTGGGGGGGAGAGAAGTTGGGGGGGGTGGTGGTGGTTGTAGGGACAAGCAAGCAGTGATAGGAGCAGATAATCAAAAGGTGTCACAGACAAAAGAACAAAGAGATGTTGAAGGTGGTGATATTATCTAAAGGAATGTGCTAATTAAGAATGGATGGCAGGACATGCAAGGTACAGATAGTTCTAATGCTTGGCCTAAATAGCCAAGTGGTTATGGTACTGAGTTTGTAACCCCAAGATCAAGAGTTCAAATCTCACAATGGCAAACTATGAAACAATGTAACTTCATCTGAATATGAACAGATGGAAATGTGTTTGTACTCGAAAGAGTTACAGATAGTTCTAGTGGGGTGGGGTGAAAGAAGACTAAAAGGGCATAAAAGGTATAGATTTAAAAATAATGGAAATAGGTGGGAAAAGAAAAATCTGTATAAATTAATGGAAAAACAAAAGGGAGGGGGAAGAAACAGAAAGGGGATGAGGTTGGAGGAGGGAGTTCAAGATCTAAAGTTGTTGAACTCAGCATTCAGTCTGGAAGGCTGTAAAGTGCCTAGTCGGAAGATGAGGTGCTTTTCCTCCAGTTTGCGTTGAGCTTCACTGGAACAATGCAGCAAATCAAGGACAGACATGTGGGCAAGAGAGCAGGGTGGAGTGTTAAAATGGCAAGGGACAGGGAGGTTTGGGTCATTCTTGTGGACAGACCGAAGGTGTTCTGCAAAGCGGTCACCCAGTCTGCGTTTGGTCTTTCCAATGCAGATGAGACCGCATTGGGAGCAACGAATGTAGTAGACTAAGTTGGGGGAAACGCAAATGAAATGCTGCTTCACTTGAAAAGAGTGTTTGGGCCCTTGGATGGTGAGAAGAGAGGAAGTGAAGGGGCAGGTGTTGCATATTTTGCGTATGCATGGGGAGATGCCATAGGAGGGGGTTGAGGAGTAGGGGGTGATGGAGGAGTAGACCAGGGTGTGACGGAGGGAACGATCCCTATGGAATGCCACGAGGGGGGGTGAAGGGAAGATGTGTTTGGTGGTGGCATCATGCTAGAATTGGCGGAAATGGCGGAGGATGATCCTTTGAACGCGAAGGCTGGTGGGGTGATAAGTGAGGACAAGGGGGACCCTATCATGTTTCTGGGAGGGAGGAGAAGGCGTGAGGGCGGATGCAAGGGTGATGGGCCAGACATGGTTGAGGGGCCTGTCAATGACCGTGGGTGGAAAACCTCGGTTAAGGAAGAAGGAGGATATGTCAGAGGAACTATTTTTGAAGGTAGCATCATCAGACAGATGCGACAGAGGCGAAGGCACTGGGAGAATGGGATGGAGTCCTTACGGAAGCAAGGTGTGAGGAGCTGTAATCGAGGTAGCTGTGGGAGTCGGTAGGCTTATAATGGATATTGGTGGACAGTCAATCACCAGAAATTGAGACAGAGAGGTCAAGGAATGGAAGGGAAGTGTCAGAGATGGACCATGTGAAAATGATGGAAGGGAGGAGATTGGAAGCAAAATTAATAAATTCTTCCAGGTCCCGACGAGAGCATGAAGCAGCACCGAAGTAATCATCGATGTACCGGAGAAAGAGTTGTGGGAGGGGGCCGGAGTAGGACTGGAACAAGGAATGTTCCACATACCCCATAAAGAGACAGGGTCCATGTGGGTACCCATAGCCACACCTTTTATTTGGAGGAAGTGAGAGGAATTAAAGGAGAAATTGTTCAGCGTGAGAACAAGTTCAGCCAGACGGAGGAGAGTAGTGGTGGTTGGGGATTGTTCGGGCCTCTGTTCGAGGTAGAAGCTAAGGGCTAAACCTACATCCGTGATTCCTCTGACACCTTACGTCACATCAACAATTTCCAGTTCCCTGGCCCCACCGCCTCCTCTTCACCATGGACATCCAATCCCTCTACACCTCCATTCTCCACCATGATGGTCTGAGGGCTCTCAGCTTCTTCCTCGGTCTGTCCGCAAGAATGACGCAGACCTCCCTGTCGCTTGCCATTTTAACACCCCTCCCTGCTCTCTTGCCCACATGTCTGTCCTTGGCTTGCTGCATTGTTCCAGTGAAGCTCAACGCAAACTGGAGGAACAGCACCTCATCTTCCGACTAGGCACTTTACAGCCTTCCAGACTGAATATTGAGTTCAACAACTTTAGATCTTGAACTCCCTCCTCCATCCCCACCCCCTTTCGTTTCTTCCCCCTCCCTTTTGTTTTTTCCATTAATTTATACAGATTTTTCTTTTCCCACCTATTTCCATTATTTTTAAATCTATACCTTTTATGCCCTTTTAGTCTTATTTCACCCCACCCCACTAGAACTATCTGTACCTTCCATGTCCTGCCTTCCATTCTTAATTAGCACATTCTTTTAGATAATATCACCACCTTCAGAACCTCTTTGTTCTTTTGTCTGTGACATCTTTTGGTTATCTGCTCCTATCACTGCTTGCTTGTCCCTATAACCACCCGCCCCCACTTCTCTCCCCCCAGCACCCCCCCACCTTAAACCAGCTTATATTTCACCCCTTTCCTATTTTTACTTAGTTCTGTTGAAGGGTCATGAGGACTCGAAACGTCAACTTTGTTCTTCTTCGCCGATGCTGCCAGAGCTGCTGAGCTTTTCCAGGTATTTCTGTTTATGTTTTGGATTTCCAGCATCCGCAGTTTTTTGTTTTTATTACAGTTTGTGTATTTCCTCATTAGAAGGAATCTTCTCATTCAGAGGGCTCTTTTGATTGTGCATCAAATACTCTCCTGCCCGTAACCCAGAAATGAGCGGTGATAACTCTTAGAGACAGATGGGGATTGTTGTGTCTGTTGGAGACACAATCTGCATTGAGGAGAAGAGGAGGATTAGGAGGAGGAGAAGTGTGAGATGAGTGAGGGATCACAGGGAGCGTCAGGATGCTGTGGGTCCCCAAGAAGGGGACAGAGCAATGCTAGACCCCAATAGTCAGGAGGAGCCTAAAAACCCTCATCAGAGGTGCAGACGACCATATGCTGTCCCAAGGGTATACAAACAGCGATTCAGCTAACTGCAACTGAGTGAGGCTCAGCGCAGAAGACAACTCAGCCTTTCAAGGGCAGTAAAGGGTTTAGTGAAATATTTTCCCTCCATCTCCCAGTTACAATGAGAGACTCCTGAAGACCTAACATCCAAACCTTCGCCATCAACCCACACATTTACACAATTCCTCCTGCCCTCCCTCAACCTTTGATTTCCTACCTCAACCTTCAAATACATTTACAAGCGCTCTGGCACAGTACTCCCCACTCACTTGTGGTTGCACTGGAGAGAGGCATCTGGTCTGCCACCTCCCCTGCGCTGGATGACTTCAGTGGGCGCCCTTTGTGTGGCTGTGGCCTTGAGCGGCCGGCCACTTGCTGGGATGCATGCGAGTCTTGAGTCACCACAGCAATGGTCGAAACCTGAGTCAATGGCTGATGAATGGACAAAATGCTGTCCCCATCAGAAGTGTCTTCCAAATGGAGGCAGCTGTTGCTTATCCCCCGCCATTAGTATCGGTTGGTCTGTGCCCCTGAGCTCCGAGCCAGGATGATAGTGTACAGGTCAGAGCGCATCTCAACGATTGCGTCAGCAATGGACTCAGTTTGCCCCTCCAGGACAGCCACTAGTTTGTCTATGGAGGAAGCTTGGCATTCCGAAGAGTGGGTGATCGCAGTGCTCATAGACTGGATGGATACCTCCACAGTCTGGCCCAGAGCATGCAACCCCTCTGGTATACCTGCCAAATCTCCACGCACCTCGCGCTAAACATCCAGCATCTACTGCCTTATGGAGACCCCAGAGTCTCATCGTTCGACTCGAAATCAGCCTCTGGATCACCCCGGGTACTCTACCAAGTGTCTGAGGCCGGCAACACCGCACCCTCCGGCAGATGCACATGTGAATGTGAAGTGCCCTCGCCAGTGTGTGAATGATCCCTGCCCAATGCACTGAAACCTGTCGAAGTGCCAGTATCTGCATTGGTGCCGGGTGCAGAGAGAGGATGTGATGCTGCACCCTCTGAGGATTCCTCAGAGGAGGAGGAGGAGGAAGGTTGCTGCATGGCTTCTGATTACTTGACCCATCACCAATCACATGACTCAAATAAATCTTTTCATGTCATCCTGCCCTCCAGCTTGTTAAGGTTCCAATGTGTGAAAGCTATTCACCAAACAGATTGCATATTTCTTAACCTCCCTTAAACCAACGTTAGCCATCTCCTCTTATCAACCAGTCTGATACTTTTGCCACCTCATCAGAACCAAGTCTTCCTCCAATCTCACCGCCGCCTATACTCCTGGACGTGTCGGGCTCCAGCAGGACCAGCACTTGCTGAAACCAAACTATTAAACAGGCATGTCTCCTTAACACAGCACCTACATGCTACCTGTTTTCAACCTTCCCTCACAATAATGTCGCCCCTCCACCCCATCAACCAAGTTTAATTTTGCATTGTCTATTAGACCTTGCAAGATTAAAAATAGCCACGTTTCACGCTCAGGAGTACATATTTGCTATCATGCTCTAATACCAGCCCTTGTTGGAATTTGTTGTTAAACTTATTACTTGGTGTCGTATGATGCTATATTATGTCCTTCATGCCATTGTAATGTAAAGGTGCTCGGCAGAGCATGGGTTAATGTGGGGCTGGAGAATAGCCACGTCCTTGTTATGATGTAAAGAGTCCATGATAATAGACTGAGAGAGCAGTCTAGAGCAGCCTAGAGAGAACAATCTGGAGGCCGCCTACCTGCATGGAGTAGCAGGACCATGCAGGACAATATCTCAGACAACATCTCAGAACTAGAAAGTTCTGAGGAACAAAGGGGCCTTGGCGTGTGTGTCCATTGATCTCTGAAGGCGGAGGGGCATGTTAGTGGGTGGTGAAAAAGGCATATGGGACACTTGCCTTTATCAATCGAGGCACACATTACAAAAGTAGGGAGGTCATGTTGGAGTTGTACAGAACCTTGGTGAGGCCACAGCTGGAGTACTGTGTGCAGTTCTGGTCACCACATTAGAGGAAGGATGTGGTTGCACTGGAGGGGGTGCAGAGGAGATTCACCAGGATGCTGCCTGGGATGAAACATTTAAGTTATGAAGAGAGGTTGGATAGACTTCAGTTGTTTTTGTTGGAGCAGAGAAGACTGAGGGGCAACCTGATCAAGGTACACAAGATTATGAGGGGCATGGACAGGATGGATAGGGAGCAGCTGTTCCCCTTAGTTGAAGGGTCAGTCACCAGGGGACACAAGTTCAAGGTGAGGGGTAGGAGGCTTGGGGGAGTGTGAGGAAAAATATTTTTATTCAGAGGGTGGTGACGGTCTGGAATGCACTGCCTGGGAGGGTGATGGAGGCGGATTGCCTCACATCCTTTAAAAATTACCTGGATGAGTACTTGGGACCTCATAACATTCAAGGCTATGGGCCAAGTGCTGGTAAATGTGATTAGATAGGCAGGTCAGGTGTGTCTCAAATGTCAGTGCGGACTCGATGGGCTGAAGGGCCTCTTCTGCACTGTGTGATTCTGTGATTCTGTGAATAACTGGGGTCTGTATATAGTTAAATATTAACAATAACTGGTTCATGTTTAAATTTACAAGTCTCAAGGTCTCATCATTGAGACATCTAAAGAACCCATGTTACAACACTCAGCTGCCCTGACTTTCCCCTGCTGCCTCTTGCTTTGCCATGGCTTTGTTCCACTTTGTTGCTAGTCCCAGTGGTGTTCTTCTTGCTCCTTCCCATGCCATGACTTGGCTTCTTTTGTTCAGCTGCACAATTAACTAAATGGATTTAGCTTACTGGTGAGAGCAAGATATTGCTTTTCTTCATCTTAGAGGGTCTGTTTGATTCCCTTTTACTGCTAAGTACTGTGTCTGTGTACTAGCCACAACTCCTTTATCACAAAAGCTCGATTTTTCACACTTCATGCTTCACCTCAACATGCCATTTGGTAGGGTGATTCTTTTTGTTTATTGTTCTCTCTTCTGACAACAATGTTATAATAATGGTAATAGCAAGCAATGGTCAGCCATTGCAGGGATAGAACAAAATACACAAGTGTGAGGAGAAGGAGGGTAGTATCCTTGGCCCAACCATCTTCAGCTGTTTCAGCAATGACCTTCCTTAGACCATAAGACAAAGGAGCAGAAATTAGGCCATTCGGCCCATCGAGGCTGCTCCACCATTCAATCATGGCTGATAAGTTTTTCAACCGCATTCTCCCGCCTTCTCCCCATAACCTTTGATCCCCTTACCAATCAAGAACCTACCTATCTCGCTCTTAAATACACTGAATGACCTGGCCTCCACAGCCTTCTGTGGCAATGAATTCCATAGATTCACCACTCTCTGGCTAAAGAAGTTTCTCCTTATTTCTGTTCTAAAAGGTCTTCCCTTTACTCTGAGGCTGTGCACTCGGGTCCTAGTCTCTCCTACTAATGGAAACATCTTCCCCATGTCCACTTTATCCAGGCCTTTCAGTATTCTGTAAGTTTCAATCAGATCCCCCCTCATCCTTCTAAACTCCATCGAGTATAGTCCCAGAGTCCTCAAACGTTCCTCATATGTTAAGCCTTTCATTCCTGGGATCGTTCTCGTGAACCTCCTCTGGATCCTCTCCTGGGTCGGCACATTCTTCCTAAGATACGGGGCCTAAAATTGCTCACAATACTCTAAATGTGGTCTGACAAGAGCCTTATAAAGCCTCAGCAGCACATCTCTGCTTTTATATTCTAGTCCTCTCGAAATAAATGCCAACATTGCATTTGCCTTCCTAACTACTGACTCAACCTGCAAGTTAACCTTAAGAGAATCCTGGACTAGGACTCCCAACTTCCTTTGCACTCCAGATTTCTGAATTCTCTCCCCATTTAGAAAATAGTCTATGCCTCTATTCTTCCTACCAAAGTGCATGTCCTCACACTTCCCCACGTTGTATTCCATTTGCCACTTCTTTGCCCATTCTCTGAAGCTGTCCAAATCCTTCTGCAGCCTCCCTGCCTCCTCAATACTACCTGTCCCTCCACCTACCTTTATATCATCTGTGAACTTAGCCAGGATGCCCTCAGTTCCTTCATCTAGATCATTAATGTATAAAGTGAAAAGTTGTGGTCCCAACACTGACCCCCACGGAACTCCACTAGTCACTGGCCGCCATCCTGAGAAGACCCCTTTATCCCCACTCTCTGCTTCCTGCCAGACAGCCAATCTTCTATCCATGCTAGTACCTTGCCTCTAACACCATGGGCTCTTATCTTACTGAGCAGCCTCCTGTGCGGCACCTTGGCAAAGGCCTTCTGGAAGTCCAAGTAGATTACATCCATTGGCTCTCCTTTGTCTAACTTACTCGTTACCTCCTCAAAGAATTCTAACAGATTTGTCAGGCATGATCTCCCCTTGATGAAACCATGCTGACTTTGCCCTATTTTATCATGCACTTCCAAGTACTCTGAAATCTCATCCTTAATAATGGACTGTAAAATCTTACCAATGACCGAGGTCAGGCTAATCGGCCTGTAATTTCCTGTCTTTTGCCTCACTCCCTTCTTAAACAGGGGGGTTACATTAGCAATTTTCCAGTCCTCTGGGACCCTCCAGTGATTCCTGAAAGATCACCACTAATGCCTCCACTACCTCTTCAGCTATCTCCTTCAGAACTCTGGGGTGTAATCCATCTGGACCAGGTGATTTTTTCCACCTTCAGACCTTTCAGTTTTCCTAGCACCTTCTCCTTGGTAATGGCCACCATACTTACCTCTGCCCCCTGACTCTCTTGAACTTTGGGGATGTTACTCGTGTCTTCCACCGTGAAGACTGACGCAAAGTACGTATTCAGTTCCTCCATCATTTCTTTGTTCCCCACTAATTCTCCAGCGTCAATTTCCAGCCGCCCAATGTCCACTTTTGCCTCTCTCATACCCTTTATATATCAAATGCAGGGTAAATTCTATCATATTATGGTCACTTCCTCCTAAGGGTTCCTTCACCTTAAGCTCCATTATCAAATCAGCCTCATTACACATCACTAAAGCTAGAATTGCCTGTTCCCTAGTGGGCTCCACCACAAGCTGCTCCAAAAATACATTCTACAAATTCCTTTTCTTGGGATCCACTACCAACCTGATTTTCCCAGTCTACCTGCATATTGAAATCCCCCATGATCACTGTAACCTTGCCTTTCTTACACGCCTTTTCTGTCTCCTGGTGTATCTTGTGCCCCACATCCTGATTACTGTTCAGAGGCCTGTACATAACTCCCATTATGGTTTTTTTACCTTTGCGACTCCTCAACTCTACCCACACAGATTCTACATCATCTGACCCTACGTCATTTCTTGCTATCAATTTCATTTCATTTCTTACTAACAAAGCAACCCCACCCCCTCTGCCAACCTGCCTATCTTTTCGATAGGATGTATATCCTTGGATATTTAGCTCCCAGTCCTGATCCCCTTGCAGCCATGTCTCATGTGAAGCCCACCACATCATATCGGCCAATTTCAATCTGCGCCACAAGCTCATTTACCTTATTTCGTATACTGCGTGCATTTAGATACAACACCTTCAGTCCTGTATTTCCTGTCCCCTTTCTCATTGTCATCCATTTATCTGATGTGCTTGAAGTTAGATTCCTAGCCCTATCCAAACACTCTATCCTATTTTGTGTTCTGGGGACTTTAATAGCCTCTCCTGGGCTCTCTTTTCTTTTCCTTGCATCATAAGGTCAGAAATGGGATGTTCGCTGATGATTGCAGAATGTTCAGCACCATTCGTGGCTCCTCAGATACTGAAGCAGTCCATGTCAAAATGCAGCAAGACCTGGACAATATCCAGGCTTGAGCTGACAAGTGGCAAGTAACATTCGTGCCACACAAGTGCCAGGCAATGACCATGTCCAACAAGGGAGAATCTAACCATCACTCCTTGACCTTCAATGGCATTACTATCGCTGCATTCCCCCACCATGAACTTCCTGGGGGTTACCAGAAATTGAACTGGACTAGCCATATAAATGCTGTGGCTACAAGATAGTGCAGAGGCTAAGAATCCTGCGACCAGTGTCTTGCCTCCTGACTCCCCAAACCCTGCCCACCACCTACAAGGCACGAGTCAAGAGTGTGATGCAATACTCCCCACTTACTTGAATGAGTGCACCTCTCGCAGCATCCAAGAAGCTTGACATTGTCCAGGACAAAGCAGCCCGCTTGATTGACACCACAACCACAAACATTCACTCTCTCCACCAGATGCACTCCAGGAATTCAACAAGGCTCCTTAGACAGCACTTTCCAAACACATGACCACTGCTACCTAGAAGGACAAGGGCAGCAGATAGATGGAAACACCACCACCTGGAAATTCCCCTCTGAGTAACTCATCATCCTGACTTGGAAATATATTGTTATTCCTTCACTGTTGCTGGATCAAAATCCTGGAACTCCCTTCCTAGCAGCACTGTGGGTATACCACAAGGACTGCAGTGGTTTGAGAAGGCTGCTCACCACCACCTCCTCAAGGGCAACTAGTGATGGGCAATAAATGCTGGCCTAGCCAGCAAAGCCCACATCCCGTGAATGAACTTTAAAAAACTAACAAATTCCAGATTAAGGCTTAACCATCTTTATATAGATATATTGCTATCAGCAGTCAGCGGAGGAAGCATGCAGTTATACTAAGAGATAAAAACAAAAAACTGCGGATGCTGGAAATCCAAAACAAAAACAGAATTACCTGGAAAAACTCAGCAGGTCTGGCAGCATCTCTGCCGATGCTACCAGACCTGCTGAGTTTTTCCAGGTAATTCTGTTTTTGTTATGCAGTTATACTACCCATTTGTAATACTGCAGAGTGGGGACAGGGTAGCAGTGTAGTATATTCTTGCACAAATGAATGGATAGAGAACCAAAGACCTGTCTTTCATTGGAACATCTTTACAATCTGCAGAAAATAGAAGGGCAGTTGAGATACTTTGCTGGGTTTGAAAAAAAGCATTGCTGTTGGACAAAATAAAAATAAAATATAATCAAGGCTTTGCAATAATCTTGTTGATAGTCTTAATTCTGTTGGTATGGTTTGGCACTAGCAGCCCTGCACTCTTGGCACTTAGTGTGGTTAAAATCTTGGCCAACCAGATGTTACCAAATAAAATGGTAAAGCCACCCTTGACAATGAATATCCAACTGAAAACTAGGATCGTGTGACATGCAATGTATTACTGTGGACAAAATATCTATTTAATTAGCTGAAAAAGATCAGCTGCACCAGTACAGAGTACATCAAAAAATAAGTTGTATTTACTGAATCAGGAACAATTTACTTAAGATGAACTTAGTTTTAGGAGAGAAAAATGATATTTGAAAAAGTAAATACTAGCTTTATAACTAAATTAAGAGCTTTATCACTAGCTAACTCATAACAATTCAAATGAATGTTCTCTGTTTGTGAGCACTGAAAAGGTCCTTGTCAACTGTTAACTTGACAAATCCACAAGCTTGATTGGGCTTTTTTGATGTGTTACTGAATGAGCAGTGGAAAAGAATAAAATAATGTTTTCAATAGAATTCTACCCTGAATCGCCAGTGCTATGTGGTCGCTCTCCACTGCTTAAGATGAACCATCTTCACATTATCCTGTTACTGGCGCCTTCAGGAAGCTCAGCTTGGAAGTTCCTTTTTTTTATAAACAGTAAATTTGTCCTTCATTTTTTCATTGTATACTTCACTTGGGAATGAATCCTCAACAAAATTAAGTTCTTAAATGGTTTTAGCAATTCTTATCTTGTGTGATTAAATTGAAGAGCTAAGCCACAGCTCATTTCATTTCATCTTTTTTGAAATGCCGCCTGACCCTGAGGTCATAAGGGATTATTTCTTTCTGTACTGCTGAGCCTTGTATTGTCAGCTGATATTGCCTCAGTAAATGAGAAACTGATGTCAGAAAAATGCTAAACATTATTTATAAATATTAACATCAAAAGGGCAGTTGTATCAGATGCCTGGGAGGGGGGAGGGGGTTGCTAAAATACCTCAAACACTACAATTAGTATTTGCTTTTTAAGCAGGGAGATGGGAAAGTGCAGCAAGTAAAACCATTCCCTGTGGTAATATGAGTCTTTTCAAAACAAATTCAAATCCACCAGAAGAAACCAAATATTAATCTCAAGTTCTTTGATAATAAGCATAATGATAAAGAAATTACATGGAAAGAAAATAAATGGCTTCAGTACAACTCAGTAGCCAGCAATGATTCACTGCTTGTGAGAACCCGTAATGGGAGGCCAGGTCTGTAGCAAGCATTTAACAAAGACAGATGTGAGGCCTCCTTGCCACTTTACTGAATGATAATACACAGAAAGCTCCCACCATATAGCCAAAGAGAAGGAAAATTACCGTCTTCACGAGAACTTTAACAAGATTGATTTATCATTTAGAAGGGAAAATTAACTAAGGGGTGGAGAATGACAAACAAGGAAATAGATACAGCTTAATTTTTTATTGTTAAAACTACGCTGGGACAATTTCTGGTAAAACAGCTTTTTTTTTACTTCAAGGGAAGTACAGGTGTTGGCTGCTTCATAAATATTAGTAAAGTTTTAGGTCTTTTGTACTGTATTTCTTTGGCTACATGGCACCATTTAAGATTGTACACATGATCTTTCAGATGGCCAAACTCAAAATCCTGCAGTTTGGCAGTGAGAAACAATGGATGGTAATGCCATGTACAAATACGATATTACGGATGTTAAATTCTAGAATTTGTCATGAGGTTACAATATATTACAGCAAAAAAAAACACCTTTTGTCAGTGTCTGTCAAAATGGCTCTAATATGACTGATTATAAGAAATATAATTTTTAGACAATTGAGGACTGACAAAGGTATGGTTAGAAGGAAAATAGCAACATAAAAACCCTTGGATAAAGTAGATTTGCTTGATGTTAACCATGCTGACCACTCACCATCATTTACCTTTATACAAATTCAGAATCATCCTCAGCAATGTTTGCTGTGAATTAACATGGCTCAGTGCTATAAGCTCTCCCATATAATATTATTATGTCATATGTCATTGCTTTTTAAGGTCTGTGAAATGAGATACGATAAATTTAAATATTATTTCTTCTATTAGTATTTACTTGAACTTGATACAATAGGTTAACTAAATTAAAGGTGATGACAGCAGTAAAACTGGAATATATGCTGTTCCTATACTGCCATTTATGTATAAGAGATGGAGAAGGAATTTGGTTGAAAGAAAGCAATCAGATATAGTAATTAGAGACATCTCATAAAGCAATTAAAGGTGTTGTAATCAATAGGGTTAATGCTTAAAGACTTTTGTATAAACTGTATTTACCATATAAGTAAAATTCCCCAAGGCTTTTAAAGGGGTCAACATAATGAATTCATTATATAAGTTACAAAATTTAATGTATTTCAAGAAATCAGTTTTATCACAGTTTCTTCTTCTTGGCCATTACGAGTCAGATTTTTAAAAAATTAGTTACATTTCAAATGGGTGATCTGAGGTCAGTAACGAAAGTCTGAATCATCCCAGATTTGCACTAAGTCTGGTAACGGGTGGGGTAAAGGATGTTTTACCCACTGGCCACAATAGCGGGTTTTTGCGCCATATCATCTCATTCCTGTCTTCTTAAATACGCATTCTGGGGAAACACGTTGGGTCGCTAGTGGAGCATCCTCTGATTCACCTGCCCTGCCATTGCTTCAGTCCTTACGTAAACCGCGTGCCATACTTAAAGGCCACACTTGCAAAGAGCTAACATTCTTCAAGGGATAGGAAGTTGCCGGGAATTGATGGTTGCCAAAGGGAAGAAACGTGTTGCCCCCAGGTTTAGCAACACCTCCCTGATGTGCCTACTGGATGCAGTGGAGATCCACCATGATGTCCTCTACCCCCGCTCTGGGTGAAGGTCAGCAAGCAAGGACACCAACGCAACATGGGGGGACAATGGCAGTGGTGGTCAGTGCCAGTGTCCGGCAAAAGAGGACAGCCACCAAGATCAGGAAGAAGCAGGGATGATCTCATCCACTCTGCCAGGGTAAGTCAATCTTCTCATCACTCTCAACTCACACACACACAAACCCAACACACGTCCACAGGGATCTCACACCTCGAGGGACAATACCACTAACTGTCACACACGCCTTCATCTCCATCAAGCTCATATCTTCTGGAGCTCACACCCTCATCCTGTCCATGGCTCTGCTCACCACACAATCATTCAATGCAGTGGCATGTGTCCTGCTCACACTTTCTCCAACTGTTTTCATGCTGGAGAGGCTGGCTCACAACAGCAGGGAGAGGCCCCAGGCCAGGGGTGGAATGACCCACATTGGGCCCCTCACTCACTTTGAGGAATGTGTTATCACGCTGAATGGTGAGAATGTGGACTGTGCCTGTGGTGACATTGAGGTCAGTGGTAAACACCCACTGAAGATCCTGCACCACATCATCCCTCTCTCAATGCAACTGTGAGTGCTCTCTCACCTGCTTTTGGCTCTGCTGCCATGCACTAATTATCTTTACTTTGATTCACAGGGAGCTCTGCCAAGCAGCTGACACACTCAGTCAGCCAGTCCCTCTGCTTGACCAAGGTCTGCACCTCCAGCCAAGTGGATGCCTGCTCCATTGAAGAGCTGGAAATAAGCAGCCTGGATAACCCGTTACAGCGCTTACCCACACCCTGCACCAGCGCACAGACACACACCTCAGTGGCACCGAGATCTAGAGAAGGCTCGGGTTCACAATCTGGTGGTTACCGCACAGAAACGTGTCTGCAACAGGAGGAGGCAGGTTTAACCGAGCTCCCCGGCACTCGGAGGACTGCTGGGGAAGAGGCATCTGTGAGGTCCGAGTCAGATGATGAGCCTCTATATTTGGCCTTCCAACTCATCGTGGAGACTCAGCAGAAGACTATCACATAGAGCTATTGGAAGCCCTCAACAAAGTGTCTTGTGAGTCAAAGGAGTCTGTCCACCTGCTCTGTGATGAAGTATGCGCGCATGGAGGGAGGTTTCCATGGGAAGGATGGAAGATGCCATGAACACCCTGGTCCAGTAGAATGTGGAGATGTGCGCAGACCTGCACTCCATCATGGTAGCCATGGGTGGGTTCCTGCAGTGGTAACACAAGAGGGAAATGGGGCACCTTGATGTGCCTCCAGATGCTCCTTCCCCTCAAGGAGTCAAGCTGGGACCCTTGGACACCCGAAGGGAGAAAGAGCAGCAGCTGGACACCCCTGGGTCATCCACTCAGGAGTCTCAGAGGCTGTCGTCTCCCTCTGAGTTCCCGTTGCCTTTGACCCCTTCAACCTCGTCCTTTGTCAACACAGATGGAGCAACTGACCCACGGGAGGACAGCCAAAGCAAGCCAGGACCCTCAAGGCCTCGGTTCTCCAGAGGACCCATGCTGAAGTCATCAGAGGCAACAGGGTCAACCATTGCACATGCTGTCTCCACCCCTCCTGTGGATGTCAGGGCAGCACCTAGAAGAAGTGGTAGGCCTAGAAAATTTAAGAATTTCTGATCACAAGTGGTTGCACAGGTGAACACATTTTGCCACTTTATAATCTGAAAATATATTCACTTTCACTGAATAATGTGTAATGTTGTCTTTCAGCTTCATTGACAAGATTCGTGAGCCCACCCCCTGCATTCCCCCCCACCCCCACCACAAGCAGTTCAGATGCACACAGCCAACCCATGAGTGGTTCTGGAGGGAGAAGTGTGTGTGTGACCGGGCCTTTCAGAGCCTTGTGCAAGCATTCTCCCATGTACACAGAGGCTTCCTCCATCACATCCATCTTACTCTCCCCTGCATTTTTAATGCTGCCTGCTGGGGTTCACTTTCAGTTGGCCATCTGAACTGACCTGCATCTCCAACCATTCGCTGATTGCGCTCCTATGCAGCACCTGTGCCCGTCCAATATAAGACTATGCTCACTTTTGATTTTACAAGTTAGTTGTTGTAAAATATGTCTTCAGCGCCCCCGTCCTTGCCCCTCTCCTAATCTCCGATGTCCTTTTCCCCATCACTGTTGAAGGCTCACCTTCCATCTCCCTTTTCTTTGCAGGATGTCCAGGTGAACGTGCACATTCCCTATCTTCCCAAGAATCCCACCCCCATCCACATTGACCACCCCGACCCTCTCCTTCCCACTCCCAGCATCTGTGCCTGCCTCAGAGTCCCCACCAACCACCTTTGCCATCACTTCTACCACGACCATTGCACCCTCACCCTCCCACCCTACCGACTCACTCTGCCCTCTCTCATTCTCACAATTCCCTCCTACCACGCCCATCCTCATTTCACTCCCCAGATGGCAGTCATCGGCCTCACAAACCACTCCCTTGCATGTTCATCTGGACATTCCCCCCCACTCAGTTTCTCCTTTCTCCTTCTTTACTCCTCCCTTCACCTTTACTCCTTCTTCCCCCCTAAGTACCTGCTCCCCCTGTACAACACCACACCACCACCACAACCCCCCCCGACCCGAACCCCTTCCTCCTCATAAAATCCTTCCCTGCTTGGTCTCCTTTCTTTCCTCTGAACTCCTTCCCTTACACTTTCCCTCCCTAACATCTACTTTCTTAGTTGCCGCATTCTCCCCGTTACACCCTTCTTCTCCATACTCCCTTCACCTTTCCAACCTCACCCACTCAATACCTTCATTCCACCCCAACCTCACCCCTCTAAGACCTTCATTTCCCCCCTCCAAACCTCACAGGCTCGACACTGTAATTCCTCCCCTCCTAACATTACCATCCTCCCCAACACCATTGCTCCCCCATTCCTGACCTCACACCCCCAGTATATCTTCCTCTCCCAGTCAAACCTAGACCTTCTTCTTCACATCCTCGACAATCATCTGTAGCAGACCATGGCCAAGGCACACACTGATGTCCCGAAGCAGACCCCAGAAATCAACAGTGACCTTCCACCTTCTGGGAGATGCTTCGTGGCGGAGCCACGTCCATCAGAATGCACCCAGCATGTGGTGCACGTGTTCCTCCAGCGTCTGGTAGCTGCTGGGTTCCAGCATCTTCTGCTCCTCAGATGTCTGCAATGTGAGCAAAGCACTAAAAGTAAGCCCTGACTTCTGCATGTCACACTTGTCAAGACATGTTCTGGCCTGGCATGCTTTCATGCCGATTTGGGTGGTAAATCTGATGTGGATGACTCTGGTGAGTTGGGCTTATAATTAGATGCAGATGTATTAAAGTGATGTTCCTGATGTGCGGCGACAGGAAAGGTGGCCTGCCATTGACGGGCGGAGTGAACAATTGCAAACTGGTTTCACAATGTCGTGAACCCGATTTTTGGCCTTCTCACCATATTGTCCGCTCACACCTACCATGGCACCCGACGCCAACAGGGATGGAAAATTCTGGCCTTTGAACCACAGTGATCGGTCTGCAATTTTGGGCCTGGTTGTCAATGCCTATGGAATTGTAGTAAGGGACCTAGAGGAGAAGAAAATCAAAAGAACAATTACAAAGGTAGAAAATAAACATGATTGTCAAGGGAACATGATTAACCATGATTGGGGAAGGAAGAAGATGTTGAGGGATGATTCTGAAATGAGGAATTTGGTTAAAGTTGAAATACTCTACATATTAACATTATATTAAAATGGTGGCATTTCAGAATTTCAGAAATATTTCTTGGCCTTACTGCAGAAGAAATTTGTTTTACAAAAATAAACTACATGTCTTCAGTGGAAACTATCAGAGATCATTTTGAGCTTGAAGTGTGACCTGAAGCCCCTGGTTAAATAGCAGGAGAAACTTCACATTTGTTGTGTACTTATACTTGCTTCCTGGGAAAGCAGTAATTGAAATGATGAGAAGTTATTTTTGCACCCACCTTAATTTGGAGTAGATATTTGCACCTACTGGATTAAAGTCAAACTGTAGGTCAATCAGACTCACATCAGGTTGGGGTAATTGACCATATGTCAATTTCCTGGCAGAGTCTGCTTCAAAGAAGAAGCACAGCACTTGTGTCAGTCTGGTAATTTAGTACTGCCTAGTGTGCACATAGACTTAGGGCAGGAGGCAGTGTATGGGTTGCAAGGTTGTATTCACTTCAGATCTGTGCAGTTTAATCTGGGTGCAATCTCATAGTGTAAACTTGAAGAAGACCTAAAAACATGGTGTGCCGCATACATATGGCAAAGATGCAAGAAAAGGAATTTGTTTAACATGTGCATGATACAATTAATATGAGTAAAATGATATGCTCCATAACCTTCGTATGAATGCTTCCTTCAACAACAATCGCAACATTTGTTTTAGTTCCCCTCTTTAACGTTACAATGTCAATGCTTCATTAGTAAATTCTTTAACAATACTGAATGGTTATGACAAAATCATTAGTTTTTAATAAGTTATTTTTAAAAAGATGTATAGACACAAAGTCTCTCTGTTATAATTGCTGTTTTCAATCCTTTTGAGCTTGCAAGGGTATTAAATATTATCATATCAAAGGTTTAGTCACTACCATAAAGGAGATATAATTTAAATGGACAGAGGCATATTTGCAGTGATTATTCAAAGTAGGTTATTTGCACCTTGTATTTCAGAATATCAGGGTACAACTTAATTTAGCTCAAATAGCTGGCTGTCACTAATGGAAGAAATTTGCCTTCATTTTATCATTGCTATTGTGTCGAGTCGAAGAATACATAAAACATGAAATCTGATAAGCGGCATATGAACACAGCATGGGTAATGTAATGAATGAAGGGAAAAATGATTGCAAGACTGATGTTGTGAATGTAAATTTCCTCCAATAAACTGATTTTGGAAATACTCAGGACTGGAACAGTCACAGTGGAATATAAAGCTTATCAATATGACTCCACAGTGGTATTTATTTCCTTTAGCTCTGATGCCTGACAGATGAATTATACAGGGATGATTTAGTGCCTAAAGATGTATGTCATATTCTATAAAAGACTTGTATCAGTGGAAAAATTATGAGTGGCACAACCCCCAGTCTCTCAGCAGCCAATGATCTATCTGTGGTTAGGCTGGCAGATTGAATTACCCCCATAACAGTGTTTAGGCCTGCATGATAAACAGTCCACTTGTCAAATATTTTCTCAAAAAATGTGACCAAAGGGGAAAAATGTAAGTGGTTAAAGACCAACCACAGCATGAAATATGAAGCATAAATCGCCAGGGTCGCAGAGAGCAGGGACTTGGTTACTGGGGCTCCAGATGGATTAAATAAAGCTGTTCCTCAGGGATGGTGCAAAGGGATGCAATAAAAGGAATACAGAACAGAGTGCTCTTATGTTGAACAGTTTGAAGACAATCTCTGTTAATTCGCAAACTGCAGAGTCAAATTAGTCCAGTTCCCATGTAAGGAGAATTACATATTGTCCAACAGCAATAAATCTCCACTTCTTCTGTCAAATAAACCAAATTGAGACAGCCTCTACTGTGAGCAGTTCATTAAAATGTCTACTTTAATGTGGGACTTTGTTTTTATAATTTATATACTGCTTTCTTTCTATTAATACTAACATTGGTCCCAATGTTCAAAGAGAGACAAAATACAAAATGATGGAAACATTTTTTCAGCCACATTTAACACTGCATCTGGGTGCTGCAGATGGGTCCACCAACTCCCCCAATTAAGTTTTAAACACAGATTAATTAACTGCACCAAATTGTTAAACCTTCATTTGTAATCAATTCATAAATCATGTGCACCTTCTAAAGGACAAAGCAATAGCAGAAGGCAGTTTTGAACATTTCATACAGTAGCGTGGAGTTAAAAGCAAAAAACAACATGAGTTAAAAATCCCTTTCACAGTAGGCATATTCCTTTCCCCTCCAGCAAATGTTTGGCTAATAATAAGCACTGAACAAAGAATTAGATCTGAAAGAACAAAGAGCAAGGAAATAACTGCAGACAATGAAAAACAAGAAGACTGATCTGACTGCCCTGCAGAAAGTGTCTATCAAGAAAGATGGGTTAATGGTGAAAGCCAGCTTATACTTTTTTCTCATCAGAAGAGGTCAAGGTTGTTTTACAGTTCAACTTTCATTGCTTGCACCACTAGTTTGGCAATTTTATTTTGTCACTTCCCCGAGCCAACATTATCACTGGCCGTGCAGCCTTTCATTTGAAAATGACTACCTGAGAGGCCTAATGCTCATCATCGAGAAATACAGAGCTGTTGAATGATGATAGGTTACTGAATATAAACTGCGCCTGCAGCAAAGGGGGACCAAAGAATGTGAAAAGATAAATAGGACAGATACTTTGTTTCATTGTCAGTGGCACTCTGGGTTATTTGAGGCACTTATTTATGCACTGTAAGCAGAACAATACTGAAAAAAATGATTAAATACTGACTCTTCAAGCAATAGACATCTCATTGTGGCAGGCCTAGCTCGCCACTGGGTGGTTTTGATAAAGGCAATATGAGCTGATAACTGATACAATTTGCCAGGAATCGTCAGGCTGCTGACAGCTACTATAGTTTTAATAAAATCATTAGAATGTAAATGTTTTATTGCAAAATAAAGAGCCTCCAGCAAGCATGGCATTATCTACAGCTGGAGAATGAAAGTACCGATTAGCATTTGAAGATTTAATGATACACAAGTTATCTTTATTAAAATTTTAAAATCAAGTCTTCATTTTGTATGATTGAGTTTTAAACAAATGTAATATCTAGTTAGTTTCTGCCTAAACCTTGAACAATTATTGAAAGTGTATGGCCTTTTAACATATGTTTCATAAGAATGGAATTGGATTTGCTATTTTAATATGACAAAGTAGATGGCCATTTGTTGTATCTCGTCTCAAAGTAAAATTTTAGTTTTAATTTTAGTTATGAGTGACAATATCCTTTTCAATTATTTCTAACTAGTAGAACATTTACAGATACATGGAACTTGCCAACAAAATAATTTTATGTAACCATTAATTATTGGAGAAAAGCACTTGGCAAACAGGATGATAGCAATGATTACTGGTAAAGCTAACACATAATGGAAGAAGAAGAACACAAATTTTAGGTCAATTGTTTTGCTGAACAATAGGTGTACACACCAGGTCAATGTGAATTGAGACCTTGGGGTCATCAGTTAAACTGAATAAAATCCAATATGGCAGCAGAGGAATTTGGTTCACAAAAGAACAAAAATGGCATCAAACTCAGAGTACGTACCCTGGAAGTTATTGTATGTTGATCTGAAATGATCTGAAAAATATAAGTGAGTACTGAAGGTCATATTATGCCAGGTTCATATTTGTAGGGGAGGAGTATGCATGCATGGATCAAATTCAGCCTACATTCATGCAGAATTGCACTTTCCTGCTTCTGAGTTTTTAAATCATTTGGGGAAAATTAATTAGTTCTACTCAGAGTCTATTAAAATAGTTTTCATGTTGCAGAACCTTTCTTTTTGGTAGTTCAATTATTTAATGTCTTGTTAATGATGGTTGATGGCTTAGTGTTTTTGTTAATGATGGCTTAATCCATAATAATGACACAGAAAATAATCCACTATATATAATATTAATAATTTTTGATCAAAAATAATGAAGATGTGTGGAATAATCATTACTACAAATGAGTCTAGGTACGTAAAGGCTCACAGTTCACATTCAGCACAGGTTGCCTGAGACTGGTGCAATAGAGGCTAAAACAGTATTGAAATTTGTCAGCAGGGCTGAGCTTCCCTTTGTATAGCTATCCCTTATGAGCAATGTCTATTTAAAACAATAGGAAAAAATATTATCTTATATTAGTTAGTGGTGCAGTCTGTTCATAACTTTATTAAAGAGATTACACAGCATGAAAGACATAGACCCTAGCAGCATGTAAAACCTCGCTTCAGGGGATTCCTGGGATTTCCCAATCCATGGCAGCCATTAGGAAAGCTGATAAAAAATGTTTTTCTCTGATGACATCCTGATGAAACAGAGGACAAGATAAAAGAAAGTTGAATAAATTCAGATTAATAATTTAACAGGTTCGTCAGTAACATAAACAGAAAATGTTTAAAACAGGCAGCAGATAGGTAATTGTCTAGAAAGGTGAAAAGGCAAGTTATAAAAACAGAAATGCTAGAAATACCCAGCAGGTATGATAACATCTGTGGAGAGAGGAATAGTTAATGCCCTAGACTCAGTCTCTTTCCTCAAAGATGCTGCCAGACCTGCTGAGCATTTCCTATTTATATTTCAGATTTCCAGCATCTGCAGTGCTTTACTTTTGTAAAAGACAAGTTATGCCTTTTTAAGCGTCAAAGCAGGTGTTTATATGTAGACTTGTGCTTGACTATCATTCACAAGAGACAGTTACAAAAGAGAACTTACAATGCAAGCAAAGTAAACCCCTCGGCATTACAATATATATTGCCAACTAACTAAGTTTATATTTCGATTAACCAACAATCTCCTTTAACTTTGCAGCTTATTCTATAACATATTTCATTTGCAAACATGGGGGAAAAAATCAGAGTCTTTGAACATGTGGTCAGCAGTTCAATGAATGCACAATTGTAGCTAATTGGTCACATAATATAGCAAGAGGTTACTGATGACATCATTAATTGATGAACATTTAAGAGGTTTATATGGCATTTCTGTGATATTTTATGACAGTCATTAACCCATTTATTTTCAGTAGTTTAGAGTTTACACTCCCTCACACCAATAATTTAATATTCTACTTAATTTTTATTTTTTCAACCTTTTCAGATGAGATATAGATGCCAAAATGTCAAAAGCTTTCGGAGCATTGTAGAAAATGACATGTGTGCAGGGTGCATATCCACACTGATGCAATTGTGGTTTCTTGCATTTGATACATTTTGTGTTTGGAATAATTAATTTAGCACTGTTTATTGAACTCTCCTTTTTGAATCCTTGAAGAAAACCTTCTCAGCTCTCCCTTCAGCAGTGTAATGCGAATGGACAGAAGTTCAAAGGCACCGTGCCAGTGACAAAAAACATTTCCTGCTAACTTTGTGGGGAGATAGGCACTATGGGTGTATTAATCCTCACAATCAATTATCCGCCCTCCCCAAAAGGAGCTGCTCTTCAGGTCTCATCATCACATTGTAAAACTGGTTGACTTTACCTCATTCTTCACTCCAAACCAGCCCCAGCACGTCAACTAATCCAAAGCTGCTTATAATACTGACTGACCAGCAGCTGTTAACCTATCTATCTGATTTTAGTTACTGGTACTATCTGTTCAGAAACTCATGAAGGAATAAAACAGAAACAAGGAGACAAAGACACAAATTGGTTGAAAAACACTGTGTAATAGACCTGCTTACATTATGCTCAAGGGGACTCCTGGGACTGTCCAATCCATGAAAGAATAATGGTATGAGTTGGAAAGCCCTGGGACGATTAATCACCACCACAATGCAGATTTAGCATGTTAGGTGAAAAGATAAATGTGTAAAATACTGTGTCAAAAACCCATAGTGTGGCCCACACTGTAATTTTGGGACAGTAATTGAACTTCGCTATAATTATCCTGGGGAGATAATATTAACTTATAGTCTAGTGTGAAACAGAGAGTATATAATTCATCACTCTATGGGCTGCTCAGTGCATTGTGTTATTGAAATATGATGGCTCCATTTTTATCCTGTCATAATGACAACTGATGTGCTTATTTTCTCTCTGCACCTCCAGGGTATCAGGACTTGTGAAATAGTAAGCAAACATTCTCTCTGATGAAGCAGCAGTGCTTCATCATAGCAACTAACAGTCTCAAAGTGCTGCTGACCTTTTTTTTTAAGAGAAAAAAATTAAAACCAGCTGTTTTTTATTTCACTGTTCACCTTCTCCTATTTATCAAAGGAAGATGACAGAAAAAAAAAACAAGGATAGTGCCCATTTTTAAAATGTTTCTTTCAAAGTGATGCCTTGTAAATTTTGGATGCAATTAAATAAGGTTAGGATGGAACAGAATATGTAGGCAAAAAGAATCTAACATAAAATTATGTTCATTTACATTATAATGTTATAGATTCAGATTTCTAAAATATGTTACCATGATGATAAAATATCAGTGGAGAATAATTGTAGCAATTCTGCTAGTAATCTTCACTCTACTTCACAAGATTGTGGGTTAAACTCTGTTCCAAAGTTTAAACCAGTAATGTAGACTGATACTTTCAACACAGAGCTGAGGGAGAACAGTTTTGGATGAGATGTTAAAATAAGGCCCTATCTGTCCTCTCAGGTCGACATAAAAGATGCCATGACGTTATTTAAAGAAAAGCAGGGAAATTCTTCTGGGGTAGAATTTTCACCTTGGCGGGTGGGCACTTGACCAGCCCACTTGAGTGTGAAATGATGCACGTTGATGTTGGGCAAGCGTCCCAACATCAACACGCAGTTGTGTGATAGTTCGGTCGGTGGGCATGCGTGGGAATCGGTAATATGCCAGTCAACAATTAAAAAGCCATTAAAGTATAAATTAACTTAAATTTTTCACTGCCTGTCCAACCTTACGGTTGGCGGGCAGGTGAAAAGGTCAAGCGGCCTTTGCATTTTTTTGGAAACTTCATCCACGGATGTATAATGCTGTGTGCACAGCATATGCACCATGACCAAAAGGCCTAGGGCAGGATTTTACAGTTGGTGTGTGGGGGTGGGCTGAACAAGCATGAGCTAAAAATGACGCACGACAACGTCGGGCATGCATCCTGACATTTATAACATGTCCTTACTCATGTGACAGAGTCATATGAGGGGGCATATTTTAGAACATTTTAAAAATATTTATTTCTAATTTTTAAAACTCTTCAACCCCCATGAGGCACTTCTGTGCTCAAGTGCTTACTCTCGCGCATGCACGAAGTTCCCCACTCGCCCTTCTCCCGCGCCCACACAGGCAGCGCTGAGCGCTGCCCCTCGCGTTTCATGCTGGGTGGGCCTTAATTGGCTCGCCAGCATGAAATCGAGGTCAGGCCCCAATCGCGGGCAGCGGGCGGCTTCCCGACTTCCCACCCACCCCGCCCCTACCAAGCACGCCCAGCAAGGGCAAAATTCTGCCCCTGATTTCGTGGGCAATGTTTATCCCTGATTCAATATCATGTCAGATTTGGCCGGCAATTGGTTAAAGCCTATTTTTTGATGCATAATGCTGTGTGTACAGCATATGCACCATGACCAAAAGGCCTAGGGCAGGATTTTACAGTTGGTGTGTGGGGTTGGGCTGAACAAGCATGAGTGAAAAATGACGCACGACGATGTCGGGCATGCATTCTGACATCACCGCGCGCCATTGCAATATTTCAGAAGGCGGGTACGCTATGAGTTCAGGGGCATGCCCACCATGAATTAACCAGCCGGTTAAGGTCCTTGAGGCAGCAATTGTAATCGATTTTGCACAGCCCATGCGATTTTCAGGTTGTCACACGGGCACAATGGGCAGGCAGGTAGGCCACATTTTCATAAACTTCATCCAAGGGCTGGATAGCAGGGGTGAGCAGGCTTGCTAATGCAAATTGTTAGTACTTTGGATTATTATTTACTGCTACTTGCTGGTGTGAACAGGGCAACTTCATTTCGCTTTAGAGCTGCTTTGACAGAAATAACAGGCTTCAGTTCAGGACTCCTGAAGAGTCATAACATTTGGGGCCTTCCAGGTATCAGGTGGCCTTCCCTTACCCTAGGAATGGGGATTGTGGTATCTGCTGGGGAGGAAGAGAGGGCTAGAAGGTGGATAAGGCCAGGTGTCCCTATTCAGCCTCCAGAGGAGCCACCTGTGGGAGGACAGATGCAGGCACAAGTGGTGCAGGACCAACAGGTAGTCCAAGGTGGAAGGGGACACAGAAGGCGCCACTATCCTGCTGCCAGGGTTTACAGGCGGCAATGCAGCTACCTCAATACGTCTGAGCTGTACTGCTGAAGGAGGCTCCATCTCTCAGGAAGAGCGTGACCTCCATCTGTCAGATGATCGGCCCAGAGATCAGCTCCAACTGTGTGGGTGGACACCGCATGCCAGTGGCACTGAAGGTCACGGTTCCCTCAAATTCAACGCCGCTGGCTCTTTCCAGGGTTCGGTGGGTGATCTTTTTAGAATCTCCCAATCAGCTGTCCACAGTTTTGTCAAGCTGGTGACAGATGCTCTGTTCAGACATTGACTTTCATTCACTACCACATGGACAAGACCAGCAAGGCAGAGCGAGCCAGAGGCTTTGCCATGATTGCTGGGTTCCCCCGCATCCAGAGTGCAATAGACTGCAAACATGTGGCCATCAAGGTGCCAGTGGGTGAGCCCGGTGCCTTCATCTACAGGAAGGGATTCCACTCCATAAACGTGCAGATAGTGTGTGATCACAGGATGCAGATTTTGCAAGTCTGTGCAAGGTACCCAGGCAGCTCCCATGACACTCACATCCTCAGACACTCCCAGGTGCAGAGGATCTTCAGTGCTCCAGCCCGGCTGGATGGATGGCTGCTGGGTGACAAGGGCTAGCCCCTCAGAAGGTGGCTCATGATGCCTCTCCACCATCCAAGAACAGAACCTGAGCAGCAGTGCAATAGGAGCCACGCCTCCACAAGGGCGGTGGTAGAGAGAATCATTGAACTTCTCAAGATGCACTTCCTATGCCTGGACCATTCAGGAGGTGCACTGCAATACCCCACCCCCCCCTGATCATGTGTCACTGATAGTGGTTGCATGCTGTGCTGTGCATAATCTGGCACTGGGAAGGGGGGATGCAGTGGAGGAAGCAGATGTTGATGCAGCTGCTCTGGCCGCAGTCAATGAGTCCAGTAGTGAGTCCAAGGATGAGCACACTCAGGAGAATGTTGAGGGATTAGACACAGATCTTGGCAACCTCCAGGGAGGCAGGGACACCCGCGAGGCTTTGATCCAACGTTCTTTCAGCTAGCACACCACAAATGAACCACTACCACATGCCAGGGCTGAAGGCTCCATACTCGATACCCGACAGAAACATTTGCTTGGTGAACAACATGCACTGTATACCATTTCAATAAAGCTCAATGACAAACAAGTCACTCATAACATCACGGCTTCCCCTTCAGCTGCAGAACTAATGAAGTGCCTAGAGACTTATTGAAGACAAAAACTTTTAATGATTTGCAGCTTGGCATACAGAAATCAAACCAAGGTGCTTAATCGGGGGAAGGCTAATTATAACAATATTAGGCAGGAACTGAGGAATCTAGACTGGAGGCGGATGTTTGAGGGCAAATCAACAACTGACATGTGGGGGGCTTTCAAACTTCTGTTGATAAGAATTCAGGACCAGCATGTTCCTGCTAGGATGAAGGATAAGCATGGCAAGTTTCAGGAACCTTGGACAATAAAGGATATTGTGAGATTAGTCAAAAAGAAAAGGGAAGCATTCGTAAGGGCTAGAAGGCTGGAAACAGGTGAAGCCCGTGGAGAATATAAAGAAAGTAGAAAGAAACTTAAGCAAGGAGTCAGGAGGGCTAAAAGGGGTCATGAAAAGTCACTGGCAACCAGGATTAAGGAAAATCCCAAAGCCTTTTAAACATATGTAAAAAAGAGGGTAGCCAGGGAAAGGGTAGGCCCACTCAGGGACAGAGGTGGGAATCTGGAGCCAGAAGAAATGGGAGAGATACTAAATGAGTACTTCTCATCAGTATTCACCAAAGAGAAGGACTTAGCGGTCAATTTGTCTAGGGAAGAGTGTGTAGATAGCCTGGATCATGTTGCGATCATAAAAGAGGAGGGGTTAGGCGTCTTGAAGAATATTAAGTTGGAAACATCCCCAGGGCCAGATGGGATCTCCCCCAGAGTACTGAGGGAGACAAGGGAGGAGATTGCTGGGGTCTTGACAGAAATCTTTGTATCCTCACTGGCTATGGGTAAGGTCCCAGAGGACTGGAGAATGGCGAATGTTGTTCTATTGTTTAAGAAGGGTAGCAGGGATAATCCAGGAAATTACAGGCCGGTGAGCCTTACGTCAGAAGTAGGGAAATTATTGGAGAAGATTCTTCGTGACAGGATTTACTACTGTTTGGAAGCAAGTGGGCGTATTAGTGAGGGGCAGCATGGTTTTGTGAAGGGGAGGTCGTAGCTCACTAACTTGATCGAGTTTTTCGAGGAAGTGATAAAGGTGATCGACAATGGAAGGGCAGTGGATGTTATATACATGGATTTCAGTAAGGCCTTTGACAAGGTCCCTTATGGCAGACTGGTACAGAAGGTAAAGTCGCATGGGATCAGTGGTGAGCTGGCAAGACGGATACAGAATTGGCTTGGTCATGGAAGACAGAGGGTAGCAGTGGAAGGGTGCTTTTTTGAATGGAGAGCTGTGACTAGTGGAGTTCCGCAGGGATCAGTGCTGGGACATTTGTTGTTTGTAGTATACGTAAATGATTTGAAGGAAAATGTAACTGGGCTAATTAGTAAGTTTGCAGATGACACTAAGGTTGGAGGAGTTGCAGAGAGTGAAGAGGATTGTCAAAGGATACAACGGGATATAGATCGGTTGGAGACTTGGGCAGAGAAATGGCAGATGGAGTTTAATCCAGACAAATGCGAGGTAATGCATTTTGGAAAGTCTAATACGGGTAGGAATTGTACAATAAATGGCAGAACCCTTAAGTGAATCGACGGGCAGAGGGATCTGGATGTACAGGTCCACAGGTCACTGAAAGTGGCAATGCAGGCGGATGAGGTAGTCAGGAAGGCATATGGCATGCTTGCCTTCATTAGCATGGGTATTGAGTATAAAAACTGGGAAGTCATGCTGCAGCTGTATAGAACCTTGGTTAGGCCACACTTGGAATATTGCGTGCAATTCCGGTCGCCAATTATCAGAAGGACATGGAGACGTTGGAGAGGGTGCAGAGGAGGTTTACCAGGATGCCTGGTCTGGAGGTTATTAGCTATGAGGAGAGGTTGGAGAAACTCGGATTGTTCTCACTAGAATGACAGAGATTGAGGGGCGACTTGATAGAAGTTTATAAAATTATGAGTGGCATGGGCAGAGTAGATAGTCAGAAGCTTTTTCCCAGGGTGGAAGAGTCAATTACTAGGGGCCATAGATTTAAGGTGAGAAGAAAAAACTTTAGAGGAGATGTGCGGGGCAAGTTTTTTACGCAGAGGGTAGTGAGTGTCTGGCATTCGCTGCCAGAGGAGATGGTGGAAGCAGGTACGATAGTGGTGTTTAAGACGCAGCTTGACAAATACATGAATAGGATGGGAATAGAGGGATACGGACCCCGGAAGTGCAAAATGTTTTAGCTTGGCAGGCAATATGATCAGCGCAGGCTTGGAGTGACGAAGGGCCTGTTCCTATGCTGTACTTATCTTTGTTCTTTGTTCTTTGTTCTAAATGAAAAGGCATTCAACATCAACTTAAAAACAACTTAAAAGTGGGGCAAAAGAAAAACATGAGTGATAAGCCCATGTTGTGCCTAAGGTTCTTTACATTTACGTTTGTGGGTGCTACGTTTAGGTGCTCCCCTCTCGCTGGTAGTGGCATTGGAGACAGCCTGCTCACTCTGCTCTCTTGTTCGCCTTGATGACCTTGGCAGGCGTCCACTGGCCCCCTGGGAGGAAGCAGCCAGTGGCAATGCTGGCATCTCCCCAGTCGCCGCAGCCTCATCAGATGCCATGGTAACTGGCATGGGGTGGAGGAGCTGCTGCCCTCATCTGGAGTGCCCTGAGAGGAGCCTGCAGAGACGACAGGTTGCTTGAGCACCAAAGTCAGGTTGCTTTGGACCTCCCTGCTCACCACTGATGGATAGGCACCTCGCTGGGATACTGGGCACCCAATCCATCTCCCACACTGACACTGATCACCTGAGGTCAATGATGTTGTGAGGGCTTGCAGGTCTGAGCACATCCCCAGGAAGCCCTGATTGTTCTCCTGGAGGAGCCTCTCCATGAGAGTCGCCACTGTCTCCATGGAGGAGGCATTGCACTCGGCCACGAGGGTCATTGCATTGCTCATGCTCCACACGGACTCCTCCATCACAGAGACCATGGCACGCATTCCCTCCTGTATTTCTGCCAGACCCTCCCGCACACCCTGATGGACTTCCAGCATCTGCTGCCTCAGGGACTACTCCAGAAGCACATCATACACCCCAGAGTTCTGAAGGAGATAGCTGAAGAGATAGTGGAGGCATTAGTGGTGATCTTTCAGGAATAAATCGAGTCAGGGAGGGTTCCAGAGAACTGGAAAATTGCTAATGTAACGCCCCCTGTTTAAGAAGGGAGTGAGGTGAAAGACGGGCATTTGCAGACTGAATATCCTGATCTCAGTCGTTGGTAAGGTTTTAGAGTCCATTATTAAAGATGAGATTTCAGAATACTTGGAAGTGCATGATAAAATAGGGCAAAGTCAGCATGGTTTCATCAAGGGGAGGCCATGCCTGACAAATCTGTTAGAATTCTTTGAGGAGGTAACGAGTAGGTTAGACAAAGAAGAGCCAATGGATGCTATCTATGTGGACTTCCAGAAGGCCTTTGCCAAGGTGCCGCACAGGAGGCTGCTCAGTAAGATAAGAGCCCATGGTGTTAGAGGCAAGGTACCAGCATGGATAGAAGATTGGCTGTCTGGCAGGAGGCAAAGAGTCCAGAGAAAGAAGAGTGTCCTTCTCAGGATGGCGGCCAGTGACTAGTGGAGTTCCACAGGGGCCAGTGTTGGGACCACAACTTTTCACTTTATACATTAATGATCTAGATGAAGGAACTGAGGGCATCCTGGCTAAGTTTGCAGATGATACAAAGATAGGTGGAGGGACAGGTAGTATTGAGGAGGCGGGGAGGCTGCAGAAGGATTTGGACATGTTAGGAGAATGGGCAAAGAAGTGGCAGATGGAATACAATGTGGGGAAGTGTGAGGACATGCACTTTGGTAGGAAGAATAGAGGCATAGACTATTTTCTAAATGGGGAGAGAATTCAGAAATCTGGAGTGCAAAGGGACTTGGGAGTCTCTTAAGGTTAACTTGCAGGTTGAGTCAGTAGTAGGAAGGCAAATGCAATGTTGGCATTTATTTCGAGAGGACTAGAATATAAAAGCAAGGATACGCTGCTGAGGCTTTATAAGGCTCTGGTCAGACCACGTTTAGAATATTGTGAGCAATTTTGGGCCCCGTATCTCAGGAAGGATGTTCTGGCCTTGGAGAGGGTCCAGAGGAGGTTCACGAGAACGATCCCAGGAATGAAAGGCTTAATATATGAGGAACGTTTGAGTACTCTGGATCTGTACTCGATGGAAGGATGAGGGGGGATCTGATTGAAACTTACAGAATACTGAAAGGCCTGGATAGAGTGGACGTGGGGAAGATGTTTCCATTAGTAGGAGAGACTAGGACCCGAGTGCACAGCCTCAGAGTAAAGGGAAGACCTTTTAGAACAGAGATGAGGAGAAGCTTCTTTAGCCAGAGAGTGGTGAATCTATGGAATTCATTGCCACAGAAGGCTGTGGAGGCCAGGTCATTGAGTATTTTTAAGACCAAGATAGATAGGTTTTTGATTGGTAAGGGGATCAAAGGTTATGGGGAGAAGGTGGGAGAATAGGGTTTTGAAACTTATCAGCCATGATTGAATGGCGGAGCAGCCTCGATGGGCCGAATGGCCTAATTTCTGCTCCTATGTCTTATGGTTTTATGGTCTTATCAGCCACCGACTGAATATGTTCCTGGTCCCCAGCAGTCCTCCAACAGCCGGCACCCTGGGGGATCTCTGCCTCCACCTGCACCTCAAGCGAATGTGGAGTGCCCTCACCACTGTTCAAGGAGGCACTATGTATAAAATTATGAGGGGCATAGATAGGGTAGACAGGAAGGAATTTTTCTCCTTGGTGGAGGGATCAATCACTAGGGGGCATAGATTTAAGGTAAGGAGCAGGAGGTTTAGAGGGGATGTGAGGAAGAATTTTTTCACCCAGAGGGTGGTGGGAATCTGGAGCTCACTGCCTGAAAGGGTGCTCGAGGCAGAAACCCTCATAACATTTAAGAAGTATTTGGATGTGCACTTGTGATGCCATGGCATACAAGGCTATGGGCCTAGTGCTGGAAAATGGGATTAGAATAGTTAGGTACTTGTTTGGCCAGCACAGACTCGATGGACCAAAGGGCCTTTTTCTATGCTGTAGACTTCTATAACTCTATGACTAGCCGACGGTGGTGCTGGTATCTGCACTGGTGCCTGCTTGGCTGAGAGGGTGTGACGCTGGTGTGTTCATATCATCCGTGCCCTCAGGGGTGAGCAGTGTTCCTTCAGGCTCCGGAGACCGAAGGTTCTGTGGTGAGGCTGAAAGACAGAATAAGGACATTTGATTAGTTGAAGTTATTGCACTGTTAATGTGCATGCCTGGCCCCCGGATCAGAATGCGCTCCTCATTCCAGAATCAATGGGGATCCCATGTTGGAGGCTGAAATCAATATACAGTCAACAGTGGAACGTTTTCGCTGACAGACATTGTGACCTCAGTGAACGGCACTCTTACCTCCCAGTGGCACCCTGACCTCACCGCGGCCGGTCGACCTGGGTGCATGGTGCCTCTCCAGCTCCAGTGCCTCCTGCTCGTGTCTGGTGATGATGAAAAGGTGGGGCTGCCCTCCACCAGTCCGCAGCCGCTCAGCATTATTGTGCGCTGTCTTCTGAAAGGAGAGAGGAGCATTGATTAGTCCTCCCTGTACCTGCATTACCACTGCAGCCTTGCCACCCCCATCTGAGGAAAACCTCATAGGGCTCATCCGATTCGTGACCCTGGAGCCACAAAACAGTCATCCCAAGCAGCCAGGGCTGACCCTTTTGCCCAGATTTTGCATCATTGATATTTGCCACTCACACTCTAAGAACTTCCAAACCCACGACCTCTACCATCTGGAAGGACAAAGGGAGCAGATAAATGGGAACACTGCCACCTGGAAGTTCCCCTCCAAGTCACTCAGCATCCTGACTTGGAAATGTTTTGCTGTTCCTTCACTGTCGCTGGGTTAAAATCCTGGAAATCCCTCCCTAACAGCATTGTGTGTGTATCTACACCATATGGACTGCAGCAGTTCAAGAAGGTAGCTCACCAGCACCTTCTCAAAGGCAACTATGGATGGGCAATAAATGCTGGCCCAGCCAGCGAAGCCCACACCCTGTGAGCGAATGCATAAGAAAAAAAACTCTGAGGTGCTGGTTGGTGAGGGAGGGGGAACCTAACTGCTGTGCTAAGTGATCCATGCAAACATGATACTCACACTTCCTGATCACAGGAGGTCATTGTACCGATTGTGGCACTGCACCCATGTGCGCCTCACCACACCGTGGGATGCCATGTGATGCCACCTCCTCCCAGGCATGTTTGGTTAGGTGGGGGGGCCTCCTCCTTCTGTCCCTTGGGACAAGGCCATCCTGGTGTCCTGCAACCTACTCGAGGAGCGCAGCGAGGCACTCATCGGAAAACCTCAGGGCCGACTGCTCCGCCAACCTGCCCTCCTGCCTGGCCTGCTTGCTGACAACTTTCTCCATTGCTGATGAGCAAACTCAATGGCAGCCTTAGGACAGCTGCCTGCACTGTTTTTAAGTTGGCTGCCGGGTTGCCACTGGATCTGGCAGACATTGATCTCCCCTTGCCCTCCCCTTCCTGCTGATCTCGGGAGCTGCGCATTATGCTGAGTAGGCCTTAATTGGCCCGCCTGCGTAAAATCGCGGTGTGCACCTGATCACGGGCAGTGGTTGGGTTCCTGACTGCCCCTGCCCGCTCCTGCCGAGCCCACCTGCCAACTGAAAAATTCTGGCCCTGAAATTGGACCTTAAGTCACAATTCAATAATTTTGTGTGTGGCCAGTACTTGTTTTGCCTTCAAAGGCTTACTTCAAGAAGCTGAATTTCAGGTTACCTGTTTCGCTGCCAATGATCTTCCAGTACATTCTGGACATAGGGCTGTAACCGAGGGTAGGCAGCCCCTGTTGGTGTGCTGTGGGGCCATGTGTGGTACTCTTTTCCAACCTGGTTCCACACCAACGTTTTAAAGAAATTATTTACCATTTTGATACCAACTGCTTGCAGGCCAATTTCTCAGAAGCAAGTTAAAGTAGCATTAGACCCCTAATTTGCATATGTAAAGGGCCTAAAACCTAATTAAGGCAGCTAGCCTAGATATCTGTAAGTCATCTAAGGCCAATCTGGTGTTGGACATTTTTAGGCATCCATGACAAAATTTGTCAGTTTTGTCCTGCTTTCTGCCTGGAAAATGGACAGAGTGATGACTAAATTCTACCCCATTATCTGGTCATTTATCTTATTGCTGCTTGTGGGAACTTAATGTGCACTAATTGATTTCTGCACTTCCCTACATTACAAAATTGATGACAGTTTAAAAGTCTTTATTGGCTGTGAAGAGTTTGGGGGCATTCTGAGTTGTGAAAGGCTGCATTAATGTGATAATTGCTTTCCTTTTTTCTTAGTAAATGACAGATTTACTTTTCCACAACCTTTCAAACACACAACACAATTTACATTTATGTTGCACCTTTAATATAATAATGTAATAAAATATCCCAAGGTGCATCAGGGGAACATTATGAAACAAAATGTGACACCTAAGGAGATGTTAGGTCACATGACCAAAGGCTTGGTCAAAGGTTTTAAGGAGTGTCTGAAAGGAGGAAAGCATGGTAGAGGGGCAGAGAGAGTAAGGAGGGTAGGTTTCTCTTTGGTCAGTGCTAAAACCTCCCTACTCCTGGTTTGTTATTTGTGTCCATATTCAGATCTTCTATTTGTTTTCCATGGGCTTACATGCTGCCTTTGGTATTTCAGCTGGTGCATCTGGATCAATTTAAAATAATCCACCAAAATGAATCATCTCATTTTTGAAAACTAATGGTTACTTAATATTGTTTCTTGGTGAGTTAATTTATCATACAATCGTCAAATAATAACATTAAAAGTCAATATATTAGAGATAGTTTATAGAAATAGTAATAGCTTGACCCTAAGGAAAATGCCAGCAGTTCATTTTTTTAACTCATATACTGTAAATTAACTTGAATACTGGTGTTCAAACTTTTCGGACCCGGCATCATAATCTTCGGTGGCAAAGTGACAGTAGATGCTGATACTGGTAAGTATATAAAAGCATTTGCAATTTTGTCATAATTCTTGCTCTTCCTCTTCATTTTTTTCCTCTTTCTCTGTCCTTCACTTTTTCACTTTAACCTCTCTTTTGTTTCTTCTTCTATCACTTAATTTGCTTCACATCGCTTCTACTAGTACAGACTTCTGTTCCTCTTCCAACCTTCACTATATTCCTCATTTTACATCTTTATTTCTGTCTATCTATTCATCTCTCTATCCTCTCATTTAATGTTCATTCTTCCTTTCTCTATCTCTTCCTTCACTCCAGTTTTTAAACCTCTCCCACACATTTTACTACTTTTATCTTTCTGCCTTTGCTTATGTGCCCGTCTTCATTTCTCTTTCTCCTTATGTTTCACTATTTCTCCAATCCCATGTTAACATCTATTTCTCTCATTGTTCACTTTCTCTTCTGCCTACGTCTCTTCATTTTTGTTTCCTTCACTTCTCTACTTCTGTTTCTTAGTAGCATTTTACTTCCATGTCTCCTGCTTCTATTCTTCAATCATGTTACCTTTAACTCTGTTCATCTCTTCTTGACTTCTGGACCTCTTCATTTTTGTTTTTATTTGTTGAGTCCCTCTTTGCTCTATCTGCTATCACTTCTTTTTATCTTTGAGCTTGGTAATGTACCTGTAATAATACTGGACTAGTAATACACCAGCCTGAATGAGCGTTCAAATTGATCATTTCAATTTGGTTTTAAAAATCTGGAAATAAAAAGCTGATATCCTTAAAAGTGACCATAAGGTGTTGAGTTGTTGTTAAAAACCCAATTGGTTTGTTACAACAACAGCACCAACAATTTGTATTTATATAGCACCTTCCATGTAGGAAAATTTATCAAGGCAATTCACATAAGTGAAATCAAGCAACATCTGACATGATGCAAAGAATGAGACATTGGGAAGGATGTCTGAAATCTTGGACAAAGAGGCAAGTTTTAAGGACAAAAGAGATGTGGAGAGATAGAGAGATTTAAGGAAGTAATTTCAGAGCTTTGGGTCCAGATGGCTAAAGGCACAGCATCTAAATGTGTGGCAAAAGAAGAAGCCAGGGCTGGAGAAATGGAGAGCTCTTTAAGGATTGTAGGACTGGAGACATTTGCAGAGATAGAGATGGGAGTGACCAAGAAGAAATTTGAATGTGAACACATCCCCGCTGATTCCTCATGCCCCACAGCCATTTCATGCTCGATTGAATGTTAAGTGGTTGCAGGTGGGACTTCTGCCCCTCTTTCGGGAGGACTTAGAGAGCTGCCAGCAAATCCGATTAGCTGGAAGCTCTCCAGTTCCTGCAATGACAGCGCTGCAGTGGACAGAAGAAGAAATGCAGGAGGACGCTTGAAACTAAGTCTGGGCACCAGAGGCCTAGATAAGTTCAAAGGGTCCCAGGGTGGAGTGGCTAGGGAAGGCCTGAGGGGGTGGGAAGGGGTGATCGGGGTCTAAGGGGAGAGGCCGGGGTAGGGAGATCCAGAGGCCACAGGACCTTATGGGACCTTCCTGAGTGGGGGGGATTTTGCCCAACTTCAGAAGGAGTCTTTTGATGGAGGCGCACCGTCACTTTGGGTCTACGATGTAACTCTCTTGATTTTCGGCCTTCCCCATACAACTTCAATCCTTCCACCAGCCTAACAATTGTAACTGGGCAGGAGACAGCCCTTAAGAGGTCAATAATTGACAGTTAAGGGCCTTAACTGGGACAAGGGCAGGCTTCCCACCTGAGGCCTTGCCCGCTCCAGCGTAAAATCCCGATCTGGTCAGGGCAAGCTGGAACCCAGAGGGAGCCCTGTCCCTTGAATCTAATGCCCCCCACCTCACCACCGTCTAAAAACCCACTGGTGGTGGTGGAGTGTGGGGGGGGGGGGGTTGGGGGGTGGGTGTGTGCGGGGGGGGGGGGGGCGGGGGGGGGGGGAGGGGTTGGGGGGTGGGTGTGTGCGGGGGGGGGCATAAAATTCTGGCCTTTGCATGTAATGACTTCACAGGACTTTGGTTCTGAACAAATCCTTGTCACCTCAGCTGGTTGCCACATATCTTCTGTGGGGCCCTGGATATGAATGTGTTGTCCCAACTATAAACTTGGCAATTCTGTACCCGCACTTTTAGTGTGCATGTTGGTCATCTTCTCTTGTAGTTTCAAAAGTTGCTGTCTAATTTCTGAGAGAGTAGTGGGTAAGAGTCGGTAAATTGGTATGCACTAGTTTACCAAACATCAGCTCTGCCAGTGATGGAATAGTTGGACTTAAAGGCGATACTCTCAAGTGGAACATTACAATGAGTAGGTCTTGCTTGGTCTGCCTACATTTCAGAATTAGGGATTTCACCGTGTGAATCATTCATTCAGCTGGGCCATTAGATCTAGAATGAGGAGGAGAAGAAGTAGTGTGAGTGATATTCCACTTCACACAAATCTGAAATGGCTTACCAGCGAATTGCGGACCGTTATCAAAAATGATCTCTTTAGACCCACCAGATAAACTGAAGATAGCACTTAGAATGTGCATGACAGTTATGCTTGATGTCTGTGCAATTGTTGAATAATGGGGTACTTAGTAAGGTTGTTGATGATGATAATGAAGTCAGTGCCATGGGGCAGGATATTGTGCCCGTCAGGCAAGTGCACGCCCGACCCAAACAAGCACAAAATGATTCACGATGACGTCGGGCGAGCATCCCGACATCATTGCACACTCGCACAATATTTTGGTTGGCAGGCATGCGCAGGAGTCGGAGCCACCCCCATCATTAATTAAGCGGCCATTAAGGTCCTTAAGAGCCCAACTGACTCGAATTTTTCATTGCCCATCCAACTGTTTGGTTGCCAGGTGGGGGAAAAGGCCAAGTGGCCTTTGCATTTTTGGTGGCAACTCATTCATGGAGAAAATGAGATTTCGACCAGTGATTTTAAAAAAAGTAAAAAAACTTTTAACACTCATTTAACATGTCCCTGATCATGTGACAGAGTCACATGAGGGGCCATGTTTTCATTATTTTTAAAATCTTTGTTTTTATTGTTAAAAAATCTTCAGATCCCTGAGGCAGCTCTGTGTCTCAGGGAACTTGTATTGCGTGCACCCATACGCACACTTCCACGCTGACGCTCCTCCCGCCCCCACCCCGGTAGTGCTGCAGCACAGTTTCAAGCTGACTGGCCGTTAATTGGCCAGCCAATGTGAAATCCGTGTCAGGGTCAGTTCGCAGATGGTGGTCGTCTTCCTGACCGGCCCCGGGCCCGCCCACCGAGCCCGCCCAACCACCAGAAAATCCTGGCCATGGGCATGAAACAGGTCAGATCCAGTTTTTGACCAAGAATGGGGGAGGTACTTTAAGTGGAGTCAATGGTGCTTTGTGCTGACTTGGAATTCCTTCCTGACATGCCTCGCATTTCTTGACGACGACTTCAACGTCACTGTTCATACCCATCCAATAGACTGTCTTTCTTGCGAGTCTTTCCATCCAGTCTATTCCCATGTGTGAGTGATGGAGCTGTTGTAGAATATCAGATTGGTAAAATTCCAGTATGATGACCTGCCTGCCTTTAAAAGCGACTCCCCAGGAGATGCCTAGCTCATCCTGATAAGGCCAAAATGGTCTCGTGTGTTCATGGGCAAAGTGAATCGAATCAGGCCATCCTTCCATTATAGTTTTCAACAGTTTCTGTAATGTGGATTCTTTCGCCAATTTTTCTTGTAGCTGCTGGCATCTGAGTTGCGCAAAATATACCAGATCAATTTGCGAAACATCTTCAAATTCGATGTCCATGGAGTCATCTTACAGATCTAAGGATGTATCTTCTTTTTCCACTAGGTTAGGCAATCTGCTAAGTGTATGCAATGTGACCATCAAGTTACTTGGCTTGTACCTATTCTCACAGTCGTAATCTCGAATCTTTATCAAGAGAAATTGCAAACTTAGCGGTGTGCTGGTCAATGGTTTTAAATCATTTATTACATGCTGCTTGCACCATTAAGTGCAGATTATGATCATGTTCTTGCTTGGTCCTACCCACAACAGCTTCATCCTGGTGCAGTGCATGAACTGCTATCCATTTGGGCTTGAAAGAGATCCTGGCTAACAGATAGCCTGAAAGGAAGTCATTGAAAACAGCATTGTCTGAATGGAGTACGAAATGTAGTAAGCTCTGGGGACTTCTCCCTGAGATGTACTGTCCAGTAACCTTGCTTGGCATCAAGCATCAAAAAGAATTTTTCACCTGCAAATCTCAGAATTAACTCTCCAAATGTGGGTGTTTTGTAAGGGCAACGTTTCAAAGCTGTGTTTAAATATCATGGATCAAGGCAACTCTCAATGATCCATCCTCTTTTATGACAAGTGATCGAGCTGCACCAATCCATGTGCCCTTGTACTCTTCAAATGTTTTCATCTTTCCTCCACTTTGTCTAGTTTGACCTTCAATTTCTCGTGTGTGGATGCTGCACTTACGTGATGGACCAACCAATGGATTTGCATTTTCCTGCAAGCGTAATGTTGCAACTCCCTGAAAACTGCCAATTTTGCCAAAACATTCTGGGTATTTCAAAGTTAGGTCATCAACTGGGATAACAGGAGTAGTTTCTGCAATTGATCTGCCTTGTAATGTCTGATGATTCGATAGATTGTTACTGGTGTGAAGTTACTGGTAGACCTGCAATCGCTGGGCCTTTAGTTTCCATGATGTAGATCCATGATCTTGACACTCCAGGACTATGGATCCTGCACATGGAATTAGTGAACCATTTGTATGCTGAAAGTTTCACAGCAGTATGTTTGGTCTTGGTCTTCCACGTCTGCAGATACACGTCTTCTGGAATTCACAGAGGTAGTATGTTGGCACTTGCCCCTGTGTCAATCCTGGCCAATAAAGAATAGTTACCAACTTTCTTAGGGCAGATAACTTGAATCTTGGCAAATGCTTCGGGTGGTGTGATGCAATTTATGTTTTCCAAGAGATTGACAGCGTGAAATTTGTGTTCACTGCTCTTCATCTCCTCATGTGCAATAACATCATTTTCTAGTTTGTCAATCATCTCATGTCTATGTTTCTAACGGGATACCGATGGTCTTTCATATTGCTTGAAGTTACATATTGTGTACAGTCTGTTTGGATCAGTGCACAGCGCTTTGTAGCTGCATCAGCCTTTGCTCTAGTGTATTGCCACTGCCAATGCCTGTGCCGCATGTCTTGCATAATTGATGAAAAGCTGAGCATTTCCTTGGTGCCTGCAGAAGGCCACACCTTCTACATGCCTGGCTGAGCACTACTGGGCGCGTGTCAGGCTGGGCGGGCCTTAATAGGCCTGCTCATGTAAAATGGCAGCGCACAGCCGATTATTGATGGCGGTAGGCTCCGTGCCCGCTCCCGACTGGTCCGCCCAATAGGCAGAGGATTCTGGCCCTGATTCTGAACCAGTCTTCCATTGTCATCCATATCTTTTAGGGATCCTTTTGCTCTTCTTCTGTTAATCCTGACATGTTCAGCCTGTGTAGAACTTCATTTCCAATTGCTAGGCAAATTTTTATAGCTTGCTTATATGTTTCAGACACACCTGACTCAATGAACCATAGCTCTGTATGCCATTTAAATATTTTGAATTTGGTCACCAACATCTCAATTCAAACTGGGGAATTTTGTAGACATTCTGACAATATACCTTTGACCTCCCTTCTTCTACAACCTGGATGAGTGTCACTATAGCTGCTTTCAAGAGGTTTTCAAAAGCTCTGCTCACAAAGATGAATTGTGGAGGGAATGCACCATGGTGTAATGGCATCTTTGCTTTTTATTCATGTTATTGTTCCACAACTCCCATAGCAACCCATTATAATCGCAACCTTATATGGCCCAATTTTTATGACAGTTTTTGTTTGTTTTTTTCTCTTGTTTGACTCTCCCTCATTGGTCACTCGTCTTTCCTGACTGATTCTGTTCTTGGTGCTCGTCCTTTCGTGCATTGTCCCACACACTGAACTGACGAGTTATACACTGCAATCTCACCATGAGGGATCCATCTGCTTACCAGCTCTTTACTTGAGCACTATCCCCCCTTCAAAGCTTTTCTTCACAGTCACCCGCTGTGTTTTCAACGCTCTCTGTTGCTGCGATGTCAGTGTAGTCTAACCAAAGCATTGAGGGTCGTTGTCATAACTGTAGCTTTAAGACTTATTGTACTGTGTAGAATCACATGACAGTGTGAACGAATCAATCTGAAGCTAGAATGAACCTTAGGGATGGGGTTTGTGTCCAGTTGTGGTTCTTATGGAAGAATGTAACTGCTGCTGATGCCCTGTAAATAAAGTTCACTATTTCTTATGAGAAACCTGTCTGAAAATCAAGTCCATAACAACTGGCAATGAGGATAAATTGGTTCCGGCGCTGTCCCTTGCCCAGTGAATTTGAGTATCTTGTTTTAAACAGAAGAAAGGGAAAATATAATCACCAGGTGTGTGACTTTTTGATAGGATTGACTCCTTCGACTCATCCGCAAAGGATTGGAGTCAATATGTAGAACACCTCGGTTTACTTTTCCAAGCAAATGAAATAATGGTGGAGGAAAAAAGGAAAACAATTCTCCAAAGTGTCTGTGGGAGTAAAACATATAATTTAATCTGTAGTTTGACGGCCCCGAATGCTCCCAATTCAAAGGCCTTCAGTGAATTGGTAGACCTTGTAAAGGGTCATTTTCAACCCAAACCCTCCATAATCACGCAGAGGTTCAAATTTAATTCAAGAGTAAGAGCCCTGGGGGAGACAATAGCAACATACATAGCGAAGTTGAAACAGCTAACCGAACATTATCACTTCGGGAGACCCTAAACAATATGTTAAGGGATCATTTGGTTTCCAGTGTGCATGATGATGCCATTCAACTACGGTTATTAGCTGAAGTAAATGTCGATTTTAAAAGAGGATTGGAAATACTACTTGCAATGGAAAGCGAGCAGGATTTGCAGGCCTTGCAGTGTGTACAAATTGGCACCATTTTCCAGTTGGAGGTGGGAATAGACTGCCAGCGTGGCACGAAAACCAGGGAGTCAGCCACAAAGCAGGAGACAGTCCCTGCTACCCAAAAATTTAAAAAATATACAGGAGACAGTTCAGCAGCAAATCTGAATATGAATTGTTACACATATACTGATATGGAAGTAACCATATTCCTGAAACTTGCCATTTTAAAGTGGTGGAGTGCCATTATTGTCATAAAAGAAGGCACACACTGAAGCAATGTAAAGCAAGATTGAGACAGACTCCCATGCAGCAAACTAAACTGATCAAAGTACATAATGTGGAAGAAGCAGAAACCAATAATTCTTATGTTAATTCTCTATGTAGTGTGAAAGTAGGAAAAGCAGAGACAAACAATGTTTCCTTAGAGGTCAATGGGAAACTTTTGATTATGGAAGTGGATAACGGTGCATCAGCCACTGAAATGGCGGTGCACGCATTCAAATATTTAAACAAGGATATTCAACAATTGAATATGGAGCAGACTTCAGCCAAATTGAAAACTTATTCTGGTGAAGTCATACAAGTGAAAGGTATTATCACTGTACCTGTTTATTACAAGCACCAGGCAGCACAGCTCCTTGTGATTGTAGTGGAAAGTGAAGGGCCAAGCCTTCTAGATCATCACTGGTTAAAATAAATTAAATTAAATTGGTCTGAAAATTTCTAGCTGAGAGCTGGAGGATTGCCAGAGCTGCTAAAGAAATATGACAAGGTCTTTCGAGAGGAACTGGGGAAAATCAAGGGCCTGCAGGCTAAGATCTATGATGACCCTGAAGCAACTCCTTGTTTCCTTAAAGCCAGTCTTGTGTCTTATGCCCTGAGAGAGAAGTATGACACTTAATTTAACCATTTAGAGGAGCTGGGTATTATTCAGCCGGTTCAATTTTCGGAATGGCAGCACCCATAGGCCCTGTCTTGAAACCAGATCAGACCATCCCTATCTGTGGGGATTACAGGTTAACAGTAAATAAGGCTGCCAAGTTGGACAAGTACCCTATCCCTAGGATTGAAGATCTGCATGCCAAATTAGCAGGAGGGAGAACTAACACTAAATTAGATATGAATCATGCATAAAAGCAGCTAAAACTGGATGATATATCCAGAGGATTTGTAACCATAAACACACAAAAGATTGTATCATTACATGCACCTGCATTTTGATGTTTCTTCGGCCTGTGCGATTTTCCTGAGGACGATGGAGAGTTTGCTGCAAGGACTACCTCAAGCCATGGTCTACCTGGACAACGCCCTAATAACCAGGTTAACAGAAGCGAAACACTTGGCTAACTTGGTGGAAGTCTTAAAACGATCCTTAGAAGCAGGGGTGTACTCAAAAAAGGAAAAAGTGTACCTTTCAGGCAAGTGAAGTCATTTACTTGGGCCACTGTGTGGATGCCCAAGGGTTACACCTGGTAGAAGAAAAAGTTAAAGCTATTAAGGAAACACCCTCACCTACAAACCTCTCAGAGCTCAAGTCATTCTTGGGTGTGGTAAATTATTATGATCGATTCCTACTCAACTTATCAATGGCCCTAGCCCCTCTATACTCATTATTAAAGAAAAACCAATGTTGGTCTTGGAAGTCACCTCAAGGAGAAGCCTTTGTTAAAGTTAAATAGTTCTTGCACTCTTCAAACTTGTTAGTACACTACAACCCGACAAAAGAATTGGTGTTAACTTGCGATGCCTCCCCTTATGACATGGGAGCGGTACTATCTCACAAGATGGTCGATGGTTCAGAAAGGCCAAAGGCTATGTATCCAGAACCCTCTATACAGTCGAGAAGGGTTATTCACAAATTGAGAAAGAAGGATTATTGATTAGTTTTGGAGTTAGAAAATTCCATCAGTATGTATATGGCCAACACTTTACTCTAGTATCTGATCACAAACTGCTCTTGGGTTTGTTTAGTGAAGAAAAAGCTTTCCCTCCCATAGCATCTGCAATAATTCAAAGATGGGCTTTGATTATATCAGCACCCAAATATATTTTGATGCACAGACCAGGGATGCATGTAGCCAATGAAGATGCCCTAAGTTACCTTCCTTTGCAGGAGAGCATTGAACATACTCCAGCTCCCCAAGAGATGGTATAGGTGATGAATTTCCTAGACTCTTTGCCAGTCTGCACAAGGCAAACAAGAAACTGGATGAACTGTGATCCAGTCTTGTCTGGACTACGAGACCAATTATTGAAAGGATGATGTCAGGAGCCAGCCCCCAAAAGAATTGAAACCATTCTTCACTTGAAGGAACCAATTGAGTACTCAGGATGGTATCCTATCATGGGGTGCATGAGTCATTGTTCCTTCACAAGGAAGGGAAACTCTCTTAACTGAGTTGCATAGCATGCATCCTGGAATTTCCAAAATAAAAATGCTTGTAAGAAGCTATATCTGGTGGCCAGGTATAGACAGTGATATAGAAAAAATTGTTAAACACTGTCTCCAGTGCCAGAAACTACAGCTGTTGCAGCCCCACTGTACCTGTGGGAATGGCCTGGTCAACCCGGTGTGAGATTGCATATAGGTTATGTAGGTCCATTTCTAGGCACCATGTTTCTACTAATAATTGATGCACATTCCAAATGGCTAGACGCGCATGAAGTTAGGTCACCAATGTCAGGTGCAACTATAAAAAGATTACGCCAAAGTTTTTCTAAACATGGATTGCTAGAAGTCATTGTCTCAGCCAATGGTACCGCATTTACTAGTGCTGAATTTCAAAGATTCGTGAGCCTAAATGGTATCAAACACATAAAAGCAGCACCGTATAATCCGTCATCTAATGGATTGTCCAAAAGAGAAGTGCAAACTTTTAAAGTTGGGATGAAAAGGTTATTTGGAGGATCATTGGAGACCAAACTTTCACACTTCCTGCTTTACTATAGAATGACCCCCACCCCCCACCCCCCCACAACACTACTACAGCTTCAACACCTTCAGAGTTACTTATGTAGTGCCGCCTTCATATGAGATTAAGCCTGGTACTTCCCTATTTGGAGGGGAAGATAGAGAACAGTCAAGGGGATCAAAAGGTGGCTCATGGTTTGCATAGTCAATAGCAAGAATTTACTGTTGGTGAAACATTATTTGTACGAAACTTCAGTGATGGATCAAGTTGGTTACCTGGTGTAATAGTTTCTGTGACAGGACTGTTGTCATACCACGTAGAAGTGGAGGGCCAGATCACCCGAAAACATGTGAATCATTTGAGAAGAAGGGAGATACCTCAACAAACCGATGTTCCACCTGTAACCTTGGTAGAACCTATGGTCCCCATGTGATTGATCAACCGAGGATAGACATACCAGGTGTCTGTTGGAATGGATAACCCTGTACTGCCTGTGCCTAAGGAGGTACCTAATGTTGCTGCGACTCCAGAAAATGAAGAGTCGGTAAGAGATTCCAAAGTCATGGCACTATGACATTCCACCTGGATCAGGAACCCACCTGAGAGACTGAACTATAACTTCATAACCCATGTATATATTTGTAATGTCCTGAATGTGGATATTCTTGTAAATACCAAATTGTAAAAAAAAAAATTAATGAGGGAGGAATGTAGTAACTTTAGCTTTAAGGAAGGTAGTGACTGTAACTTTAAGACATATTGTACTGTGTAGTGTCACATGACAGTGTGGATGAATCAACCTGAAGTGTGGGGAACCTTAGGGATGGAGTTTGTGTCTAGTTGTGGTTCTTTATGGAAGCATGTAACTGCTGCTGAAGCTCTGTAAATAAAGTTTACTATTTCTTATGAGAAACTGATCTGGAAAATTAAGTCCATAATAATCATCTCATGCCATGTAGCATGATCTAAGGCTGTTCACCATGTCGTACCTGTACTTAATCTTGCTGCTACCTATCTTACCACCACTGATCTCCATGTTGTGCTATTATAATGATATAATCACCAATCGCTCAAAGGGGATTGGATAAATACGTTGTGGGTTCATTTATTACTAGGCACATTCATTACTATGCACATGAGAACAGTTATACATAGGTATGAAGCCTGGAGACATCAGAGCTGTGTATGTGTGCTTTGCTTAAAGCAAAAGTGAAACTAAGACTGGATCACAGGACACGTTTGCCTTCAAGTGATATCATGCTGCTATGCTTTAAGAGCACATTACAACAATTAGTAATGACTGTTGGGCATGTGATCTCATTATACATATTTGCAAGGCATAATCACATGTATAGTTCAACCTTTTTGTGTGTTTGTTGATATAATGATAAGAAGGAAAGCAGAGTATGCAAGTGTTTTTGATCTTTGTGAATTTTTTACTTCCTTTGTTACTGAATGGTGAGAGAAATTTGTTAAGTAAATGCACATGTGAAGTGCATTTGCCTGAATTGTGTGTGTACGTAAAGGACTTTTCTACAAAAAACAGTGCATGTGGTTAAAATGCTTTGGATATACCTTTGGCTTAACGATTTCTATCAGATAAATTGCATGCATCAAAACAAAAGCAGCAGTCAGGATAAAGCAACCAATCTTCAATTTCATCAGCAGGCCACTCAGCACCACTCTTATCAAAGTCTTCAGCAAAACAAAAGCTACAATGCAAAGCTGCTACAGGAATTGTTGCCCATTGCCAGAACCAATTCATCATTAATATAATTTTGTTGTGTTCAATGCAGCCAGCTTATGCTTTGCCTCAAAAATGTTGAGGCCCATACTCCTGTACAATTGGTTGCTCAACATTGAGGTCCATGCCAGCCTGATTCTGCACCTAATCTTTTACACACTTTAACACTTGTATTTTGAGACCTGTCTCAGGAACCTGGCATTCCAGTTCTGCTGAATTCCTAGGTCCTAAAGTGAAAAGACACAATAAGGTAGCACACTGCTAGAATATATCTCAATATTACGCTCTCTGCATGATACTGGTCGACTACAGCTCTTGGAAAGTTTCAGTGTCAATTTGTATGTCTCTAGCATGGATTAAGATTCATAGAACTCAGTTAAAGCCGTCTGTTCTTCTTCAGTTGAATGTAGTTCTAGGCGGGCACAGATGAACAGTAAGTAGGGAATTATGTCTCATTCTCATATCAAAACAAAAATGCTTCTTTAAAGACACATCTTAACTGATTGAATAAGGAAAAGGTTTTTGTTCCAGAAACAGGTTTCTGTTTGGAAAGCTGATCCGGGGAATAATAATTCCTGCACAGCTGCCTTAACAGATTGGTGTGCCTTTGACATTATTAAACAAGCACATGCTTGCTTTAGGCCCAATGATTTAATTTTAAAATTCAGTAACCCTATTCCCCACCTGTTTTTCTAGCCAGCACTCTAAGCTATGGACCATTCCACCTCCCCTGCCTGATGTGCTCATATCACTGTCTGAGCCTTCGGTGCTGTACTTTATTCAGCTCCTATGCTTTGGTCCATGATATTCCTGCTGTGCTTCTTCTTCAGGTACCATGCCCTGATATGGTGTTGGCAACCATGAACTTCTTGGTCCACGGTTATACTTGACAAGATACTATAGTGATTTGCTATTACTTTTTGCAGGCATGTGGCTGACCAGGAATCTCACCTGATCTTATCCCCTGTCATTGGCATACATTTGAAGGATTTACAAATTGATACTCAACCTGTTTTGGCTGCATTATGAAATCATCTTTCTTGGCCATCAGGTCCTGGAATGGAATTATGAACTTGGAACTTCTGGCTCAGGGGCAGGGACACTACCCACTGCACCACAAGACCTCCCAGCCCTGCTGTGCTACAGAACCTGATCATGAGCCATGCATATCAATCACATGTCTTTCACCATGCCATGTGAAATATGGGTCATTGCAAATTAAATCAGAACTTTACTGTGGGCACTGCATCCATCTACTATGCCAACAGAAGGTGAAGGATAGCCAATATGCAGCTAGAAAAATCATGGCGCATCTTGTGAACCTTTGATCAATAAGACCCTTCCTGGTCATTCCTGGTCTTTTCATTCCATTTCATTAAAGGCCATAAATGCATGACAAAATTAGACTTCAGCATTTAACATTGCTTTTCAAGCTGCCAGGAGAAAGTGTGGGAATGGGAACGTTATTTCCTCTGGTTGGTGAATCGGTGACAAAAGCCTAGATTTTCACAAATCCATGGAGATTACATGGACCTTTAAAAATGGTGGGAGGGACACTGATCTGGAAGTCCTGCCTGCATTTCTGATAAATATCATTTTCTCCCAGGCAGGCAGGAAACAGGTCAGGACGTGACTCACACGTGAGGAAAATCTGAACTCAGCAGGGCTATTTGAACTCAAATATACCCCATTTTTGCTTGAGCAAGGGCTTTATCCAGCAGGGTATGCGTTACTAATTTTTAAAGTAGATGTAAATGCTTTTGGAGGTTGGATAAAGCCTGTGGAACTGTCAATCTGTAAAGTTATTTAAATAACCAGTCCTTTAAAAATTGGGAAAAGAACACCTGCCTGTGTCTGTGTTGAAAAGAATCTGTGCTAGCAGTATCAACAGCTCTTTCTTGACATGACCTTAAGTGCTATGATTATAGCATTATTAATGCTTGACCAATTTCCACAACCTATCATTATCACAGGGGGGCTGTATGTTCACAGTTTGATTTGATAGTTCAAAGCAGTTATTGAAGTATTAACTGTATTTGATGTGGAGTTAAGAATACAAATGTTTGTTTTTATAAGGGATTAAATACTTGAGGGTGGGTTTTAATATACTGAATAGGCTTTCATGAATGAATTTTTTTTTTTACTTAGTGATGTCTCTAATAGATATTTATTTTATTTCATCTCAGCATGGCACCTGACGTCTGCCCAAGGTGGCTACTGGATGAGTTGTCATGGAGGGTGTAACGGTGGCAGGGCAGGGCAATATAGGGGTTATAAGGAGCCATGGGATTGGATGGGGTTCATGAATTGGCATGTTGGCACTAAGTTGGCAAAAGGTCTATAAGAGGCCATGGGGTGGGTGAAGGTCATGGATTATCATGAGTTGGCATGTATGGGCATAGGGAGTGGGTGGAGGTTGAGGAAATGTGAGAGGTGAGGCCTAGAGGGCCCAATATTTAATAACACAACTGGGACAAAGTCCCAGAGAAACAAGTTGAGCCTCTTAACCATCCCGCCTTGGCAATCGGCAACGCTTGGAGCCGCCTCAGATCTGCATCCAGGAGTGGCAGCTCCGACTCCACCAACCCACTCCTCTGGAACGAAGATCCCATCATTTGGGATATTTTTTCCTGAGACAGCTGAGGCACACGAGTCGGGAGATTTCCTGGCTCTGCACACTTACCTCCGGAGTGAAAATTCAGGCCAAGGAGTCAACTATTTAAAGTTGTGATTAAAGAGTGATGAGAAAGTTGAGGTGGAATTCCTTTCCAGAGTTGCTGAAACATGGAGAATTCTTCCACAATCAGAGACCATGGCATTTTTAAAGAAGTGGATAAATATTGCAAACAGAAGGTACAGGGCGGTGGGTAGACATCAGGGAAGTGGAATTAGACTTGGATTATTCTAGCACAAACACAAGGGAACAAATAGCTGCTTTCAATGTTGAGTCTTAATGATAATTGAAGACTTTTTAAATTATAAAGTATCTTTGAATCTTTCAAAACTTAAGCAATGTTTCTTTAGTAAGAACTACAAAAATTGTGTTTTGGAAGCTTCTAATTCTAATTACAGTACAGTAAAATTAGAGGAATTGGAATATATAAAATGCAGTACCTTGGGAGAAAAGTCCTGGTCACCTTGTGTTAACCTCCAACTCCCAGCTTTATAAGCTGATCTCCCAACTATTGTTTATTAGGATGGGAATAGTCCCAGATTTGCACGAAGAGTGATTAACGGGCAGATAATAATTCGTTTTACCCGCCGGCTGTAATGGTAGTTTTTCGGTCTGTATCATCCCATTTCTGCCTCAATAATTATGCAGCCACAGGAAACATGCCATCTCACTGCTGGGCGGTCTCTGATTTGCCTGCCATGCTGTTACCTAACTGCTTCCTCACGCAGGGCACCATATTTAAACTGCAGCTGTACGCACATTTCTCAATGTTTGTAGCCCCAGGAGCACTCTGGTGAAAACATAGCCCCAAAAGGCAAGAAGTGTGCAGCCCCCTCCGATTCAGTGACGTATCCCATGGATGCCGTGGAGGCCTGCCATGATGTCCTCTACCCATCTCTGGCCATCAGTCTCACCATTCCAGCTTGGCAGGTGATGACAGAGGTGGTCAGTGCCAATGCTGCACGCAAGAGCTTGTTCATCCAGTGCAGAAAACGGATGAATGATCTTATCTGTGCCGCCAGGGTCAGGCAAACGCCTTATCACTCTAAGCTCACAAAGTTGCAAGGCCTTCACACATTCACTGGCATCTCACTAACTACCAGCTCAAGGGACATCACCACTCACCGTCTCACATATACCCTCATGTCTCTATCTGGCCTCATCTCCTCTGGAGACTGTCTCCTCAGCCCTCACTATTTTGAGGCTACCAGCACAGATCAACATGTGCCCCCATACACTCCCTGGGAAAACCCCCTTCCCCAGTTCAGCCCTCACCCTGCAACCTCTTCCCTTGCCTGAGGCCACGTCTCCCCATTCCACAATCAAGACCTAGCCCTGCAGCTGTTGAAAAGCCACCCCCGCCTTATGGCTTGTCTGGTAAGTAGAGACCTGCTAGTGAGCCCCGCTAAAAGTGATGTGGTGCTGTCTGCGAAGCCTGGCGCTGATGACCGCAAGTGCTGCCCAAAGCAAAGTAGGCAAACAAACCTCGAAGTCCGAATGAAGTGCAGCTCACCAGTTGCACATCGTTTATGTACAGTTATGAAATGCCGACCTGCCTGGATGATCCAGCTAAAGCATTGAAATTAGGTTCCCGACATGCGATGGTGGGAAGCATGGCCCACCATTGACGGGTGGAGCGGATGATCGCAAACTGGTTTCACGATGGTGAGAAACCTATTTTTGACCTTCTCGCCATATTGACCTCCCCGCCTGCATGCCATGACACCCAACGCCATTGGGTTGTAAAAGTCCAGCCTTTGGTTCTTTTCTTGCCCCACCAGCAATCCCTTTGGCTCTGTAAGACTAAGGGTGGAATTTTCAGGTTCCTCCCGCTGGTGAGATTTCCTGGTCCCACCAGAGTGAGTAGATTTTTGAGTAGCTTGCTGCATTTCACAGGCCAGTCCCTCACATGATGGAGCCATATAATTCCGTCCTAGCTCTTTCATCATTTAACCTTTCCTTTATTCCATCTGCCCTAGTCCCACCCACCCTTTGCTCAAAATCTCATTCATCTCTAACTTCTCCCAGTCCTGATCAAAGGTCACAGACCTGAACTATTAACTCTGTTTCTCTCTGCACAGTTGCTGCCTAACCGGCTGAGTATTTCTAGCATTTTCTGTTTTTATTTCAGATTTCCAGCATCTGCAGTATTCTGCTTTTCGATCACCCAATTACCTTGCCTCAGATAGTACAATTAAGTGATGCAATCAGGAGGCTTGCTAGAAAGTCAGGTGTTATTCCATCAGCCAGCTCAAGGGAACCAGGACCCTCTGGAGCAAATTGGCAAACTTTTGAGATATAACCACATTAATCCTTGATTGAGAAGAGAAATTGGGTGTGCAGTTTCAGAAGTTCAGTTAAATAAAATTGGAAACTGCTGTGAGGAGGGGTGTGGAAGCAGTCCAAATGGATATGAACACCATGGGCTAGATTTTAAGATGCCAACACACTATGAGAAGGGGCTTCCTGTGGCACACAGGAAACTCAGAAGTAAATATTAGGTGTCTGTTAGTGATGCTTTAACCCAGCCACTTCATTAACATATTAACTGGAATTTTCCGGCCCTTTTAAGGATGGGCTCAGAGGTGGGGGTGGATGTAATATCAAGTTGGGAAGCGTCAGAACAAAACCCCAATGTTAAAACGTCAGCTCTGGATTTTGTAAGGGGCAGGTGGCATGGAGGGTGAAAGGGTGCCTTGAACTGACAAAAAGGAAATTAAGCAAATTAAAAATGCCAACAGAACACTATCTAAGAGGCTTGTTTGAATTTTATGGAAAGTCCAAGGGCATCAGAGCCACAACAGGTATATGAAAGTGGCAAAGAGGTAGCAGGTCAGTTCTGGCTTCACTCAGTATTCCTTAAGACAAATGATAGAGAGATGCAGCCATCATGCCTCATTGTAAGGAAAGGAGGATCTGGTGCCAGGACTTTGGGGACTTGCTGCCAGAGTGCCATCTGCCAACTGGCACTTTCGCTGATTTAAAGGGGAGGAAAAAGAATGGGTGGGGTAGTTGGAGCAAGTGTCTGGGTGAGGACCCTGGAGACTGAGTGCCCACCTGCCATGTGCATCATGCGCTCAGGATGTGGGTCCTCTGGTGAGGAGGATTAACTGGGAGGGACGGAGCTGCAGCCACAGGCAGTCATACAGCAGCAATCTCATGCTTTGGGGTAGGGAAGCGGATAGGGCACAGAGGGTAATGCATGCAGAAGAAGGTAGCCTGCAGCACGGGTCTATAAAAAAAGGATGAGCAACCTTCAAATGTCTGAGTGGCAGTGTCACCAAGGGCTACATCTCTCACATGGGAGATCTGCCACAGATCTGGGTGACATAACTGCGGACAAGATGTAGGTGGCCACCTGATGCTAGTGGCATCAAGGCACTAAACCTCACCACCTCCAGTTCTTTCCAGGGACCCATTAGAGAAGTGAGTGAGATCTGACAGTCTGCAGCACATCATTGCAACAAGGTTGTGACCATTGGTCTCTTTAAGAGGGTCATCTATTATTGCACTGATCTGGACATTTAGTACAAGAAAGCCAGAGGAACTGAGGCTATCATTGGATTCCCCCTAAGGTTGTAAACTGTGTGCAAGTGGCCGTCAATGCACCCACAGACCAGCCAGGGGCCTTCATTAACAGAAAACGCCTCCACTCTATCAGTGTTCAACCACCGCCCATGGATCCCACAGGCGGGTGCTCAGTACAATGGAAGCAGCCACAATGTCTACATACTCAGGCACTCCCAGGTACCTGAGTGTTTCACCCTCCCCATGCCTTCAAGGTTGGATTTCGGGCAACAAGGGTTACCCACCGAAGACACGGCTATTTACTTTTGTATGGATGCGGAGGAGAAATACAATACCAATCATAGGTCAACCCAAGTGACCATTAAGCAGGCCATAGGGTCTCCAGAAGATGGGATGAAGGTGCTGGGCAGCAGGACATTTGGGTTTACCTAGAAAATTCTGGCTATTATGTACAGGTTTCCAGACCAAGTATGTTGAGTAAGGGTGGTGTGACCTGCATGAGTCAATTTTAACTCCAGTATTTAATGGGACATTCCAAACCTGAAATTGATAGCTCCTGGTTTTAAGTGCAGAATGCAAGGGAATGACAGAATGGAGTGCACACACTCCAAAATTGTTTTAGATGTGATGCCGGTGCCTTAAGGGCCCCTGCAGATGGAAACAAGTGAAACCAAGATGGTACCGCTGGAGGCAGTGAGAAGCTGAGTAGCAGGAGTAACAGCAGGAAAGATGAGTGTAGTGGCACATTTTCTTACATCCTGATATGCATATCATGCCTCACTCTGCCTTCTCAAACTCACTCAGCATATCAACTGCGCACACCAACTTACCTATAGGTGCACCCATCCATCTCTCTGGGCGGAATCTTCTGCAGGTGATGGGGGTCTCAGCTGCTGACTCCTATTTTCTGGGAAGACCTGCTGCATATTGTGCCAATCAAGAACTCCAGGGCTGAAAATACCACCCGCTGAGAGCTGCCGGTCAACCAGAAAGGGTGGAGCCATGGCCTCTGCATAAAATTCCAACCGGTTTATCTGTTGAATGTCAGTTGGAGGATGTTAGGCACTGTGCATGTTGCACAGAGAATAGCACACCACAACCATTCTGAAGATCCTTGCTGGTGTATTATGAAGGCACCTAAGTGCATTGCCAGCATCCTGATGGCTTGCTCAATGTCATATCGAATTATCATAGGTCTCCTGCACCACTTCTGGGCCTCATTGGTTGAGTTTCTCATGGGTGGCATCCATTATGTTTTCAGTATCCACGCAGCCAGCTTTCAGTCTGCTTCAAATGGAACTGTTCAGGGATAGTGGACTGCTGCCAGGCAAAAAAGATATCATGGCAACTGACTGGGACTCTTGTACGTAGCTGTACAACCATCTTTCTATGTTTGCACATTAGCTGTACATGGCTGGAGTGGAAGCCATTATGGTTGATGAAAATACCTATATGATCTGGAGATGCTAGGTTTGCCACATACATGCAATTGATGACATTCGGCACCTGTCAGGAGACATGCAGAGATGCAAACCTGAGCAGCCACTCATTCTGACTGGCATCATCAGTGACAAAGGGGACATAATTGTCAGCCCTAGCAAATAAACTATCAATCATCTGTCTTATGCATTTGTGGACTGGCAACTGCGAGATCCTGCATAAGTCCCTTGCAGATCCTTGGAAGGATCTAACAACAAAATACTTGCCAAAGGTTGTGATTTGATAGCCACTGGTAAAGAATGGCCAACAGGTCCACTTGGCAGCACCTCTTATGCCAGAAGGCTGCAAATGTCTGCCATCAACTGATGCAACACCCTGAGCCCCTTGAGACAGTGCTATTCCGATATGTCTAGGGATTTGTCCTCACCCGGTGTTATGGGTATGACCTCCTGCAAACTGCACCTCTCTGCTGATTCTGTCTTGTGAGGAGCAGCAGGTCTATGAAAAGCAGGCTGTTGCTGCTCTTGCACATCCTCCTGCTGCTCCTGGTGTTACTGCTACTTGTCCTAACCTGGACTCCAAAGTGAAACAGCACAAGTGGCATCCAAGCTGAACTGGTACATCACAGTTCCAAATTGGAGATCGTCAGACAAACCTCCAAAGTTGTGAAAATAGCATCTCAGCACAAATACAGAGAACAGACGCTTTCACACAATCAGGCAGTACTTCTTGACGAATTTCCCACCATGTCTTCAGTCCCGTCAATTGCCTGTGTTCTTGCCTTGATTTCACTAGCTAGTTCCAGGAAACCCAGGAAATCTGTGCACCCTCATTTAAATCCCAAAAGTTCTGTTAATATCATTGTAATAGAGCAGTTGATATATTGAAATTGACTACCCGCCTTTCCCGAAGCAATGTTTCGCACGCTGCAGTTGAATGCGGAGGTCAGCAAGTTGGAGCCAGTTTCCCAATGCACTGTCAATTCCCACATTTTTAAACACCCACCAGCTCTTAAATCCACACACTCCTGCAAGTTAAAATTCACCACTCTTATTCCACCCCCTTTCCTCCCCTCCCCACCAAAAACACAGGGCTCAATCCAAATTGGCCATAATGTTAACAGAGAGCTTTTAATACAAACCTTTTTCCTCATGCTATATGATAGAAATAGTACTGTATTCATTGAGTGAAAATACAAAGTAATCCTACTTCAGTTTGGATTTCAGTGCAGAAATATTATTGCAGACTTTGGAAGATTATAAAGAACCCCAGCTTTTCGGAAGACTGGATATTTGCCTGAGTTGGGTTTCAAATTTTATTAAATTTTTAATCAGTTTAACTGAAGCATATATCCTCAAAACAGCCAATTTAAAACGTGCTCTTGTAGTAGTTTTCAATAAAACAAATATCAGATAGTGTTGCTTGCTTAATATGTAAGAATTAACTTCAAATTCTGTTCTCATGAGGAGTAATTGATGAGTGTGATAAAATGTTGCCTGACACTGTGTCTAACCCCCTTCAAGTCAGTTTTATTGTGAAATATTTTCATAACGATTATGTTCATAATTTATTGCTCGACCTCTTGTCAGCATACAGAAGGATCCAATTATTTACTTTATTGCAGCAAGAGTTATAACGCAAGAGCTTGACATTTAAAGTAGGTCAGTGCTGCATTGGGCACTACAACACATTCGCTGACAATAACATATTTATCTCTACCGTCCAAAGAATATAGTACACTGCTGGTGTATATTAATGATACCCAACATTGCAAACACTGACTGCAATGGTGAAAGGGAATATCCCATTTTGTCTCTGAGGTACTGATAGACTCTTAATAAGTTTAGTTAAATTCAAATGGGTGGGTATTTATATTTCAGATCTGTAATCATCTATATGTCATTTTTGGTGTGTCTCATGTATGTGAAATGACAGTTAATGCATAAGGGTACTGCACTTCCGGAAAAGTCCTTGGTTCTAACAGTTTTAACAATGACCAATCTCTGTAGTGTCTCTTCATACTTATTACGGAATCGGGCTGTGCAATAATAGGTAAGACATGATTATCTAAGTAAATATGATTATGTAACTATGGCAACTGTGTCTTCAGCTGACTGGGCCCAACATTCTGGAATTCCTTCTTGAAGTCTCTCTACCTCCGTATTGCTCTCTCCTCCTTTAAGATGTTCCTTAAAGCTTACTTCTTTGACCTAGTATTTTGTCACCTGATTTAGCATCACTGAGGGCCTTGGTGAGACCACACCTGGAGTATGATGTACTCTTTTGGCCTCCTTACCAAAGGAAGGATATATTTGCCCGGGAGGAGGTGCAACAAACGTTCACTAGACTGATTCCTAGGATGAAGGAATTGTGATATAAAGAGAGATTCATTAAGTTAGGTCTATATTCCTTGGAATTTAAAAGAATGAGAGGCATCTCATTGAAACATAAAGTTCATAAGGGGCTTGATAGCATAGATGTTGGGAGGGTGTTTCCTCTGGCTGAGGAGTCTAGAACTCAAAGTTACAGTCTCAGAACAAAGAGTGGGCCATTTAGAACTGAGATGAGGAGAAATTTCTTCATCGCTTGTGGATGCTCAGCTACTGAATATATGTAACACAGCGACCAGTACATATTTGGATACTAAGGAAATTAACTTACATGGTGATAATGCAGGAAAATGTTGTTAAGGTAAAAGTTCATCCAAGAACGTTTTGAATGGTGGAGCAGGCTCAAAGGGCGCAAGTTCTGATCCTATTTCTTATGTTCTTGTGCACAATATTGTTCAATGCCTAAAGAACATCTCATTGAAGCATTGCAACTTTTATCTGAGTTATCTTAATGGTTCATTGGAACATTTCGAAAGGATATCAGTTTCCATGAATGCCTTGGGGCCCCTGGAGCTGTGCGCAATTTGTTATTTCTATAATTTTCAATTAAATTGGATCTGAAATTCTATGGAGGTTCTCCTGGCCTCTCACTTTAACTAGGAAGTTAGCCCCGAAAAGATAGCATAAATGGCCATTTGCAGCAAATTATGACAATTCTCTGGGCGTTCCACTGGTCTCCTGCAGGAATGTCAGAATAATTATAGAATCATTGAATGATGTAGCATAGAAGGAGGTCATTTGGCCCATCATACCAGTGATTGCTCTTTGAAAGAGCTATCCAATTAGTCCAATACCCCTGTCTTTCCCCTTTTCCTGTAACTTTTCCCCTTCAATTATTTATCAAACTCCCTTTTGAAAATTATCATTGAATAACAATAACTTGGGCATTGCTGAAAAGAGAGACATCTTGCCAAAGCTTTTTGTCTTGCACTCATCAGGACAAATGCAAGAATGTCAAATTTCAAACAATCACATCTTAAAAGGGGTCACCCATTAAAGACAGAGATGAGGAAGAATTTCTTCTCTCAGAGGATAGTGAATCTCAGGATTTCCTAACCATAGAGGGCTGTAGATGCTGGGTAGTTAAGTATATTCAAGGCTGAGATAGAGAGATTTTTAATCAGTAAAGGAATCAAGGGTTATGGGGAAAAGGCAGGAAAGTGGAGTTGAGGATTATTAGATCAGCCATGATCGCATTGAATGGCGGAGCAGACTCAATGGGCTGAATGGCTTACTTCTGTTCCTACTTCTTATGGTCTTATCAATTATACTGCAGGAGAAAAGGGTGCTGATTGGTTGGCAAGCTGACTCTTATTGGCCCAGGCATTGCCATGCAGAAAACAATGGGAAAATATAGAGTCTCCAGGCTTCCAGGTAATTCAAAAAGGTACAATGCTTGAATGTATTTCTTTTGTTTGCAAAGAATTAGTCCCTGCGTAAGAATATATTCATTTTTAACAGGTATAAATGAGCCACGTTATGAGTTCAACTGATCATCTTAAATTGGTTGTTAGTGTAACTTTTAGCGCACTCAGGATTGTTCAGCAAGTGCTACCCAAACACGGAATCACACCTAACAATAGATGTTTTGTTTTGCATTTTGCAAGCATGGGCTGGTTCATAATAACTTATTGCATAAAAAAAATTCTCCTCATCTTGCCTCTGATTCTCTTGGCAATTATTACCTTTGCTACAATGCGGTTACAAGATTTGCCAGGAACAGAACAGGGAATTTCTTTTACACCACTTAGGCAACTTAGATAATATTTGCATAAACTCCCAATTTTTAAAAAGTGTATTGGATAATATTATTTTCAAATTCAACAAGAGCCAGGTCGTATTGTGACAACAGATGACTAGACTCCTCAAGGAACCTTGCTGCCCTTCCTGTTGCTAACCCTGCCCATATATTTGGACTGGGGATTGGCACCAATGCACGCTGGCTTTCTTGCACCAGTGGCTAGGTTCTTTCATAGCCCGCAAATCCTGGAGTGGGACTTAAACCCAAGCCTTCTAGCTCAGAGGAAGGAAAGCTATCCACTGAGCCAATGCAGTCCCCACAAAGATGCTCATCCATTTACCATCAAAAATTGTAAGTTGTGGTCTTTAGTCGGTAGAGGGTGTTTTTATTTAAGTGGCTTATAAAGAGATTTCTGAATAGCATTAACTGCGTTCTTGTCCCTGGTTTATAATGTGTTGCTGAGTTGAAATCATGATGCTGAAGATTGCTATACAACAAACTGCACATAGGTTGGTCAGACCTCATACATCAGTTACTATCCCTCGCAGTAAAGTCAGTCACAGGGATGAAATGATTACCACTAATGTGCTTATTGACAGGAAAAGCATTAATGGAATGACCCAAAGCGTAATTCTCAAAGCCTATGAGGCAATAACTTTAAAGGGTATATATATTTTCAGAAATATATTTTGCTTACTGTTTGACAAAGGCCAACTTGCTGCCCAAGGCAAACAAATAAAAGCAAAACACCGAGGATGCTGGAAATCTGAAATAAAAACAGAAAATCCTCTTTATTCCATGTTCCCGTCCCACTCGGGGGCCCCCTCCCACTTCTCTTTTTCTTGGTGCAATGTATTGGTGCCACTTCCTGGAACTGGAAAAACTCATCAATTTTGCTTCCAATTTCCACCCATCCCTAACCTTCAGATGGTCCATCTCAACTTCCCTGTCTCCATCTGGGGAAACACTATGAATATTTATTATAATCCTACCCATTCCCAAAGCTTCCTCAATTACATTTCTTCACACCCTGCTTCCTGTAAGGACTTCATTTCATTCTCCAAGTTCCTCTCTCTTCCTCTCTGTCACATCAGTTCTGATGATGCTACATTCCACAATGGTGTTTCTGACATGTCTTCCTTTATCCTCAACTGAGGATTCGCCCACCCCCCAGTTGTGCCTGACAGGGCCTTCACCTGTGTCCAACCCATTTCCTGCACTTCTGCTCTCACCCCTGCACCTCACTCCCAGAACTGCAATGATATTCCCCTCTTCTCCATTTTCTACCCCACCAGCCTTCACATTCAAAGGATCATCCTCCACAACTTTCACCACCTCCAGCATGATGCTGCCAAACAAATCTTTCCCTCCCTTCCAGCATTCTGAAGGGACTGTTCCCTCAGCGACACCCTGGTCTACTCCTCTATCATCCCCAACCGTTCATCCCCTTCCCATGGCACCTTTCCATGCAATTGTAGAAAGTATAACACATGTTCTTTCACCTCCTCTTTCTTCACTGTCCAAGGTTCCAAACACCCCATGGTAAAACAATTTATTATACTGTATTTGCTGCTCACAAGGCGGTCTCTATATGGGGAGGCCAAACGCAGACTGGGCGGTTACTTTGTGGAACACCTCTGCTCAGTCCGCAAAAATGACCCAACCTTCCGGTTGTTTGCCATTTTAATTCACCACATTGCTCTCATGCTCACATTTCTGTCCATGACCTGCTATAATGTTCCAGTGAAGCCCAACGCAAGTTCAAGAAATAGCACCTCATCTTCAAATTAGGCACTTTACAATGTCCTGGACTCAACATTTGACTTTAACAATTTCAGACCATGAACTCTGTCCTCTATTTTGACTTTTTTTTTGCCAAGTGTCAGTCTGTATCTTGTTTTCATATTTTTTCTTTCAGACAGAGCTGTCCACTATTCTGCAATTAACATTTACTCTCAATCAATGCTTTATTTCTTTACTACAACCATTATCAGTCCCTTTGGCTTTTGTCCCATGAAGTCTTTGTTATTTAATTTCTCACACCCTCTAAGCTATCCCAAATTTTGACTTTTGTTGAACCACCCCCTACCCACTCTCAACAGTAGAAAATCCATTACATTTCTACTTCGCTTCGGTTCCTAAGAAGAGTCACATTGGACTTGAAATGTTAACTCTGTTTCTCTCTCCACAGATGCTGCCAGGCCTGCTGCATTTTTCCAGCAATTGCTGTTTTTTATAACAGACAGAACCTATATACACTTAGTAAATCTGCCTAAGCTATTGAATTAAGTTCTCTTATGGTAAGGGAGGGATTAGTGTCTGGTAAAAGCCCAATTTGTTAGACTGTGCTTAAATAGTAGAGCTCAACGGGCACATCACACTTACATTATTAACTGGCAAGAATAATTGTAATGAATAATAATGAGACCTGAAGTAAATTTAAGCATGAGGCAAACTCTGTTATCTATTTGAGCATAATGTGCTGGAATAGCAGTTATGAGAAAATTCTCCAACACCTCATCTATTCACATAGCATCGAAATTACAGTCACTCATGCCAGGTAATGTCCCCATCCTCTCACGCGCCTCATTCCTCACAGCATATTTTTTCTTCCACTGGAATTGGGCTTGCAATTGTTGCCCAACTCTAATTACTCTTGAGAAGGTGGGGGTGAGCTGCCTTCTGGAACTACAGCAGTCCATGTGGTGTAGGTACACCCAAGGTGCTGTAAAAGATAGACTTCCAGGATTTTGGCCTAATGACAGTGAAGGAATGCGAATCAAGTTTAGAGTCAGAGTAGTATGTGGCTTGGAGGGGAACTTGCAAATGCTGGTGTTCCCATGCATCTGCTGCCCTTGTCCTTCCAGTTGGTAGGGGTCACGGGTTTGAAAGGTGCTGTCGAAGGAGCTTTGGCGAGTTGCTGCAGTGCATCTTGAAGATTCATATACATTGCAGATATTGTATGTCGCTGATGGAGAGTTTGGATGTTGGAGGTGGTGGGTGGGGCACCAATCAAGTGGGCTTCTTTGTCCTGGGTGGTGTCAAGTTTTTTCAATGTTGTTGGAGCCGCCCTCATCCAGGCAAGTGGAGAGTCTAGGGAAGACTGAAAGATTGTGACCAGTGCCCCTGCAATTTCCACTCTCACTTCCTTCAATATCCTTGGATGCATCTCACCCAATCCCGTTGCCTTGCCAAATTTAAGCACCGACAGTTTATCCAATACCTCCTCCTTATCAATTTTGAACCCTTTTAGTGACAAGGTTTCCACCTCTGTCACAATGCCCTGCGTAGCATCTGCTTCCTTGGTGAAGTCAGATTCAAAGTATTCATTTAACACCTCAGACATGTCCCCTGCCTCCATATGTGTAGATCCCCATTTTGGTCCTTAATCAGCCCTACTGCTCCTCACTTCTCTTATTTGCTTCTTCACCTCCCCTCTGAATTCAGTTTAGTTCGCATTTGTACTTTTTACCTGAAACCTGTCATAAGCACATTTTTTCTTTGAAATCTTAATTTCTATTTCCTTTCTCATCCAGGGAGCTCTGAATTTGTTTGCCCTACCTTTCCCTTTTGAAGGAATATATCTTGACTGCGTCCGAACCATTTCTTCTTTGAAGATAGCCCATTGTTCAACCATGGTCTTTCCCACCAACCTTGGTTCCAGTCTGTCTAGCCCAACTCTATTCTGGCCCCATTGAAGTTGGTCCTCCCTCAGTTCTTACTCTAGATTGCCCATTGTCCTTTTCTACCATGATCTTAATCTTATGATACAATGATCACCGTCTCCTAAATTTTCCCCACTGACACTTGATCGACTTGGCCCACCTCATTGCCAATCTAGGTCTAGCAGTGCCTCCTTTCTTGTTGGACTGGACACATACTGCTGTAGGAAATTCTCCTGAACACACTCTAGGAACTCTTGCCCTTCTCTACTACTAACCCCGTCTATATTCAGGTAATTAAAGTCCCCCATTATAACTACTCTATAATGTTTGTATCCCTCTGCAATTTCCCTGCAGATTTGTTCCTCTACACCCTTCCCATTATTTGGCGGCCTATAGATTATACCAAACAATGTAATTACACCCTTTTTATTCCTTAGCTTTAGCCAAATTGATCCTGTCCTTGAGTCCTCTGGGACATCCTCTTTCTCCAGTACTGTCATGCTCTCCTCAGCCAAATAACGCCACCCCTCCTCCTTTTCTTCCTGCCCTATCTTTTCTAAACACCATATACCCAGGAATATTTAACATCCAGCCTTGTTCTTCCTTGAGTCATGTCTCTGTTATCGTCACAAGATCATAATTTCGCATAGCAATCTGTGCCTGTAACTCCCCAATCTTATTTACTATACTCCATGCATTCACATACATGCACTGTAACCCTGATTTAGACTTCATTACTTTCTTGCTCCAACTCTGCCTATTAACTTACTATACTTTATTCTAGAACTAGCCGTCTCTCCCAGTTTTTGCGCACCTTGGTATACATCTCTAATATTCTCTCCTGGGTCCAACACCCCTGCCGAGTTAGCTTAAAGCCTCACCGACAGCACTAGCAAAACACAAGGAACTCAGTCCCAGCTCTGTTCAGGTGCAACCCTTCCGGCTTGTACAGGTGCCATCTCCCCTACAGCCAGTCCCAGTGTCCCAGGAATTTAAAGCCTCCCCTTCTGCACCATTTTTCCAGCTATGCATTCATCTGCCTTATCCTCCTATTTCTGTACTCAATTGCGCGTGGCACTGGGAGTAATGCGAAGATTACTACTTTTGAATTTTTGCTTGCTAATTTTCTACCTAACTCCCTAAATTCTGTCTGCAAGACCACATCCCCTTCCTACCCAAGTCATTGGTACCAATGTGGATCCACAACCTCTGGCTGTTCACCCTCCCCCAGAAGAATGTGCTGCAGCAGGTTGGTGACATCCTTGACCCTGGCACCAGGGAGGAAACACACCATCCTAGAGTCATGTCTACTGCCGCAGAAACACCTGCCTGTTCCCTTAACTAACAAATCCCCTATCACTATTGCTCTTCCGTTCTTTCTCCTCTCCCCCTGTACAGCATGTTGCTTGTGGTGTCACAAACTTGGCGCTGACTGCTCTCCTCTGAGAAGCCAGCAGCCTCACCAGTATCCAAAATGGAAAACCAATTAGCGAGTAGGCCCATAGGAGACTCCTGCACTATCTGCCTGGTTCTTTTAGACTGACTGATGGTCACTCATTCCCTTTCTGCCTCCATGCAGGAACTCAACAAGCCTCCTTAGCCAGCACCTCCCAAACCCGTGACTGCTATCAACTAGAAGGACAAGGGCAGCAGGCATTCGGGAATACCACCACCTGGAAGTTCCCCTCCAAGCCACTCACCATCCTGACTTGGAAATATATGGCTGTTCTTTCCCTGTCCCTGAGTCAAAATCATGGGACTCCCTCCCTAACAGCACTGTAACGTACCTACACCACATGGGCTGCAGCTGTTCAAGAAGGCAGCTCACCACCACCTTCTCAAGGGCAATTAGGGATGGGCAATAAATGCTTGCCTAGCCAGCGATGCCCACATCCCATGAATGAATAAAAAAATGCTCCTAAGCTGCAGTGTTACCACCTCTCTGAATGTGCTATTCACATAGCTCTCAGCCTTGCAGATGCACCACAGTGACTCCAGCCACCCCTCAAGCTCTGAAACCCAGAGCTGAAGTTTCTACAGCTGGCAGCACTTCCTGCACATGCAGTTGTCTAAGTCACCAGTAATGCCAAGAACTCCCACATATTACAGGGCGCACATTCCACATGACCGAACTGCCCTGCCATGTCTTAACTTTACTTCCCTTATGTTAACTTTATTTTACTTTGGTTTGCTTATAACTTTATGTTACTGGCCCTGACTTCCACTTATTCCTAGTGTTTCTTACTCAAATCCAAATAATTTTACTAAGTTACAGCTATTTAAAGATACTCCCTAACAGCAGCTTCTTACCAACCAATTCAATGATGGCTTTCCTGTGATCTCACTGTTGATTTTTTTTTTCAAGGTCAGCTCCAAAGGTGAGATTTACAGCCCATTCCATTTCTGCTCAGCTGCTCCTGTTCCCGACTTCCAATAATTCCTATGCATACCACAACTCTTTTCCCTGTGCAGCGAACTCCCACATGAGCCTAATCTGCTACTCACTATCGGCCTCCGTTGTAGTCGCCTCTCTCTTCATGTGCCCCTTACTGACCTTAATGTTAATGGCAGTCACTTTCATCTCATTTCTTGAGTTATTTCTTTTATTCATGTTTGGACCAAGGCTGTAGTGAGGTCAGAAGCTGAGTGGCCCTGGTGGAACCTAAACTGCGCATCAGTGAGCAGATCATTGCTGAGTAAGTGTTGCTTGATAGCACTGTCAATGGCACTTCCCATCACCTTGTTGATGATTGAGAGTAGACTAATGCAGCGATTATTGGCTGGGTTCCTTTTGTCTTTTTTTGTGGACAGCACGTACCTGGGCAATTTTCCACATTGCTGGTTAGATGCAAGTATTCTAACTGTTCTAGAACGATTTGACTATGGCTGCAGCTAGTCCTGGAGCATAAGTCTTCAGTATTATTGCTGGAACATTGTCAGGGCCTTTAGACTTTGCAGTATCCAGTGCCTTTAGCTGTTTCTTCATATCACACAAAGTGGATTGAATTGACTGAAGACTGGGATCTCAGGAGGAGGCCAAGATAGATCATCCAGTCGGCACTTCTTAATGAAGGTTGTTGAAAATGCTTCAGCCTTGTCTGATATACTAATGAGCTGCGCTCCCCCATCAGTGAGGATGGGGATATTTGTGGAGCCTCCTCCTCCAGTTAGTTGTTTAATTGTCTACCACCATTCACCACTGGATGTGGCAAGACTGCAGAGCTTAGCTCATTGGTTGTGGGATCACTTAGTTCTGTCTATCACATGCTGCTTTTGCTGTTTGGCTTGCAAATGGAACTGTGTTGTAGCTTCATCAGGTTGACACCTCATTTTTAAGTATGCCGGGTGCTGCTCCTGCACTACTGAAGTGCTAGGACTGCAACAATTTGCCTCAGGGTCCCTTGGTGAGTGAGGGAAGAATTTCAAGGAGGAGGATCTTCCAGTCAGTGAGCGGGGGTGGGGTCTGCTCGCCGACGTGTAAAACTACGCAGGATAACATTGGGTGGAACCCCCGATGCCACCCTGCGTCATTTCCATTTTCAAGTCGGTGGGGGCACAGCCGAATCAGCTGCATGCCCACCGACCTGTCAACGGCCTATTGAGGCCATTTAAAAAGTAATTGACATAATGAATGGACCTGCCTGTCCAACCTTAAGGTTGGCAGGCAGGCCTGGACCTCTGGCGGGCTTAGGAAAAAGCATGAAACCTCATCCACGGCCAGGATGAGGTTTCATGAGGGTTTTTAAATATTTAATAAAGGTTTCAGTAAAAGTGATGGACATATCCCAACTCATGTGACAGTGTCACATGAGCGGACATGTCAGGGAAATTTTGCTTAGCATCTTCAACATTTTAAAATTTGGAGCCGATCTTCCTGAGGCAGCACTTAGCCTCAGGGAGATCAACGCGCTCTTTTGTGCGCTCCCGGCTGAGGGAATCCCCCCTCCTTCCGCCCGCACATGGAGCGCATAGCACTTCCTGGCAGAAGCCACGCTGGGTGGCCTTAATTGGCCCACCCACGTAAAATGGCGGCGCTTCCCTGATTGTAGGCGCTGATCAGAGGCACGTCTGCCCGCGTCCACTCCTGCGCTTCTACCCCAACCGGGGGGAAAATTTTTCCCCAGGTTTCCAGCTCCAAATCTTTTTTGGTGTCTTTCACAGGAATTATATACGAATTAGGAGCAAGAGTCAGCCCCTCAAGCCTGCCCTGCTGGGATATTGGATGAGGATAGGATTGTGATCCTTCAATGGTCATTCAGTCATCCAATATTTGCTGTCAAGGTTCAACATAAACCATGGATATTTAGGAAGGGAACAGAAGGCAACTAGCTTTCTGAGGTGGGAGGCTGCGAAGATCCCCCATAATTCCTAGGAATAATTACACTGGCCTTTTGCCAATGTGTAGGGCCAATATCACCCACCTGGAATTCTTAAGCCTATGCAATGGAGATGAACACCTGATGTAATTAGCCTCTGCCCGTTTTCCTCCATCATGCTAAAGTAATTAATAAAAACAAAAGCCACAATTTTAACCCAACCTGCCTTAGAAGAATAGAATATCTTCAATTTGAACACCTGATTCTATTTGAGGTCAGTGGGGGTAATTTTAATTTTTGTCACTAAGCTTTCACTTCAATGGAGAAGAAAATTGGTGGAGGTGCAAAATGGATTGTTGATTCACTTGTTCCTTACCTGGTAATAACAGTTAAAATTAGTCACATGGAGTCTGAGATTGAGCAGGATTTAAATCAGGCATCTGACTCAAACTCAACCCATTCTCTCTGGGGAGATTAAATCAAAATCCTGGCTTCATATTTTGCTAAAATGATTTTTCTTTGTGTTCAGAAAGATAGACATGATGGACAAAATTGCCTCAAGTCTCTGTGCCATTGGCAAGCTCTTACATGTAGAGATGCCTTATCAGAATGTCAAGTTATTGCTACCTGTGATTTTCTGGCATCAGTATTAATGGTTAAAGAATGGGTAATGCACTGAAGATATTCCAGAAAAACACCTGTTGCATCTATGATGTGGGCTGTCTGAAAACTCTGCCCAATAAATCGCCTGGCTTTCCTATTCCTGTCCTTTGTGTTCAGGGCAAATTTTTCCAGTGTACTTATTCATTCCACAAGGCTCTCCCTGCTTCTTATTGGGATTTGAAAATGGTCATCCAATTCTGCTTTAGTGTTTTATGTAATTGTGTGATAATTTGTGTGATGAACAATGTATAATTTTAAAGTTGAATTTTTGTATGTATGTATTTTTGTGTTAAGCAAGGAAGACTGGTTCCTCTTTCACTTCACTTTTTATGAGTTATTGCATGACCATGGATCCTATCCCCTAATTACTTATGGACATATTGAACTTTTAAGTAAGATGTGTTTTTTTTAGAGGACGTCCAAGCAAAAGCTGACTGAGACTTAAGGTAACTACGTGCTGGAAAATGGTTCAGAGAGAATGGAATGTCACACCTAAAAGGTGTGACATGGCTTACTTCACATAAAAGCACTTCAAAGGAAAAGATACAATGCAAACTGAACTTTAATTTCCTGTGGTTGCAGAAATAATGGAAAATGATTATCATCTCAGCCGAAACCACCTCCTGTTGAGTTATATCCCACAATGTGAACATGAACTGAGTTAAAAAGAAAACAGAACTGGGTGAAATACAGTTTTTTTCCCTTCCAGGAATACACAAAGAAAGGGGTCCAACAAAGCCAACTGCAACCCGAGTTCTGTGTGCTCACCTGGTGTTCTGTTCTGTTGTATGTGTGCTGTGAAGGTCACATCTAAAGGATAGCAACTGGGCATCCCTGCACCCGCAGGTTAAAAAAAACTCATTCTCTGATTGCTGCAAGCAAGGCACAAGTCAGCAAAGCCACAGCCGAAAAAGGAAACTGGACAACTCCTTTCAGCTAACCTGCAGAACCAAGAATCTCCAAACCAACTACTCAACCTCTAATGGAATCACCCCAACTTAATAGCTGCAATGTTTCATTCTCTAGTGCTCAAGGACAAGCCAAAGGGCTGATTTGTATATCTTTTTAACTTTTAGTTTTGGACTCAATTTCTCATTTCTAATCTGTGTGCATGTGTGTTGTGTTTTTATTATTTTTTTCTTGCATTTAGTAACTAATAAACTCCTTCTTTCTTTGACTCAAGACAACCTGGTTAAATTGCCTCCCTTTTAAAACATAAATACATTTGGAATGGGAAAAGGTATCCACGAGGGAAGGGAACATTTTTAAATTAACCTTGTTGCAGCCAACTGAGGGGGTGAATAAAGGAAGGAAGCCAGTTCATCCCCCCTCACCCGGGAGCATAACAATTTGGGGTACCTCATCCGGGATCAGAACAAATTGGGGGAACATTGCCCAGGGACCGGTCATAACAATAGATTATATAGACATTTTAATGAGGTTTTACAACCCTTGAAGTTAAAGAGAGGGTTAAAAAGAGGTTAGAAATTTAGTGATTTTGGAAAAAAAGACACACAGTCGAAAGAAACTGGGCTGTTGTCTAGTGACAGTAGTCAAATGACACAAAGAAACAAAGAAAGATAGACAAGAGTTCAGAGAGGGAATACAGGGATTTTCAGCTCTCTGAGATAAATACTACAAGGCTATGGGGAGACTGAGTTTAGGGAACTCGTATTTGCTCTGCAGTTGAAGAAATAGTGAGTTTAAAGTGCAGTTTTGGGTGTCTCAGGAAGAGATATGAGAAGCATCAAGTGAATGCTCAAGAATCCACTAGAAGAAAGCCGTGTGCACATGTGTCAGTCCCAAGCAAGGAGCCTTTGCATCAAGCTAGTGGTACCTCTTCACTACTTTATGGGTAAAGAAATATTGAGGAATTGAACATCTTCTTGTGTTTGTATTGGGGCCTTTTCAACCTTTTTGTCTGGTGTTATATGGTTCATTTTTCTTCTTTTAATAACTATTTCATTCTTTGTATCAAAAGTTCATCAGCAGAGCCCTGTGAATTTGTTCAGTAACTTACCTCCACTGTTTCTAAAAAAAAGTTAGCATCATTTGAACCAGTTTTCTCTCTGGGAACTGACTTGTCCAAATTAAAATCAGCTGGGATCATAACATTTTTGATACATAATGTAGACTTTGCATAAATAATGAGTAGGTTTGTTATCTAATGGAATTCCTTCTGCACATCCTCACTTGGGACTGGTGGCAGTGCTTGCATTTTCTGAATTTTTTTTAAATATAGGACTAACGGGATTAAGTTTCAAATTTTGATCTGTTCCTATCTCTACCATATGATTTCTTATTTGAAGGGCACAAAAGTGTGAAAAATTATATCTATTGAAAATAAGGAATCACAGGATCATAAGCTAATTATGGATGAGCAAGAGCAAGACTGTTTGGACTATCTGATTTCATCCATCCAGAGATATTCTAACCTTTCCCCCAACTCCCCCACCCTGTTGTAATATCCAATTGTTTCTCAATTGGTTCCACAATTTATGACAACACCACTCAAAACAGTTGTTTAGCTATCATTTGATATCAACTGTGCTCAAAAGCTATCATTTAGCTATCATTTAACATTGCAAATAGCATAACTGAAATCATTGTCATCAATTGCCTCAAACCACAGCGCTCAAACATTTGCGATTAGCAAAATCACTTACCTTAAGCACTCAGGATCACAGAGTTTGTTTTCCATATTTCTGAATTTCTATAGCATCAAACATAAGACCATAAGACATAGGGGCAGAAATTAGGCCATTCGGCCCATCGAGTCTGCTCCGCCATTCAATCATGGCTGATAAGTTTCTGAACCTCATTCTCCTGCCTTTTCCCCAGAACCTTTGATCCCCCTAAAACTAAACTAATTTTAGAAAAAGAAGACTCTGTTTTAACATATGTTTTGATTAGCTAGTTTTACGTTTTTCTTCATAACCTGTGATTAGTGCAGCACACCGCTGCCCCCCACCTCCGCCCAATGCATCCCCTCCCAGGTTGCAGCAGTTTCTTCACCCATATCCCCCCTCCCTTTTCTCCTCTCTCTCTCCCCCTCTCTCACCCCCCTCTATTTCCCCCCTCTTTTCCCACTCTTTCCTCCTTCTCTCCCCTCTCTCCCTCCTCTTTCCTACTTTTATGTCTTGGATAAATAAGTTCATGGGCCAAACGAATTCTAACTGCACGCCTTCGTATGTTCTCATCATTGCTGCTTGCAATCAATAATGGGGAGAGTCTGATGTAAGAATAAACAGTGATGCTTTATTGAGACATAGGGCAGAGCAGCAGATCATACGTGCTCACTCATAAACCCCCAGAACTAGACTTACAGTTCCCAGTTGCCCATGCTGTACTGTGATTTGCCAGTGATGTCACATGATCAGTACACTTGCATTCTCTTAAAGGGACAGGGTACCCCATTTTACCACATCCCTCCCCCTTTACTTAAAAGTACAACTAACAAGCTTAAAACACATTAACTATTTACACAATGACTATTTACAGGTCAAGTCTCTCCGGAAGCCTCCTTTGACATGTGGAGCGTTGTAGCCCAACAACCTTGGCTGGTTTTTCCAAGACCTCCTTTTCAGGGGGCAGTTGTCCACTAGGTTCCTTAGTGGAAACTGGCAGATTTGTCTCCCCAACCCCCTTGGGTACCACAGTCCCCACCAGTGCTTCCAAACCATGTGACCTGTCCTCTACATGCAGAACAGACTCAAGCGTAGATGAAGGCTGCATTTCTTCTTGTGGGGCTGGTGTTCTTTTGCGAAGATGATCTATTTGTTAGCTAATTATTCAGCAGTTTACTGATACATTATAGGAGAAAGATTTAGTTACTGCATTCACCTCGCCTAAAAGCCAATTGGGCCCATCTCCAAAGTTCTTCACAAGGATTGCATCTCCCACCGTGAAAATTCTTTCACAGCCATGACCATCGTGCCTGGTCTTCTGCGCCTCTTGGCTTTTCTTCACCCTCCCCTCTAAATTCAGCTGGATAAGGGTCAGGAAGGTGCGGAGACGCCTCTTCATTGGTAGTTCTGCAGGGGCAATGACAGTCATTGTGTGTGGTGTGGTCCAGTATGCAGACAAGAACTGGGACAATCTCATGCTGATGGAAACCCCTTCAACCTTTTACATCTCGGATTTAAAGGTTTGGGCTGCCCACTTAGCCATGCCGTTCAATGCTGGGTGGTAGGATAAACTTTTGATATGGGTAATTTCGTGAACCTGTGGAACTCCCTGCTGGTAAAAGCGGTCCTGTTGTTGGACACGAGGACTTCCAGCAACCCATGCACTACAAAACTCTGCCACAAAAGGTCTATGGTGGTACACGACGTGGGCAACCAGACTTCATAGATGCCCATCCGTTTGGAGTGGCAATCAATCAGTAAAAGGAGTATTGTACCCAAGAAGGGTTCCATGTAATTGATGTGGAGGAGCACCTTGGCTGCACTGGCCATTCCCATGGGTGCAATGGAGCTAAGGGGAGTGGGGGGTGGGTGGGGGGGGTGGCGGGGGTGGCGGAGGGGGGGAGCTTTTGCACCTGTTGGCATTGAGGACAGCTTTTGACCAGGGTTTCTACATCCAAGTCCATGGCTGGCCACCACATATAGCTGCGTGTGAGCATCTTCATTCTGCTAATGCCCTGATAAGCGCTATGTAGCTCGGCTAATAGCAGCCTTCACCCTCTTGTGGGCATGGTTGCCACTTTTATGTCTTGGGTAAATGAATTTGTTAGCCAACCGAACTCTAACTGCACGCCATCCTATGTTCTCATCAATTGCTGCTTGCAATTAATAACCAAGAGAGACTGATGTAAGAATAAACAGTGATGGTTTATTGAAACATATGGCAGAGGATCATGTCATATGCGCTCAATCAGAAACCTCCAGAGTTAAACTCACAATTCCCAGTTGCCCACACTGTACAGTGATTTGTCAGAGCTGTCACATGATCAGTACACTTGCATTCTCTTAAAGGGACAGGGTACCTCAATTTACCAAACCTACCCATCTCTCTTACTCCACCTCCCCCCTCTCTCCCTCCCCCTCTCTCTCTCTCCCTGCACCATCCCCATATTCATTAATTCCTTTCATTTCCACAAAAATCTACCAATCTCTGTCTTGAATATATTCACTGACTGAGCATCTACAGCTCTCTAGGCTATAGAATTCCAAAGATTCACAAACTTTAGAGTTAAATTTTCTCCTCAGCTCATTTCTAAATGACCAAACAATTATTCCGAGACTGTGACCTGGACTCTGATTCCCCAGCCAGGGAAACATTTTCAGTGTCTGCAATGTCAAACCTCTTAAAAATTCTGTATGTTTCAACTAGATCACCTCTCATTCTTCAAAGCTCCAGAGATTACAAGCTTAGCCTAGTCAATCTGTCTTCAAAGGGTAATTCCCTCATTCTAGGAATTAGTCTAGTGACTCATTGTTTTACTCTCTCTGGAGCAAGTATGTCCAGGTAAGGTCGCCAAATCTGCACACAGTTCTTCAGGTGTGATCTCACTAAAGTGTGGAAAATTGTAGTAAGACTTATTTACTCTTATTCTCCAATCCCTTTGTAACAAAAGCTAACTTACCTAATTGTGTGCTGCACCTACATGTTAATTTTCTGTGATTCATGTACAAGGACAGCCACGTCCCTCTAAATGCAAACGTTTCCCAGACTCTCGTCTCTTAAAGAAGTTTTTTTAAATTTTATCCACAAAAGTGAATAACTTCACACTTCACCACAGTGTAATCCATCTGTCATGCTTTTGCCCATTCAATCTTTTTGGATCTGCAGCCTCTTTGCATCAATCTCACTGCTCATTTTTCCACCTGACTGTATCATCAGCAAACTTGGATACATCACACTCAATCTCCTCATCAATGAAGTCCAGAAGAGATTGGTTAGGCAGATTCTCCCTTTGTTGACTGCTGTTTACTAGCTTGTTATATTACAGATCATCCCAAGTTTGCTCCTAATGATTGATTCAATTATTTGACATAGAAGTAAGTAAGTTTATAGTTGTCTTTTCTTGACAATTTTTTTTAATCTGGACATCAAATTAGCTGGTTTTCAATCCATTGGTACCTCCCCAATGTCAATTGCCAGTTCATTACAAATTTGCTCTCTAGTCTCTTTCAGCAATCATGGAGAAGTATCATCTATCCACAAGGGTTTGTTTATTTTTGAGCCCTTGTGGCCTTTCTAGGACTTCCTATCTAGTTATATTGTAGCCATTGATATTACTTGAAATATCTTTGTTTGAGGATGTGCATTCTTCCCTTGTGAGTACTTGGAAAAAATATTTATTCAGAATATTTACTATTTTATGCTGATCTTGAATTTTGAGTCTTTTTGCATCTTTACTGTTTCACTTCTCTGACTGTCTTTGCTTTTCTATGCCTCACTTTGTCACTCATAGCCCTTATAATATATTGCATTTTTTAAATACCACTGGTGTCACCTTTACATGCAGGGTTGGAACAGTTTGCCATCTTCCACTGAAATGTTGTTCACAATCTCCCACAATCTACTTGCTGTTATCGTTCCCTCATGTCATTTCCTTGTAAAGTTATCTAAAGAAACTAACTCCTACTATTAGGTATTTCTGCTAAACAGATCAAGTTTATTTTATCATTTTGTAGTTGTTGTTTCCAGAAAGTGCTATGACTTCCATTTTCTGTGTATTGTCTGTGTCTTTTACAAATGGTAGATCAAGATAAGCATTGTGCCATGTCTTACATTTACCAATGATGACTCTAAATTAGTTTAATTTTTCCATATTTTTATTAGGGTAATTGAAGTCTTCTGTTCTCACATAATCATTTTATCTCTTATCAGCTTTCCTTTTGTGTATTAAAGGGCCTAGAAATTACACAGGTGTCCTTCTGAAATCCTACTGTATCTGCAGTGAGAGACCTGTGGAAATCCCAGAGAAATGGTGCATTGGCTACGATCAGCCATTTGCACCATTTTCTTCTGTGGGTTCTGTTGCTCTCCAACCAAAGTTACAGTGGAAGGCTCTGAAATTCCAATTTTTTGCCATTTTCTTGAACATTCCACTGGTCTCCGGCCGAAGATATAGTGCAAAATTTGGTGCTATTATAACATAGTACATTGTTACAGGTGCTAATGTTAAGAACAACACATCAAAACTAGCCCAGTGGAGTGGGAGCGGGAGTGGGCACGGGTGAGTTCAGAGCTGATTACTGCCCGCGATCGACATTTTATGTGGGCAGGCCAATTAAGGCCCGCCCAACATGACGTGTGCCCGGTAGCGCTTAGCGCTACTTGTGCGACGGGGGTTAGAGGGTGAGTCAGGCCTGCGCTCTTTTGCACATGTGAGCAAGAGGTTGCAGAAATCTCCCTGAGGCACGGAGCTGCCTCAGGGAGATTAAGTTCAATTTGAAACATCAAACTGAAAAAAGTTAAAAATCATTTACACATGTCCCCTCACGTGACAGTGTCACGTGAGCTGGGACTTGTTTCTCAAATGTTTCCAAAATATTTATTAATTACCCGTGGATGAGGTTTCATAAAAAATGCAAAGGCCACCTGGGCTCTTTGCTTGCCCACCAAACTTAAGGTTGGATGGGCTGCCCTGTCAATTTGATTAATTAGTTTATTAATGGCCTTAACAGGTCTTTGACAGTTCAGCGGGTGTGCAGCTGACTCCGATGCATGCCCGCCGAATGAAAGATCGGAATGACGTGCAGTGACGTCGGGCTGCAAGCCCGATATCACCACGCGTCATTTTGCGTGTCGGCGAGCAGGGCCCAACCCTGCACGTCGAACAGAAAATTCTGGCCCAGGCTGGGGCCCTCCAGATCTCAGCCCTCCAGAGGATGCCCGTCAAGGTCATCACAGACAGGGTGTGGCAGTCAGCAAGTTGCCTGCACCTTCGCTGTGTATGTACCTCACCTAGCTATTGTGAGTATCTAAGTTCATTAAAAATAAAAGAACATATACTCACCTGAAATGCCACAGTTTGGCAGAATTGATCCCTTTGAGCACACAACAGAAGATTGGTCTCAGTATATAGAATGCCTTGCGTTCTTCTTTCAAGTAAACAAAATCAAGGTCGTGGAAAAGAGGACAGCAAATCTCCTGAGTATTAGTGGGAGTAAGACCTACAGTTTAATTAGAAGCGTGATGGCTCCCAGTCCCCAGATTCAAAGACTTTAAGTGAATTAGTATGCCTTCTTAAGGGACATTTACAACCCAAGCCCTCAGTCACAATGCAGAAGTTCAGATTCAATTCAGGGAATACAGCCCCGGTAATAAACTAATTAACCAATTGCTACCTAAGTGGCGAAATTAAAACAACTAATGGAATATTGCGGTTTTGATAAAACCCTGAGTGACATGCTCAGAAATCGTTTAGTACATGAGCGAGCAGGAAGACACTATTCAGCGAAGATTGCTGGCTGAAGTGAATCTTGATTTTAAGAAAACGTTAGAAATAGCACTGGCAATGGAAAGTACTATAAGCGATTCACAAGGAATTTACGGGGCATAAAATGGCACCATTCTCCTAGTTGGGTGGGAACAGTCAACCAAAATTGACGCAAAAAGCTGGGTCTCCGCCGTGAAGTGAGAAACAGCCCCGCTAACTGAAAAATGAGAGGGAACAGTTCTTACGCTCTTCAAATTTGTTCGTGCATTATGACCAGATGGAGGAATTGGTGTTAACCTGCAATGTGTCCATCCATGGAGTGGGAGCTGTACTATCTCACAAAATAGACGAAGGCACAGAGAGGCATATAGGCTAAGTATCCAGACGCTTAGCACAGCTGACAAAGGATATTCTCAGATTGAAAAGGAAGGTCTGTCGATTACCTTTGGTGTAAAATAATTCCACAAATATGTGCAAGGATGACATTTCACCATAGTATCAGACCACAAACCACTTTTATGTCTGCTTAGTGAGGAAAAGGTTTTGCCTTCCATTGCTTCTGCAAGAATACAAAGATGGGTCCTAATTTTGGCAGTGTATGGATACAACTTTGTACACAGACTAGGGATTCATATAGCAAACGCTGGTGCCCTAAGTCACCTTCCTTTGCAAGAGAAGGATGAACATATCCCAATACCACAGGAGATCATATTAGTGATGGATTTTCTGGATTCCTCACCAGTCTGTGCCAGGCAGATAAGAAGTTGGACAAATCGTGATCCAGTCCAGTCTGGAGTGAGGGACCAAGTGTCACATGGTTGGTCTCAGGAACCAGCCTCTGATGAATTGAAGTCATTTTTCAACTGAAGACACGAGATGGTATTCTATCATGGGATTCACGACTAGTGGTTCCTTCACAGGGAAGGGAACCACTTTTAGTAGAACTACACAGTGCCAATACAGGGGTCTCTCGAATGAAGTCGATAGCTCAAAGTTATCTTTAGTGGCCGGGGATGGTTGGCAGTATTGAGAAGGTGGTAAAACAATCTGCAATGCCAACAGCTACAAAAGTTGCTGGTGGCAGCCCCATTACATCCATGGGAGTGGCCTGGTAGACCCTGGGTGAGATTGCACATAGATTGCGTCGGTCCTTTCCTTGGAACCATGTTTCTACTGGTAATAAATGCTCATTCCAAGTGGTTAGATGTTTATGAGGTAAAGTCACCAACATCAGGCGCTACTATAGAAAAACTATGCCAGAGCTTCGCCACCCACGGATTGCCAGAGGTAATCATCTCAGATAATGGTACCACATTTACGAGCACTTAGTTCCAGCGATTTATCAGCCTCAACTGTATCAACTACATGAAGACTGCACCTCACCATCCATCATCAAACAGTCTGGCGGAAAGGGCAGCACAAACTTTTAAGGTGGGAATGAAAAAGTTAACAGGTGATTTGTTGAAGACCAAACTTGCTTGTTTTCTATTTCACTGCAGAACAACACACCCCCACACCATGACAGGAGCAACACCTGCAGGATTACTGATAAGGTGCTGTCTTTAGAAAAGACTAAGCCTAATGCTTCCCAATTTGGAAGTAAAGGTGGAGAAAAGTCAAGGGAACCAAAAACCAACTCATGATTTGCATAGCCGTGAGCAACAATTTAACATTAGAGAAGCAGTATATGAAAGGAATTTCAGTGGAGGACCAAAGTGGTTACCTGGTAAAGTAAGCTCTGTGACCGAACCATTGTTGTACCATGTGGAAATGAGGGCCGGATCGCCCATAAGCATGTGGACTATTTAAGACAAAGAGATACCGCAACAAAATGATGTTCCACCTGTAACCATTACTGAACCAGTGATTCCTGTTGAAGTTACTCAACCAAGGATAGACATGCCCGATGTCTCTATCAGACTGGACGACCTGAATTGCAAGTGCCCAATGAGATATCTGATGTTAATGCGGTTCCAAAGAATGTGTTTCCTACAAAAGTATCTGAAGTCGTGGAGTTGCGACGTTCCGCACGGATCACGAAATTACCTGAAAAACTGTACTTGTAATTTCATGACCTGTGTAAATATTGTAATATCATGTGATAAAATCCTTGTAAATACAAGTTAAAGAGGGAGGAATGTAGTAATAATAGTTTTGGGAAATGTAGGACTGTAGCTTTAAGAATAATCCTGTGCTGTAAGATCACATGATCTATGTAAACCAATACGTTAGCAGAATAGGGAACCTCTACAGGAGAGCTTTTCTTTAGATATGGAGTTTGATGCACATGTGTAGTTGCTGCTGCTGTCTTGTAAAATGTTAAATGTGTCCAACAAGAAAAGTTGTCTGAAGATAAACATTATAACAGAGCTCCAGGGTTTTGACCCAGTGATAGTGAAGGAACAGCGATGTATTTCCAAGTCAGGATGATAAGTGACTTGGAATGAACTTCCAGGCAGTGGAGTTCCCATCTATCTGCTGCACTTGCTGTTCTAGTGGTCATGGGTTTGGAAGGTACTATCCTAAGAAGGCTTTGTGAATCCCTGCAGAGCATTTTGTAGATGGTACACACTGCTGCTATTGTGTGTTGATGGTGGAGGGAGTGAATGTTTGTGGATGTGGTGCCAATTGAGCAGACTGCTTTGTCCTGGGCAGTGTCAAGCTCCTTGAGTGTTGTGGGAGTGCACTCATCTAGGCAAGTGGGGATTATTCCATCACACTCTTGACTTGAGTTTTGTAGATGATGGACAGGCTTTGGGGAATCAGGAGGTAAGTTACTCATCATAGGATTCCTAGCCTCTGACCTGCTCTTGTAGCCACAGTATTTATATGGCTAGCCCAGTTCAGTTTCTAGGCAATTGTAACCCCCAGTATGTTGATATTGGGGGATTCAGTGATAGAAATGCCATTGAACGTCAAGAGGTGATGGTTAGATTCTCTCTTGTTGGAGATGCTCATTGCCTAGCACTTGTGTGGCACAAATGTTACTTGCGACTTGTCAGCCTAAGCCTGGATATTGTCCAAGTCTTGTTGCATTTGGGCATGGACTGCTTCAGTATCTGAGGAGTTGCAAATGGTGCTGAACATTGTGTAATCATCAGCGAACTTCCCCACTTCTGACTTTATGATGGAAGGAAGGTCATTGATGAAGCAACTGAAGATGGTTGGGCTGAGGACACTACCCTGTGTAACTCCTGCAGTGATGTCCTGGAGCTGAGGTGACTGACCTCCAACCACAACCATCATTCTTTGTGCTAGGTATGACTCCAACCAGACAAGAGTTGAACCAAAGCTTTAACGAGGTCAGGAGCTGAGTGGCCCCAGCAGAATCCAAACTGGGCATCAGTGAACAGGCTATTGCTAAGCAAGTGCTGCTTGATAGCACTGTCGAAGACCTCTCTCATTACTTTACTGATAATCGAGAGTAGACTGATGGGGCAGTAACTGGCCGGGTTGGATTTGTCCTGTTTTTTGTTATCGGGACATAGTTGGGCAATTTTCCAAATAGCTGGGTAGATGCCAGTGTTATAGCAGTGGAGAACAGCTTGGCTAGGGGTGCAGCAGGTTCTGGAGCACAACTCTCCAGTACTATTGCAGAAATATTGTCAGGGCCCATAGCCTTTGCACTATCCAGGGCTTTCAGCCATTTCTTGATATCAGGTGGAGTGAATCGAACTGGCTGAAGACTGGCATCTGTGATACTGAGGACATCCAGAGGCGGCTGAAATGGATCATCCAGTTAGCAATTCTGGCTGAAGATTGTAGCAAATGCTTCAGCCTTATCTTTTGCACTGACGTGCTGAGTTCCTGCATCATTGAGGAAGGGGATATTTATGGAGCCTCCTCCACCAGTGAGATGTTTAATTGTCCACCACCATTCACAACTGCATGTGGCAGGACTACAGAGCCTAGATTTGATCCATTGTTTGTGGGATCGCTTAGCTCTGTCTATCACTTCCTGCTTAGGCTGTTTGGCATGCAAGTAATCCTGTGTTACAGCTTCACCAGGTTGACACCTCATTTTTAGGTATGGCTGGTGCTACTCCTGGCACGCCCTCATGGACACTTCATTGAATCAGGATTGATCCCCTGGCTTGATGGTAATGGTACAGTGAGGGATGTGCCAAGCCATGAGGTTACAGATTATGTACAAGTACAATTCTGCTGCTGCTGATGGTTCACAGTGCCACATCGATGCCCAGCCTTGATTTGCTGAACCTGTTCGAAATCTATGTGGTAGTGCTACATAACACGATGGAGGGTATCCTTAGTGTGAAGGCAGGACTTCGTCTCCACAATGTCTTTGCGGTGGTCACTCCTACTGATACTGTCATGGACAAATGCATCTGTGGCAGGCAGGTTGGCGAGGATGAGGTCAAGGTTGATTTTCCCTCTTGTTGGTTCCCTCACCCCTTGGTGCAGACCCAGTCCAAGCAGCTATGTCATTTAGGACTCAGCCACCTCAGTCAACAGTGGTGCTATCGAGCCACTCTTGCTGATGGACATTGAAGTCCCCCGCCCAGAATACATTCTGCACCCTTGTCGCCCTCAGTGCTTCCTCCAAATGGTTTTCAACATGGAGAAGCACTGATTCATCAGCTGAGGGAGGGCAGAATGTGGTAATAAGCAAGAGGTTTCCTTGCCCATGTTTGAACTGATAGCATGAGACTTCATGGGGTCCGGAGTTGATGTTGAGAGCTCCCAGGGCAACTGCCTCCTGACTATATACCACTGTGCTGCCACCTCTGCTGGGTCTGTCCTGCTGGTGGGACAGGACATCCCCAGGGATGGTGGTTGCGGTGCCAGGGACATTTTTGGTAACATATGATTCGGTGAGGATGACTATGTCAGTCTGTTGCTTGACTAGTCTGTGAGACTGCTCTCCAAGTTTTGGCACTAGACCCCAGATGTTAGTAAGGAGGACTTTGGAGGGTTGACAGGGCTGAATTTGCCTTTGTTGTTTCTGGTGCCCTGGTCGGTGCCAGCTGGCCTGTTCAATTTCATTCCTTTTTTTGAGACATTGTACCAGTTTGATATACCTGAGTGGCTTGCTAGGCCATTTCAGCAGGCATTTAAGAGTCAACCACATTGCTGTGGGTCTGGAGTCACATATAGGCCAGACCAGGTAAGGATGGCAGATTTTCTTCCCTAAAGGACATTAGTGAACCTGATGGGTTTTTGTGTTACTAACCACCATTCTTTGTTGGATAAAACCATTCCGCTTGTTCTTTTATCCAGTTTAAAGTTGGTGATATGTCCACGAACACAAACATTTGCATTTTAGAATATATACCTGGGATCATTGATATCACACAGGAAACATTTTTGTTTCTCTTCTTGTTGAAATTCTTCAATTTCATTGATGGCCTTGCGTGTGAAGACTTACTCTTTATCATTTGTAAATTTAGAGGTTTTAGTTCGGCAAACCTTCCCAAGGTGTCCAAACCTTTTGCAGTAAAAACATTCTGCAGTGCTTACAGGGCACTGTTCATACCTATGGGTCTTTTTTGGTGCCACTGTGCTGGCATGGTTCAATGGCATTTTGTACCTTTCCTCAATATCATATCTTCTTTCCTGGAGTTTCCGGAACATTGCTATGCTTATTAAACTGTATGGTAACTGAAGTTTTCCTGAACCAAGGTTTTTCTTCACCTCTCAGTATTGCCCTATGTTGTTTATGGACTTTTGTTTGTCTCACCAGCTGTATTGCTTTCCCCAAGGTAAGTTTATATTAGATTTCAGTAGGCCTGATAGGGTATCATCAGTAACACTGACTACAATGTGGTCTTGAACTAATTCTGCTTTTGGGTCTCCATATTTGCAACCTTCAGTCAGCCTATAAAAGTTATTAATGAAAGCACCTGCTGGCTCACCTGGTTTCTGGACCCTTTTGTTGAATTTGGCCCTTTCCAGAATTTTGTTGCTCCTTAAGTTAAAATAATTATCAAAGGCTTTTAAGACGACTTCAAATTTGCCTGAGGCCTCATTAGTGCCTTGTCGTGCAATAACATCATCTGCTATTGTTCCAATTAAGTACAGTAATGTATTGACTTGTTCAGTTTCTGACTTATTGTCCAACCCTGATGCAATTCGGAACCTTAAGAGTTTTTTCCTCCAAAGTGCCCAAACCTGAGTTTGATTTGGTGCTTCCATATGTCCAAATCTCTCAGGTAATGTAAATTTGAGATCCATGGCTGCTCTAAGCTTCTAGGTGGTTTGCCTTCATTTTTTAAACTTCTCTTGTAGTAATGTAGTTTTCCGGCACTGATCAAGCTCTAATTGATACCTGCTGTGGTTGCTGACCCTTTTGGGTATTTGTTTCATAAGCTTCACAGTTTTTAAAACAATTTGCTTGAAGTTCCTATTATGCTGTCTTCACTCCTTTACACCTGCTGGGGAATTTTGTATTTGCAGCTGAATTTGTTTTCTTTGCTGCTTTGTGGTCACCACGTGTAATGGTGCTGACTTCAGAACCAAGCTGTAGAATGCATCAAAAACTGCACTCGCTATGAATGGAATTTGCCCAATGCTACCTGTTAGTGTGTCATAAATTTAAGTTTTCACTCCTTTTTAAGGATTGCTCACTAATTCCTTGATCGTCATTAGATTCTCTGACTCTATCGCTAGGTTGGGATTTCTTCATGGACCACCACCTGCTACGATGCAGCCCTTAATGAGTTGACAGTTGGTTTTCTGACTCTTTCACCCTCCACTTCTTCTGTGGAGCAGCTTTTGGAGTTATTCAAATGTCTTACAGAGTTCTGCAATTTTGGCACCACATTTCCAGGTCAGACTTTCAATCTCCTTTAAAACAGATTGTTCAAGACTTTGGGATCCTCACAGCTGTCACCATGTTGTATGTTGGGTGTGACTGGCTGAGGAATGATTTCTGAGAAATAAGTATGTCTAAACAATAATTGGTTTATTGGATATAACAGAACTGTATACAGATATACATGGCTAGGTGTTACTCAGTCTAAGCCATAAGCATTCTCTCTCTCTCGAGGCTCTTGTTCATGTGTCTCCTATATCATCATGTGGGCAGTACTGTTTCCCCAGTCCCACACATTAACCCTTTCAACCTTGATCACCCTAACACTACAGTGTTGGGGCTGTGAAGGCAGCCTTTGCAACAAGGAGCTGCTCTTTGGACCATGGAGACCCTGGATGCAATGTCCCACTTCAGGAAGCTGAGTTTTGGGATGCTGCTTCCACATAAAATTAGCCTTTTAATTATTTAAATTCTCTGTCCTCCTCTGGTTATGACTACATCAGGGAGCCCTCCTGAAGCTGATACCCTGGCATTTTATTGGCCATCCCGCCTCTTAGCTTGCTACCCTGGTAAAATGGTAAAAAAACTGGTAAAATCCTGACCCTTGACTTCCAATTCGAAGGTCATTAATCAAAGGCAGGCTGGCTTCTCATTCAGTTTGTCTGAGTCTGCTGTATAGGTCGGTGGGGGTGTGGAGGATCGGTAGGGTCACAGAGAAAAGCAGTGTCCTTTTGAGGAAGGAATAGAAGAAAAACCGACGCAGTCACATTTGGCATCTGCGCCTTGAAAGGTATACCTTGCTGGCTGCTTAAGGAGCAGCAGCAACCCTGATTGTAAAAGGACAAAAGCAAAATACTGAGGAAGCTGGCAATCTGAAACAAATGCAGAAAGTGCTGACAAGCACTCAGCAGGTCAGGCAGCATCTGTGAGAGAGAGACAAACAGAGCGAATGTTTCACTTCAATGACCTTTCATCAGGATGCAGTACTGAGGAAGGTATTCTCCAATTCCCTCAGGTTATGAGGGAACTGGAAAACTTTGTAGTCTGAAGTATTCTGTGATCCTACCTGAAAGAAGAAGGGTAGTGAAGAGTAGCATACAAGTGAGAAAAAGATGAGAAACGATTAATCAAATTTTTGAAAGCTGATATTGTACTGGGGAGCTGGAAATCTGAAAGTCTACATATCCTGAGTATTTGAATGTAAATAGCAATTTTCTTTATCATTGATGTGTTTGACTTCATATTCTGTACTTAATTTATTGTTATTTATTGCTGTGGTGCAAAAACTCATTTCCCCGAAAGGAACAGGCTCACATGACTTTACATATGTAGGCACAATCTATTTTTTATGGCAGCAATGGCTTTCTGTAATTTGATTTATAAGCAATCAAATCAACTCAATTTAATTAAGACAATAGCTGTATGATAAATATACACCTATTGGTCATTAGTATTCAAAGCAAAATATGTTTTCCATATCACAGTAGGTGAAGTCATTCCCCCAATAAATCCTCATTGTCGCTTAAGCCTGCCTCAGTAATATTATTCTAGTCTTGAGCAGTAATGAACTTTGTCACAGTTCTTGCAGTAAACACTATACTTAGATAAATAGGCCGACAGAGACTGAATATTGAAGGCAATATAAGTAAGATCTGTGCAATTTTTAATTTACCTTAGTAGATTGATAAAGTTCATACTTGTTTTCAGAAAGCAGACAGCACTAGATCTTTTTAATGATCAAGGGGAATACCATAGTTGCAATAAAACATATTTATTTTCTTAAAAAGCAGCATACATGGCTAACAAATAGTTGTAAATGTATATGAAGTGAATGTTTTGAAACTTTGCAAACGCTGTCTCAATAGTCCTATTAAATGAAAATGAGTATCATGAATGAGCCTATATGAAGAACTGGCTTGTTTTCTATAAATGGTCCATGAGGAATTGCACAACTGGACTATTCTCACGAAGCAAAGTTGGCACAAGGCTGTGCTATTAAAGTTGTGAGATTTAACAACCAATTTAAATCTGAATCAATGAATTGGAAAGTAACTCATTTTGTTTTAATCTGGTACAGCCATGTCATACTCTCTATTACTTATGCTTTGAAAAACAGGCTAAAAATTCAAAAACAAAATACTACAGATGCTGGAAACCTGAAGTAAAAGCAGAAAATGCTGAAAATGCTCAGCTTGCCAGGCAACACCTGTGAATAGAAAAACAGAGTTAATGGTATGAATTTTTATTCTTGAAGTGGTCATCAGAGGACGGGAGATTTCCTGACGTCACGATCCAGTCTCCTCCCTGGCTGTGCCCGCCAACACTATTTTCATGGGGGGTTGGCAGGGTTGACCTGAAGTCAGGCCTGTTGCTGAAGGTGGAGAGGGAGACAGGTTGATGCCAAGGTAGCCAGGTTAAAAGGCCTGTATCTCTTTGTTGTGCCATCAGCCCAGTTTTGGAAATGAGTTTGAGGCCCCCTAACCCTACCCATATCCCCCTGCCCCCTTCACATCCACTCCACTCCTTACCCAAAACCCACTCACCCAGTATCCATTACAAACAGAAATCATGAGCCCTATAATAACATCGGGAATTCTTTGAAAAGCTCACAAGATAAACAAGCATTACTTCAATATCCAGTAAAAAGGATTATTCTCTTAACAGCCTAAATCTATCAAAGTAAGCAAACATTACTTGAAATCCACTTAAAAAACTATCCTCTTAAAAGTTCATAAAATTGTCAAAATGAACAAGTTTACATTCACCTTGACATTGAGTGACCACTTTGTGAACACCTCCATTCAGTCCACAAGCATGACCACAAGCTTCCAGTAGCCTGACACGTTAATTCTCCATCTTGCTGTCATGCTGACATCTCTATCTTTGGCCTACCACAGTGTTCCAATGAAGGCTAATTCAAGTTCAAGGAACAGCACCTTATCTTTTGATTCAGGCTTCTGGACTCAACATGAGTTCAATAATTTCAGACCATAATCTCTGTTTGCCCATTTTGTTTCCCTTGCATATGTCAACCTTAATCTTGTTTTTCTCATTTTAGTTTTCGAATGTTCATTATTCTCCCATTCACACTTCCTCTGGACTCATCTTTTGTTTCTTTGTTTGTTCCATTATCACTCACTTTGGCTCTGCTCCACCAACTCTTTTGTCATTTCATATCTCCCATCTTTCATCTTATCACAGACCTTCCCTTTTGTTCTTTTTCCACCCTACCCTGTTTCACCTACATAAAAGGAGGCAGTCACACCTGGTAGATTAAGTACCTCAAATTCGGTCAGTGGTCAGGGTCAGCAGGGTGTGACTGCAAGTGAGGCAGGTAGAGGGATCCTGGGTTCAGGAACAGAGGAGCCTCAGCTCTTGACCTTGTTCAACAGGTACGAGGTACTTGCTCCCTGGGTGGATGAGGAACAGGACTGTAGGGAGGATGAGCCAGCAGACCACGGCACCGTGGCACAGGAGGCCATTCAAGAGGGTGGAGCAAAAAGACAAGTGGTAGTTGTAGGGGATTCTATAATTATGGGAATTGTTAGCTTCCTTTGCAAGCAGGATCGAGAGTCCCTCATGGTATGTTGCCTGCCCGGTGCCAGGGTGAGGGATATCTCTGACCGGCTTGAAAGGATATTGGAGAGGGAGGGGGAGGATCCAGTTGTTGTGGTCCACGTCGGGACAAATATCATAGGTAAGAGTAGGAAACAGGACCTATTTGGGGATTATCAGGAACTAGGAACTAAATTAAAGAACAGGTCCTCAAGGGTTATAATCTCCGGATTACTACCCAAGCCACAAATTGGCATAGGGACGCGAGAATAAGGGAAGTAAACACGTGGCTAAAGGAGTGGTGCGGGAAAGAGTGGCTCCATTTCGTGGGGCACTGGCATCAGTATTGGGCAGGAGGGATCTGTACCGTTGGGATCGTCTCCACTTGAACTGATCTGGGACCAATGTTCTATCGAAAAGGGTAAACAGGGTGGTCAACAGGACTTTAAACTAGAAAGTGGAGGGGTGGGGAGGGAAGGGTAAAATTCCAAGAAGTATGACTAATGGGAAACAAAGCAGCAGGTTAGCATGTGGGAGGGTGGATTCAACTTCATGGAAAATTATGAAAAAACTGAAAAGAAAAGAGAGCCCAGGAGAGGCTATTAAAGTCCCCAGAACACAAAATAAGACAGAGTGTTTGGAAAGGGCTAGGAATCTAACTTCAAGCACATCAGATAAAGGGATGCCAATGAGAAAGGGGACGGGAAATACCGGACTGAAGGTGTTATATCTGAATGCACGCAGTATACGAAATAAGGTAAATCAGCTTGTGGCACAGATTGAAATTGGCAGATATGATGCGGTGGGCATCACAGAGACATGGCTGCAAGGGGATCAGGACTGGGAGCTAAATATCCAAGGATATACATCCTATCGAAAAGATAGGCAGGTTGGCAGAGGGGGTGAGGTTGCTTTTTTAGAAAGAAATGAACTTAAATCGATAGCAAGAAATGACATAGGGTCAGATGATGTAGAATCTGTGTGGGTAGAGTTGAGGAACCGCAAAGGTAAAAAAACCATAATGAGAGTTATGTACAGGCCTCTGAACAGTAGTCAGGGTGTAGGGCACAAGATACACCAGGAGATAGAAAAAGCGTGTAAGAAAGGCAAGATTACAGTGATCATGGGGGATTTCAATATGCAGGTAGACTGGGAAAATTAGGTTGCTGGTGGATCCCAAGAAAAGGAATTTGTGGAATGTCTATGAGATGGCTTTTTGGAGCAGCTTGTGGTGGAGTCCACTAGGGAACAGGCAATTCTAGATTTAGTGATGTGTGATGAGGCAGATTTGTTAATGGAGCTTAAGGTGAAGGAACCCTTAGGAGGACTTGACCATAATATGATAGAATTTACCCTGCAATTTGAGAGGAGAAAGCTGGAATCAGATGTAACGGTATTACAGTGAATAAAGGCAACTACAGAGGCATGAGGGAGGAGCTGGCCAGAATTGCCTGGGAGATGAGCCTAGCAGGAAAGACAGTGGAACAGCAATGGCAAGAGTTTCTGGGAGTAATTTGGGAGACAAAGCAAAAATTCATCCCTAGGAAGAAGAAGCATGCTAAAGGGAGGATGAGGCAACCATGGCTGACAAGGGAAGTCAGGGACAGCATAAGAGCTAAAGAGAAAGCATACAATGCAGCGAAGAGCAGTGGGAAACCAGGGGATTGGGAAGCCTACAAAGACCAACAGAGGACGACTAAAAAAGAAATAAGGAGGGAAAAGATTATAAATGAGGGTAAACTAGCCAGTAATATAAAAGAAGATTGCAAGAGTTTTTTAGATATATAAAGGGTAAGAAGAGAGGAAAAAGTAGACATTGGACCACTCGAAAATGATGCTGAAGAAGTAGTCGTAGGGAACAAAGAAATGGCGGAGGAACTGAATAGATACTTTGCGTCAGTCTTCACAGTGGAAGACACAAGTGACATCCCCAAAGTTCAAGAGAGTTGGGAGGCAGAGGTGAGTATGGTGGCCATTACCAAGGAGAAGGTGCTAGGAAAAATGAAAGGTCTGAAAGTGGATAAATCACCTGGACCAGATGGATTACACCTCAGAGTTCTGAAGGAGATAGCTGAAGAGATAGTGGAGGCGTTAATGGTGATCTTTCTGGAATCACTGGAGGGTCCCAGAGGACTGGAAAATCGCTAATGTAACCCCCCCTATTTAAGAAGGGAGTGAGGCAAAAGAGGGAAATTACAGGCTGATTAGCTTGACCTCGGTCGTTGGTAAGATTTTACAGTCCATTATTAAGGATGAGATTTCAGAACAATTGGAAGTGCATGATAAAATAGGGCCAAGGCAACATGGTTTCATCAAGGGGAGGTCATGCCTGACAAATCTGTTAGAATTCTTTGAAGAGGTAATGAGTAGGTTAGACAAAGGAGAGCCAATGGATGTTATCTACTTGGACTTCCAGAAGGCCTTTGACAAGAAGGCTGCTCAGTAAGATAAGAGCCCATGGTGTTAGAGGCAAGGTACTAGCATGGATAGAAGATTGGCTGTTTGGCAGGAGGCAGAGAGTGGGGATAAGGAGGTCCTTCTCAGAATGGCGGCCGGTGACTAGTGGAGTTCCGCAGGGGTCAACGTTGGGACCACAACTTTTCACTTTATACATTAATGATCTAGATGAAGGAACTGAGTGCATCCTGGCTAAGTTTGCAGATGACACAGAGATAGGTGGAGGGACATGTAGTATTGAGGAGGGAAGGCTGCAGAAGGATTTGGACATGTTAGGAGAATGGGCAAAGAAGTGGCAGATGGAATACAACGTGGGCTAGTGTGAGGTCATGCACTTTGATAGGAAGAATAGAGGCATAAATAGGGAAAGAATTCAGAAATCTGGATTGCAAAGGGACTTGGGAGTCCTAGTCCAGGATTCTCTTAATGTTAGCTTGCAGGTTGAGTCAGTAGTTAGGAAGGCAAATGCAATGTTGACATTTATTTCAAGAGGACTAGAATATAAAAGCAGGGATGTGCTGCTGAGGCTTTATAAGGCTCTGGTCAGACCACATTTAGAATATTGTGAGCAATTTTGGGCCCCATATCTCAGGAACGATGTGCTGGCCCTGGAGAGGATCCAGAGGAGGTTCACGAGAATGATCCCAGGAATGAAAGGCTTAACATATGAGGAACGTTTGAGGACCCTGGGTCTCTCCTCGATGGAGTTTAGAAGGATGAGGGGGGATCTGATTGAAACTTACAGAATACTGAAAGGCCTGGATAGAGTGGACGTGGGGAAGATGTTTCCATTAGTAGGAGAGACTAGCACAGACTCAGAGTAAAGGGAAGACCTTTTAGAACAGAGATGAGGAGAAGCTTCTTTAGCCAGAGAGTGGTGAATCTATGGAATTCATTGCCACAGAAGGCTGTGGAGGCCAGATCGTTGAGTGTATTTAAGAGCGAGACAGATAGGTTCTTGATTGGTAAGGGGATCAAAGGTTACGGGGAGAAGGTGGGAGAGTGGGGTTGAGAAACCTATCAGCCATGATTGAATGGCGGAGCAGACTCGATGGGCCAAATGGCCTAATTTCTGCTCCTATGTCTTATGGTCTTATGGTTACTACATTTCTAACCTTTTCCAGTCCTGGTGAAAGGTCACAGCCTGAAATATTAACTCTCTTTCTATCTCTACAGTTGTTGCCAGGCCTGCTGAGTTTTCAGCACTTGCTGTTTTTATTTCAGATTTATAGCATCTGCCATATTCTGTTTTTGAAAGAATATAGAGCGTTCACTAAAGGTGTTCTTAGAAACAAATTGGCCAAAAATGTGGCGGCCTTAATGCATGCGTCAAATTATAGTCAGATGCAAAGTAATACTCCCTCTGCTGTGCTCCATTTACACACTTCAACCCTTCTTTCAAATATTAAAAGCTCTATAACAGCATCAGTGTAAAATTTGTAGCTTCCAAAATGACCATCCTGGACATGCTAAGTGAATTTTCTGGGTTTGTGCCACCTATGAGAAGTTAGAATCAGTAATCCTGTTGTGATCTTCAAATGGCTTCAAAGTGGATTAATATTTTCTTATGGTCTTTCATATGGGCCTGCTGTGGTTTGCAAAGAGAAAGGGCTTTCATCATAGTTGTCCAGACTACAGTCTCTGAGATGAAGGCAATCTGTTGACCTGTTATGGCAACTGGTCCCTGAGAAGCATGACGTTTTATAGTGGAGAACATTGTTGCAGTGTCATCATTGGGTATTGGTTTTACTCTGGAATCAGCAGAATAATATTACAGGCATTTATTGTGTAATCCACAACAATAAAGCAATATAGAGACTGCCCATCGTTCGCTTTCCCAGTAGGCTGTAGCATTCCTGATCATATTCTTCAACAAGACTTTGGTTAGGATCATAGCCTTTGATAAGAGTTAATAATTAATAATGGGTTAAATAAACTGAAATAAATACAGTTATTATTAAAAATGAGTTTGTCGAAATGTCAAAATATTATGCTATGCTAACATATATTTACCTTAAATTGTTACAGACTGAAGCTCGATTTATTCTGTGAAAAAAGTCCCATGATACGGTATGAATAATTTATGGACAATGTGTCTCGGCTATTCTGTTAAGGATTTATGGGTAACCATAACCATGGGTAACCAAGGGTGAGTTATGAAGGAGAATTTCTCTTCTCTGTACTGGTGATTATGACAAGGTTAACATTTTTCACTTCAGTGACACATTATTGTTAAAAATGACTTGTTCTGTCTGTAGCTGTATCCTATATTCTGGTTATTAATTATACAGCACACATTTTTCCACAGTATTGTGCAATGGATAACATCAGGAAAGGGAATCAAGACTGCTCACTGAAGCTGTTAGAGCGCTCATACACTTTGAGGTACTGATTGTCCAATAATGTAGCAGTTTTGCACACAAACATTATTTACTAATCTGTCTGGATTTGCGCTTGCCTCTATGTTGAATTACAGAAATTTGATAAATGAAGACTGTTTGGGAGGTTAAAGAACAATGGGGAGTTATAATACAAAGAATGAAAGGAAATAAGCTATTTTTGGAAAATTGTTGTCCCATAAAATAATTTTCTGGCAGAATTGTAAATCAACGATGGAAAACCTGTTCCCAGCAAAAATATTGCTTCACTCACCTATTTGTCACACAGGTCTGAAAATAAATGAGATAAGAAGAAGTAAAATATGTATGCCAGACATTTGAAACCTGAAATAAAAATAATGGTGATACGTTTGGTCAGATTTCAAAAGAGAGAAAAAGGTTTTTGATTGACTGAGACGCTTAATCAAAATAACTAGTTTTGATAAAGGGTTTCAACTAAAACATTAAACCTATCTGTTTATTTCAGGTATTTATTGACTTGTATTTCAAACATACTTTTTTTTTGTTGCTCAATATAGTAAATGAGGGCAAACAAATAAAAATAAAAATGTATGTTGTAGCAAAATGTCAAAATTATGTCAGGGCAGAAGAAAGCTGTAGGTCCAATTGCCCCTGCTCCCATCAAGAAGTTCAGACACTAGACATATATAATTATTTTAGTGGTTCTGAAGTTCGCCAGCCAAAATGCAGGATTTATCTCTTGGCAAATTGTTAATGGAACAAAAATCCGGTGCTTATCTGAAATATTTGTACTATTCAAGGATGGAAGTCAGAAACATGCAAAATTTTGCTGATTGGTGTTGTGAAGCTTTAGCATTCAATCAAGTTTCTGAAAGGTATCAGAATATTACTTTGTGGCGAATGGATTGTGCTCCACTTGAAGAAGCAGGTATTTTAATACAGCAGTACTCCACCATGAAGTGCTTAAGTGAAATGATGAAATATGGAATGACAAGACTTATGTCAACTCATCAAGCTCAACCCCACCGATTCCGCCATGACCATACCATGTGTCACAATTATTTGCTCTGTACAGCCTACTCGATCACCTAAGGAAGGTAACCAACTTCATAAAATGTTGAAGAGGTTTTGTGTTACTCTCCGTCAGGATTTTCGAATCTCTCTTTTGCCTTGTTCACCTTCATTGCTTTCCATTTCTCTCCTGGTGTTTGACAAGGTGTTTACTAAAACCCACTTTCACAGCCGTATTTCCTTTCTCAGTGACTGTCTCCGTCTCCTGCTTACCCTACGTGGATTTCAACTGAAATTCCATCCCTCATGTTTCAAACCCACCCAGGATTACAGGTATCTCCGGGACATAAAACGTTTCTCGGACTGCTGTTCCTGTCGCAATCTGAGATCCACACACAGTACCATGCGCTGCAATATGAACACACTCGACTTCTCCCTCCAGCAGCACCACCGCACCCTTTTTCAAAGCTGCACATGCCCGCAGTTTCATTTTATCCTTCGGCTCATCCGACGCCTCAACAAGAAACTTTTTCTCTTTCTCTCAAGTGCTAAGGAACGCAAGCTGCAACAACTCATTGACACCAACACCCATCCAGGACCCTCCACCCCTGCCTGTCCCTCCGTCCCCACCCCATCTTCCAATCTCAGCCCCAGCCGATTCACTATACCCCCTGACCTTCCCCTCTCTGACGCTGAACGTTCAGTGCTGAGCAAAGGATTTAGTTTCATACCCTTACACCTTCATCTCAATGAATTTCGGGCTCGGCATGATGCTGAACTCTTCTTCCACCGCCTTCGTCTCCGTGCTCACTTCTTTGGGCAGTAGTCCTTTCCCCGTTCAACGGATCCTTTTACCCACATCCAATATTTTCCCTCCACCTGGACCCGTCCCTCTGGATTCTTACCTTCTCTTGATCTTTTCATTGAGAACTGTCGGCGTACATTAGTCGTCTCAATTTCTCTGCTCCTCTCACCCATTCTAACCTGTCTCTCTCTGAACTTACTGCACTCCGATCTCTCATGTCCAACCCTAACATTTTCATCAAACCCACTGACAAGGATGGTGCTGTTGTTGTCTGGCGCACTGACCTCTACCTCACGCAGGCTGAGCGTCAACTCGCAGACACTTCCTCCTACCTCTCCCTGGACCATGATCCCACCACTGAACATCAAGCCATTGTTTCCAGGACTGTCACTGACCTCATCTCCTCTGGAGATCTTCCTTTCACAGCTTCCAACCTGATAGTTGCCCAACCTCAGACGGCCCGCTTCTACCTCCTACCCAAAATCCACAAACAGAACTGTCCCGGCAGGCTGATCATGTCAGCCTGTTCCTGCCCCGCGGAACTCATTTCTTGCTATCTTAACTCCCTTTTCTCTCCCCCTGTCCAGGCCCTTCCCACCTACATCTGTGATTCCTCTGACACCTTACGTCACATCAACAATTTCCAGTTCCCTGGCCCCAACCGCCTCCTCTTCACCATGGACATCCAATCCCTCTACACCTCCATCCCCCACTGGGATGGTCTGAGGGCTCTCAGCTTCTTCCTTGAACAGAGGCCCAAACAATCTCTATCCACCACTAGTCTCCTCCGTCTGGCTGAACTTGTTCTCACACTGAACAATTTCTCCTTAAACTCCTCTCACTTCCTTCAAATAAAAGGTGTGGCTATGGGTACCCGCATGGGCCCCAGCTCTGCCTGTCTCTTTATGGGGTATGTGGAACATTCCTTGATCCAGTCCTACTCCGGCCCCCTCCCACAACTCTTTCTCTGGTGCATCGATGATTACTTCGGTGCTGCTTCATACTCTCTTGGGACCTGGAAAAATGTATTAATTTTGTTTCCAATCTCCACCCCTCCTTCATTTTCACATGGTCTATCTCTGACACTTCCCTTCCCTTCCTTGACATCTCTGTCTCAATTTCTGGTGTAAGACTGTCCATCAATATCTATTACAAGCCCACCAACTCCCACAGCTACCTCGACTACAGCTCCTCACACCCCGCTTCCTGTAAGGACTCCATCCCATTCTTTCAGTTCCTTCGCCTCCGTCACATATTTGTTCTGATGATGTTACCTTCAAAAATAGTCCCTCTGACATGTCCTCCTTCTTCCTTAACCGAGGTTTTTCACCCACGGTCATTGACAGGGCCCTCAACTGTGTCTGGCCCATCTCTCATGCATCCTCCCTTAAACTTTCTCCTCCCTCCCAGAAACATGATAGGGTCCCCCTTGTCCTCACTTATCACCCCACCAGCCTCCACATTCAAAGGATCATCCTCCGCCATTTCCGCCAACTCCAGCATGATGCCACCACCAAACACATCTTCCCTTCACCCCCCCCCGGTGGCTTTACGTAGGAATCATTCCCTCTGTGACACCCTGGTCCACTCCTCCATCACCTACTCATCAACCCCCACCTACAGTGCCTCCCCATGCAAACGCAAAATATGCAACACCTGCCCCTTCACTTCCTCTCTCCTCACCATCCAAGAGCCCAAACACTCCTTTCAAGTGAAGCAGCATTTCATTTGCATTTCCCCCAACTTAGTCTACTGCATTTGTTGCTCCCAATGCGGTTTCCTCTACATTGGAGTGACCAACGCAGACTGGGTGGCCGCTTTGCAGAACACCGTTGGTCTGTCCGCAAGCATGACCCAGACCTCCCCGTCGCTTGCCATTTTATCACTCCACCCTGCTCTCTTGCCCACATGTCTGTCCTTGGCTTGCTGCATTGTTCCAGTGAAGCTTAACGCAAACTGAAGGAACAGCACCTCATCTTGCAACTAGGCACTTTACAGCCTTCCGGACTGAATACTGAGTTCAACAACTTTATATCTTGAACTCCCTCCTCCATCCCCACCCCCTTTCAGTTTCTTCTCCCTCCCTTTTGTTTTTTCCAATAATTTATATAGATTTTTCTTTTCCCACCTATTTCCATTATTTTTAAATGTATTCCACCCATGGTTTATTTCACCCCACCCCCACTAGAGCTACGTTGCTTGTCTTGCTCTCCACTCTTAATTAGCACATTCTTTCATATAATATCACCACCTTCAACGCCTCTTTGTTCTTTTGTCTGTGACATCTTTTGGTTATCTCGTCCTATCACTGCTTGCTTGTCCCAACAACCAGCCCCTCTTCTTTCCCCACCCCCCGCCCCTTTTAAACCAGCTTACATTTCACCCCTTTCCTATTTCTACTTAGTTCTGTTGAAGGGTCATGAGGACTCGAAATGTCAACTTTGCTCTTCTCTACCGATGCTGCCAGACCTGCTGAGTTTTTCCTGGTATTTCTGTTTTTGTTTCATAAAATGTTCATCTGCTCTCCAGGCATAATCAAGAAAAACTGACGAAACCGAGTGGCTGAAGTGCCTCATCCATGGTCCCAGCAATGTCTGGACCATCATATTGTTGATTCTTTGCCCCTGTTCTTAAACAAAGATTTATCCAGATCTAAAAATGAGGATTACCTATTAAAGTATTATCTGTTTTTTGCTGCAAATGTCTTAAGTTTCGAATTTTCTGTGAGATATGTACTGTGTCTTCAAATTCAGAGACCATGGGCTCATATTATATAACCCGCTTACATCAGCATTATCATTGCACCTCATCACGTAAAAGCCTGAATTATGTCGTTTTCTTCCCCCCCCCCCAAACCCCAGAGAATATGCATTGTGAGTCTCATAACAGGGAGCCCTGTCTAATATATCAATGTATTTCAAAATACATAACATTTAAAACTCTGTGCAATAAAGTGAAATTGTAGCACAACCCCAGCAAGGGTTTGGAATTGGAAACATAATCTGACTCAATCAGCTTTTCCTCTCCTCAGAACTTCCTTGGGAAATTCTGCTGCAGGGGGCAGTGGAGGGAGGGGTGCTGGATGTAGGGCAGCTGTTAGTTACCCAGCCCTATCCTATTGACAGTCATGCTGTGGATGTGTGTATGGGGCCATTTTCAGGCCACCTCCAGAAATTCTCCCTTGTAGACTAGGAAAGGAGTAATCAATTATATGATTCTTATACAGTGACCCCTCATGGAAAGTGCAGAAGTGTGAACATTAGATGAGGACATGGTCAGGTATTGTTGCAATATCTTCATAATACTTTTTGCCTGACACATTGGAAATAGTTGCCTGGGTAAGGTAGTGACGGAAACTAGCACCTGTGGAACTTGACTGCAGCATGAGGCAGTGTCTTCACGAAAGGAGGAAAGAAAAGAGGCAAAATTGAACAAACAAGATCATTAGTCTTTCCTTCAAGAATCAGGGGGTTGCCTCTGGGTCCACATAAATTTTTGCTTGCAGCCCCTGGATCTTCCCAAGTTCATCCTTGAAGACTGAGGTGTATTTTTGTAGTAACTCTGATAAGCCACTTGCTCTCAGCTGTAAAATTTCAGCCTATTCTAACTTAATCTCCTTTAGCCAGTTTTGTCACCTGCTACCACCATCAGGAGTAACTTTACCAATTGGCTTCCACAATGAACAGTAATTCTGTTTATGCCTTTGACTTGGATGCCTTCTCCCATTTAAGTTTTTAATCTGTTTCTTCCAAATTTAATTTATGTTGACCATAATTCAGATATTTGAAGGTGTGTTTACCAATCACTGTAGTGGAAGCTCCTGTGTCCACTTCTATTCTAATAGGTCTGTCATTTACCTTCACTGTCACATATATTGGTTCTATTTTCCCAACCTTCAAGCTGTACAATGAATAAATATCTGAATCTGTTACTTCAGGCTCTTCTACATTGTAGATCTCACAGGGATTTTCTTTTGTTTGAAAGTCTGTCTGATTCTTTCCTTGCACAGTCTCATTAGGTATCCATTTTGATGACAATAAAAACATTCAATCGTTTTAAGGTTGCCTGCATCCACCTCTGTTGCCATTATTCTGTGTTTTCACTGCTAAGTCACTTCTTTATATTTGTCTGCTAGCGGGGGCTGTTTCCCGCTTCTCAGCAGAACCTTGCATTTTTGCGCCTTTTTTGGCTGGGGTTACCTGCCTAACATGGAGGACAGCACCATTTTGTGCTTCCTGTATAGCTTTTGAATCCCTTCCTGCACTATGCATGGCCAGTGCTATCTCTAGCACATTCTTAAAATCCAATTTTGTTTCAGGCAGTAATCCCTTCTGAATCGTGTCCTCATTCACACTGCACACTAAACGATCTCTAAGCATGTCATTTAAAGATGTACCAAGGTTCTGTTAATTGTTTCAAACTTGACACATAACAAGCAACTGTCTCCCCCAGGACGCTATTTCTTGAGTTAAATTTGAACCATTGCATCGTTATCAAGGGCTTTGGCTGGTAATGACCTTTTACGAGGTCCACAAGTTCCTCGAAACTTTTTGAATCAGGGCACCAGGTGCCATCAGGCTTCGAATCAATCCATAGGTTTTACTCCCACATGCAGATAAGAGGATCACTTTCCTCTCCTCTTCACCCACAATGTCAATCGCTTGGAAAAAGAATGCAAGGCTTTCAATGTCATGTGCCTGGATTGAAAGGATCAATTCTTCTGAATTGCAGCATTCTGTGAAGGGATTGCTTCGACGATTAGGAAGGAAATTCTACCTACAACCACTGTGCAAGGTACAGCTCAATTTTGTTTCTCTTGATTTCTTTCATTAACTTGTTTTATTCTCAAAGCCATTTATTGTTTCCTTGCTTTTCCTTGCTCTTTTCTCATCGCCAGTTTGTTGGGACTTATGGGTCCAGGTTGCATGCTTGTTTTGAGATGGCCGAGTTGGTACAATAGATAGAGTAGGTCAGTAGACACTTAATGTGTTTCACCTCTGTTTATTTACAGAGATATTCAGCAGCTACACTTACATGCTTTCAACTCAAACCCTGTCTCCACACTACAGACAGACTATAGATGATAGACTACTGACTACTGAGGTAGCCACTTCTGTTGGATACTAAGATCATGTGATCTTCCATTATAACATTCTTCTTAAAGGTATATTACACATCAGATTATCACAGTATGTCTAGAATGCTCAATTATATATTTGACAAATTCCTCAGGTCATGAAACTTACAAAATATTTGAACAGTAGCTCAATTTTGTAAATATCCTTCAGTGTCTGAAAGATAGCATATTTTGCCTCAAACAGTCATTTGGAATGAATGCATGTAGCTTCCTAGCTATACTCACCAGAGGCCCCTTTGTTGGAGTCTGTATCACTTAGCAGTGTAACTGACAGAACTTACTTAGCCTTGTGACCTTCAGGGCTATCTGTGTATCTACTGTACATACATTTTATGGAGTTTACATGCTCCTTGCATTGCAGGCCCATATGTGACAATTCTCCCTGAAGACTCTGGCAGAAATCTGTAAGGTCTATGAAAGGGTTAAGAGGGAAATTGACCCGATTCCTGACACACACAGGTTACTTGATGAGTGAACCTGCAAGAATTTCATCTTGCAGCTGATTTCACATGAGTTGCATCTGACAAACTACAATAGCTTCAGGGTTATCACAGCACCTGCAAAGGGACTCATTACTTTTTACTCATTCCAGAGATGTAGGGCAGAATTTTGCCGTTGGTGGGCGGGCTCGGCAGGGGTGGGCAGGAGAGGTCAAGAAGCTGACCATTGTCCACAATCGGCACCGCACTGCGATATCATGCAGGTGGGCCAATTAAGGCCCGCCCGGAGTGAAATGCGAGCGGCAGCGCTGACAACTGCCTGTGCGGGAGGGGGTGGGGAGTACAATATGTAATAAAAGATGCAAAATGTATGTAATATAGATATGTATGTATATGTATATGATATAGAATATATGTAATAAAACAGTACAAAATGTAATAAAATATGTCCCCTCGTATGACTCTGTCATATGAGCAGGGACATGTTATGAGTGAAAAATTAACATTTTCATTTTACTTTTATCTGCTTTTGGAAATGGCCTTTTTGCCTGCTCGTCAACCGTTAGGTTGGATGGGCAGTGAAAACTTTATGTGAATTGATAACTTAATGGCCTTAATAGGCCTTTTAATAGTCGGCAAGTGTGCTGCCAGCTCCAGCGCCCACCTGCCAACTGAATTATTGCACAACTGCTTGTTGACATTGGCACGCTCGGCCGACATCAGTACGCGCCATTTCACAATCGGGCACCACCCACCTGCTGAGAGAAAATTTCTGCCCGTAGAATTTGAGTCGACGAGAAAAACACATAAGGGAAAATTTTCTTCCCGTTGGGCGGGTCAGTCGGGAGCGGGCGTGGGCAGGCATGGAGCTGATCGCCGCCCACGATCGGCTGCATGCCGTCACTTTACGTGGGCAGGCCAATTAAGGCCCATCCAGCGTGAACAGCCTGGTAGTGAAGCACTTCCTGTGCGGGCAGGGGCAGGCGGGAAAATCGGGGCCTGTGCTCTTTCATGCATGCGTGATAGAGCGCAGAAATTTCCCTGAGGCATGGAGCTGCCTCAGGGAGATTAACTTCAGATTTAAAGTTTAAAATAAACAACATTGAAAAGCATTTACACATGTCCCTTCATGTGACAGCGTTACATGAGCTGGGACATGTTTACAAAATGTTTAAACAAATTTTATCAATGTAATAAGCCCTTCATGAAACCTCACCCCACCTGTGGATGAGGTTTCATGAAAAATGCGAAGTCCGCCTGGACTCTTCGCCTGCCTGCCAGCCTTAAGGTTAGACGGGCAGCCCTGTCAAATTGGTTAATTACTTTATTAATGGCCTTAACAAGCCTTTGATGGTTCGGCGGGGGTGCAGTCAACTCCAGTGCACATCCGCCAAATGAAATGTCAGGATGACGGGCGGTGACAACAGGATGCAAGCCCAACATCACCGCGTGTCATTTTACATGTCGGCACAACTGTGTAAAACGCTGGTTAGGCCACAGCTAGAGTATTGTGTGCAGTTCTGGAATACGCATTATAGGAAGGATGTGATTGCACTAGAGAGAGTGCAGAGGAAATTTAATAGAATGTAGCCTGGGCTGAAGAGTTTTAGTTATGAGGAGAGTTTGGATAACTGGAGTTATTTTCCTTGGAGCAGAGGAGATTGAGGTGGGACATGATTGAGGTGTGTAACATTATGGGCAGAATTTTGCCGTTGGTGGGCGTGTGGGCCCCACTGGCTCAGCAGCGGGCGCACAGCCGACCCCCACCACCGAAACGGGGCCCGGCGCCATTTTGAGTGGGCGGGCCAATTAAGGCCCGCCCAGTGGCCTGCCCAACAGTAAGCACTATGCGCTTCCTGTGCGGTGCAGAAGGAATTCCCCATCTGTCACAAAAGAGCACACTGCTCCCTGAGACCAAGTGCTGTCTCAGCGAGATTACTGAGAGGTAAAAAAACCCACCAAAAATAGAAAAATATTTAAATTATTAATGTGTCCCTCATGTGATAATGTCACACGAGATGGGACATGTTAATAAGAAACACATTAACTTTATGAAACTTTTTAAAAACGGACATGAAACCTCATCCCACCAGTGGATGACGTTTCATGTATTATCAGAAGCCCGCTGGGGCTCCTGGCCTGCCCGCCAGCCTTAAGGTTGGACGGGCAAGGCCTTTAACTATCTTAATTAGCCTGTCAATGGCCTTAATTGGCAATTGACAGATCGGCGGGCAGACAGCTGATTTCGCTCTCCTCCCACCTTCCTGAAAATTTAAAGAGACCGGGATGACATCAGGGGTTCCTCCCAACGTCATCCAACGTCATTTTCCCATTGGTGAGTGGGCCCCACCCCCAAATCACCGACGGGAAAATCCTGGCCTATGAGGGGCATGGATAGGGTAAACAGGAAGGAACTTTTCCCCTTGGTGAAGGGATCAATAACCAGGGGACAAAGATTTAAGGTAAGGGGCAGGAGGTTTAGCAGAGATGTGAGGAGAAAATGTTTCACCCAGAGGGTGGCGGGAATCTGGAACTCACTGCCTGAAAGTGTGGTAGAAGCTGAAACCCTCATAACATTTTAGAAGTATTTGAATGTGCACTTGCGATGCCATGGTATACAAGGTTTTGGGCCTAATGCTGGAAAATGAGTTTAGAATAGTCAGGTACTTGTTTGACTGGTACAGGCTCGATGGGCCAAAGGGCCTTTTTCTGTGCTGCAGACCTCTATGACTCTATGGCATGCAGGGCCCGCCCCCACACGCCAAACAGAAGATTTTGCCTGTAAACACTTTCGATCTAAATTTTTAATTTAATTTCAGAAATGCACTTAATTGTTTTTATTAGCTAATATAATTTTAGTACACGTTATAACCAAAACCCAGCTATTTCTCGTGTCTGACATGCAGAGCGTTATTTTCCAGTTCTCTGCCTATTACAGACCGTTCTATTCTATTTAAACTTCAAAAAAGTATAGTTGTAAACTCTACAACATCTTAAAAGATATTTTATATGGTTTCCTTTAAAAAGTGGTATAGTTCATAGGTATACAAGGAAGGTAAAGTAGCAAAATTTATCATTATCATATCAGATGGTTGTTAAAGAATTAAAGATATTGAAAGGTTAATCAAAATCTGGTGCCACATGTTTCAATAATTAATGAGCCATAAGAAATATTAAATTACTGCTGTAATCAATTAGCAAGCAAGGACAGCTTACCTAATCACTACAAACAACTGCAGAATGCTCTGCACAATTTGAGCTGTCTTACTTCTTTAATGACACATTAAGGCATTTACCTCCATGTCGAATGTACTTCCCTGAGACATTGCTCCATGCTCCAGTTCCAACGCCTGGGAGAGAGTCAGAAGAATGCCCCGTCAACATGGAGATAAATACATTTAACTGGTATTTAACTGGTCTTGCAAAATATTTTTTTTGCAATTTGCCCCAGTGCTATGACAATTTTAAAATAAGATTTAAAGCCGAAACAAATCAAAGGGCAGGATTTTACAGCCCCACCGCGGCATGACTCCCCCGCCTTGGTGGATGTGGCAAGTCATTTAAATCTCCATTCAGTTCGGTGGGCCTGTAATATCCTGCCGGGTGGGAGGGGCCATAAAATCCTGTCCAAAACCTTTCACAAAGTAGTGATGCAACAATATTTAATTACTAGAATATGTAAAATTAATTAGCATTCTGGAAAAGAACAAAAAACATCCTCAAGCACTGAAATCCAACAAGAGTTTCCATGGAAACACTTTCCTGTTGAAAGGAGTACATGCATCTCTCTCCATGCGCATTGGAAATGGCACACCTGGTAATTAAAACGAGGAAAAAAATGAGGTAATAGTGTTCTTACATCAGGGTTACTGTTTTCAGGAGTACTCCTTGTATATCTATTACCTGTCTAATCTTTTGCTGCTTTCTTTGTGCTAATAAAAGTGCTGTAAAAGTAGGGGAGGAAAAACTCCGATAGCCCCTGAAAACAAGACATGTGGATTGCAAAGTGCAATTAACCTGTGAATCCTGATTTCTAAGCAGGCAATGCGCCAACTTCATGCTGTCTGCTAATTTGAATGATTGCTGCCTGCAGCCAGTGCTAAACATGGTGTTGAGTCCTTGCAAGCCTCAGTAAGGGGCTCAAGTGTGTGAGACATTGGCACCACTGAAGCCTAGTCTGTATCACCTAAAGCCAGATTAAAGTGAAGTTTCATTCTGGCTGGAGCAGGTGCTGGAAATGTTTGTGGAAAGAAGTCTTAGCAGGAAGAACACTGAATTGTGGGCAAAAGGGGGAAAGAGTGTTCTCCAAGTGGATGACTTGGTGGAGAGGAGAGATGTGACCTATACATAGAGGGGAAGAAGGCCCTCCAGGTAGTAAATGCCAGTAGTCAAGCATCAGAGACCTGGAAGCAGTGCCATAAAAGGTTTAATGATCTCATACGAGTGGTAAATGACAGTGAATGTATCTTCAAATGTTGTTTTTTGAATCTTTCCCATTCACCACATCTGTACCATTTTGTTTTTGCATATTGTATACTTTTTCTTTTAGCTTTTTGTTCTTTCTGCCCTTTTTAGTCATTCAGGGCTGTTTTTTGACAAGTAGAACTCTTGCCTTTAGGGGCATTAACTATAGTCTTGTATTGCATTACGTTATTTTTTTTCCTAAAATATACTTTATTCATAAAATATCTAGAAGAACATTACAAAACATTTCCAAATGGCCATCATGAAAATCACAATCATTTACAACTTTTACACATGGATCACGAGGTGCTTCAATACAATCAATTAATATTACAGTCATTTCAATATGGTCATTACAGACAGTCAGACAGTGCAATGATAATGGAGTTATCGACGTACATCATGTTGTATTCTGTGGTTATGATATATTTAGTATTCACTACATACATTTATTGTGAGTCACACAGTCCGAGGTGTCTATACCTTTCCCAGCCCCTCGGTATGTATTGCATTATTTTATTTTTTAAAGACCTTTCACTTCTGTCATTTTATCCATTAATAGATCAGTCCAGTTTGCCTCGGACTGTCTCTATCTCATCCCATTGAAGTCAGCCTTAGCTAAATCCAGAATCCTGGTAGCTGCTTTGTGTTTCTTCTTTTCAGAAATTACATTGAACTTGATCTTCCTATAATTGCTATTAGATAAATGCTCACATGTTATTAGACTATTCACTGGCCAGAATTTTTCCGTCGGCAAGTTGGGGGCGGGGCCCACTCGCCAATGCGAAAATGATGCGGGATGACGTCGGGTTGAACCCCCAACATCATCCCGCCCCATTTAAATATTCAGGAAGGCGGGGGCACAGCAAAATCAGCTGTCTGCCCGCTGACCTGTCAATGGCCAATTGAGGCCATTGACAGGATAATTAACCCAATTATAGGCCCTGCCCGTCCAATCTTAAGGCTGGCGGGCAGGCCAGGAGCCCCTGGATGGCGGGATGAGATTTCATGTCCATTTTAAAAATCTTTAATAAACTTTATGTCATATTTATTAACATGTCCCATCTCGTGTGACATTGTCACATGAGGGGAACATGTTAATTTTTTTTTATTTTTCTATTTTTGAGGTTTTATACACTGTCAATAAAGTCCCTGAGACAGCACTTAGTCTCAGGGAGCAGTGTGCACTTTGACAGTTGGGGAATCCCTCCACCCCTCGCACAGGAAGCGCATAACGCTTCCCATTGAGCAGCCCGCTGGGCGTGCCTTAATTGGCCCGCCCACTCAAAATGGCGGTGGGGCCCATTTCGGTGGTGGAGTTCGGCTACCCACCTGCTGCCAAGCCAGTGAGGCCCACCTGCCCATCGAGGGCTAAATTCTGCCCACTGAATTTGGCTCATTAAAAATAATAACATGGTCTGTTCCCTATTGGTTCTAGGACTTATTACTTCAGGAAACTATCCTGGACACACTCAAGAATTCACCTTTCTGTCTTGTACTAATCCGTTATCCCAATCAATGTGGGTGGAATGGAGGGTCATGGATTGGCAATGAAGCATGTATACGACCTTTTGAAGTTATCCTTCAAAAGGTTTCCTCATCAAGACTACGATTCACAACACATCTGAGCAGCCGTGAAGCATGAGTCCTTGGGAAGCTGGCCTGACTCAACAGAAATTGAGGGGAGGAGGTGCTAAGAGATGCCTACACTCGCAATGGAGCCAGCCAAGTTGAAAATACAGGGTGTGGATTCGCCGACCACCACCAGCAAAAATTGGGACCGTCGGAATGGGCGGGGGGTTGGGGGGGGACCCTGGAATCAGACACTATTTGCCATTTTTAAATATCTACAGTGATTACCCGAATCCAGCCCTTGATCTCCCCGCTCAATAACATCAACTTCTGTTACCATGGACGGAATTTTCCCAGATTTGCACTTAGTAGGGTAGTGCACGCGGGTAAAATGACGTTTTACCCACCAGCTGCGATGGCGTGTTTTGACGCTGTGTTGTCCCAAATCCACCACATTATTTATGCGCTACTGAGAAACACAAAGTTTCCATGGTGAGCAGCCTCTCATCCGCCTGCCTGCCATCAGCCCACAGCTGCAACATGGCAGGCATCATACTTAAAGTCCAGCCGCAAGCACACATCTCAGGGCTTCCAGACCACCACTGGCCCTGAAACTGAAGAAGGCTGCAGCCCCCAGGTTCAGTGACGCATCCCCAGAGCACCTTTTGGATGCCGTGGAGCCCCGCCGGGATGCCCTCTACCCTGGCTCAGGCCGCATGATGGACAGCAACAGCACCAACCCGGCTTGGGAGATAGTGGCAGCAGTATTCAGTGCCAACGCCCTTCAAAGGTGGACAGCCACCCAGTGCCGTAAGGGGATGAATGATATCCTCCTTCCGCCAGGATAAATCATTCTTCTCATCACCCTCAATGTACATACTCTCAAACCCATTACACATTCATAGGGCCCTCACTCACTGCCAGTTCAAGGGACATCAACATTCACTCTCTCACAATCACCATCATTGTCCTCATGCTGTCCATGGAACCAATCACCACCCACACAGGCCAGCCATACTTATCATATGGTGTGGCTGGTTTCCTGCTTACATTTTCTCCATCTCTATTCATGCAGGACAATCTGGTACACAACAAGAGAGAGAGGTTGCAGACTGTTGGAAGAATGCCTGAAATCAAGGTCCTCACAGACTTTGAGAACAGAGCCGTCCAACTGGCCGGCAAGGATCTGGACCATTCCTGTGCTAACGGTGAGATCGGCGCTGGTCTACCAAGTGAGGGTCTAAAAGTGCAACATCCATCAGACAACCATCCTGTGAGTGATATGTCCTGCTTCACAGGCCACTGCCATGCACTAATTATCTCCCCTTGCTTTCACAGGCACATCTGCCAAACAGCGGACTGAGCCCAGAACCTAGGGCCTCCAATCAAGCCCTGAAGAAACCTCTGAAGAAAAATCTGGAGGCACCCTTCCTGAAGTTCCATCACAGCGCTTCCCCACACCCTCCACCAGTGCAGAGACACATGCCTCAGTGGGACCTAGCTTTAGAATAGCCTCGGGATCACAATCTGGTGAGCACATCACACTGTCTGATCCACAGCAGGTGGAGGCAGGGAATTCCCAAGTTTCTGGCTTTCAGAGGACTGCTGGATGCGTGAACTTTGCTGAGTCTGAGTCACATGGCAAGCTTCTGGACTTGGTCTTGTCACATTTTCTGGAGCTGCAAAGGCAAGCTCAGGAACAACAGGAATGGATGTCCACTGCACTCCTCAGCTTGCAAGGCACGATGGAGGAGTCTGTATGCTTTCAGGCTGAGGTGATAGCGCTGGCATGCCAATGTACCAAGGCCAACAGTGGTAAGATGGCAGACACCTTGGAGACCTTAGTCCAGATCTTCGCTCCTCCAATGTTGCGCGGGCTCAACTCCATCGCTGATGCCATAGTTGGCCTCCAACAGTGTGTATGCAAGAGGGGTCAGGGGCAGTTCAATCTCACTCCAGCTACTCCTGCTCCTCAAGGAGTCAGCCTGGGGCCCCGAGGCACCCATAGGGAGGAGGATCAGCAGGTGCATGCTCCGGGGCCATCCATCCAAGTGTCTGGCCCAACTGACTCCCCACCTCCTGTGACGTCAGCAGCTCCAGCTTCGAGGAAGAGGGTGCCACGCCCACACAGCAGGACCCTGAAAGTAGGCTGGGGCTGTCCAAGTCTCAGCCCTCCAAAGGACGCCCGCCAAAGTCATCACAGACAGGGCATCACAGTCAGCAAGCTGCCTCCACCTCCGCTGTGGATGTCTGGGGAACACCAAGACGTAGCAGCAGGGTTAGGAAAGTTAAGAAGAATGAGTTGCACAGCCTGGGCATCAGTGTTAATTACTTGTACATGCTGTTCACTATTGTCAATAAACTCCCAAGAATGTCTCCCTGCCTATGGTTCCTTGTTCTGATGAGCAGTGTTCTTGTCACTCAGGTGTAAAACACTTCTACACAAGATAAAGGCAGGTGTCTCATTTAGATGGCTGTGGCTACCATGGCAACAGTAACATCTGAAATTCTGACTTTGAGTCTATGCACTTGGCTGCCATGGTGCAGATTCTGCTGTAACCAGGTAGACCTCACCTGCCAACTTGGAAAAATAACTCTCTTGCAATAGGCAACTATCTCTTTCTGCCATCTCCATGGCCATGGCCTCATCACAGACCTCATGCCCTGTGAGATTTTCTCATTTCCTCAATTTTATTGTTGTTTAGGCCTCTTACGAATGTATCTCTAAGATTAATTTCTAAGTTGACGCCATACCCACAGTGGCCTGTGAATTTCTTTAACTCAAGAATGTAATCCATTGTAGTCTCACTTGACTATTGCTTCCATTGATGGAACACAACTCTCAATGCAATTTTATCCTGAGTTGTGCCATAAAAGGAGTCCAGAAGCTCATTTATTTCAATGAATTTCATTGTACCAGGGTCTGTCGGGCAACACTGGTTGGACACTACATCAAAGACATCTGGCACCATCATGGTGAGGAAGACATTGAGCAGAACCTTATTCCCTTCTTCGCAGTGAGTTTGGTGCTAGGGCAACATTTAATCGGGTGGGAGGTTGTGATTGGGGACTTCACCCCTTCTGCCCCCACCCTGCTTTTGTATATGCCATGGGCAGCCTTCCTAGCCTGCCACCAACTGAAGCTCTTTAGTGGGCAATTAATGCCCAACTACGGGCATCATGCACCATCATTTGTATTAACACATTAATGGGTGGGGGCTCAACATGGTGGAAGTTTGACGAGTAAACCCTAGTATGTTTGCCTGTCGGCTCCCATAGGAGGTCTCTCATTCAAAGGCACCCAGTGACTGAGCAAAGGGCCCAGCATCAGGAAGGGTCAGCCCGCTGAAAGCCACTTCACTGCCTTTGCTGCCAATTCCTCATCCCAGCAATCCCCCCATGACTCCCACCCCTAAACTCCCTTCATGACTCACCTGAGCCTGGATCCCTCCTTGATCCTAAGTCTCAGGTGGTGTAGTACCTGCAGCAACCTCCACCTCCTGGATGGCACAACTGAGCCTCTGGTTGGCTGGCAGCTCTCAGTGGGCAGGACCTCCGGCCCCACTGTGGTCCTTGACACCCAGGGGACGTCTGACGCTGGCTTGTCAAGTGCCTGAGTGGCTGTAATTTCAGTGTGCCTTCCCTAAAAGAAGCGATATGGGGCTCCCGTTGGCTGAAGAGCCAGCCATCGAGATCTCGTCGGCTCCATTAAATCCAACTTATTAACTTTATCTTCATTGCCCATTATATTTGCTTTCATCCAAATGTTAAGCCTTCGTTCATAATTACTCCAGTCTCTTTGTTAATGTTGAATTGCCCCATTGACCCTAAATGTGCTTTTTGTCTCATTTTCCATTCAAATACATAAACCACTCAGCCCAAATTCATATATGCTCACAGTTCATACACCTGCAGTGCAAAAATACAAAAGTATCCATGTTACGTACCATACACTGACTCACTGAGCTGTTCATGAATGCGACATGTGTACACAGAGCAATCTTTCCAAATCCTCAATACATCCTCACATTTAACTTTAAGAGTTCCAAAAAGTGTTTTCTGTGTCATTGTTTTCTGCTCCTTGATTATTCAAATGAAACGTAAAAAGTTCCTTCCCATCTTGTCGCCATCTTTCTGTGGTGCTTTGGATTAGAAATAGCTCACCCAGAGATTCAACTTAAATCATACATGTTGTCACACACTTTATTGATGACCCATCAACAGAGGGGACAATATCACAATATGACCAGCTCTTACACTATACAACACCAATGGTCAACTCTACTATTTTCCTGTGGCAGTGTAAATTCCACTGCATGCATGCAACCCACATGTGTGTAGGCTGGGCACTGAAGGCATTGCTATATCATCAGTGGAGAGCCCTGTCACCTAACAGCTACCTGCTGATTTGCCACACTGGCTCAAAGGCAGATGGCACAGTGGGCTGCAGCAAAATGAAGGAATTACAATTGCTGCCAAGATGCCAAGTATTGACCTGCATGATTCTCTGTAGCTGGACATTCAAGTGGAATCCCTGGTTGTGGTACATCCCAGAGCTGACATGCAATGTCTGTGAAGTGACATAGATGCAGTCAATTGGCAACTTGCACCATCTGGAAGCCTGAAATCCTGGTGAAGCCTAGTGCTTGCTCTACCTGCTCCTCTCTGGCAAGAAAAGATGAAATGTATTCAGCTCTCTTGGAATGCAGAGCCCTTACACAAATATGGACAGCAAAGTGAGAGATGTTGCAAACAACGTGTAAAAGTTTCATGGCCCCGGTTACCTTCACAGCCATTGGCAATGCTGTCTTCGCCCTACTCTGAGATTACAGTTGTAGCAGCAGGTAGCAGGTTTCAGTGGGAGGGTCCTTAGTGAAGCGAAAACAATCTGACAAACTGTTCCCTGCTGAGATTCAGGTAGGAGAATTGCTTCCTGAATATTCTGGGTGGGTATGGCCTGCTGCCAAGAGCCCAACTTCTCCCTCTGCCTCCTCCCTTTTCCAGCAGTTTGTCCTACTCAGTATCACCTCTGCTGATTCTCCCTGTCATGCTCTAGCCCAGAGAAAATGCATACAATTCATGTGTAGAAGCAAATGGCTTATGATGAATCCTTGAAGTCAGGACAAAATCCTTCAGCACATGCCATATAATTCCTGCAACTGTAGGGACTTGTAAAAACTCTAAAAAAAATACTAAGCACTTCTATAATCACAGCAAAAAACAGTAGAAATCAATCAGCAACAAGCTTGAATGCAACTGATGATCCCTTCAAACAGTGCTTGGGGCAAGGAGTGGTGGGGTGTCAGGGTGGGCGGTGGGGTGGTCCTTCCTGCTGCTGAATGAGTTGTTCAGCAATGTAAGAGGCAGTGTTAGCTGGTGCATTGAGTTCCAAAATGGCAGTGGTGGCAGCAAATCAGCATTACAAGCTGATTGACACCACAATGTGCCTACTCTGCATACTTCCGTCATATCTTCCTGCACACGTGCTAATGCCCTCACCAAATGGTGACTTCAGCATCTTGCATCAGGAGTGTGCGCACACACTGTGGACATTATTTTGGAGCCAAAGTGGCATTCATGGCAATGATAAAAGCAGGCACTAAGGAGACTTTTTTTTAGCTAAACTGTGGAGGTGAGAGTGGGGTAAAATTACTGTTTAGCACATCGACAGCCTGTTAAAAGGACATTGAAAAGCTTGTCCAGGGTATTAATATCTGTGCAGGAATGCATTATGGCGCCAAAGAATGTACAGTGACAAAAGTAATATATAACTGAGTAGCCAATTAGATAACATCCACAAGAATCTTGTTAAACCAGTTAAACAATCGTTCAATTGATAAGTGGAACACTAGCGGCCAGTTTTGAAGTGCTCAATTTCTAAGAGAACTGGTGGGAGAATACAAAGAGTTTAAAAAATTAAATTCACAAATCAAGATCAGTGTTGAGCAGCGTGATGACTCTTAGTAGAGCAGAATGGTATAACATCAATCCTGCAGAGTGAAATAGGTGTACGGGCTGTACATAGGAGATCAATAAGAGGTCACATAACAACAAAGTCCAGAAGGACATCTGGAAGATGATGTTTGGCCACAAATTTCAGCTCTGTATTGAGCATAATTTCAGCACTATAGGATCAACTGATTAGGTAAATAATAGTGGGATGCTACTCCCAAACACTTCTAGCACCTCCAGGGCTGAACACCATAATGTGGAGGACGATAGCCAGGACATGTACTGGAACTGAGAAGAGTGGTCACATCATATGTCAATCAGTGTCTAATGCTGATTTGATACCTGATCTGCCATCTTGGACCTTGCCATCCTATTAACACCTCTCGAACCCAGACAGCGGAACACGCTTTCAGGGCACAAGAGACCACCCTTACCCACCAGCACTAATTAAAGGCATCACCATCTGAATGCAGATGAGACTCTTGACTATCAACTTGAAATTGCAGAGTTCCTGGAAGCACTGTGTCATTGGATAAATTGTGATTTTTTAAAAAAACAGAACAGAGTGGTTGTAGGTTGGTGGGAGGAAAGCAAGAGGTCCATGGTCACACCATCTGCAGCAGGAACACCATGCCAGATGGGAATGAGGATGAAGTAGGATTCAAGAAGATTCCTAAGGCAGGAACGCACCGTCATCCTGAATGGTTTCGGTGATGCCACTGGCCATTGGTCAGAGTGTCGGCCAGTCCAATTATTCCCAGCTCATCCAGCTCCTTGAAGCGGTTCCTGCTGCCCCACCACCCCAACCGCCCTGCTGGTTTGCTGCTGCTGCCATCTATTATGAGCCACCCTGTCCTGTGAAGGAGGGGGAAATGTGTCAGTGATTGTGTTTCAATGTGTTTGGGTGATATGCCTGCCACAGTTGAATGGCTGGCAGGTTATGCAAGCTGTGAGATGTTAATGTGCTTCTTGTAATGATTAACATAGACTTGCCAGGCAAGTGAAGGGGCTGTTGTAGTTGGAGGAGTGTGTGAGGTTCATGGTGCTGATGGTAGTGTTTGGCATGCATGGATACATTCACTGACCTTGACCACTTGTGTGGTGTTATTCATTTTCTTGTGACACTGCAGCTAGGTCACCAGAATATTAGCATTGGCCACCATGATCAAATGCCCCAATTGTCTTCAACGATTGGTCTGAAAGGCCTTTTGGTCCCTCGAGGGAAAAAAACATCTCGTCTCCTGTCACTTGTGGGTCCTTCCTGATGATATTCAAATATTGCCCAGCCACTTTCAACCTCTAATGCAGGGCAAATGCACATCACCTTTAAGTGACATGGATTAGCTTTAAGTGGCATAAAAAACAGAAAATGCTGGAAATACTCAGCAAGTCTGGCAGTACCCGTGGAGAGAGAAACAGAATTAACGACTACAATTTTACCAGTCCCAGGTGGTGGGATAGGAGGCAGGAGGCCAATAAATTGTTGGAGAGCCACATTGGGAGAGGTCCCTGATAAATTCCCGCCTGTAGGCACTTTTACTGGCGCTGGGAAGAGCAGCAGCTCAGCTGCCTGATGACCAAAGGTGGGCAGCCAATTAAGCTACTCAAAAGGCTCAATTAAGGGCCATCTTTCTAGGCTGCCAGATGGCATCCCCTGCCACCCACCCCCATCCCCCACACTCACATGGGGAGGCTGCCAGCTACATGCAAGCAGACTCCCAATGGCTTATTGTGAGGTAAAGAGGAGGCATTGCATCCATGGGCTCCATGGCCCAAGGAGGGGGCCCCTGGTTGCAAAGATTGTCCACTCTGCCCCAGTTTCACCCCTGGAGGGGTTTCCCCTCAATTGCTGGGACCTGCCTGCTTGGCCTTTCTCCTAGCAGTCTCTGTTGCGGCCACAGGTGGCAGTGCAGAGACTGTAGATCTGCCGGCCCTCTGATTGGACTAGCAGCATTGAAAGTCAGCCTGCCATCCTTAATTGGGCCATTGGCCTGGTGGCGGTGACATCTTAATTGACCACCACTGAGAAGGTTGTTGCTGCAGTCCCGCTGCTCACTGCATGATTTCAGGTCCCGCATATGAACCCAAAGTCAGGACCCAGCCCATTCTGGGAAACCCCAGCCAACGTTTCAGGCCTCTGACCTTTCATGTTATATGATGATATTTCTCAGCCTTGAAACGTTCACTATGTTTCTTTTTCCACAAATGCTGTCAGACCTGCTGAGTATTTCCAGCACTTTTCGTTTTTATTTCAGATTTCAAGCATCCAAAATATTTTGTTTTTGTATTAGTTTTAAATGGCACTAGCCATGCATGGACTTGGGTCCCTGCTGAAGAGCGCAGTCACTCAACAGCCCATTCAGTGAATGAATGATCCCTTAGACTTTTGAAAAATTAGGAAGTGAAAATAAGAATGAGCATGAATAAAGCTTGTAAAATATGAAGGCTGCTGCTATATATGTAGATAATCATTAATGGTAACAAAGTTAGTTACATGTGACAAATGAGTTTCCTGGAGTGCCTTGGTCTGCATTGATACAAACATTTCTGCAAATACAGCACATGGCTGAGAACCAGAACAGCAGGGTCAAATAACGCAATTGCAAAAGGTTGAAAACTGGCTACAATTACTCATATGTACAGCTGAGACTTACAGTGTAATCGGTGAGATCACAAATATGCTTACAGATGTCCTGAAGGCAAAATACTTTAGATTCAGGTGAGGTTAGGCACGGAAAATGTGCAGCTGCTAAATTCAGGACATAAAATATCCATTAATTCAATGCCTATTTATCTTCTCTGTACAAATGTGTTTCCACTAGTATAAAACAGTGAGATAAATGGTAGAGTGATGGTCAGCCTGTTACAGAAGCTATCCAATTTAATTCCATGGTAAACCTTTATAAATCACTGAAGCTAAAAAAATTGTGTCCAATTCGGGAGGCCACGCTTTTAGAAGGATTCTAAGATCTTGGTGAGGGTACAGAAGAGATTTACTAGAATGGTATCAGGGCTGAGAGCCTTCAGTTATGTGGAGAGAATAGAGAAGCTGGGGTCATTCTCCTTAGAGCACAGGAGGTTATGGGGAGATTCAATCGAGATGTTCAACAAAATGAGGAATTTTGATAGTTTAGACAGGGAGAAACTGTTTCCACTGATAGAAAGGTCAGTAGTCAAAGAACATTTAAAACAATTAGCAGAAAGGCTGAGGGGAGAAAAAGTTCTTTTTCAATGCAGTGACTTGTTATCACCTCAAAGCTTTGCTTGAAATGATGGTGGATGCAGATTCAGTAGTAACTTTCAAAAGGGAACTGAATATATACATATATAAACTCGCTCCACCACCAACATACTGTGGTCCAGTGTGCACAATCTATAGGATATGCTGAAGCAACCCATCAAGGTTTCTTCAAAATGATCTCTCAAACCCATGGCTACTATAACCTAGAAGGATAAGTGCAGCACATGCTCAGGAATGCCATCCCTCCTTATTCCCTTCCAATTCACGTGCAATCTCAACAAGGATATGTATTGCCCTTCCTTCATGGCCACTGAATCAAAACGCTGAATCTCCCTACCTAACTGGATATGTGGGAATATCTACACAACACGGACTGCAGCAGCTCAAGAAGAAGGAGGCTCATCACCACCTTTTCAAGGGCTATTAGAAATGTGCAATAAATGCCAGCTTTGCCAGTGATGCCTCTGGCCCCAGAATTAACAAAAATGTGTTTTTTTAATAGTTTATTTAGGTGAGGCTAATTTAACCATATTCATTTATAAATAACATTTCCTGTCAATGTGCACGTACCGCGTTACACTTTTCATTACTCAAAAATGGGTGAGGCACTTCCTTTTTAAAAAATATGTTGTTAATGTTTGCAGGACAAAACACAGCTGATGGAAACTATCAAATGCCAGTCAAGAGAAGAATAAATCACTAAATAAATAATTTGAGACCATAGTTTTTCAAACAATCATTGTATTATATTAAGAAAACGAATGAAATGTTATAGAGGGTATAGCCTAAGCATCAAAGCAAACTAATGAAAATCAGAGATTGCTGATTGCAAACTGTCTATATTTCATCACTCAAATACAGTCACCTGTTAACAGTACAGATATACCTTCCCTGCATGACTTCACTTTGGTCAGGCTATAATAAATAATTATGGGGGTGATATGATCACAGATTACTTTCCCACAGCACTTATAACAGTTGCAGACTGAGGGAAAAAAAACATTGATTTTATTTCAGACTATATAAGAGAGCTAGGCTCCTGGAGGACTCTATGTTCCACTCAACTCTGACTGGGGGAGGAAATCTTGGCCACCGGAACTGCTCCTGTGGCAGTTCTGCCTACCCTTTCCATACTATTGTTTACCACGTTACCTTTGATTGCTATCCTCCTGCATTTGTGCAGGTAATACCCTCTCCCTTCCTTCCACAAAAAAATTAAGAAACATGTGGAATGCAGAAGAAAAATTGAGCTAATCCTTTATTCCACTCTCTTCTTGTATATAATATCGTCCAAAGTCAAAGTTACCTACTGCACCTCCACACGCTAGTGCAGTCAGCCAAGTGTACTGTAACATGATGGATTTTCCATGATGCTTCATTTGTTGGTCAGATCCTTTGGAGTTCTGATAATAATGCCTAAGAACTTTATTTGACTAATTTTCTTCCCATTTCCATGCATATGGGGAAGAGGTTTTTCCCCGTCGGGCGGGCTGGGCGAGAGCAGGCACGGGTGGGCGCACAGCTGATGGCTGCCTGTGATCGGCTGCACGCAACTATTTTACATGACCGGGCCAATTAAGGCTCGCACAGCATGACGAGCACCCAGAAGTGCTCAGCGCTGCCTGTATGGGCAGGGGGAGGAGGGAGAATCGGGGCCTGCACTCTTTCGTGCATGCGGGCAAAAGAGTGCAGCAATCTCCCTGAGGTAAAGGGCTGCCTCAGGGAGATTAATTTGATTGTGAAAAATTAAAAAAAGAATTTAAAAAATTATTTAGACGTCCCCTCATGTGACAGCATCACATGAGTTGGGACATGTCAATGAATTTTAATAAAATTTTTTATTAAAGTTATAAACCCTTCATGAAACATCCTGCCCATGGATGAGGTTCCATGAAAAATGCGAAGGTTGCCTAGGCTCTTCGTCTGCCCACCAACCTTAAGATTGGATGGGCAGCCCTGACAAGTATTTCAATTAGTTGATAAATGGCCTTAATAGGCCTTTGACAGTTCGGCAGGCATGCAACCGACTCCGGGCCCGGCCCCGCACGCCGACCAGAATATTCTGCCCGTGTACAAACATACAAATTAGGAACAGGAGTAGGCCATTCAGCCCTTCAAGCCTGCTCTGCCATTTGATAAGATCATGGTTCACCTGATTGTGGCCTCTATTTTCCTGTCCACCTCCTATAACCTTTAACTCCCTTGTCAATCAAGAATCTATCTGTTATGACACAGCAGATGGTAAATGCTGAGCTGCTCAAATCCCAGAGGGAAACTTGAAACAGCTGCCACAACTGTTTTGTAATTTGTATTTTTATTTCTAGATGTGAGCTTTGAATTCAGTAGTAATAAGTCCACCGAGTCTTAGAGTCTTTTTTTACAAAACTAAATTAAATATTTATTAATAAAAGAAAAGATTTTAAGCACATACAAAAGTCTGCAAAATACTACTATAATAACTCCTAAATCTCCTAATTAATCTAGCTCCCAGTTACACTTCCATTAAGGGTACAGTAAAACAAAGTAGATTTCAACTGGCCCAGGCAAAGCACGCAATACCCTGGACAGTGATATTCACAGCAAGTTTTCTTAGCTTCGGTTCCTGTAGACAGCAGCTTGATGCATAGAAGCTGGAGGCTTTTCACACTTGTGCTGACCTTAAAATGCCTTCCTCCTTACACATAACCTCATCTCATTTATACATGTTTTTCTCTTTTTCATGTAATTTCCATTGTTCCAATATGTCTTTGCAACTTTACTTTTTCTGTAATATAAATCTTCCATAGTACGCATATTATCAGTAACTTTTGGGAAAAATAAACACACTGGCTAGCAGTCAGGAACAGGAGCCTTGGCTGATTTGTTCAGTGCAGCAGTGCTGAGGCAAGGTATAGTATCCCTACTGTTACTCTGAATAACAGAATGCCACATAAATGAGTGTCTGTCCTCTCAATGGACAGTTGGTGCAGATCCAGCTGACCCTGGTTCATTTCCTTATACAGACACATTACCTCAAATTCAGTTATCTGAAAACCAGCAATATTTGAAAAACAGGCTTCTTTTTTCAAGCGGGCCATGCAAGAATTTTAAATGAGTGAAAAAACTTATAGGCTTGTTCAGGGAGTTGCTGCATTGGTGCAGTAGTTTGCTGAGGTAGTTATCTGCTTTGTGCGTGTGACATTTTGAGTGGCCTAGCGACCCTTGACCCCACGTGACCCAGCCCAGAAAAGCTTGGGGAGTTGCTGAAATGGTTTTCAGTTACAACTGTTTTCAACGTCATTTCAGTTAGATTGGTCTATTGTCATTTTAAACAGGGTGCTTTGATATAGAGAAATGGGGGAGGCATGAAAAGATTATTAAATCCAATGCGTGAAAAATGAATTGATATCATCAGCAACATGGCAAAAAAGCCTGAAGTGCTTTGCAATCATATGATTTGGTTTTCAAGTGTCTCTATTCACTGAATTAAGGCATTTCAATTTTTTTCTGAAAACCGGCAAGTTCCAAAATTCGGCTTAGACTTGGCCCCTAGTTTGCCTGTTTTGAGACACTGTACCTGTAACATGTTTACATTTTCTGGCACAATATGAAGTCTCAGGAGCATTGCTTGTAAATGAAAACTTCATAAATAGGACCTCTCTGATTTTAATAACATTGGTGTACTAGGAGACTATTAATCAAATTCTCGAAGCCACAGCCCCAAGAATAAAACCTTTAAATTGCAAACTAATCCTTTTTAATGGGTTGCAATGCTGCAGAATTAAAAGTGTGCAGTGTCATTATGACAATGGGAAATACTTAGCCTGATTAGTGACCCTTTGACCTTACTGACTTCTCAAATATATTTCCTGTGACCTAACTTCCTTATCTCTCTCTTGTTGAGCTGCTGAGGTGAAGACAGAGCAGCAGTACTGTGAACTTTCACTCATCATATGAATTGGCTGAATAGGGCTATTTTATATCTCATGATAATAAGTGGAATGGGTTCTCAGCCTAACTTTAGTGTGATGGTTGAGAATTTATTTTAATTTAAGGAGTCCAGAAGTAAACTTTTCACTAAAACTCAACTCAAACTTTTAAAATTGTCTATATTTATATAGTTAAGTATTTGTAATAATAAGCCTCCTGCTTTGTAAATTGTAAGACAACATTAGTAAAAAACCATGCTCTAAGCCAATCAAAAAGACTCCTTGAGGTAGAAGTTCATCAAAGATGACAGCTCAAAATTGTGGTATCATAGGCTGTCAGTTATATGCCATGTCCATTATTCAGTTGTAAATGTGCATGAGGCAGCTGATGCACTATTGCAATTGATGAGTTTATACCCCCTTTTCCCCATGTTTCATTGGGGTGGATTTTACAGAGCAGGGGCATTTTCACTGTGCCCTTGACCAAAATGACTGTGGTCATTCCACCTACCCAAAATCCGGTTGTCACACAGTAATATTACACTGGGGGCAGCACTAATTGAGTCAGGCTGGGACTTTTGTTCCCATCTGAGAGAAAGTCCCACCCTAGAGAGCTGCCAACCAATCCAATTGGCTGACAGCTCTGTAGTCCCAGCAGTGCCAGGATTGAGTACTGGCTATTGCTGGAACTACAAGCAGTTCCCAGAGGAGAAGTATCCTGGATCCCAGATTTTAAGTAAATCCAGGGATTTTGGATGGGCCTGCCAGTGAGGAAAGGGAAGGGGGTGGGGGAGGGGGAGAGGTGTGTTTTAGAGGCTATGGGAGAGGTTTAAAGGGGGTGTGTGATTTAGTGGGGGTGGGTGGGTGGTGACCCTCTGATGGGCAGAGGGGAGTCACCCCAAAGGAAGAACCCCTCATTCCTGCCCAACAGCAGCCCATGCGGTGAAAGCTGCTGGGCTGCTCCCCTTGCTTCTGCCTTCCCCTGTTGCACATATTATCGTGACAGAGGTGGATCGAGGCCCTTAAGTGGTCACCAATTGGCAAATGGGCTGCCTGATGTCTTACCCGCCCACTGTAAATGGGAGATAGGTCGGGGGTTGGCAGGAAATTGGTGCAAGTCACCTGTTTTATTTTATGAGCCACACCCACCTTCAAATACACTGGTGGCAGGGTGGGGGCCATAAAATTTACCCCATTAATTCTGCATGGGTTATTTTCAACATAAGTAGGGGAAAAACTGGCAAATTTGGATCTACTGCCCATTGCCAACTTTGCCCAATTTTCCTTAAAATCTAATACCACCCATTATAAAAAAGTAACAGACCCCATTAATTTTAATTAGTTTAATCTTACAATTAATTAGCACTTTCGCTTGGTAAAATTCACACAATGAAAATTAATCTCCAACCAGTGATGTTTTAGTAGCTGTTTAATGGTTAATACTGACCCAGTGAAATAATTATGCATTGTTGAAGTCCAGCCAGCTACAGTACACTCTGCAGGTGAGAGTAGAGTGTTACTGTTTAAAATAAACTGAACCCTACAGCTGGAGCTGCACAGGGTGCTGAGTGTTAAAGAAAAGAGGAAAACAACTGCAAGTGAGACTGACAGTGCCAAGGGAAGGCATGGAATGCTCTCCCCACATTCCAGCAAGGAAACTTGTCACTCTGGTGATGGAGATTCACATAGGAACCTTTTTCCAATCAAAAAATATAATGGGAGAATAAAGCCAAGCAATTGTGAGTCAGAAGGAAAGAGTGATGTTAGTGATAAAAACAACACAAATGTACTGAAGAATGTGACCCCAGCTAGAGCTTTGTCAACATCCAGTCCTATTGAGAGGGTCAAACCTGAATAAATTATATATTAGGTTATTATAATAAGCTAATGTTGTCAGGCAATTTGATTAAATTACCATTGATGATCTCTCTTGTTAAATTTTACAACATAATTAGTTGTTTAAAAATGATGCAATTAATGAGTATTTTTATTCTGCAACTAAATTGTGCTTTCCTAATACATAAAGATTAATCAGGTCTGACTGTGATAATATTTGAGTGGGTCTTTTTATTTTGCCTAGCATTAATGTTAAACTTGATAGAAGTAAACCTATTCAACTGTTTTAAATTGGGAATAAGACACAACAGCAATAAAGATGAAGAATGGCTTTGAGGAAAATTGACTATTGTAGTATCAATAAAGTGTAGAAAGACAACATGTTTGAGATGGAAGGAGATGATAGAGGCTGGAAGCACAAGTTAACCTATTAAATGTTAAGTTTTCCTTATGTTTTATCCAAGTATTTGTGAGGTGTTGGAAGAGTCTTCTTGGATATGGTAAAAGTTTTAATGTCTTGGGTTTGGGAAAGTTTTGTTCCTTGTATGTTGTGATTGTAGTTTTAAAAGAACAGCAAATTGGTTAAATTAATTTTGTCATTATCTGTGTGAGTGATGAAGTCATGCTGCTTCCTAATTAATACCTTATGTTGGACTCCACCTTATTTTCAATATAAACCTTCTCCAAGTGTTTTGATTCAAGTTGTGCTCTCCCTCCTCACCTCCTCAACCTTCACTTTTGGATTTGGCAACAAAACTAGTGTAGTCTCCTGATAAATGTGGCACTTTATCACCAGGAAAATGCCTAGCCTCTCATTCTGAGTTCTGATTTAGTGATCTCACCATTGGTTAGATTAGCTTTCCGATTGCATTTATTAACCGGGTCTGAGATATTATCTAGTTCTAATTAATTGACTCAAGAATAATTACTCTTAGATAGTAGTGCTCGACCATTTCTCTCAGTTGAAGTTGAAGGGAGGACATTATTCTCTTGTAGATAGTGTATCCAGCAGACAACACTTCGCATCATCAGGAAGTAGAAGAAAAATGTTATTCTCCCAGGGGAACTGCAAGGTAGGAATCCTAGAAATCCAAAAGTCTTTTATTCTCAAGGTAGAACAGTCTGGGCATTCAATGTCTTGCTTGAAAGCTTAAATCAGATTTTTTTGACCTTATTTAATCCTTAAAAGCCTAACAACACAGATTGATACATATTAGCTTTATAAAAATCTGGTATTTTTAAGCTTAATTGCATTCTAGAATATATATTTATTTTCATGCAAAGATGTGGAACCATGAAGATAATTAATCTGAAGAAATCAAGCCTGTTTAACACAATTATGTTCATGCTTAATGCTATCAAACAAAATACAAATGCATTTTGATGCCATTGGCACCAATAATCACATCACCTGTTAAACATGACAGTAAAAATAAAATATATTTTGAACTTTTCTTCTAAACAAACTGGTTCTTAACTGAATTTTATTTTATTCTCTAATAATAATTCCACACTGAGAGTTGATTGCTTGCATCACAGTTATAATTGCACAAGCTGTAGGAACTGGAAATTGTTATTAACAAAATTTTCCTGGTCTGCAATATCACTATGTGCTTGCAATTTTTAAACAGATTGCTCCTCTTTTATTCACTGTTGCACATTCCAGACACACTGGGCTGGCTGTCATTTACTATTGAAAAGCACACAAGGGAAAAATGGAAAGAAAGAGAGAACACGATCCACTTCCTGAAGTGAATGTGAATTTTAGGTGGCGTCAGTGTGGCGACAGGTACACAATGACCTTCGCTAATCAGCACAGGAGGTCACAATGTGGAAATTATTTGCCAAATATTGCCAAAAATGATACTGCTGTACTTTGCAAGCTGAAATATTTATAAAATGAATCTGAGGTATCTCCTTTTGTAACCATTCACAATGACAGACAAATTATTCTGTGGAAAACACACAGGTGAATTTTACAGACAGGAATAGCAATTTAATTTTTCTTTTTAAAGAAATGTCATGGTTTGTAAAAAGATTGCTGCCTGAGTCAGAGGTCACCTTAGACACAATTGCAGTAATTCAGATCATGACCAGCCAGTAGAATCACATGTAACTGAATCTTCCATCTTCAATGGAGGGGACTGCCTGTCAGCTCCCTCATCTATCATCACCTGTTCAGGCAGCTTAATAGAAATGGCAGCACAGACTAACAATATCTACTTGCTGCAGGATATGCAGTAGGCAACATGAGGTTTCAGGTGAGGGCCAGGATCAATCAGTCATTCTTTATAAATTATACTAAAATTTCACAATAAGAAAGAAAAAAAACAGACAGCTATTCTCCCAGCTCCCACGTAATATCTCTTGCAGATTGTTGCTAATTGAAGTATATTTAAGTGGCAATTTAAAAAGGCGTTAATTTAATGCAAAGGAGCAACATTTTCATTATGCATTTGTATCTGCTTTGACCCAGGGAAGTCAGTATAACTATGAAATAGCATACTAGCTAGAATAAACCTAAAGGTTCTCAGCTGAAAATTTGGACTCAACTCTACACTTTTGTTCCTTTGCTTCAGTTAATTGATCATATTAGCTATAACTGCAGGTTTAAATCTGAATACTAAGTTCTTGTTGTAGTATGTTCCAGTGCTTTATAATAACATTTCTTGTAATCTATGTAAACATTTAAACCACTGTTTTTGCATTCAAAGTCTCATGCTATTTTCCTTGTGTTGAGAAGTTATGTCTGTTACACAGACTCAAGAGGCAGCAACATTATTTCTAAATATCTCTAAAGCCCTGACAACTCTCAGCTTCAACACCAACAAATCTAATAATTAATTACTGACCTGGAAGTAATACATTGCAAGTTTTTATTTTGAAAATGTAGTTAGTGTGTACATAACAGATGACAGCAGAAGGAGATAAAAACACTGTTGGAGGTTCCACTGATGCACATAAAGTAATTCAGGCTATGCTCCTGATGTTTATGACATTGCCAGAATCTTTACATTCTTGATTAAAGCCTTCCAGTTCCTTTGACAATTTGCATTATCCTGCAAATAATTTTGTTGTTGTAATTTTTTTCCCAGAAAGATAGAGGCAAATTGTAGTATTTAATGCCACGCACAATATTGTGAAGGAAAAGTGATTGATGGAAGGATGGATTATGAGATCAGTAGTTATAATAAGGATAATGAAAATGAAAGAAAACAATGTAGTCCATATACTAAATTTTGTGTTAAACCAAGTTATTAAAGGTTGCCATGAACATCAATGAACTTAAAGTGCACTTTAATGTGGTACTAACTGATAGTCATCACAATCCTGCTCCCATCGACACTATCTGACTACCTTAAAGAAATTTACCTCGGAGTAGGACAAAAGAACAAACAATGTGTGTCCCCAAGACATAGACATGCCAAGTATAAGGCCACAATAATTTTACATCAGCTAAGATGGACGGGGAATGTCGTCACAATGCCCGACTCAAGATTGCCCCAACAGGTGCTCTACTCAGAGCTACGCCGGGGGGACCAAAAGAAAGAGAGGGCAACTGTTTGAGTCAACAATCTGCCACCACCTCTACCAACCTCCAACTGAAGTCCTCATTGTGAGAGATCCTGCAAGGTTTAGGTAGGCCAACATGAGCCAACAGCCAACACTGACAGGGAGGTGGTGGTGTAGTGGTCATGTTACTGGACTAATAATCTAGGGACCCAGGCTAATTCCCCAGCAGCTGGTGGAATTTGAATTCAATTAATAAAAAAAAACCTGAAATTAAAACCTAGGGCGGAATTGTCCTAGATTTTCACTAAGTGCGGTAACAGGTGGGAAAAAGGACATTTGACCCTCTGGCCGCAATGGTAGCTTTTCATACTGTACTCTCTACTGCCTGCCTCATCAATTATGTAGCCATAGGAAACATACCATCTTGCTGGTGGGTGGCCTCTGAATTGCTCGCCACGCCATAACTACACCATTTCCTTGCTCCGGGTGCTATATTTAAACTGCAGCCGTGCACACAGTACTCAATGCTTCCAGCCCAGGACTGCTCCACGGAAGACATGACCCTGAAAGCCAAGAAAAGTTCAGTGGCCCATCACTGGAATGCCTTTTGGAGGCCTGCTGTGATGTCCTGCACCCCCACTCTGCCCGCAGGATGTTCAGCAATCTCACTACTCCAGCTTGAGAGGCGATGGACATGGTGGCCAATGCCAATGCTGCACAGAAGACGTTGGCCATCCAGAACAAGAAACAGGTGAATGATCTCCTATCTGCAGCCAGGGTAAGGCAACCATCTCATCACTCTAAACTCACACACTCACAAGGCCATCACACATTCACTGGCATCTCACTCACTGCCAGCTCAAGGGATATCACCATTCACTCTCTCACATGGACCCTCAGATCTCCATCTGGCCTCATCTCCTCTGGAGACTGCCTCCTCAACCCTCACCATCTTGATGCCACTCTCACAGATCAACATGTGCCGCGCCCCCCCCCCACTACACACTCTGAGATAACCCTCTTCCCCAGTACAGCCCTCACCCTGCAGCCTCTTCCCTTGCTTGAGGCCTCTTCTCTCCCCTTCCCAATCAAGCCGTAGCCATCAGGCCATTGAAAAGCCACCCCCACCTTAAGTTGGTCTGGTAGGTAGGGATCTGTCCATGAGCCCCCCTAAAAGTGATGTGGGGTTGCCTGCAAAACCTGATAACTGCGAGTGTTGCCTGAAGCAAGGTAGGCAAACAAATCTTAAAGTCCTGAGTGAAGTGCAGCTGCCAGGTGCATGTTGCTTATGTACAGTTGTGAAACACATTGGCATGCAATCATGTCGACATGCCCGGATGATCCAGTGTGGGCGGATGATTCTGGCGTGCAGGGATTATAATTATATGCAGATGTACTCAAATGATATTTCTGATGTGTGGTGGTGGGAAACTTAGCCTGCCATTGATTGGTGGAGTGGATGATTGCAAACTGGTTTCACACCGTCATGGAACTGATTTATGGCTTTCCAGCTATATTGTTCCCTCAAACCTGCACTGACGCCCGCGCCAATGGGATGGAAAATTCCGGCCCTAGTCTCAGTAATAGTGACCATGAAACCATTGTAAAAAAACAGCTAGTTCGCAAATGCCCTTTAGGGAAGAAAATATGCTGTCCTTATTTGGTCTGGCCTACAGGTGACTCCAGATCCAAGCAATGTGGTTGACTCCGAGTTGACCTCTGAAATAACCTAAACCACTCAGTTGTGTCAAACCACTACAAAGTCTAAAAGGAATGAACTCCCTCCCTAACAGCATTGTGGGTGTACCTACACCATACAGACTGCTGCAATTCAAAAAGGCTGCTCAGCACCACCTTCTCAATTGCAATTATGGATGGGCATTAAATGCAGGCCTAGACAGTGAAGCCTGCATCTTGTTAACAAATAAATAAAAATAACTTAAATCCAACTATCTGTGTTAAAATTGTCTGCGTTCTGTAGCTAATCACATCTCGATGTGATTATCAGAATTTGAATTTGTGTTAACATCAGTTATTGGTCAGATCAATAGATGTAGAAACTATAGCAGCCATGTTGGCTACATCCCACGTTAGTTGCAAGTATTGGGTACTGGCCAGAACAATGAAAGCACCCAAGCGTTATTACTTAACTATTTGAGATCGTCTAGATCACCCTGTTCCCTTTGTAATGTTAACTACTTAACAGTTAACCCATCAAAACCGTCATTATTTCAAGATTTAATTTTGTTAAGTCTGGTCGTTGGGTGAGAAGGAACTCACTTCAGTGTTCATCTGAGTATCATGTGATTTAACTCACAAAGAAAGAGTATACCAAAAATCAGGGAACAGACCCCCTAACTTCAGAACCCACGGGACAGTCAGAAGTCCAACATCTAGAGTGGCCAAGTTTTATCGCCTTGGGTCTGCAAGAAACCAGGTTGCATGAAACTATTGTATAGCAGTAATAGTTATTTTACTATTGATGTTTGAGTAATAAACTTTCATTTGTACAACAGGCTCAATCCTGAATCATGAGGAATTATTTAATGGTATTTAAAAGATTTCCTAACAATCTGCAAAGAAGGATCACCCTTGAAAATAAGGGTTGCTGATGAGGCTAACCATTATTTCATAGCAAAATATGAAAAATAGGACCTAGTCATTATTCTAATGATATCCAACCTCAAAAACCTCTGAACCATGAACGTTATTGTGTACGTTCCACAAAAAATGTCAATTAATTTGATAGCACAACATGATCAGAAACAAACTTTATAAAAACAAAAAAACTACGGATGCTGGAAATCCAAAACAAAAGCAGAAACAGAAATACCTGGAAAAACTCGGCAGGTCTGGCAGCATTGGTGAAGAGCACAGTTGACGTTTTGAGTCCTCATGACCCTGGAAACAATACTGTATTCACATTCAACTCTGCTATGATTGTTATACTACCATGTGTTGTGATAAACTCTTAGCAATTTATCCATACATAATCCTAGGGTACCTTAGGCCATCTCCTTTGCTCTTTCCACCTTCCTTATATTGTATCTAGTTGTGTTTTTACATAATTTATAAATATGGTGTAACTGTACATCCAGATTCCTATTCCATGAGACAAGAATCCTTTCATGGACTTTTTCTTATGTGGAAATGCAAATGATTCTATGGTGTAGCCCTTTACCCATAAGTGAGAGGATATTATCAAAATTTAAGATATTACTATCATGTATTTACTATAATATTGAATTTTGCAACTCTGTTATTGTTGTTTTTGGTTTTGAATGGTGGCAGTCATGGTCCTGGGCCTAAAGGTAAGGCTGGAGGTGATACTGTTAGAAAACTTATCTTTTATTGAACATTATGCGAACCATTTACAAGGTAGTCACTACACATGACCTTTCCTAGAACTATGTGTCTCCATGCACTCTTATCATGTGATCTTATGTCACTGATTGTGTAGATTATATAATTACATATTTAATATTGAACCTTTGTACTACATTTTCCCCCAAGTCTTGGGCTCGATAAATACTATTTACATTATCCTACATCTCCACCAAAGTTTCTGGGTGGAATTTTCTGTGCCCACTGGCGTCGGGAGTGATCAGTAGCGTGAGTGGACAATATGGAGTGATCCATTTTACAACAGCAAGAAACCAGCTCACAATCATCTACTCAGACAGCCAATGGTGTGCTGTGTTTCCCACCATCGGATGTCGGGAACCTCCTTGCAATACATCAGCATATCATTATCAGATCAGCCCGTTGGAATCACGACCCCCATCAAGGCACACCCATCAGTAATGTTTCCAGGGAGTGTGAGGCCAGACTATCACTTTGGTCTGAAAGCTGCACAGAGCACAGGGAAGAGGCCCTGGACTGAGACAGCTGGCTTTATCTTGTGCAGAGAGGTTTCACATCTGAGTGACAAGAACACAGCTCATCAGAACGTAGGCAGGGAGACATTCTTGGGAGTTTATTGACAATAGTGAACATTATGTACAAGTGATTAAAACCCGTGCCCAGGCTATGCAACTCATTTTCCTTAATGTTCCTAACCCTGCCACTATTCCTTGGTGCTCCCTGGATATCCACAGTGGAGGTGGAGGTAGCTTGCTGACTGTGATGCCCTGTCTTTGATGACTTTGGCGGAGGTCCTCTGGACAGCCGAGACTTGGAGGGCCCTGGCCTGCTTCAGGGACATGCTGTGTGGCAGTGGCATCCTCCTCGGCCTGTGGAGCTGGAGCTGCTGGCGTCACAGGAAGAGGGGAGTCGGCTTCCCAACTGGTCCCACATGCCCCTGCCAAGCCCACCCACCGAGTGCAAAATCTTGGCCATGGTCTTCTTGTTGTTGATGTCAATGCACTTCTATTTCTTCTCTCTATCCCATTCTCTGTATCAACTAGTTAAGATCTCAGGCTTCATGTCTTTTCCAGTACTTGGCCTTCTCTATTCTGGCATCTAATCCAGACTGGTTCACCTGGTTGGAGATCTGGCATCTCATGCACTCTGTGGCATTGATTGTAATTCTTTGTCTGATTTGTGCGAAACTCACCCTCCTTCTTCCTCATTCTCTCGACATCAGGAGGTTGTTAGGCATGGGATGAGTCTATGTGGAAGAACAGGAAATTAAGCGCCTAATCTTCTTCCCAGCAGAAGTTCTGAAGGAGCTTGTCCATTCAGTATTGGTGATAGATCAGCTGCGGTAAGTTGAGATCATCATTCTTTTTCAACAAAGCTTTGACTGTTCTTACTCACCTAAGCAAACTAGTTATGTGGACAATTCCATAGTCTTCTGTAAATTTCTGGAACCCTTCATGCACAAATTGCAAACCATTATCTGAAATGACAAGATGTGGAATGCCATGTGTGGCAAACATTTCTTTTTGTGAACTGATGACTGCTTCTGAGGTTGTTCCATGAAGATGTTTGACCTCAATCTATCTGGAGTAATAGTCAACAACTTTGAAGAATACCTTCCCCTTGAGGCCAAATAGGTCTATTCCAAAATATTCCCTGGACCTGAATGGAAATGGTAATACCATCAAAGGTTCCTTCTGCTCTTGGCAGTGGATTGCATAGGTGATGCAGTTCAAAATCATGTCCTCTAGTAACTTTGAAATTCCTGGCCACCAAACTGAATTTCATGCCCTAGCATGGCACTTTGTAATGCCTAGATGCCCCTGATGTATTCTTTAAAGGATTTCAAGTCTGAGATGCCTGTGTTGCTTGAAGTACTACTTTAGAATGATATTGTTCAGAACATATTCCGGCCAACCGTTTTCGTAGTATTCTGTGATTCTAATACATCATCCGTTTTCTGTGCTTGATGTATTTCATTTGGCTTCCATGTTGTTGCTGGTAAGGATTTTGTTATGAGTCAGCTGCATGATGCTACCTGCTCAGCAAGATCTTTGTCCTCCAGCTCTGGCTTCCCAACAGGAATGTGTGACAATACATACACTGTTATTTGCTGCTTGCCTTGTACTTATTCACCTGGTTCCTTCTCCTGCTGTTCCAGGGAAACCTTTTGTCTGGTTTCCTCTAGGTTTTCCATTCATCTCCTTTAAAGCGAAATTGTAAATCTGTGCAAGCTTTCCAGCTTAACATTGAGCATTCTTGATTATGAATCACATGCAAGGTTTCTGTGATATCCCTACCTTTATTTTGGAGTATTGCAATCAATTGTCCCTTGACTTTCAGTTGAATGCCTTCTGGGCCATGTTGTCTTATGGTTGATGAAGTATCTCTAATTTTATTACTTCACTGGATCTGGGAGAATTGAAACTCTTGCTCCAGTGTCTAACTTGAAGTTGGTTTTAAGTCCATTGACCATAATGTCTACATTCCAAAAGTTTCTAAGTGATCCTGTGACTTCTCCCAAGAATGGTACTTCTGATTATTTTTCTTCTTCAACTTCTTGAATGTCTTCACTTTCTTGGATGGTACATGATCTTGGCTGTTTCTCCTTTATTTGTTAGGTGAAAAGCTGTTTTCTGCGACAAACTGATTTAAAGTGTCCTCCCTTCTTGCAGGAATGCCACTCTGCATTTTTGACAGGACATTCTTTGCACCGCTGCAGCCTTTGCCTGTCACAACAAGAACACTTAATAATAATGGCTATCATGCCCTCTTCTCTTTTGCTCTGTTTTGAGGTTAGATATGCTGCAATTTTTCCATGCTATAAACTGGACTGTATCAGCCTGTTTTCTCCAAAAGATTTCATTTTCATCTCAAATAATACCTTTGTTTTGCTTTCTCTCTTCTGCCTACCTCGCTATCTGCATCGATTTCAATAGGGTTACCTTTTCCCGCAACTGCAAAAAATTGGAGAGTGACCCTTCTAGGACTCCCACAGCAATGTGATCCGTAATTAATTTGCCCTTTAGGATCTCATATGCACAATTTTCTGCTAATCGATAGAGCTCATTAATAAAATAATCTATGCTCTATCCCAGTCTTTGGGTACGCCTGTTAAAATTTGCTTCCTCTAAAATGGTGTTTTTCCAATGATAAAAATAATTATCAAAGGCTTTGATAACTTCTTCGTATGATGCTATGTCTCCATTTATGTCCTGTCTGACCACAACATCATCTGCATTACTTCCTATGGCATATAGTAAGGTATCGACCTGCTCCTTGCTAGTCTTTTCTGCTAGTCCTGCTGCTGTTCTGTACCTGGAAAACCTGTGATGTCAGTTCTGCCACTTCTTGACTTGATCCAAGCCTTCCCTGTGGTTGAGGCACTGGTAAAGATAGGACTTTTTCCAGCTCTTCCTTTTACTGAAGTTTCTTCTGGAGTGTGGTTGAAGATTTTCCTGATCTATTCTTGTTCTGCAGTCAGTTCCCTTGTCACACCTGCCAGTCACTGGGCTCTTCACTTTTTACTCCTTTCAACATGTTTAACCATTGCCACCACCTGTTATTGTTGTTTTTGATCTTGTACGTGCTTTTTGTGGTCCTGGACTTACAAATAAGGCTGGCAGCAATACTGTTAGCAAACTTCATTGTTTATTGAACATTATGCTAACTATCTGCAAGCTAGTCACTACACGAGGCTCTACATAGAACTATTTCACTCCATGCTATTATCATGTGATCTTACATCACTGACGCAGACTGTGTATTTATACATTTAACATTAACTCTTTATACTACAGAAACTCTTCACATTAACTATTATTTTTAAACTGAATTGATGATTTTTGAGTTTGTTAAAGTATTACTTATAAATCATATTTTTACCAAAAATATCAAGAGTTAGCCAGAAAAGTAGCAAACATGACACCTATATAGCCAACAATCTTATACAACTTAAAAATAACTAGTTATAGTTCAATTTTGAATAATAATCACTCTTTTATAAAATAGAATTCCAGTGAAATGAGGTGGCAGGCAGAAAAATGGTGCATTTCTACTGGTCTGAGCTTCATTGCTTCAGTGCCGGTTCTAGCCGATATTACCTCTTTAATACTGCCTGCTTCCAACTGCAATTCTCCTACCCAGGACAGACTCCACAAATGTGCATTTACAAGAATGCACAGAACCATAGAGAATCATGGAATCATAGAAAGTTTATGGCATAGAACGTGGCCACTTGGCCCACAGTCTTTGTACCACTGAAAATCAAGCAACCCAGCCTAATCCCATTTCCAGAATTTGATCCATAGCCCTGCACTTGAGGTGCATAGAACTTCTTCATAATGGGAGTATATGGAGTTTCTGAGCATTTAGATTTACATAGTGTCCAAAAGGCCAATAAGCTCCCTGAGCACTTTCCAAATCAAATTTGAGACGGCAGTGTAGTTATGCTCCACACGATGTCAAACCCAAATAGTATGCGAGCGCGTCCAGGAGAAGGCCTTAAGTTGCTTTTCTCCAAAGTTCGGGTGTATCATAACAACAGTTACACTGCAAATTTATTGTCAAAAAACAGCACGAATGTACCCTTACTTGACCAAGAAAGCTGTGGCAGGTGACCCACTGGGACACGTGTGTTCATGACACAAGGTGAACTCCATTCGATTTTCTCTTTTACTAATGTGTAACTGCCTAGCTTATGTTTATGCCACTCTTGGGGCAGAATTTTCCATGCCCGTCAGCATTGGGTGTGATCGGTAGCATGAGTGGACAATAAGGCACAATTGGTTTTATGATGGTGGGAAACCCAATTTGTGATCATCCACTCAGCCCACCACTAGCAGGCTGCATTTCCCACCATAGGATGTCGGGAAGCTCATTGTAATATATCAGCTTATCATTATCAGGCCTGAATTGTCTCCTCCTGACCACCCCACCCCACCCCCACCGCGCCCCCCCCCCCCCGCAAACACACACACACCGGCTGCTGGAACATTCGTCCACATTGGCGGGAAAGCACGTCAACGTCTTTCACAACAGCACATAAAAGGCTTGTACATGGAGACCTGCACTTTGAAGAGAAATTGGAGGTGAGTACACAGTAATGTTGTGCAGCACTTGCCAGGATCGCCTGTTGGACTTCAAGCTTCAGGGGCCTCGGGGTGGGGGTCGGGGTTAAGGGCAGCCCTGCATTTGAGGCAACTTGTGGCGGGGGTGTTGGTGGTTAAAGGCAGCCCTGCCATTGAGGCGACTCATGGCGGGGGTGGTGGTGATTAAGGGCAGCCCTGCTGCAAGGGCGACTCGTGGCAGAGGGGGGTGGGGGGGTGGTTAAGGGCAGCCGTGCCATTGAGGTGACTGGTGGGGGGGTGGGGAAGGGGGATGCAAGGACAGACCCACTGTTGAGGCAACTGGTGGCAGGTTGGGGGGAGGGGCAAAGGCATCCCTACCATTGAATATAGCGCACAAGTATTCATGGTGGTGGGTCGGGTGGGTGAGGGAAGTGACCATGCATTAGGGAAACCTGTATAAAGTGACAATTCCTCTGCAACTGAGACAGTTCAGGCTCAGCCACATTGATATGATTGGGGTTGGGCTCCTAACTTATCTGCCCACTCAAGCAACGCAGAGACATAAAAGTGCCACCAAGTGCTCCAGAGCTCCACCCTCGCTGCACCTCATTCCCTGCACCCCCCACCCACCTGGCACAGACTGCAAATTCATGAGCATTTTAGTGAGTTGAAGAGACATTCTTGGAAGTCTATTGACAATAGTGAACAGAATGGGCAAATGATTAACACCTGTGCCCAACCTATGCAACTAATTCTCCTTAACTTTCTTAACCCTGCTGCTATGTATTTTTGCTCTCTGGATATCCGCAGTGGAGGTGGAGGTAGCCTGCTGACTGCAATGCCCTGTCTGTGATGACCTTGGCGACATCCTCTGAAAGGCCGAGACCTGGAGTGCCCCTGCCTGCTTTCAGGCTCCTGCTTTGTGGCAGTGGCACCATCCTCAGCTTGTGGAGTTGGAGCTGCTGAGGTCACTGGAACAGGGGAGTCAGTTGAGCCAAATACTCTCAGAGTCACTTGGATGGATGGGCCTGGAGTGTGCACCTGTGGATCCTCCTCCCTATTGGTGCCTGAGGGCACCAGGCTGACTCCTTGAGGAGCACGGGTAGCTGAAGTGAGATTGAGCTGCCCGGCACCCCTCTCACATACATACTGTTGGCGGCCAACTATGGCATCAGCGATGGAGTTGAGCCCATGCAGCAGTGCAGGAGTGACGTTCTGGACCAAGCTCTCCATGGTGGCCCCGTCCTACCAGTGTTGACCTTTGTGCATTGGTCTGCTGGCACTATCACCTCAGAGTGAACGCGGACGGACTCCACCATCGTGCCTTGCAATCTGAGGAGTGCAGTGGACATCCCTTCCTGATATTCCTGAGCTTGCCTTTGCAGCTCCAGCAACTGTGACATGACCTCGTCCAGAGATGCATCATTTGTCTAAGACTCAGCAGATTTCTGGCCTCCAGCAGTCCTCTGAGTGACAGGAACCTGGGAAGTCCCTGCCTCTACCTGCTGTGGATCAGACAGTGTGATGTGCTCACCAGATTATGATCCAATGGCTACTCTAAAGCTAGGTCCCAATGATTTGTGTGTCTCTGCGCTAAAGGAAGGTGCGGGTGAACACTGTGATGGGACTTCAGGGAAGGTGCCTCCAGATTCCTCTTCAAGGGTTTCTTTGGGGCTTGATTGGAGGCTTTGGGTCATGGACTCCATCAGCTGTTTGGAAGATGTGCCTGCGAAAGCAAGGAGAGATAATTAGTGCATGGCAGTGGCCTGTGAAACAGGACACATCATTCACAGCATAGTTACTTAATGGATGTTGCACTGTTGGACCTTCACTTGGTAGAGCACCGCCGACCTCACCGTCAGCACAGGACCGGTCCAGATCCTTGCTGGTCAGCTGGATAGCTCTGTTTTCAAAGTCTGTAAGGATCTTGATTTCGGGCTGGTCTGCGACCTCTCGCTGTTGTTGTGTGCCAGGTTGTCCTGCATGAATAGTGATGGAGAAAGTGTAAGCAGGATGCCTGCCAGGCCAGGTGATAAAGTGCCTGGCATGTGTGAATGGTGAGTGGTCCGATGGATAGGATGAGGACAATGACGATGTGTGTGAGAGCATGAATGGTGATGTCCCTTGAACCAGCAGTGAGTGAGAGTCCTGTGGGTGTGCGACGGGTTTGTGAGTGTGTGAGTTAAAAGTGATGAGAAGAGTAATTTATCCTGCCAGAATGGAGGAGATCATTCATCCTGTTGCGGCATTGGGTGGCTGTTCTCCTTTGAAGAGTATTTGTGTTGACCACCTCTGCCACCGCCTCCCAAGCCGGGTTAGTGCTGTTGCTGCCCACCCTGCAGCCAGAGTGGGGATAGAGAACACCCCAGCAGGCCTCCACGACAGCCAAAAGGCTCTCGAGGGATGCATCACTGAACCTGGGGGCTGCGGTCTTCTTCACTTTTGAGGCCATGTCTTCAGTGGTGGTTTGGAAGCACTGAGATGTGAGGTTGTGGCTGGACTTCAATTATGGTGCCTGGCATGATTCAGTGGTGAGGAGATGGCAAGCAGGTGAATGAGAGCCCACCGCCATTGAAACAGTGTTTCCTGGGAGTACATAAATAATGTGGTGGGTTTGGGATGATACAGCATCATCTCAACCAATGGGTAAAATGTCGTTGATGATCAGTTTGCTACCATGCAACCTCAGACTGATCTCATGCAAGCTTAGCTTGATTATATGTAAACTAAGGCAGTTGCCATGATGCCTGCAGATCTCAGTGTTCCAAAGGGCTTGCAGGACATCACAGCAGGCCTGCACTCTGTCCTCCAACAGGTTATTAAGCTAGCCGAGGTGCTGACATGAGGGAGAAGCAGAGTACCCCTATATATGAACTTACTGCATGTTAAAGCTCCATGAAAGAGCATTAATTATGAATTTGTGCAGCCCTCCAAAGCTACAAAATCAGGCAGGTTTTATAATTGGGCAATCCTTGCCACCAAATTACTGCCATGCAGTGAAATGAAACATGTTCCCTGAGAGAGGCTATCAATATAAGATAGTCGCCAAAAATCCAGGAATTCAGAAGAAAGATCTTTATCCAAAAAGGTGGGATTGTGAAACTCATTACTACAGGGAGTTTTGAAGCTAATGATACAATTGCATTGAGGGGGACCTAGACAACCATAAGCGGGAGAAGGAAATAGAGGGTTATGATGATAGATTTAGATAAGGAAAGATGGGAACATGCTCGAGTAACACATAAATTCCAGCATGGACTAGTTGTGCTCAATGGCCTGTTCTGCACCATATATTCTATGTAATCCTATGTAATAATAATTCAAACTATCACCTCAACCACATGCCAGGTGTATTGCAAGGGGGGATGTATACAGAGGGCATTGCTACACAGGATGCAAATCTACTGCAAAACATTCAGCTGTCCAGGCAAGTCAGAGGAGCAATAAAGAAGGAGCTTCAAGTTCACCAGGTAGCATGTGAGTAAGATAAATAGCTTGTCCATTGCAAGCTGCAAGAATAGTCAGATACCTACAATGTATGGCATTGTGACATATCACTCGTCTTAACTTTTATGTGGCAGGACTCTTCCAGGCACAAAAAAAAAATTCAGCCATATGTTAATTTGGTTACCTTTTGGATAACCAACTGTGATGTATTAAAAAAGTGGATTAATTTTATTCAGTAACACAATGGTAAATAGGTTTTATGTTTCATCTGTTTTGCTGGGGTATGTGCCTCATTTTGTATAGAAGGTTGTGTGTGTGCAACAAACCCTGATGTGCATGTCTGTGCAAGGGATCTGCTTTGTTGCAATCAGTATTTACCCTTTACTTACACAGATGCTGTCTAAGGTCACTTTGCAGAGCTACACAATGACACAAAAAAGCTTCTAAACATTGCAACCGACTGCTCTTGTACTGCTCCATTAATACCACTCCTGCAAATTCACCTTACATTGTCCACTACCCTCTCAGCCATAGAACAGTGAGCCTTTATCACATGCTGTAAATCCATTCTCCACACTCAGCAAATTTGGTGTTCATCACTTTTGTGTTTCCTTTTCTTACCACTGAACACAAACTCACTAACCACTCAAACAGGATTGGTAAACTTAAATGTGGGTTCTTTATCCATGAAGATTAAGTAGCACATGTGCAATCTTGGAGATCTCTGGAAAGCAATCCTTGCTTTGATGACTACACACTGCAGACTATATATTAAGAATCTTATATAATTTCTCTGCTGATGTACATGGATCATAGCCGCACCTACTTAAAGGTGTACCATAACAATCACAGCTGGAATGATAAGCTTTTCAAAACTATACTGATTAAGTGACACTTAACTGCTTGTCCGGGTGACTGTGAAAGACAGCGAAGGAGGAGCACCCATGGATCGGGCCTTCTTCATCAAGTGGATCCTGTTGAAGGTGTGTGGATTTAAAGCTGGGGAGATCTACTCCCTGCAGGACTTCCCCAGCGCTGGATGTTTCAACTTGACTTTCAAGCATGTGGCAGCTTGTGTCAAGTTCCTGAAGGTGTTCGAGGAGAAGAGAGACCAGCTGGAGATGAAGATCCTGACAGTGGAGCCGCTCTTTGTTCTGCCGTTGCAACGGGACCGGGTGGTAACAATGCAAATCTACAACCCCTACGTCCCTGTCGCCGACGTGTTCACCTTCTTCGCCAGGTATGTCGACAAGGTTGGGAGCTGCACCAAGGTTAGAGACACCTTCGGGATTTGGACATGTAAACGCCAGGTTAAGGTCATGCACAAGACCGATGGTAAGGGAGCCATCTTCCACTCTCCTTCCAGCTTTGCTATCGGGGGAAGCCAGGGCTACCTCGCCTACGCTGGGCAGCCCAAACTTTGTCACTCATGTGGCTAGTCTGGTCATGTGGCGGCCAACTGCAGCGCCGTCCTCTGCAAGAACTGCAAACAGGAAGGGCACCAGACAAAGGACTGCAAACAGACTAAGTGCTACAATCTGTGTGGCAAGGCAGGCCACCTCTACAGGACCTGCCCCAAACGCTGCCTCACTTATGCACAGGCAGCCAAAGCCAACGAGGGGGAAGCAGATGAAATGCTTCGTGTCACTACTATCAAGGACACTTGGAACACTCCAAACACCATGGCCCCCAGTGAGAACAACGGGACAAAGGAGGACACAGAGAGAGACAAGGTGGAGGAAAAGATTGAGACAGCAGACAGCCAATCAACAGCACTCCCCCCTGAAGATCCCACTCCTCAGGAGAGCGAATCAATGGAGGAGGAGGAAGCAGCGGAAAATCAGCAGGAGTGGCAGCTGGTGAAGAGAGCCAAAAGGAAGAAGGAGCTAAGAAGGGACCAAGCCACTTCCCAGACAAGTGGCAAGAGGCGTCTCCCATCTGACACGGATGACAAGGGCAGCTGCTCTTCAGATGAAGAAGGGAAAGGACGGCACTACAGAAGAAGCGGCAAAGCTCTATGGAGTTGAAGGACGAGACAGACGAGCTCCAGAACATTGGAGACAATGAGGAGAACAGCGCACCCCAACTTTGCCCACAACCTGAAGAGGCCAGCACACCCCAGCCCCCGGAATCTGGGAGCAGTGAAACGCTCAGCGCACCCCAGCTTTGGGAAGCCGGGTGCATCAACGCCCCAGAAGGGGAGAGGATTGGAGAAGCTTCTCCAATAGAGGACATGTCAAATCCCATTCTCTGCACGAACCCCCAGATGCCACCTGAGCAGAACATCTCCAATGGGGAGATTCAGGGCAGTTTCTTCAGCCCATCCAAAGTGAGGCATTTTGAGCACACTATGGGTATGCAGGAGCAGACCAAAGGTCTGGGACTCTCAGAGACAACAGGTTTGGTAGGAGACTAAATGCTTTAAAATGGGTGTAAAGATTGTATCCATAAATGTGTGTAGCATTAAATATACTATGCAACGTGTTGCGACCTTGGACTACCTTGCCAAGGTCAAAGCTGACCTGTTGTTTCTGCAGGAGTGTGCGATACCGCACCTCAGCTCCTACAGGCAATGGTCACGATGGTGGTCCCATGGGCCATCGATCTGGTTGGGAGGAAACGACTCTCGTTCCTCCGGCCTGGGGATTGTGCTGCGGGGAGGCAACTTCACCGTCTCCCAGGTTAAGGAGGTGGTGGGCGGGCACCTCCTCGTAGCAGACGTAATGTACAAGAACGCTCCACTCCGGTTAATTAACGTATATGCCCGGGCACAAAAGGCCGAGCGGCTGGTGGTTTTTCAGCAGCTCTCATTGCTGCTGGTGACCTCCAGGCCGGTCATTCTGGGCGGTGACTTCAACTGCATCATCGATGCGGCTGGACAATCCGGCAGGGCTGACAGCAGATTGGACGCTACGTCCAGATCCCTGATGGAAACAGTTAAGGATGCCAAGCTGCACGACGTCTTCAGCAACCCTGCAGACGGAGCGCAGCGTAGATACACCTGGTTGCGGTCAGACGGGTCCATCTGTTCCAGGATAGACTTCCTGTTTGTGTCCCATGCATTCGCGATCAGATAGACCGACGTCAAGCCGGTATTCTTCTCTGACCACTGCCTCCTACTGGCTGACTGTCACTTAGAGGAGGACCAGAGGGTGGGCAGGGGGGCATGGAAGCTAAATGTGCAACAGCTGACCCCAGAGAACATTGAGGAGCTCAAGAGGGATTACAAAGGTTGGAGAACCTGAATCCCTTCTTTGACTCCCTGACACACTGGTGGGAAGCGATCAAGGGAAACATCATCAGGTTTTTCATCCTCAAAGGCACCCAGAAAGCTAAAAAGGAACAGAGGGAAATGCCCCAACTCCAAAAAAACATGCAAAATCTGCTCCATCTACAGTCGATGTCAAGGAGGAACTCCAAGAGGTGAAGGGCCAGCAAGTCTCGCTCTTTGCCTCGGAGGCCTCCAAGATTACCTCCATCATGGAGGTCTTAGACAACAGTACACGGGACAGCTTGGACAAACTGCTAACTCCTGATGAATTGATAAGGCCCTTGAGTCCTTCGAGAACAGTAAAACTCCCGGAAGCGACGGCTTGCCGGTGGAGTTGCATTCGGCTCTGTGGGACTGGATGGGCCCAGACCTGCTAGAAGTGTACGAGAGTATGCTTCTGGCCAGAAGCATGTCAGAATCTATGAGGAAAGGCATCTTCACCTTCATCTACAAGCACAAGGTGGAAAAGGAGGAGATTAGAAATTGGCGACCCATTTCACAGTTAAATGTGGATGATAAGATTCTGTCCAAGGTCATCTCCAATCGGATCAAGTCCGCTCTGGAATTGGTGATCCACCCTGACCAGACCTGCACTGCACTGGGCAGGAAGATTTCTGACAGCCTCGTGCTGCTCAGGGATACGATTGCCTATGTGCAGGACAGGGGTGTGGAAACCTGCCTCATCAGCCTGGATCAGGAGAAGGCCTTTGACAGAATATCACACACCTACATGGTGGATGTGCTTTCCAAAATGGGGTTTGGGGAGGGAATTCACAATTGGATCCAACTGCTCTACACTAACATCAGTAGTGCAGTCTCAATCAATGGGTGGGAATCAGATAGCTTTCCCATTAAATCTGGAGTCAGGCAGGGCTGCCTTCTCTCCCCTGTCCTTTTTGTGTGTTGCATAGAACCCTTTGCTGAGTCCATCAGGAAGGATCCGGGCATAAGTGGAGTGACAACCCCAGGCAGTGGGGGCACTCAGGTCAAAGCCTCCCTGTACATGGACGATGTCACCGTCTTCTGCTCGGATCTGCAGTCGGTGCGCAGACTGATCCACATCTGCGACCAGTTCGAACTGGCCTCAGGAGCCAAGGTAAATCGTGGGAAGAGCAAGGCCATGTTCTTTGGGAACTGGGCTGACCGATCCTTTGTCCCCTTCACTGTCAGGGCTGACGGCCTGAAGGTGCTGGGGATATGGTTCGGAGAGATGGGTGCATGTGTTACAAACTGGAAGGAGCGAGTGTCTATGGTGAAAAGAAAACTGGGCATGTGGGAGCAATGCTCCCTCTCCATTGCGGGTAAGAACCTGGTCATCAGGCGTGAGGCACTCTCGCTGTTGCTGTACGTGGCGCAGGTCTGGCCCATTCCGCACTCCTGCATGGTAGCAATCACCCAAGCCATCTTTCGCTTTATCTGGAGGTCGAAAATGGATCGTGTCCACAGGGACGCGATGTACAAGCCTCTAGATAAAGGGGGAAAAAACGTGCCCAACATCGCCCTCAAACTGATGGCCACCTTTGTGTGTGGCTGCATCAAGCTGTGCGTAGACCCTCAGTACACAAACACCAAGTGTCACTACGTGCTGAGGTTCTACCTGTCCCTGGTGTTGCGAAGAATGGGTCTGGCCATGCTGCCGCGGATGGATCGTGCCATACCACCTGTCGCTGGTGGAAAAATTTATGCAGAGAAACACCCTTGACCACAAGTCCATCAGGCAGTGGTTGGCACGTAACATCTTAGAGGCCCTGCGGGAAAAGGAAAGGGTGGATCCTGTGGGATGGTTCCCCGAGCAGACTGTCAAAGTCATTTGGCAGAATGCCTCATTGCCAGAACTTTCCAACAAGCACCAAGACGTAGTTTGGCTGGTGGTGAGAAAGGCCCTCCCTGTCAGATCCTTCCTACACACCAGGAGTCTCACCCCCTCTCAGGTTGCCCTCGAGGTGGCTGTGGTGGGAATGAGACTGTTGTTCACCTCCTTGTGGATTGTGCCTTTGCAAAGAAAGTCTGGAGAGAGATGCAGTAGTTTCTGTCGAGGTTCATACCGAGCAGTTCTGTGACACAGGACTCTGTGCTCTACGGGCTGTTCCCAGGGACACACACTAAGTCAAACATCAACTGCAGCTGGAGGATCATCAACTCGTTGAAAGACGCTCTTTGGTCTGCCCGAAACTTGTTGGTCTTCCAGTGCAAGGAGTTGTCCCTGACCGAGTGTTGCCGACTGGCACACTCCAAAGCCCAGGACTATGTGCTTGGGGCAGCCGCTGCAAAGGCGCAATTGGGAAAGGTCGCTGTCTAAGTCCTTTCTGCCACAGTGCATCGAGGGGCTGGGAACTATTGAGAGCCCCTCGGGCTGCACAGCTCAAAATGAATGTATGCATTGAATACTAATTGTATTATTATTGTATTGAAGTACCTCAGAGTGCAACATGATGTATGTTGATAACTCCAATACCATTGTCTGATTGTCTGCATTGATCATATTGAAATGATTGTTATATTCATTGATTGTATTGATGCACTTTATGATACATGTGTAAAAGTTGTATCTGATTGTGCTTAAGTGATGGTGATTTTGAAATGGTTTGGAATGTTCTTCCAGATATTTTACGAATAAAGTATATTTTTCAAAATAAAAGTTAATTAATTATTGCCTCAAGCATCCTGCTTGACAGTTCTTTACTGTCACTAACCAAATCACATTCTTAGGAAGTGTGCATTCCACATTCTTCTCCAACTCACACATATACATACGCTGCTTCAAGTTTTCCCTCTTGAACAAATGTGTTGCACAAGTTGTATATTGTTTGGTGTCCACCATTTACTCTACAAAACAGCTTCCAATTATATTCAAGTTCAGTTCTTAGCCATAAGAGCAATGAGAGTTGAGGCGTGATTGGCGCCTGGAAATTCCATCACACAGTACATTCACTCTGCAGCCCTGAAGCTGTTATTAAAACTTTGTTCTATTATAAATTTACATTTTACACCCTTGCTAGCATTTCACTGTCAGTATGATGGTTTTCCATGCATGTGTAACAGGTACACCTGATTTAATGTCCATTTTTCTCCTGTGCTGTTATTTTGCAGTAACATTCAACATTTACCTTCCTCAACTCATGCAGTCTCTTAGCAAGACACTGGGATATATTCTTAGCTCTGTGGTATGTAACAGGCCTTTGTGGATCAGCCGATGTTATATAAAAAGCTCAATTTTCAATCCCATTGAAATCAAAGAGGTTTCCATAATGGATGGCTGATCAACTAGTTGAAAATCTACCCCTTTGTTTATTTGATCTAATGCTATGCATTCTGCTTCATTTGCTTGTTGATGAAAGGGTGACCTTCCCCATACCGTTCTACATACAACGCTCCTTTACAGTAGTTACCAGTACATTCAAGGCCTGACCTAAAATTTGGGTTTTATTTACATTTTGTCAAAACATTCTGCACAAATATTGCACACTACCACAGCTGGATAACTAACATGACAACACTTATGCCAGGCAAATGGTTCAATTGCAGCTTAAAAAGTGTTAAAAGAGTCACTTTTATAGATGCATCTATATGTTCATGTTTTTTGTAATTGGAAACAAAAGTACAATCTCAGGAATTGGTTTCTTCAATACCTTGTGTTGTCATGATTTTGTCAATGGATTGCAAATTCCAAACAAAATAGATGTTTTGCCATTTTTTGAACAAAGGAAATAATGTCTTTTAGGTATTATTAAAGGGCAGTATGCAACCTAACCTTAAGTTGATTAATACAAACTGTCTGCTCATTTAAATAGAAATCATGCAAAAATCAGCTCTTGTGTTGAAATTGTTTAATTGAAACTGTTATGTAACTTAATTGCTTTTTATTCAGCAATCACTAAATTAACAGGAGTGGACTGCAAATCACATAACTGCAGACTTTTGTTTCAAACTGCCGCCTAATGCTCTCTTAGTGATCGGAGGAGCCAAGCAACCTTTCATGTTAGATGGCTCATACAGAAACTATGTAGAGGGTAAATTTTCTGATCGTGGGTGAATGGCAAGGAACGTTGGTCACTTCCAGATGACATTGGAAAACCGTAGACAGGCGCTTGCAAATTTCCAATGTGCACAGGCAACTGCTGGCACAGATGATTCAGGCTATATACACAGCTTGGCAGCATAATAAATGTTAGCAATTAGCTGTTTCTCATTTATTTTATTTGCTGTGTTAAAGCTAATATTTGCTACGCACACTGCACAGTATTGGAAATTCTGACCCTGTACCCACTCATGCTTTTATTACAAAGTCACAACCAATGCTTTTTCACTTGGGGTTTTCCTTACATTTTTGCCTTTGCCTAAAGATGGTCCCTTGAGAACTCTATCAGCCGTTTAGCAATACTTGACAGTACATTCTGGCATTTACTTTGTAACTGTCAGGGGCTAAAGGTAAATGTGCGCAATAAAGTCATAAGGGACAGAACATACCTCTCCTCTTGCAACAACATTATTTGCTGTTGTTTAACATTCTAACACTGTGATACAGAGTTCCTGGAAATTGGTAACCTGCAATTCATGCCTGGGAGAATGCCCATCGCAGTGAGTATTACCAATGGCAGCTTGAACTGAAGTTTCCTAGAAATATCATTGGTCCAGAATTTGGTGTAATGACAATGGGCAGAGTCATCCCAGATTTGCACTAAGTGCAGCAGCAGGCATGAAAAAAGATGTTTTACCAGCTGGCTGCAATGGCGGGTTTTCACTCCGTAAATTCCCTTCCTGCCTCATAAATTATGCAATCACGGGAAACATGGTGGATTGCAGGTGGGCGGCCTCTGATTTGCCCACCAGGCTGTCACCTCACCGCTTCCTCACACCGGATACCATATTTAAACTGTAGCCACATGCACAGTTCTCAATGCTTGCAGCCCAGGACTGCTCCGGTGAAGACATGGCCCCAAAAGCCAAGAGGAGTGCAGCTGCCCCCCCACACCCGATTCAGTGTCGCATCCCTGGGACATCTTCTGGATGCCATGGAGGCCAGCCACGATGACCTCTGCCCCGGCTCTGGCTGCAGGAGACCCAGCAGTCTCACCACCCTGGCTTGGGAGGTGGTAGCAGATGTGGTCAGTGCCAACACTGCAGACAAGAGGTCGGCCATCCAGTGCAAAAAACGGATGAATGATCTCATCCATGCCACCAGGGTAAGTCAGCTATCTCATCAATCTCAACTCACCCCCTCACATGTCCATCACAAGTTCACTGGCATCTCAATCACTGCCAGCTTAAGAGACATCATCACTCACTCTCTCACATACACCCGCACGTCTCCATCTGTCCTTATCTTCTCTGGAGACTGCCTCCTCATCCCATCCGTGGCTCCACTCAGCACACATACACCTGGCATTTTTCTTATTTGGTCTGGCATGCACCTTGCTCACACTCTGTCCAACTATCTTTATGCAGGACAAGGTCTTGCACAATCAACAGGGAAGGTCCCAGACCGGGGGTTGGAGGGCCGGACAACAAGGTCCTCACTCCGTTCAAGAATCGCACATTGGAGCTGGCCAAAGAGGACATCAACTGTTCCTGCAGTGATGATGAAGTCGGCGGCAAACACTCACATAACGATCCTGCACCACATCATCGCTCTCTGAACACTAGTCTGAATCCACTGTTCTGTCCTCACCACAGCTGCCAAGCACTAATAATCTCCACTTTCAGTCTTAGGTATATGTGACATGTCACCCTCAGGCAACCGTGACCCCGAGCCCAGCACTGAGAGCGCCTCAGATGAAAGCCCTGAGAGCAGTACAATTGTAAACCATCACGGAGCTTACCCACACCCTCCAACAGCACAGCGATACACACCTCGGTGGGACCTACATATACAGCAGGCTCAGGTTCACTATCTGGTGAGCACAGCACACAGTCTGTTCCACAGCAGGCGCAGGCAGGGACATCCTTCGTCACTGGCACTTGGAGACTGCTGGAGGCAAGGAATCTGCTGAGCCTGAGTCAGATGATGAGCCTCTGGACACGGTCATCAATCAGTTGGTGGAGCTGCAGTGACAATCACGGGAACATCAGGAAGGGATGTCTGGTGCACTCCTCAGATTTCAAGGAACAATGGAGGAGTCCGTCCACCTACAGTCTGAGGTGATTGTGCTGGCATGTCAATGCAGCAAGGTCAACATTAGCAGGATGGCAGCTGCCATGAAGACCTTAGTTCAGACATCAGTCCTGCGCTGCTGCGTGGTCTGAAGTGCATTGCTGATGCTATAGTTGGCCTCCAACAGTGTCAATGCGAAAGGGGTGTGGGACAGCTCGATCTCACTCCAGCTTCCCTTTCTCCTCAAAGAGTCAGCCAGGGGCTGTCGGATACTCATAGGGAGGAGGACCAGCAGCTCAACATCTGAGGCCATCCATCCAGGTGACTCTGGGAATGTCTACCCGATCGACTCCCCCTGTTCCTTTGACCCCCGCAGCTCCAACTCAGGCTGAGGTGGGTGCAGATGGCCCACAGCAGTGCACCAAAGCAGGCTGGGGCCCTCCAGGTATTGATCCTCTAGGGATCACACACCAAAGTCATCACAGACAGGGTGTAGCAGTCAGCAGGCTGCCTCCACCTCTGCTGTGGATGTTGGGGGAGCACCAAGATGTAGCGGCAGGGTTAGGAAGGTGAAGAAGATGTAGTTGCACAGCCTGGGCATGGGTGTTAATCACTTGTACATAATGTTCACTATTGTCAATAAACTCAGAAGAATGTCTCCTTGCCTATGGCCCCTTGTTCTGATGAGCAGTGCTCATGTCTCTCAGATGTGAAATCTTGGCTCCTGAACTAGATAAAGGCAGGTATCTCAGTCCAGGGCCTCTTTCCTGTGCAGTGTGTAACCTTCAGAGCAAAGTGATAGTCCGGCCTCACACTCCCTGGACACATTACTGATGCCTGCACCTCGATGGTGCTTGTCATTGCTGCCAAAATGTAGTGGGCAGACATCACAGAGTTCCATCATTCTCTCTGTGTGCTCTCAGCATCTTTGAGGTGGGGCTGGCCCCCATCTCTTCAGCATCTGTGTCCGGTGATGCTGTCTTCCTGAAGGGGTCAAGTGCTGAAGGTTGACAAAGGATCAGATGCATTTAAAGTTTCACGGCTGCATCTCTAAGATATGACCCTGATCACAGAGCGCAATCAAGCTGCCCTCAACCAGACAGATGTCAGATATTCACAGAGGAAATGTGAAGATCTATGGAGTGTCCTCATTGCATGTCATCATCATCCTCCTGGAATCGAGCGAATGTTAGGGCCTCCGCTGCATCTCCATGACATGAACCTGAGCACTGAGTGTGTGTGTGCTGCCATCAGCCTTAAAGGAGCCAAACTTTGACAGAAGCAAGGTGAGGATGTCAAGACTGTCCTCACTGCATCTCGTCATCATCCTCCACAAACCTTGCGGCTATGATGGCCTCCTGAGTACACCTGCCTCACCTGCCCAATGCAATGGCCTCATTGCTGGCATCCTCACCTTTAAGGAACTCATCACTGTCATCCCCTTTGATGCCTCCTCATCGGAAGAGACGTGCAGCTCTTCCAACTCCTCCTCAGCCAGGTCCTCCCCTGTTGCAGCACTAGGTTGTGTAGTGCACAGCAATCTATGATGATATGTGACACACACTGGGGACTCTATTGCAGTGCTGCATAGGACCCATTGAGGTGCTGGAACCTCATTTTCAAGCTACCTATTGTTTGCTCCATCAAAGTCCAGCTTGCGGCATGAGCCTCGTTATACAATCTCTCTGCTGCAGTCTGAGGCCACCGCACTGACGTCATCAGCCATAGCCTCTGTGGGTAGCCCTGGTCCCCAAGGAACTAACCCTGCAGTCTCTCTGGACCCTGGAAGATGTCAAGGATCTGAGACATACTAAGGATGTAGAAGCCGTGGATGCTACCGGGTAAGTGTGCACAGATCTATAGGCTGCATTTGTGATGGTCACAGACCAGCTGAACATTGAGCAAGTGAAAGCCCTTGCAGTTGATGTAGTTGACTGCTTGTTGCCACAGTGATCTGAGTGTGAGTGCAGTCGATGGCATCCTGCACCTGTAGAAAACCAGAAATCTGCACAAATCCCAGTGTTCTTGATTCCTGGCTTTCCTGATCCCGGGAAAAATGTACAAAGCTCTATGCCTTCACGAAGATGGCATCCATGACCTCTGGGTGGCCTTGTGGAGGCTTGTGAGATGCCATACTGGTCACCTGTGGAGCCCTGGATGGTGCTGCTGGTGTAAAAATTGAGCACCATGGTTACTTTCACGGCCACTGGCAATGGATGCCCTCCATGTGCCTGTGGCGCCAAACACTGCAACAGGTGGCATATGTGATTGCCCAGTTCCTTAGACATGTGCAGCCTTCGGAGACACTGGTTCTTAGTCATCTGCAGGAATAACCCTGGGACTAGTGAGGCACCCATGAGTGATGGTTCTCTGCCGCCCCTTCAGGTTGAGGGAGGTGCTCCTCCCTTTGCCAAGCCAGTCACTTCCGCAGCACTCTTCTTCTCCTCTGCTCCCTGTAAGCCATGAGGCATACCACTAAATCAACAAGTTCCATGATCCTGATGTTCTCCTCCTGCTGGATTAAAGAGAGAGATGCATGGGTTGGAATATATCCTAAGAACCTCTCTTGTTTAAGTCTGAAGGCCCCTTCACGCATGCCAGAGAGTGATGGGTGCCACTTGGATGGCTTTATGGCTGTCTGAAACCCCACCCACCTCCACCCCACTCCACTTGACCAATTGGCAGCAGCTTCACCCACTGGACTGCATGCTGTGCTCTCAGATCAGGCACAGGCATTCTCCTAACCCACACTGCAAGGCTGCACTGTTAGCTTAAACCATTGGGGATGCTGGTCCAATCCTTAATAAAGACGTCGCAAGGGGCTCTGAGCACCTCCATCAGTGACTGTACCATGGTCACCTTTCGCAAGGGCATTTTACAACTTGCCTAGTCGGCCAGTTGTTCTGCCACCCCCTGGATCGCACATTAATTTTCAGTCTGTGCCTGAGGGATAAAAAGCTCTGGAGCATTTGGTGGCACCTTCAAGCTTTTGCATTGCTTTAGTGAGCAGAAGTGGTTGAAAGGCCCGACTCTAAGCACGTCAATGAAACTGCTGCTGAACAGCCTCAGCTGCAGAAGAATGTTCACTTGTGACAAGGTTATCCAAGTGCATGGCCGCTTTCCTCAGCCCCCCTTAACCCCCCTCCCCCCGGCATGTTCTTGTGTACTCCCTTCAGTCTGCATTGCCTTGCACCACCACCACACCCTCCCCCCAACCCTATCTCACCCATACTGGAGCTCTGGCCCCAGCACTGCACTGAAAGCCAGCCAGGACAAAGCAACTTGCCTGTGCCTACAACCCCCAGCCACCCTCCACCCACCCGAAACCTCTTCCTTGATATCCCGTGGGCAACATTCGTGAGCGCTGCGCAAGGTTGTGTGCACTCACCTCTGATTTCCCTTTGAACACCAGCTCGTTAGGTACATGACTTTTAAAGGCAGTCGTGAAGAACATCGTTCTGAAGTCACGTCGACATGGGCAATAAATTTGACGTGGGGAGATGATTCCGGCTTGGTGGCACAATAATGAGATGCAAATGGATTAAAATTAAGTTCTCAACCTTGGGCATTAGAAAACGCAGCTTGCCATTGACAGGCGGAATGGATGATTGCAAACTGGTTTCACGATGGCGTGGAATGGATTTTTGGCATTCTTGCTATATTGTCTGCTCACGCCCGCCATGATGCCCGCTGTCAACGGGACCGAACGATTCCACCCAATGTAACCGATAGCATTTTCTATCAATGCTCTATAAAACTGACAGAAACATTTAGTTTCTGCATGTACAGTTAAATGTGGAAATCTGGAAGCTTCTATCAGGAAAACCCTGCTCTTTACCAGCTATGTTGTTGCAGCTTTATAGGTACAATCAGAGTAAAACTAATGATTTGACATGAATTTCAACTGTTCACACATTATTTTCACTGTAAAACTATTGAAAAATTTAAATATTGTTTAATTAAGGTGTAACTGTGTTTTCAAAGACGTACTAATTCTTGATTTTTGCTGAACAACCTCTGAAGCCCTGAAAAAAATAATTTTATAAGTCTGGAAGATCATTCTCTTCATTGTAAAAAATTGGAATTTAGCTTGAGTTGATATTAACCTTGCTATCTTAAGTTGCACACGTGTTCCCAAGTGTGTTAATTTGTACACCATCTTGCAGCATATTGCAGACAATGTATCTACATGTAATTATTTTGGACAATGTATTTGACCATTATGTTTTAAAAACTGACATTAAGATAAGGATCTTGTCCCACACGACAAACTGTATTAAATGGATGTTGACTTCCTATTAAAATACAATGGCATAAATTTTTACTGTTACAACTGAAAATATACAAGAATTCTACAGATAAATTTCATATTTTACTTTGAATTATCATTAAATAAATTTCCTGGACAAATAAATAAAACTGATTCTCCACTAATTGTATTTACTCAAGATTTACTGGCAATTTAGACTTCCCATACTCATAATTCAGATGTGTACAGCATCAATAAATACAAGGGAACTACATTGTACTATTAAGATAGTGAAAGCCACATTACATTGAAGAGGTAAATAAGACAATGTTGCATATTAAAGGTAGCTCTGCTATTTATTTTATTTCAGCAAAATTATTCCTGAATTGCTAAAAATATTAAATTATTTTTATGTTTATAATAAAAGTCCTAAAATTACAAATATAAGGGATCTGTTGTGCCCTTTTAGGGAGACTGACTCACTGGCAGAGGTGAAGTTATATGATGTACTTTAGTTTGTTTAGCAGTGCACTAAGACAAAACCATCTATCAGCTTTCAAGTGCTGTATTTAGTTGTAGCAATAGCTGTGTGATCACGGAATAAAATGAAATGCAAAACCTTACATTATTCTGTTTAATATTGAATCAAAAACAAAATGATATCAAATAATATCATTTATGAATCTGGAAATAATGAATAATGAACTCATATTGTTTTAATTAAAATTATTATTATTCATTAATAAACCAGGTTTGAAGAATTCATTGTTAAAATTTCCATTCCTTATAAGCACCTTATGAAACTTCTTATTGATCTGTATCATATCTAGAATAACTCATTGATATAAACTATGAGTGAAATTCATGGTATAGAGTTTCCATTGTGGGCACAAATGGGCTCAAAACTGCTCTAGTTTTCAAAATGAAATTATGGTTCAAATTGCCATTCAAACTTATTTGCATAATCACAAATGAAAAATTTTCCATGAGCCTGTGCAATCAGGCAATGTGTTAGAGCGCAATTGTTTGTTTTTTTCCCCTCACCAGCCCTTGCTAGAATTTCTTTAGTTTAAGTTCTGTCCTTCCTTTAGTGTCAAAATTGCCCTCATCATAGTACCAATAGCCCATTAAGCTGTAAGAAACACATGTTATTCTTCCTTTACCTCTGCACAAACTTCACCAGAGTCATACACTCCATCTTATTCCACTACCACTCCTCCACAACAGTACTACTCTATCATAAATATTTTCCTACATGCTCTAGTACAGTTGGCATGCCTCTTTAAAGGGCTTATACTGCGTGTTCATGTGCTTAATTCTGGAATATATCACGGTTTTGTTGTATCACCTTTTCCGCAGCTATGCACTCCTTTTTATTGACATAGCTTCCATACTAACATTGATGTCACTCAGCTTTTATCTCTTTATCAAATTCAAGTTTATAATTACTATTATGTTGCTTGATTAACTGCTGAGTGTTGAATCATGGATGAGCCAGAACCATGTGCAGTTCAATAATAGCAAGATCTATTCCATTCTTTTCAGCTCCCATTAAAAACTCTGAATCTTAACTCCTGATTGAATTTCGTTGCCTGCATTGTCAGTCAGGTTGAGCTACAATGTGTGCAACAATAGCCTAATGAACTTCAAATGCCACATCCATATCAGCACCAAGGCTGCACATATTTACTTTTGTAAAAACAAAAAAACTGCGGATGCTGGACATCCAAAACAAAAACAGAATTACCTGGAAAAACTCAGCAGGTCTGGCAGCATCGGCGGAGAAGAAAAGAGTTGACGTTTCGAGTCCTCATGACCCTTCGACAGAACTTGCGTTCGAGTCCAAGAAAGAGTTGAAATATAAGCTGGTTTAAGGTGTGTGTGTGGGGGGCGGAGAGATAGAGAGACAAAGAGGTGGGGGGGGGGTGTGGTTGTAGGGACAAACAAGCAGTGATAGAAGCAGATCATCAAAAGATGTCAACGACAATAGTACAATAGAACACATAGGTGTTAAAATTAAAGTTGGTGATATTATCTAAACGAATGTGCTAATTAAGAATGGATGGTAGGGCACTCAAGGTATAGCTCTAGTGGGTTGTTTTTTTTTATATAATGGAAATAGGTGGGAAAAGGAAAATCTTTATAACTTATTGGAAAAAAAAGGGAAGGGGGAAACAGAAAGGGGGTGGGGATGGGGGAGGGAGCTTACGACCTAAAGTTGTTGAATTCAATATTCAGTCCGGAAGGCTGTAAAGTCCCTAGTCGGAAGATGAGGTGTTGTTCCTCCAGTTTGCGTTGGGCTTCACTGGAACAATGCAGCAAGCCAAGGACAGACACGTGGGCAAGAGAGCAGGGTGGAGTGTTGAAATGGCAAGCGACAGGGAGGTTTGGGTCATTCTTGCGGACAGACCGCAGGTGTTCTGCAAAGCGGTCGCCCAGTTTACGTTTGGTCTCTCCAATGTAGAGGAGACCACATTGGGAGCAACGAATGCAGTAGACTAAGTTGGGGGAAATGCAAGTGAAATGCTGCTTCACTTGAAAGGAGTGTTTGGGTCCTTGGACGGTGAGGAGAGAGGAAGTGAAGGGGCAGGTGTTGCATCTTTTGTGTGGGCATGGGGTGGTGCCATAGGAGGGGGTTGAGGAGTAGGGGGTGATGGAGGAGTGGACCAGGGTGTCCCGGAGGGAGCGATCCCTACGGAATGCCGATAAGGGGGGTGAAGGGAAGATGTGTTTGGTGGTGGCATCATGCTGGAGTTGGCGGAAATGGCGGAGGATGATCCTTTGAATGTGGAGGCTGGTGGGGTGATAAGTGAGGACAAGGGGGACCCTATCATGTTTCTGGGAGGGAGGAGAAGGCGTGAGGGCGGATGTGCGGGAGATGGGCCGGACACGGTTGAGGGCCCTGTCAACGACCGTGGGTGGAAAACCTCGGTTAAGGAAGAAGGAGGACATGTCAGAGGAACTGTTTTTGAATGTAGCATCATCGGAACAGATGCGACGGAGGCGAAGGAACTGAGAAAATGGGATGGAGTCCTTACAGGAAGCGGGGTGTGAGGAGCTGTAGTCGAGATAGCTGTGGGAGTCGGTGGGTTTGTAATGGATATTGGTGGACAGTCTATCACCAGAGATTGAGACAGAGAGGTCAAGGAAGGGAAGGGAAGTGTCAGAGATGGACCACGTGAAAATGATGGAGGGGTGGAGATTGGAAGCAAAATTAATAAATTTTTCCAAGTCCTGACGAGAGCATGAAGCGGCACCGAAGTAATCATCGATGTACCGGAGAAAGAGTTGTGGAAGGGGGCCGGAGTAGGACTGCAACAAGGAATGTTCCACATACCCCATAAAGAGACAGGCATAGCTGGGGCCCATGCGGGTACCCATAGCCACACCTTTTATTTGGAGGAAGTGAGAGGAGTTGAAGGAGAAATTGTTCAGTGTGAGAACAAGTTCAGCCAGACGGAGGAGAGTAGTGGTGAATGGGGATTGTTCGGGCCTCTGTTCGAGGAAGAAGCTAAGGGCCCTCAGACCATCCTGGTGGGGGATGGAGGTGTAGAGGGATTGGACGTCCATGGTGAAGAGGAAGCGGTTGGGGCCAGGGAACTGGAAATTGTTGATGTGACGTAAGGTGTCAGAGGAATCACGGATGAAGGTGGGAAGGGACTGGACAAGGGGAGAGAGAAGGGAGTCAAGATAACGAGAAATGAGTTCTGTGGGGCAGGAACAAGCTGAGACGATCGGTCTACCGGGGCAGTTCTGTTTGTGGATTTTGGGATTTTGACCTCATCTCCTCTGGGGATCTCCCTCCCACAGCTTCCAACCTGATAGTCTCCCAACCTCGGACGGCCCGCTTCTATCTCCTACCCAAAATCCACAAACAGAACTGCCCCGGTAGACCGATCGTCTCAGCTTGTTCCTGCCCCACAGAACTCATTTCTCGTTATCTTGACTCCCTTCTCTCTCCCCTTGTCCAGTCCCTTCCCACCTACATCCGTGATTCCTCTGACACCTTACGTCACATCAACAATTTCCAGTTCCCTGGCCCCAACCGCTTCCTCTTCACCATGGACGTCCAATCCCTCTACACCTCCATCCCCCACCAGGATGGTCTGAGGGCCCTTAGCTTCTTCCTCGAACAGAGGCCCGAACAATCCCCATCCACCACTACTCTCCTCCGTCTGGCTGAACTTGTTCTCACACTGAACAATTTCTCCTTCAACTCCTCTCACTTCCTCCAAATAAAAGGTGTGGCTATGGGTACCCGCATGGGCCCCAGCTATGCCTGTCTCTTTATGGGGTATGTGGAACATTCCTTGTTGCAGTCCTACTCCGGCCCCCTTCCACAACTCTTTCTCCGGTACATCGATGATTACTTTGGTGCCGCTTCATGCTCTCGTCAGGACTTGGAAAAATTTATTAATTTTGCTTCCAATCTCCACCCCTCCATCATTTTCACGTGGTCCATCTCTGACACTTCCCTTCCCTTCCTTGACCTCTCTGTCTCAATCTCTGGTGATAGACTGTCCACCAATATCCATTACAAACCCACCGACTCCCACAGCTATCTCGACTACAGCTCCTCACACCCCGCTTCCTGTAAGGACTCCATCCCATTTTCTCAGTTCCTTCGCCTCCGTCGCATCTGTTCCGATGATGCTACATTCAAAAACAGTTCCTCTGACATGTCCTCCTTCTTCCTTAACCGAGGTTTTCCACCCACGGTCGTTGACAGGGCCCTCAACCGTGTCCGGCCCATCTCCCGCACATCCGCCCTCACGCCTTCTCCTCCCTCCCAGAAACATGATAGGGTCCCCCTTGTCCTCACTTATCACCCCACCAGCCTCCGCATTCAAAGGATCATCCTCCGCCATTTCCGCCAACTCCAGCATGATGCCACCACCAAACACATCTTCCCTTCACCCCCCTTATCGGCATTCCGTAGGGATCGCTCCCTCCGGGACACCCTGGTCCACTCCTCCATCACCCCCTACTCCTCAACCCCCTCCTATGGCACCACCCCATGCCCACGCAAAAGATGCAACACCTGCCCCTTCACTTCCTCTCTCCTCACCGTCCAAGGACCCAAACACTCCTTTCAAGTGAAGCAGCATTTCACTTGCATTTCCCCCAACTTAGTCTACTGCATTCGTTGCTCCCAATGTGGTCTCCTCTACATTGGAGAGACCAAACGTAAACTGGGCGACCGCTTTGCAGAACACCTGCGGTCTGTCCGCAAGAATGACCCAAACCTCCCTGTCGCTTGCCATTTCAACACTCCACCCTGCTCTCTTGCCCACGTGTCTGTCCTTGGCTTGCTGCATTGTTCCAGTGAAGCCCAACGCAAACTGGAGGAACAACACCTCATCTTCCGACTAGGGACTTTACAGCCTTCCGGACTGAATATTGAATTCAACAACTTTAGGTCGTAAGCTCCCTCCCCCATCCCCACCCCCTTTCTGTTTCCCCCTTCCCTTTTTTTTCCAATAAGTTATAAAGATTTTCCTTTTCCCACCTATTTCCATTATATAAAAAAAAACAACCCACTAGAGCTATACCTTGAGTGCCCTACCATCCATTCTTAATTAGCACATTCGTTTAGATAATATCACCAACTTTAATTTTAACACCTATGTGTTCTATTGTACTATTGTCGTTGACATCTTTTGATGATCTGCTTCTATCACTGCTTGTTTGTCCCTACAACCACACCCCCCCCCCCACCTCTTTGTCTCTCTATCTCTCCGCCCCCCACACACACACCTTAAACCAGCTTATATTTCAACTCTTTCTTGGACTCGAACGCAAGTTCTGTCGAAGGGTCATGAGGACTCGAAACGTCAACTCTTTTCTTCTCCGCCGATGCTGCCAGACCTGCTGAGTTTTTCCAGGTAATTCTGTTTTTGTTTTGGATTTCCAGCATCCGCAGTTTTTTTGTTTTTATCTCTGTGTTTAATTGACTGCCACTGCTCTTCAAGAAATGCCTACCTCCTTGAAGAAGTTCTGTTCCTCTCTGCGACAAGATTTCCGTATCTCTCTGTTGTCTTGCTCACCTTCCTTGCTTTCCATTTCCCTCCTAGTGTTTGACAAGGTGTTTACTAAAACCCGCTTTCACAGCCATATCTCCTTTCTCAGTGACTGTCTCCGTCTCCGACTTACCCCACGTGGATTTCAACTGAAATTCCACTCCTCATGTTTCGAACCCACCCAGGATTACAGGTATCTCCGGGACATAAAACGTTTCTCGGACTGCTGTTCCCATCACATTCTGAAATCCACACTCAGTGCCATGCGCCGCCATATGAACACACTCGACCTCTCCCTCCAGCAGCACCGCCGTACCCTTTTTCAAAGCTGCGCGTGCCTCCAGTTTCATTTTATCCTTCGGCTCATCCGACGCCTCAACAAGAAACTTTTTCTCTTTCTCTCAAGTGCTAAGGAACGCAAGCTGCAACAACTCATTGACACCAACACCCATCTAGGACCCTCCACCCCTGCCTGTTCCTCCGTCCCCACCCTTTCTTCCAATCCCAACCCCAGCCGTGTATTCACTATACCCCCTGACCTTCCCCTCTCCGATGCTGAACGTTCAGTGCTCAGCAAAGGACTTAGTTTCATACCCTTACGCCCTCACCTCAATGAATTTCGGGCTCGGCATGATGCTGAACTCTTCTTCCGCCGTCTTCGTCTCCGGGCTCACTTCTTTGGGCAGGAGTCCTCTCCCAGTTCAACGGATCCTTTTACCCATCTCCAATATTCTCCCTCCACCTGGACCCCTCCCTCTGGATTCTTACCTTCTCTTGATCTTTTCATTGAGAACTGTCGGCGCGACATTAGTCGTCTCAATTTCTCTGCTCCTCTCACCCATTCTAACCTGTCTCTCTCTGAACTTACTGCACTCCATTCTCTCAGGTCCAACCCTGACATTGTCATCAAACCCGCTGACAAGGGTGGTGCTGTTGTTGTCTGGCGCACTGACCTCTACCTCGCGGAGGCTGAGCGTCAACTCGCAGACACTTCCTCCTACCTCTCCCTGGACCATGACCCCACCACTGAACATCAAGCCATTGTTTCCAGGACTGTCACTGACCTCATCTCCTCTGGGGATCTCCCTCCCACAGCTTCCAACCTGATAGTCTCCCAACCTCGGACGGCCCGCTTCTATCTCCTACCCAAAATCCACAAACAGAACTGCCCCGGTAGACCGATCGTCTCAGCTTGTTCCTGCCCCACAGAACTCATTTCTCGTTATCTTGACTCCCTTCTCTCTCCCCTTGTCCAGTCCCTTCCCACCTACATCCGTGATTCCTCTGACACCTTACATCACATCAACAATTTCCAGTTCCCTGGCCCCAACCGCTTCCTCTTCACCATGGACGTCCAATCCCTCTACACCTCCATCCCCCACCAGGATGGTCTGAGGGCCCTTAGCTTCTTCCTCGAACAGAGGCCCGAACAATCCCCATCCACCACTACTCTCCTCCGTCTGGCTGAACTTGTTCTCACACTGAACAATTTCTCCTTCAACTCCTCTCACTTCCTCCAAATAAAAGGTGTGGCTATGGGTACCCGCATGGGCCCCAGCTATGCCTGTCTCTTTATGGGGTATGTGGAACATTCCTTGTTGCAGTCCTACTCCGGCCCCCTTCCACAACTCTTTCTCCGGTACATCGATGATTACTTTGGTGCCGCTTCATGCTCTCGTCAGGACTTGGAAAAATTTATTAATTTTGCTTCCAATCTCCACCCCTCCATCATTTTCACGTGGTCCATCTCTGACACTTCCCTTCCCTTCCTTGACCTCTCTGTCTCAATCTCTGGTGATAGACTGTCCACCAATATCCATTACAAACCCACCGACTCCCACAGCTATCTCGACTACAGCTCCTCACACCCCGCTTCCTGTAAGGACTCCATCCCATTTTCTCAGTTCCTTCGCCTCCGTCGCATCTGTTCCGATGATGCTACATTCAAAAACAGTTCCTCTGACATGTCCTCCTTCTTCCTTAACCGAGGTTTTCCACCCACGGTCGTTGACAGGGCCCTCAACCGTGTCCAGCCCATCTCCCACACATCCGCCCTCACGCCTTCTCCTCCCTCCCAGAAACATGATAGGGTCCCCCTTGTCCTCACTTATCACCCCACCAGCCTCCGCATTCAAAGGATCATCCTCCGCCATTTCCCCCAACTCCAGCATGATGCCACCACCAAACACATCTTCCCTTCACCCCCCTTATCGGCATTCCGTGGGGATCGCTCCCTCCGGGACACCCTGGTCCACTCCTCCATCAACCCCTACTCCTCAACCCCCTCCTATGGCACCACCCCATGCCCACGCAAAAGATGCAACACCTGCTCCTTCACTTCCTCTCTCCTCACCGTCCAAGGACCCAAACACTCCTTTCAAGTGAAGCAGCATTTCACTTGCATTTCCCCCAACTTAGTCTACTGCATTCGTTGCTCCCAATGTGGTCTCCTCTACATTGGAGAGACCAAACGTAAACTGGGCGACCGCTTTGCAGAACACCTGCGGTCTGTCCGCAAGAATGACCCAAACCTCCCTGTTGCTTGCCATTTCAACACTCCACCCTGCTCTCTTGCCCACATGTCTGTCCTTGGCTTGCTGCATTGTTCCAGTGAAGCCCAACGCAAACTGGAGGAACAACACCTCATCTTCCGACTAGGGACTTTACAGCCTTCCGGACTGAATATTGAATTCAACAACTTTAGGTCGTAAGCTCCCTCCCCCATCCCCACCCCCTTTCTGTTTCCCCCTTCCCTTTTTTTTCCAATAAGTTATAAAGATTTTCCTTTTCCCACCTATTTCCATGATATAAAAAAAAACAACCCACTAGAGCTATACCTTGAGTGCCCTACCATCCATTCTTAATTAGCACATTCGTTTAGATAATATCACCAACTTTAATTTTAACACCTATGTGTTCTATTGTACTATTGTCGTTGACATCTTTTGATGATCTGCTTCTATCACTGCTTGTTTGTCCCTACAACCACACCTCCCCCCCTCCACCTCTTTGTCTCTCTATCTCTCCGCCCCCCACACACACACCTTAAACCAGCTTATATTTCAACTCTTTCTTGGACTCGAACGCAAGTTCTGTCGAAGGGTCATGAGGACTCGAAACGTCAACTCTTTTCTTCTCCGCCGATGCTGCCAGACCTGCTGAGTTTTTCCAGGTAATTCTGTTTTTGTTTTTACTTTTGTAACATCACCTACCTCTCTCACTACCTCACCTCCACTGCTGTTGAAATCTTTAGCCATGCCTTTACTATCTCCAGGCTTGATTTTTCAAAATAATTTGGACCAATCTCCCATGATGTACTATACCAAAGCTGCAATTCGTTCAGATCATTGTCATTGACATCATATCCCATATTTTATTAATCCTGTTCTTGCTGATTTCCACTGGCTTCCGTACTTTTGCGACATCTTAGAAGTGGGCAGCAAGAGTTGGGAAATTTCCTAACTCAGTGCATCCTGGGAGAAAGTGCCTTGAATGGTGTGATTTTCGTGGGTATCGATGCATGCTGGAGTTGGGCCCGCTGCTCCCAGACGCAGATTGAAGGAGGCCACAGAGGCTGCCGATGGTTTAGGCAGGCTGGTTAAAAAGGCATGCATCAATTCTCTGAGACTTCATCCCAGTTATTTTGTTAAATATTAGGCACTCAACTCCTTGCCCCTCACATGCCCTCACACCACTAAATCCCCATGCACCACCCATGCCAACCCATATGCCCACACATACCCAATTGCCTTTCACACCCTTCATAGCAAACCATGTCCCCCACCCACCCCCAATGGTCCCTATATGCTTCATGCCAACTCATAGCACTTCCATGACCATTATCCAGTATACACTTTGTACAGAACTAATGAACCTTATAATAACAATGGCATGTGCGAAAAAACTGAAAAACCAGCTATTCATTGCCTTCTTTAAAAAAAACTGCTGTTTCTACAACCATATAAGATTGTCAATCAAACAGACCTTTAAAGTGTCAATAGCAGAAACTATAAGCACTTGACACCTCTTTATCTTTTGTAGCAGGTGCACACAAGGGAAAACATTGCTTGATTGCCAATTTGTTTTCTTGGATCTATTTTGTCAATAACACAATGCTTATGTACACAAGATAAAAAGATGTCAAGTGCTTATAGTTTCTGCTATTAATACTTTAAAGGTCTGTTTGATTGACACTCTTATAGGGTTGTTGTACCATAGGTTTCTAAATACATTTATGAATGGCTGTTTTTCAAAGTTTTTCACACCTGCCCCATAATTATTATAGGAATCATTGGTTCTATGCAGAGTGTATGCTTGGTGAATGGATAGGGGAGTTATATGAGTTGGCATGAAGGTTATGATGGGTCATTGGCATTTGTGGGGGGAATGGGTTAGAATGGAGGGTTTGAAGGGCTATTGGGGTGGGTGAAGGGGCATGAGTTGGCATGGGGTGCATGGATATGGCCTTTTGAAGTTATCCTTCAAAGGATTCCTGCATCAAGACTTTAATTAATGACTCCTCTGAGGGGCTGTGAACTATGAGTCCTTGAGAAGCTGACCTTACTACATAAAAATTGCAGGTGGCTGGGAGATGCCTACCCTGCAATGGAGCCAGCCAGGTAGGGTAGAAAAGATTGGGGGCACCAGGAATGGGGATTGGAATCATGGTATCAGGTCCCATCCATTATTCTTAAAGGTTTGCAGAGTCTCCCTGAACCGTGAAAACTCGGCCCAATGACTTCAAAACTCTAGTCCTCAGATACAAATCCCACTGTGGCTTTGGGCCATTGCTAGTGGTATGAAGGTTGGGGGGAAGGGACCATGCAGTAGACCTGAATCAAAAAAGCAAAGGATAAGAACTGGCACACACATAACCCTATGAGCCAGCTCATGCCCTCTGATTTTCTGCTTCAGTTCAGCCATCAGTGATAGGGTATTTAGCCATACAAACCTGCAGTCTGGAATACCTTTGCTGAAATAATTAATTTCAAATAGCTTGCTCAAAACCTATCACTTTAATCAGGCTTTCCATTACTTTTCCTACTCTTTCTCATACTCCTGTATAATGCCTGATCTCTCCTGCCTTTGTAAAACATCTTGCGATGTCAGAAAGAAAGAATGACTAACATTTATACAGTGCCTTTTATGACCAGAGGATGTTTCAAAGCATCCTTTAACAGCCAATGAAAATTTTTTTATGTGTAGTTACTGTTGTAATGTGAGAAACATGGCAGTCAATTTGTGCACAGCAAGCTCCCACAAACAGCAATGTGATAAAGACCACTTAATCTGTTTTTGTGATTTGGATTGAGCAACAATATTGGACAGCACACCTGGGATAATTTCGCTGAGATAGAAGCACAATATAAATCCTCCTTGTTTGTAACTGGTATCGCACAGGATTACAAAACAAAAAATGTACACCAAAATAATCTTGTAGCATAAATGAACTACTGTTCTCTACATGCATTTTCAAACTCACACAGGCATTGCAGTTAAAGCAATAAAACTAGAGATAGTATATTTAACAGAATTTGATGTTGTGGCAATACGTAACTTATGGGAGGTAAAACAATCATTACAGTTCCAATGGAGGATCCCAAAGGAAGCTACTTAGCTATCATTTTTTTCCAATGCTGACTGACCTGTTGTGCATTTGGGATGTTTTCTATTTTTATTCCAGATTTTTAACATTAACATCTTTTCATTTCTTCACAGTTCTTGCAAGTTTTACAAGGCAGCATAGGACACAATGTAACTAGCAAATATAAGCCTTATTTTGTCTGCAAACAGACAATTTAACAGCAGAAAGTGGCTTGCCCCAGGCAAAGACAGGTAATCTCTAGGAAGGATGGCATGATTAACCCAGCACATTAATTATCTTCTATTGTTAGGTTCATACCCATTGCATTTTATCCTGTCATTACAGGTGGGTAGGATATGCCGATGATGAACAGTTGCAGGTGAGAGGTGACAGATGCTCCAGCTTCACCACAGTGCTAAACAAACCAAAGTGTTTTTTTATTAATGACTTTGCCTATGCTCGTGCATCTGTTTGTCTCTCTGCTTGCCACACAGTAGGGACATGTAGTATTTGAATAGCTTCATAGTTCCCTGAGTTAAATTTAAGTAGGAGTCATCGATGGCTGTTTAATATTAGTAGCTCAGTTAAAGCTGAAGCATGCTGTAGTTAAACATTAAAGTAATTGTTATAGTGTTGAACTTCAGACGACTTTTCTTAGAGGAAACATTTGGATTTATTTACAAGACAGCAGCAGCAAGTACACACGCTCATCAAACTCCATAAGTAAGAAGTAATCTACCTCATAGAGGTTCCCCACGCTGCTAACACATTGGTTTGCACAGATCATGTGATCTTATAGCCCAGGACTATTCTTAAGACTACAGTCCAACATTTTCCAAAACCATAATTACTACATTCCTCTCCCTTTAAGTTTTGTGCACATTTTGTATTTATAAGGATATTTATCTCATGACATTATGATATCTACACAGGTCATGAAGTTACAAGTTCAGTCTTTCAGGCCATTTCCTGATCTGTATGGAATGTCACAGCTCCACAACATCAGGTTCTTTTGTCAGAAACGTATTCTCTGGAACCTTATTAACATTAAGTACCTCATGAGGCTCTTGCAGTTTAGTGTCTTCCATTCCAAAAGAGACATCGGGCATGTCTGTCTTTGGTTGAGAATGTTCAACAGGAGCCATTGGTTCAGTAATGGTTACAGGCAGAACAATATCTTGTTCTGGTATCTCTCTTTTCCTTAAATGATCCACGTGTTTACAAGAGAACCGGCCCTCCACTTCCACATGGTATGATAATGGTCTAGTCACTGAACTTATTTTACCAGGTAACCATTTTGGTCCTCTGCCAAAATTCTTTACATATTCTGCTTCTCCAACAGTATATTGTCTCCCACAACTATGCAAATCATGAGTTGCTTTTTTGCTCCTTTGACTTTTTTCCACTTTCCCCTCCAAATTGGAAAGTATTAGGCTCAGTCTTGTTTGAAGATGGCACCTCATCAATAATTCTGCAGCTCCTTTCTACATGTCTTTTTACCACAGAATTTAGTCTTGGCCTTGTTTTTGACTTCACGATCAGACAGACTTCTCTGAGATGTAATCTCAACTTGTCTTATTTCAGCTGCCGAGTCACCCAAGACTTCATTATCTACTCGCCTCTTGGAAAGTTCTATAACTTATGCTTTCAATGCCTCTTTAGCTTCAATTAGCTGATGCTTCAGCTCTTCTGTCTCCTTCTTATATCTGTTCGCTTCCCCCTGAAAACTTAAGCATTGCTGCGTCTTCTCTGCCAACTGGTTCTTCAGTTTGTTCAGAGTGACGTTAAATTCTTCCTGTTTTTCTTCGTACTTTTCCTGAGGCACAAACTTTGATCTGAGGGATTCTTGTAGTACGTGAAGGTCTTTCAACAGGTTTTCCATTTCTTCATGAAGGTTATTCACTTCATCTTGAACCCTGTCATTCAACAGGGTCTCCTTGAGTTTTTCCATGTCATTGTTTAAGGTAATCTTAATTTCTTCAGGTTGCTGAATCCTTATACACTCCTTTTTCATCCTGTTGCGGTCCTTGGACTCACCAGGCTCTTTCTTCAATACCTTGTCTTGTTCTTATTTTCAAGACAGGAACTCTTTCAGCTTCCTTTTGAAATCTCACTGGCCAATCAAAGTTGATTTCCCTTAATGAGTTTCACCCTAGAAGGCTTGGTATTTTGCCTTTCAATACCATCACTGGTAGATATGCCAATTGGTTTCTATAATGAACAGTTTCTCTGATGATACCTTTTACTTAGATTTCTTCACCTGTATACGTTTTCCACTTGGCAGATATTTGTTTCAAATTTAATTGTTGATCGCCTTTATTTAAATATCTGAAAGTGTGTTCTCCTATTACAAAAAAAAGGGAAGGGGGAAACAGAAAGGGGGTGGGGATGGGGGAGGGAGCTCACGACCTAAAGTTGTTGAATTCAATATTCAGTCCGGAAGGCTGTAAAGTCCCTAGTCGGAAGATGAGTTTGCGTTGGACTTCCATTTTTAAAAGTTTACCATTCACTCGCACTGAAACAAATATCGGCTCTGCCTTCCTAACTTTAACAAAAACAGAATTACCTGGAAAAACTCAGCAGGTCTGGCAGCATCGGTGGAGAAGAAAAGAGTTGACGTTTCGAGTCCTCATGACCCTTCGACAGAACTTGAGTTCAAGTCCAAGAAAGAGTTGAAATATAAGCTGGTTTAAGGTGTGTGTGTGGGGGGCGGAGAGATAGAGAGACAGATAGGTGGGGGGGGTGGTGTGTGGTTGTAGGGACAAACAAGCAGTGATAGAAGCAGATCATCAAAAGATGTCAACGACAATAGTACAATAGAACACATAGGTGTTAAAGTTAAAGTTGGTGATATTATCTAAATGAATGTGCTAATTAAGAATGGATGGTAGGGCACTCAAGGTATAGCTCTAGTGGGGTTTTTTTTTTATAATGGAAATAGGTGGGAAAAGGAAAATCTTTATAATTTATTGGAAAAAAAAAGGGAAGGGGGAAACAGAAAGGGGGTGGGGATGGGGGAGGGAGCTCACGACCTAAAGTTGTTGAATTCAATATTCAGTCCGGAAGGCTGTAAAGTCCCTAGTCGGAAGATGAGTTTGCGTTGGGCTTCACTGGAACAATGCAGCAAGCCAAGGACAGACATGTGGGCAAGAGAGCAGGGTGGAGTGTTAAAATGGCAAGCGACAGGGAGGTTTGGGTCATTCTTGCGGACAGACCGCAGGTGTTCTGCAAAGCGGTCGCCCAGTTTACGTTTGGTCTCTCCAATGTAGAGGAGACCACATTGGGAGCAACGAATGCAGTAGACTAAGTTGGGGGAAATGCAAGTGAAATGCTGCTTCACTTGAAAGGAGTGTTTGGGTCCTTGGACGGTGAGGAGAGAGGAAGTGAAGGGGCAGGTGTTGCATCTTTTGCGTGGGCATGGGGTGGTGCCATAGGAGGGGGTTGAGGAGTAGGGGGTGATGGAGGAGTGGACCAGGGTGTCCCGGAGGGAGCGATCCCTACGGAATGCCGATAAGGGGGGTGAAGGGAAGATGTGTTTGGTGGTGGCATCATGCTGGAGTTGGGGGAAATGGCGGAGGATGATCCTTTGAATGCGGAGGCTGGTGGGGTGATAAGTGAGGACAAGGGGGACCCTATCATGTTTCTGGGAGGGAGGAGAAGGCGTGAGGGCGGATGCGCAGGAGATGGGCCGGACACGGTTGAGGGCCCTGTCAACGACCGTGGGTGGAAAACCTCGGTTAAGGAAGAAGGAGGACATGTCAGAGGAACTGTTTTTGAATTTTGTCGAAGGGTCATGAGGACTCGAAACGTCAACTCTTTTCTTCTCCGCCGATGCTGCCAGACCTGCTGAGTTTTTCCAGGTAATTCTGTTTTTGTTTTGGATTTCCAGCATCCGCAGTTTTTTTGTTTTTATCTCTGTGTTTAATTGACTGCCACTGCTCTTCAAGAAATGCCTACCTCCTTGAAGAAGTTCTGTTCCTCTCTGCGACAAGATTTCCGTATCGCTCTGTTGTCTTGCTCACCTTCCTTGCTTTCCATTTCCCTCCTAGTGTTTGACAAGGTGTTTACTAAAACCCGCTTTCACAGCCATATCTCCTTTCTCAGTGACTGTCTCCGTCTCCGAGTTACCCCACGTGGATTTCAACTGAAATTCCACCCCTCATGTTTCGAACCCACCCAGGATTACAGGTATGTCCGGGACATAAAACGTTTCTCGGACTGCTGTTCCCGTCACATTCTGAAATCCACACTCAGTGCCATGCGCCGCCACATGAACACACTCGACCTCTCCCTCCAGCAGCACCGCCGCACCCTTTTTCATTTTATCCTTCGGCTCATCCGACGCCTCAACAAGAAACTTTTTCTCTTTCTCTCAAGTGCTAAGGAACGCAAGCTCCAACAACTCATCGACACCAACACCCATCTAGGACCCTCCACCCCTGCCTGTCCCTCCGTCCCCACCCTTTCTTCCAATCCCAACCCCAGCCGTGTATTCACTATACCCCCTGACCTTCCCCTCTCCGATGCTGAACGTTCAGTGCTCAGCAAAGGACTTAGTTTCATACCTTTACGCCCTCACCTCAATGAATTTCGGGCTCGGCATGATACTGAACTCTTCTTCCGCTGTCTTCGTCTCCAGGCTCACTTCTTTGGGCAGGAGTCCTCTCCCAGTTCAACGGATCCTTTTACCCATCTCCAATATTCTCCCTCCACCTGGACCCCTCCCTCTGGATTCTTACCTTCTCTCGATCTTTTCATTGAGAACTGTCAGCGCGACATTAGTCATCTCAATTTCTCTGCTCCTCTCACCCATTCTAACCTGTCTCTCTCTGAACTTACTGCACTCCATTCTCTCAGGTCCAACCCTGACATTTTCATCAAACCCGCTGACAAGGGTGGTGCTGTTGTTGTCTGGCGCACTGACCTCTACCTCGCGGAGGCTGAGCGTCAACTCGCAGACACTTCCTCCTACCTCTCCCTGGACCATGACCCCACCACTGAACATCAAGCCATTGTTTCCAGGACTGTCACTGACCTCATCTCCTCTGGGGATCTCCCTCCAACAGCTTCCAACCTGATAGTCGCCCAACCTCGGACGGCCCGCTTCTATCTCCTACCCAAAATCCACAAACAGAACTGCCCTGGTAGACTGCTCATTTCAGCTTGCTCCTGCCCCACAGAACTCATTTCTCGTTATCTTGACTCCCTTCTCTCTCCCCTTGTCCAGTCCCTTCCCACCTACATCCGTGATTCCTCTGACACCTTACGTCACATCAACAATTTCCAGTTCCCTGGCCCCAACCGCTTCCTCTTCACCATGGACGTCCAATCCCTCTACACCTCCATCCCCCACCAGGATGGTCTGAGGGCCCTTAGCTTCTTCCTCGAACAGAGGCCCGAACAATCCCCATCCACTACTCTCCTCCGTCTGGCTGAACTTGTTCTCACACTGAACAATTTTTCCTTCAACTCCTCCCACTTCCTCCAAATAAAAGGTATGGTTATGGGTACCCGCATGGGCCCCAGCTATGCCTGTCTCTTTATGGGGTATGTGGAACATTCCTTGTTGCAGTCCTACTCCGGCCCCCTTCCACAACTCTTTCTCCGGTACATCGATGATTACTTCGGTGCCGCATCATGCTCTCGTCAGGACTTGGAAAAATTTATTAATTTTGCTTCCAGTCTCCACCATTCCATCATTTTCACGTGGTCCATCTCTGACACTTCCCTTCCCTTCCTTGACCTCTCTGTCTCAATCTCTGGTGATAGACTGTCCACCAATATCCATTACAAACCCACTGACTCCCACAGCTATCTCGACTACAGCTCCTCACACCCCGCTTCCTGTAAGGACTCCATCCCATTTTCTCAGTTCCTTTGCCTCCGTCGCATCTGTTCCGATGATGCTACATTCAAAAACAGTTCCTCTGACATGTCCTCCTTCTTCCTTAACCGAGGTTTTCCACCCACGGTCGTTGACAGGGCCCTCAACCGTGTCCAGCCCATCTCCCGCGCATCCGCCCTCACGCCTTCTCCTCCCTCCCAGAAACATGATAGGGTCCCCCTTGTCCTGACTTATCACCCCACCAGCCTCCACATTCAAAGGATCATCCTCCGCCATTTCCCCCAACTCCAGCATGATGCCACCACCAAACACATCTTCCCTTCACCCCCCTTATCGGCGTTCCGTAGGGATCATTCCCTCCGGGACACCCTGGTCCACTCCTCCATCACCCCCTACTCCTCAACCCCCTCCTATGGCACCACCCCATGCCCACGCAAAAGATGCAACACCTGCCCCTTCACTTCCTCTCTCCTCACCGTCCAAGGTCCCAAACACTCCTTTCAAGTGAAGCGGCATTTCACTTGCATTTCCCCCAACTTAGTCTACTGCATTCGTTGCTCCCAATGTGGTCTCCTCTACATTGGAGAGACCAAACGTAAACTGGGCGACCGCTTTGCAGAACACCTGCGGTCTGTCCGCAAGAATGACCCACACCTCCCTGTCGCTTGCCATTTTAACAGTGAAGCCCAACGCAAACTGGAGGAACAACACCTCATCTTCCGACTAGGCACTTTACAGCCTTCCGGACTGAATATTGAATTCAACAACTTTAGGTCGTGAGCTCCCTCCCCCATCCCCACCCTTCCCTTTCTGTTTCCCCCTTCCCCTTTTTTTCCAATAAATTATAAAGATTTTCCTTTTCCCACCTATTTCCATTATAAAAATAAAAACCCCGGCTAGAGCTATACCTTGAGTGCCCTACCATCCATTCTTAATTAGCACATTCGTTTAGATAATATCACCAACTTTAACTTTAACACCTATGTGTTCTATTGTACTTTTGTCGTTGACATCTTTTGATGATCTGCTTCTATCACTGCTTGTTTGTCCCTACAACCACACCCCCCACGCCTCCACCTCTCTGTCTCTCTATCTCTCCGCCCCCCACACACACACCTTAAACCAGCTTATATTTCAACTCTTTCTTGGACTCGAACTCAAGTTCTGTCGAAGGGTCATGAGGACTCGAAACGTCAACTCTTTTCTTCTCCGCTGATGCTGCCAGACCTGCTGAGTTTTTCCAGGTAATTCTGTTTTTGTTTTGGATTTCCAGCATCCGCAGTTTTTTTGTTTTTATTCCTAACTTTAATGTTGAATAGTGAATCAAAGTCAGAATTTGTTGTTTTAGGCTCTTCTACACTATAGACTTCATTAGACTTTGTTTGTTGTTTGGAAGCCTGTTTAAATCTCGCTTTGTACTGTCTCATTATGTGTCCACTTCTCTGACAAAAATAACATTCTATTTTTTTATATTGCCAATTGCTGGAAAGATGATTGTTTCCACGTCGCTGAAAGTTATTTCTCAATTTAGTTGCTAAACTGCTTCCTCTCATTTTTTGGTTAGCTTTGCAGCAGAGTCCCAGCTTCTCACACCACTTTCAGCTGACTATTCCCACGCAATTTGGAGTACGGTGTCATTTGGTACCCCTTGAATTGCTTATGAATCCTTTACAGTGCTTTCCATCGCCATCACTATTTCTAACACTTTCTTAAAATGAAGATTCACTTCAGCCAGCAATCTTCGCTGTATAGTGCCTTCCTGCACACCACATAATAAATGATCTCTGAGCATTTTGTTCAGGGTTTCACTGAAATCACAATATTCCGTTAGTTGTTTTAATTTCACCACATAGGTAGCAGTTTTCTCACCCGGGGCTCTACTTCGTGAATTGAACCTGAACATTTGCATTGTGACTGAGGGCTTGGTTTGAAAAGATCCCTTAATAAGATCTACTAATTCACTGAAAGTCTTCGAATCTGGGGACCTGGGGGCTGTCAAACTTTGAATCAATCTGTAGGCTTTGCTCCCCGCAGCATTAAGGAGGATCGTTCTCCTCTTCTTTTCCACCGTGATTTCACTTGCTTGAAAGAAGAACTCAAGATGTTCTATATACTGAGACCAATCATCTGTGGCTGGCTCAAAGGGATTGATTCTGCCAAACTATGACATTTTGGATATCTTCTGTTATTTTTAACAAAATTAGGCACTCACAATTGCTGAGTGAGGTACAGTACCGATTATGATTTATCCTCATCGCCAGTTTGTTATGGAGTTGATCTTCAGACAACTTTTCTTAGTGGAAACATGTGGCTATATTTCCAAGACAGCAGCAGCAACTACACACGTTCATCAAACTTCATAACTAAGAAGGACTCTCCCTCTGTAGAGGTTCCACGTGCTGCTAATCCATTGGTTTACATAGATCATGTGGTTTTACAGAATGGGATTATTCTTAAAGCTAGAGTCCAACATTTTCGAAAACTATAATTACTACAGTAATTGTAATCCCATGTAACTAAACCAAATTGTCTTGAAACAAGTGATATTCATCACTGGTGTCAGACATGGTTCAAAAGTAGCACTCTCACTTCTGAATCAGAAGATGTCTTACTCAACCACTTGATTGCAAAATCTAGCCTCAATCTCTAATTTAATCCTGATGGAGTGCTGCACTGTCAGAGCTGCTCTCCTTTAGATAAGATCTTAAACTGAGATGGAAATAAAAGATCCCATGGCACAAATTCAATAAAGAGCAGGGGAGCTCACCTCAATATCATAGCCTGTATTTACCTCTTTAACATTATCACTAAAATATAGGGTATATTGCCATTATCACAATGCTATTTGTAGGAGCATAGCTGTGTAAATTGACCGCCATTTTTCCTAAATTTCTAGATGATACTTTAAAAGTACTTAATTGATTTTAAAGCACTTTGAGACATCCTGAGGTCATGAAAGGTGCTACATAAATGCAAGTCATTTTTATTAGGGCGATAAGTAAATACACAGCACTCACTTGATGGTCAGTGTAAAACAATATTAAATCAGGCAACACCAGATCGCGTTAACAATTCAATTTTCCAGCATGTTGCCAAGTATGCCCCTGTTGACCAACATAGGATTAATCACAAAAGTAAAAGTAGCATATGTGTTCACACTTTCATTGGTGCACTCCCATTGTTTTCAAAGACAAGCAAAGGCAGCATCAGTTTAGGACAGGTTTGGGTTCCTTGACCCAAAATAAGTGTTTCATATACTAAAGCACGGGGCAAGATTTTACATACTGTGGGCGGGTGCATGCCCAACCTGATCAGGCATAAAATAACGTGCAATAACGTCGGGCGAGTGTCTGGATGTCATCATGCACTCGCGCAATATTTCGATTGGTGGGCATGCATGCGGGTTGGCAATGCGCCTGCCGATAATTAAGAGGCCCATTAAGGCCACTAATTTATTAATTAAAAGCTTTTTTTGCTGCTCATCCAACCTTCACAGGCGGGCAAATCGGCCAAGTGGCCTTTTGATTTTTTAGGAAATCTCATCCATGGGCAGGATGAAGTTTCTACAATTAAGTAATAAGTTAATATAAATTTTGGGGCAGAATTTTTGTTCTGTTTATGTTATTGTGAGTGAATCCTATTTTGGGGCATCTTTTTTCAGAATTTAAAAACCTTTATCTTTGATTTTTAAATTGTTCAGCTCCCTGAGGCAGCTCACTGTCTTCAGGGAGCATTCAGTGCTCGTTACCCCGCGCATGCACGGACTTTAGCGCTCGCAGTCCTCCTGCCCCCACTCCAGCAGCGCTAAGGTTCTCAATGCACCTTTCATACTGGCTGGTTGCTAATTGGCCAGCCAACGTGTAATCGCAGTTGGGGTCCAATCGCGTACCCTTTCCCAGCTGCTCCCGGGCCCACCCACCTGATTACCTCACAATCCTGCCCATGGAGTATGTGAAGTAAATTGAATGAGGCTCAGATATAACTTATAGGATATAACATGTTGCCCATATACAAAGACATGACTGCAATCTGGCCATGGGTGGGAGTTAAAGCTTAAGGAGTTTTAAAAGGATAGGAGAATGGGAAGAGGAGGTGGGCAGTTTTATTGATTAAAGATACTGTTACACCTTAGTGAAAGATTATATGGACAAGATAAAGCAAATCAGCTAAGGCTCAATTAGAATTAAGAAATAAGACAGTTTAAAACTGTAATGGAGCTGTTTAAAGATCTCCTGATAACAGCATGAAGTGGCAGAATATATTAATTCAAAGCTTAGAGAGGTTTGTAGCAAAGTTGCTTAATGGGAGACTTAAATTTTCACATAGATTGGGAAGAATGGACTCCAGAAATGTATTGAATTTCTTGAGTGCATTCTAGATAGTTTTCTGGAGCAGTATGTTCTAGAACCAAAAAGAGGGCTAGCTATTTCAGATTTAATAATGAGCCAAATTTAGTTAATAATCCAACACTAATGCAAACATTTATCCAACAGTGACCACAGTATGATTGAATTCAATATTAGGCACGAAAAGTAGAAAGTGGCCACAGTTCCGAAGATTTTAGATTTTGGCAAGAGTAACTTTTACAGGATGTGACAGAGATTGAAAAGAGGTCAAAATTGATATTCAGTAAAACTACACATGAACCGTAGGAGGGGGGTGTTCAAAGGGGAATTTAGCTTAATACTCTTTAGGAGAAAGAGCCTACTTACCTAATAAAACAGACAAGGTCAACAAAAGACGTGAGAGGTAACATAAAACATGCTAAGAATGGGTATACAAAACTAATGCAAAGAATAATGAGATCCACGAAATAAAATCCACGAGACTGGGAAAATACACAGAGCAGCAAGGGAAGGCAAAAAAGACAATAAGAGCTCCAAATAAAGAAATACGAAAAGAAAGTTGTGAAAGATATTAAGATTAACTCAAATTTTTACAAAAATATTGGAAAATAAAGGGTAATATGGACATTTTAAAAACGGATAGGCTTAATATTGCAAATAAAAATAAGGAAAGTACACTTGTTGAATAATTACTTTTTATCAGTCTTCACAATGGATTAATTTGATAATAAACTTGATATTCCTTGGAAATTGATAATGAATCAAGGTTTGAATTCCCTAAAGCAGTAATATTATGGAACCTCCAGAGCCTCAGTAATTAACACTGAATGATATGATATAACTGTAAGATTTCGGGGCTTGGGAGCCGCAAATACCTAAATAGGCAGTCGACTAGTCATAAGTAATTTCAAGGTGCTTTAGTAAGTTCATTACGAAACAACAGTTTAGATATGATATATTAACTAATTAGACAGAAACAAAAAGTATACAATCCCTAACAGCTTGTGATAACTAAATTCCGCTCTCTAGTCAAAGTGTTAGGAAACTCTTCCTTCAATCTATCGATCTTCCTCCTCCTCCTCTGGTCCATCTTCCATCTGAAGAAGGCAGCTCTCAAAGAGCACTGCCACCTCACCAGCACCTAGCCCCACCAGGACCTGGCCGCTGTGCATGAGCACTTGCTAATATACCCTTTTCCTTGGGGGCTGGTAGCTTACTCAGCATCAGTCATCTATTCAAACTATTCTGATCAATGGATACTGGACAGGTACCCAAACATCAGGGGTGCTTACCACCTCCCCAGTTTGTCACCCTGCTCGAGGTCAGTTTTTAGTTTACATCACGCTGAAGGTCATATCTTTGTCTTTTCTAAACACTTAAGAGATAAGGGGTGAAGAGGGTGCCAACTAAAAAGTCAGGAATGTCAACATGGCAGCCTGAACTAAGGCTGTTCAGAGGTCGAAGTGTTTAGAAAGAGGGGCAATCAATGCTGCTTAGAAAATGAGAGCTTTTTTTTATTTATTCAAGTCCCAAATTTCTTACATAACCAAAAACCCATCAGACTGTATTATTAAAATATTATGACGAAGGTTTAACTAATTTGTCAAGAGAATTTTGTAAAGAATCTCTCTCAATGCTTAAACTTGCAATTCACACTCAATCCTAAAGGTACATCTTGATCAATAATCGGTTAATGCTGAAATCATGCTGGATTGCTAACATTAGTTTCGGCTCACTGAATATTAATGGAGGTCTAGCTATGCTATATATCATATAGTTAGGATATTTACAACAATGGACAGGTTTAACATATCGTAAGAGAGAGTCATGGGTTTAGTAACAATAGCTGTAATCACAGACTGTCATCATCGACAATGATGGACAAACCATCACTAGCATAAAAAGTAAGAACAGCTGTGATCTGCAACTCTATTCGACTGAGGTACAGCTCAGATGGAGAGGGTGGTCATGGCAGGATGATGTAGATAAACATTTAGGCCAGTGAGTCCAGCTGTGCCATGTAAGGATAAGCTTTTCAGTCTGGCTGAGGCCTCAGTACATCATAAATTTTGCACTTCTATAAATGAGAAATGGTTGACCACACTGAATTTCCTAGGTTCAAACCTCATTCCATCAGTATGATGAGCTCTTGGCCTGGTCGGATTCTACAATGTAGAAGTGCCTTTTTGGCTGAAACTCATGAAACTCTCTGTGCTTTTGGAGCTCTATACAATATATTAGTTACATAAGTTTAACTTGCTATTTAAAGTGTCAGCTCATACACACAACTGTGCATTTTCATCAGTCTGTAGTTTTAGCAGCTATAAGTGCTCAGGAGACACAAATTTGATTCTTCCCAAATGCCAATCAAGAGCAAGGTGCAGTAACACTGTGCAATTATCTGTGGGCCTTCACAGCTCATACTGCTCTTGTTTATGTTACAATCCTTACTGTCAATACAAGTGGAAGAACATCTGTAAAACAACCTGAATCAGAGGAGCAAGTGGCAGGAGTGCTGCTCATTAATTAACTGGTTGGCTTCGGCGGGGTTGTCTTCAATGATTTTGAAAGAGCATTCCAGTGAGTTTATAGAATGCCATGTCTATTGTTTGCACCTCTGAGACTGCAGATTTTTTTAACTTTTTACACCAGCATAATTGGATACAACCTCTATCAAAATGGTACAAAATCAGAATTAGTGGGCAGAGCGGGTTGTGATTTTTAATGAAATCTCAAGATAATCAATGCCTCCATTGCATAGCTTCCTGAACCAATGTTGGTGGTAAGTTCACTTCCACTCAATGGGATTGTTCAAGGAAAAGGACTTGATATTACGCTCGACTAATCCACTTCATGTCAAGGAACTTTGAATGCATGGCTAGAGATGAATTTCATATTAATGTATTAATTTGTTTGCCTTTAATGTCACACTGAGCAAATTCAACGCCAGTTTGTTGAGTGTGGGGAATGAAAAGAAGAGCTACTTATTGAAGTTTGTTCTCAAAACAAATATAAAAGGCGATCAGAATGGTACTTTGCAATATTTAAAAGATGAAATAACTTAATCCTCTGAAAAATATCATACACATGTTTGTTATGCCAGTACTGCAAGACTTGATTTTATTTGTAAACATACATTGGCTCATAATTTCTGATCTCTTGAGGAGGTCGTACCTGAGAGGTATCCCAAAAGACCCCTCAGAGGTCCCCAGGCAACGACAGCATGGCATTTGCCCGGGAGGTTCAAACATCCTATGGGTAATTATCCTCCACTAGGAACAATCCAAAATTTCAATTTAAATTGGAGATTTCAGACGGTTCTGACTCTCTTAGCAGAATAGCTGCCCAGGAAAAGTTAGAAGGATTAAAACCACTTCTAAGGCTGAACCCCCATGACCCCCTACTGGACTCCTTGACTACAACCTCCAAAAGACTCAACTAATTACCCCTCAACTCCCCCTACCCCACGATGATTGCCCCACCACCACTGCGCAAACATCCCCCAATCCCCTGAATAACCTTCATCCCGCCTGAATACCCCACCAACCACCTGGCTACAACCCCACCCTCCTGCTGGAACCCTGACTACCCTCCCTCATCCCCCCACCCAACTAGACCCCACCAACCCAACTACACACTGCATCTCCTGACTAACCCCCCACCACCCCCTAATTACACCACCACCTGCTCAACTGATTAACTGATCCTCCCTGACCCATCCTACTGCCCGGACCCGCCTACCCCCCAGATCCCACCCGCCGCCCCCCCCAACGCTCACCCAGTTACCTTAGAGATTTACCTTCTCCTTGGCTTCACAAACTGGCTGGGACCTTTAAACTTAACTGCTTTACAGCAGCTAGTGTTGTAAAAAGGGGGGTTGGCTTCATTTCCCTCTACCCTGCTGCCTGCACTAAAGAGTCCTAGGAGCCAGTACACTGCACATTTCTCAGCAGGCCCCAGTCGGATGGTTGGGTGAGAAATTTGCAGCTTGCAACTGATGTAAGTGAAAAGAAGCGGAGTGGCAATCTGACTGTGATTGTCACTCCATGGAAAGATTACTGTGAGTGCTAGAAATCTGAACTAAAAGCAGAAAATACTCAAAATACTCTGCGGCTCAGCACCCTTCGAGAGAGATAAACAGTTAATGTTTCAGGTTAATGACCATTCACCAAATGAGAAGTCATTGACCTGAAACATCCCTCGAAGCCCGGCTCGGTTCGCCTGCTTCAGAAGGCAGTGGCCACAAAGGCGGGATCTTCATTGCCAGGTTGCGGGTGTGGGCTGGAGTTGGGCCATCCAGCCCAGGAAGAAGTTGGAGGCAGTGGAGGTGAGCTCTTTAAAAAGGCTGCCTCAGTGCTATGGGACTTTGTTTCAGTTAAAATAAAAATGCAAAGGCCCTCTGGCCCTCACCCCTTACATCCCCTCAGCCTCCAAATACTCCCCATTTCACCTCGGTTCCCCCCCATCCACCCATATCACCCTTCATGTCCCCTATTGCAAACTCTGTCCTTCCACCTACACATTATGGCCCCTCATGCTCCCCATGCCAAGCTCTGTCCTCCCACCCACACCCCCATGGCTCTTCATGCCCCCAATGCAAAGCTCTGCCCTTCCACCCAGCCCCTATGGGACCCCCATGCACTCTATGCTGAGCTATGGCTCTTTCATGCCCATTGACTCATAATACACTGTCTATATATAGTGGACATAATGAGGCTTGGCTGAGAGCCCAGGCAACCATTAAAGCACTAAAATGCCTGCACCCCAGTGGAAATATTGTTTGATAGACAGCTCAGGCTCTCTGACTTCTGCTGTCAATTTTACAATGCTTGTTTGCACAATATTAACTAGTTTCAAGTGTTTGTGATTTTTGTTATTGATACTTTAAAGGGTCTGAGTGATTGATAATTTTATTAGCTTGTAATGAAATTACTTTCTGTCTACATAGGAGAAACTAATGAATGAACTTTTTTTTAAGTTAAGGGGGTCAATTATGTCAGTCCCAAAACATCACTGCATGACTTCCTCAGGGTAATGCCGTAGGCACAATCATCTTCCGTTGTTGCATTAATGACCTTACGTCCATCATAAGGTAAGAAGTGGGGATGTTCACGATGATTGTACAATGTTCAGCACCATTCGCGACTGCTCAGATACTGAAGCAGTCCATATCCAAATGCAGCAAGACCTGGACAATATTCAGGCTTGGGTTAATAAGATGCAAGTAACATCAGCGCCACACATGTGCCAGGCAATGACCACCTCCAACAAGAGAGAATCCAACTATCTCCCGTTGACATTCAGTAGCAATATTATCGCTGAATCTCCCACTATTAACACCCTGGGAGGTTACCATTGATGAGAAACTGAACTGGACTAGCCATATAAATACTGTGGTTACAAGAGATGTCAGAGGCTAGGAATTCTGTGGTGAGTAACTCACTCCCTGATTCCCCAAAGCCTGTCCTCCACCTACGATACAAGTCAGGAGTGTGATGGAATACTCTCCCCTTGCGTGGATGAGTCCAGCTTCATCAACACTCATGAAGCTTGACACCAACCAGGACAAAGCAGCCCGCTTGATTGGTACCCCATCCACTACCTCCAACATCCATTCCCTCCACCACCAACGCAGCAGTGTGTACCATCTACAATGCATTGCAGCAACTCGCCAAGGCTACTTTGACAGCACCTTCCAAACCCGTGACCTCTACCATCTAGAAGGACAAGGGCAGCAGATGCAATGGAACACCACCACTGCAAGTTCCCCTCCAAGGCACACATTATCCTGACTTGGAACTATATCACCATTATTTCACTGTTGCTGGATCAAAATCATGGAACTCCCTCCTTAGCTGTACCTACACCAAATGGACAGCAACTGTTCAAGAAGGAAGCTCACCACCACCTTCTCTTGGACACTTATGGATGGGCAATAGAAATGCTGGCCTAGCCAGCGATGCCCACATCCCATGAAAGAATTTTTAAAAAACCCACCTCCGGCAACAGCGTTATTTAAAGGGATCATGAACTAATTAAGGTTTAATTGTTTGATTAATTTTTGTGATTGCTGGTGCAATTGCATGCATTTTTGGAGCTTTCCAACATTTGCCTAATGGTTCAATAATTACTTAAAGAGTTGTGTGAAAACAAGTTGCTTCCAGACATGGATGGCCTGGTAGACCTTCCTATTGTAATTAACATGGCTGGGAGAATGAAAAGAAGCCACACAGAGCAGCAGAAACTGTTGAAGAAGAGAAGGGGAGGGGTCTTAGCAGGGGACTTATCTGTCGAGTGTTCTTAGGGAGCAATTTTCTACCTCAACTTCAGTGAGGACCAATGCTTGAGACAAAAACAGAATTACCTGGAAAAACTCAGCAGGTCTGGCAGCATCGGCGGAGAAGAAAAGAGTTGACGTTTCGAGTCCTCATGACCCTTCGACAGAACTTGAGTTTGAGTCCAAGCAAGAGTTGAGCAGGGTGGAGTGTTAAAATGGCAAGCGACAGGGAGGTTTGGGTCATTCTTGCGGACTGACCACAGGTGTTCTGCAAAGCGGTCGCCCAGTTTACGTTTGGTCTCTCCAATGTAGAGGAGACCACAACTTTGCTTCATTAAAGAAATGAAATCTACCAATTGTTGTGGCCACAACTGCAACTTTGAAGCAGGGCAAGAGCTGGATTATCTGTGACTGTCAAGGCGGTTGTGATACAAACTGAAATATATATGGCTCCATTCGGCCTGCTGCAGGAGATATAAGCAACATCTCAGTTTGCAGTATACTGCTCCATAAGTGCCATCACTGGCGCTCTCTATACACAAAGAATCTAATTTGTTTTTGCCATAGACAAGCAAGGTGGAGTAAGCATGAGGGTTTTCATGGATTGCAGACTTCCCCAGGATTCAGAGTGTCATTGACTACTTGTGCTTTGCCTTGCAAATGTCTCAACTAAACTCAGCCATTGCCCTGAAACAAAAGGCATTCTACTCCGTTAGTGTGCAACTGATGTGTAGCCACAGGCAGTGTATCATACAGGCTTCTGTGCCACCTGTATTAGACCCACCATGACAATTCAAAGGTTGGCTACTGGGTTGCAAGAGTTATCCATTCATGACATGGCTCAGAACCCTGGTCAAGAACCCGATGTATGTGCATAATGGGCCTACAGTGAGAACTATGCTGCCAAAGGAATATTATGGAGCACACAAACAATGCCTCAAGCAATGCTTTTGCTAGCTGAAATGCTCTGGAGTCCTGTAGTGCTCAGCTGACTGAGCATCAAGATTTGTGGTAATAAGCCAGATGCTGCACCTGACCAGTATAATGGGACAGTCTTTGCCATCACCTATCAGCTGAGAAGCTGCGGAGCAGGAAGATGAGGTCAATGATAAGCACAAGGGGAAGGTGTAGGAGGACGAAATGGAGGAACAGGAAGAGGTTGGGAGGTTACAATAGCCCCTTTCTCACTGGGCTCCACATGCTAAATAATTGATGAGCAACACCAGTAATGGTAACCGCATCCCTCTTTACTTTTCCTCTCTTATTGGCCATCACATTGTCAGATGACTCCTCCATGCTCCTTGACATTAAGGGAAGGCATTCTGGTGGTTTCTTCCGTATCCTGGACCATTGAAGACTTCATGTGTCTCCTACGTAGCAGAATAGCAGGGAGGCAGTGGCGTAGAGGTAATGTCACTGGACTAGTAACCTAGGGACCCAGGCTAGTGCTCTGGGGACATGCCAGATGGTGGAATTTAAATTCATTTAATAAACCTGGAATTGAAAAGTTAGTCTCGGTAATAATGACCATGAAACCACTGCCATTTATTGTAAAAAAACATCTGGTTCACTGGTCTGGCCTACATGTGGCTGTAAACCACAGAAAAGTGGTTAATTTGTAACTGCCCTCTGCAGTGGCCTAACAAGCAACTCAGTTGTATCGAACCCCCACAAAGTCTACAAAAATGAAGGAAACCGAACAGATCCCCCAGCATCAACCTAGGCACCAGAAATGACAGATACAAACACCACCCTTTCGACTCTGTAACATCCTCCTTCCTAACATCTGAGGGCTTGTGCAAAAATTAGGAGAGCTATGCTTTGTCAATGACCTTTGTCAATGGGGATTTTTGTTAATGATTGCACAATGTTCAGCACCATTCGCGACTCCATGATACTGAAGCAGTCCATGTCCAAATGCAGCAAGACCTGGACAATATCTAGGCTTAGGCTGACAAGTGGCAAGTAACATTTGTGCCACACAGGTGCCAGGCAATGACCATCTCCAACAAGAGAGAATCTAACCATCACCACTTGACGTTCAATGGCATTACCATCACTGTACCCCCCACTATCAACTTCTTTGCGGTTACCATTGACCAGAAACTGAACTGGACTAGCTACATAAATACTGTGGCTCCAAAAGAACGTCAGAGGCTAGGAATCCTGTGAGGAGTAACTCACCTCTTGACCCCCCAAAGCCAGTCCACAAGGCACAAGTCAGGAGTGTGGTGGAACACTCTGCCCTTGCCTGGATGAGTGCAGCTCCCACAAAAAGCTTGACACCATCCAGGATAAAGCAGCCTGCTTGATTGGCACCACATCCACAAACATTCACTCCCTCCACTACTGACGCACAGTAGCAACAGTGTGTTCCATCTACAAGATGCACTGCGGGAATTCACCAAGGCTTCTTAGACAGCAGCTTCCAAACCCATGACCACTACCATCTAGAAGGACAAGGGCAGCAGATAGATGGGAACACCAGAACCTAGAAGTTCCCCTGCAAGTCATTCACCATCCTGACTTGGAAATATATTGCTGTTCTTTCACTGTCGCTGGGTCAAATTCCTGGAACTCCCTTTCTAACAGCACTGTAGGTATACTCTATACCACATGGACTGCAGTGGTTCAAGAAGGCAGCTCACCACCACCTTCTCAAGGGCAACTAGGAATGGGCAATAAATGATGGCCCAGCCAGAGAAGCCTACATCCTGTGAATGAATAAAAAAAAACAAGCAGGATAGATAAAGGGGAGCCAGTGGATGTAATATATTTGGATTTCCAAAAGATGTTTGATAAGGTACCGCACATAAGGCTACTTAATAAGGTAAGAGCCCATGGTGTTGGGGGTAGTATATTAGCATGGATAGAGGATTGGCTAATTAAAGAAGAGAAAGAGTTGGGATAAGGGGGGCATTTTCAGGATGGCAACCTGTAACTAGTGGAGTGCCACAGGGATCAGTGCTGGGGCCACAATTATTTACAAGATATATTAATGACTTGGATGAAGGAACTGAATGTACTATCACCAAGTTTGAGAATGAAACAAAAATAGGTGGGAAGGCAAGTGGTGAGGATGACACAGAGTCTACAGAAGGTAATAAACAGGTTAGATAGTGGGCAAAAATTTGGCAGATGGAATATAATGTGGGAAAATGTGAGGTTATGCTCTTTGGCAGGAAGAATAGAGGAGCTGAATATTATTAAAATGGAGAACGACTGCGGAAAGCTTCAGCACAGAGGGATTTGGGGGTCCTCGTGCATGAATCGCAAAAAGCTAACATACAAGTTCAGCAGATAATAGGGAAGGCAAATGGAATGTTGGCCTTTATTTCAAAGGGAATGGAGTATAAAATTAAGAAAGTCTTGCTAAAACTGTACAAGGCACTAGCTAGACCATACCTAAAGTACTGTGAACAGCTTTGGTCCCCTTATGGAAAGATATATTGGCATTAGAGGTTGTCTAGAGAAGAATCACTGGCTTGATCTCGAGTATGGAGTAGGTTGGGCCTGTACTCTTTGGGGCTTAGAAGAATGAGAGGCAACTTTATTGAAACATAAGATTCTTAGGGGGCTTGACAGGGTGGATGCTGAGAGGTTATTTCCCCTTGTAGGAGAGTCAAGGACCAGAGGGCATAATCTTAGAGTAAGGGGGCGCCCATTTAAAACAAAGATGAGGAGGAATTTCTTCTCTAAGGGCAGTGAATCTGTGGAATTCTTTATCGCAGAAGGCTGTAGAGACTGGGCCGTTAAGTATATTCAAGGCTGAGGTAGACAGATTTTTAATCAGTAAAGGAATCAAGAGTTATGGAGAAAAGGCAGGAAAGTGGAATTGATAATTATCAGATCAGCCATGATCTCATTGAATGGCAGAGCAGACTCGATGGGTTGAATGGCCTACTTCTACTCCTACATTTTATGGTCTTATGGTCCCACAGACTAGTTAAGTAACTGTCAGAGATTATTATACTCACAGAATCATACCTTACAGACAATGTCCAAGACACCACCATTACCATCTCTGGGTATGTCCTGTCCCATCGACAGAATAGATCCACCAGGGGTGGCAGCACAGTGGTATACAATTGGGAGGGAGTTGCCCTGGGAATTCTCAACATCGACGCTGGACTCCATGAAGTCTCATGGCATCAGAAAAAACATGGGCAAGGAAACCTCTTATTGATTATCATATACTGAAACCCCCCTCAGCTAAATGAATCAGTACTCCTCCATGTTGAACACCACTTGGAGGAAGCATTGCAGGTGGCTAGGGCATAGAATTTACTCTAGGTGGGAGAACTCAATGTCTATCACAAATAGTGGCTCAGTAGTACCACTACTGACTGATGTGGTCGAATCCAAAGGACACGGCTGCTAGACTGGGTCTGCGGCAGGTGGTAAGGGAACCAACAAGAGGGAAAAACCTACTTGACCTCGTCCTCACCAATCTACCTATCACAGATGCATCTGTCTATGCAAGTATTGGTAGGAGGGTCCCCTGTACAGTACTTGGGGACACAAAGTCCTGTCTTCACATTGAGGATACTCGCTGTCGTGCTGTGTAATACTACCATCATTCTAAATGGGGTAGATTTTTAACAGGTCTAGCAACTCAAGACTGGGCATCCATGAGGCATTGTGAGCCATCAGCAGAAGCAGAATTGTGTACACCCACAATCTGCAAATTCATGGCCTGGCATATACCCCATTCTACCATTACCATCAAACCAGTGGATCAACCCTGTTTTAATTAAGAGTGTGGGGGGCCTGCCAGGAGCAGCACCAGGCATGCCTAAAATGAGGTTTCAACCTGGTGAATATACAACACAGGTCTAGTTGTATGCAAAACAGTGAAATCAGCATGTGATAGAGCTAAATGACCCCACAACCAATGGATCAGAACTAAGGTCTGCAGTCCTGCCACGTCCAGTGGTGAATGGTGATGGACAATTAAACAACTCACTGGAGGAGGAGGCTCCACAAATATCCCCACCCTCAATGATGGGGGAGCCCAGCACATCTGTGCAAAAGGCAAGGCATTTGCTACAATCTTCAGCTAGAAGTGCCAAGTGGATTGTGCATCTCGGCCTCCTCTGAGGTCCCCAGCATCACAGATGCCAATCTTCAGTCAACACAATTTACACCACGTGATATCAAGAACCAGCTAAAGGTTCTGGGCACTGCAAAATCTGTGGGCCCTGACAACAATCCAGTAATAGCACTGAAAACTTGTGCTCCAGAACTAGCTGCACCCTGAGCCAAGCTGTTCCAGTACAGCTACAACTTTGGCAACAACCCGGCTATGTGGGAAACTGCTCCAGTATGTCCACAAAAAGCAGGGCAAATCCAACTCAGCCAATTACTGCCCCATCGGCCTACTCTCAATCATCAGCAAATTGATGGAAGGGGTTGCCAACAGTACTATCAAGTGGCGCTTACACAGCAATAACCTGATCACTGACGCTCAGTTTGAGTTCTGCCAGGGCCACTCAACTCCTGACCTCATTACTGCCATGGTCCAAACATGGACAAAAGAGCTGAACCCAAGATGTGAGGTGAGAGTAACTGCCCTTGGCATCACGACAGGGTTTGACTGAGTGTAGGATCAAGGAACTCTACCAAAACTGCATTCGATGGGAATCATGGAGAAACTCTCCACTGGTTGGAGTCATACCTAGCACAAAGGAAGGCTTTTGGGACTGTTGGAGGCCAATCATCTCAGTCCCAGGACTTCATTGCAGGATGTCTTCAGGATAGTGTCCTAGGGCCAGCCATCATTAGCTGCTGCTTCATCGATGACCTTCCTTCCATCATGAAGTCAGAAGTGGGGTATGTTTGCTGATGATTGCACAATGTTCAGCACCATTCGTAACTCAGAGATAAAAACAAAAAAACTGCGGATGCTGGAAATCCAAAACAAAAACAGAATTACCTGGAAAAACTCAGCAGGTCTGGCAGCATCGGCGGAGAAGAAAAGAGTTGACGTTTCGAGTCCTCATGACCCTTCGACAGAACTAGTTCTGTCGAAGGGTCATGAGGACTCGAAACGTCAACTCTTTTCTTCTCCGCCGATGCTGCCAGACCTGCTGAGTTTTTCCATTCGTAACTCCTCAGATACTGAAGCAGCCTATACTCATGTGCAGCAAGCTCGGGACTATATTCAGGCTTGGGCTGATAATTGGCAAGTAATATTCACACCACACAAGGCAATGACCATCTCCAACAAGAGGGAATACAACCATCACCCCTTGATGCTCAATAGCATTGCCACCGCCAAATCCCTTGCTATCAACACCCTAGAAGTTAGCATTGACCAGAAACTGGTCATTTAAATACTGTGGCTACAAGAGCAGGTCAGAGACTGGGGATTCTGCAATGAGTAACTCACCTCCTGACTCCGCAAAGCCTGCCCACCATTTATAGGCACAAGTCAGGAGTGTGATGGAATACTCTCCATTTGCCTGCATGAGTTCAGCTCCATCAACACTTCAGAACTCAACACCATCCAAGACAAAACAGCCCTCTTGCTTGGCATCCCATTTACTACCTTCAAATTCCACTCCTTTAACCAATGATGTACTGTGGCACTAGTGTTAACCATTTACAAGATGTACTGCAGGAACAACAGCTTCCAGCACCTTCCAAATCCACAACCTCTACCAGCTAGAAGGGCAAGGGCAGTAGATGCATGGGAACACCACCACCTGCAAGTTCCCCTCCAAGCCAGACATCAACCTGACTTGGAAATATATCGCTGTTCCTTTACTGTCGCTGGGTCAAAATCCTGGAACTCCCTCCCTAATAGCATTGGGGGTGTACCTACACCACAGGGGACTGAAGTGGTTCAAAGAGACAGCTCACCTTCTCAAGGGCAATTATGGATGGGCAATAAACCCTGGATTAGTCAGCAATGCCCACATCTTATGAAAGAATTTTTAAAAACTCATTGCACCCATATTCTCCAGTGAGCTGGAACCTGTGCTATCCTTTTCCTCCACTCTGCTTTCTGCTCACTTGTACTAGGCCTCTCAACAGATGCAGGTCCATTCTTTATCCTCACCTCTAAAACACGTACAGTATCAATACTTTATATGGGGGCTGTGGACATAACATTGAATGATGGCGCCTCTTCTTCTTTGTTACCTTCTTCCTCTTCCTCCACTGACTGGGAAAATTCTACTTCTTGAGTGTTTGAAATGAAAAGGGTATTAGGACTGAAAGGGTGGGTTGGGGTGAGAGGAGAAAATAAGAACTGTGATTCATCAGATTGGAAAGTAGCAAATATAGCCCCTCTGTTCAAGAAAGTAAGGAGGCAGAAAGCAGGAAACTATAGGCCAGTTAGCTTGATGTCTGTCATGGGGAAGTTATTAGAATCGATCATTAAGGAGGCTATGGATGGGCACTTAGAAGAGGTCAAGGCAATAGGGAAGAGTCAGTATGGTTTTGTGAAAGGAAAATCATCGTTAACCAATCTTGGAGTTTTTTGAAGGAGTAACATGCACAGTGGATAAAGGGGAGCCTGTAGACGTAAAGTACTTGGATTTTCAGAAGGCATTTGATAAGATGCCACACCATAGCTTATGGAAAATAAAAGTGCTTATTGTAGGGGGTAACATATTAGCATGATAGAAGATTGGCTGGCTGGCAGAAAGCAAAGAGTATGCATAAATGGGTCTTTTTTGGATCGGTAGGATGTGACAAGTGGAGTCCCACAGGGGTCTGTACTGGGGATTCAACTTTTTCTGATTTAAATCAATGACTTAGATGAGGGGAGTGAAGGCATTGTAGCTAAATTTGCAGAAGGCACAAAGGTAGGTAGGAAAGTATGTTGTGGAGAGGGCATGAGTAGGTTTCAGATGGATAGATAGGTTGAACGAGTGGGCAAAGATCTGGCAGATGTAATTTAATGTGGGAAAAGGTGGAGTTTTTCCCTTTGGCAGGAAAAACAAAAAAGCAGAGTATAACTTAAATGGAGAACGGCTGCATAATTCTGAGGTGCAGAGGGACCTAGGTGTTCTCGTACAAGTCACAAAAGATTAGTATGCAGGTACAGCAAGTAATTGAGAAGGCAAATGGAATGCTGTCCTTTATTATGAGAGGGATTGAACATAAAAGTATGGATGTTATGCTTCAGTTATACAGAGCATTGGTAAGACCGCACCTTGAATTCTGTGTGCAATTTTGGTCTCCTTATTTAAGGAACAATATAAATGCATTGGAGGACGTTCAAAGGAGGTTTACTAGATTGATATCTGGAATGAGTGGGTTGTCTTATGAGGAAAGGTTAGACAGACTGGGCTTGTTTCCACTGGAGTTCAGAAGTGTGAGGGGTGACTTGATTGAAGTATAGAAGATCCTGAACGGCCTGGAAATGGTGGACGTCGAAAGGATATTTCCTCTTGTGGCTGAGACCAGAGCTAGAGGCCACTGTTTTAAATTAGGGGTAGCCCTTTTAGGACATAGAGGAGGAGAATTTTTTTCTCTCAGAGGGTTGTGCGACTTTGAATGCTGCCTCAGAAGGCAGTGGAAGCGTGGTCATTGAATACTTTTAAGGCAGAGGTAGATAGATTTTTGTTAGACAAGGGAATCAAAGGTTATCGGGGTTAGATGGGAATGTGGAAATCGAAACACAAGAAGATCAGCCATGATCTTATTGAATGGTGGAGCAGGCTCGAGGGGCTGAATGGTCTACTCCTGTTCCTATTTCTTATCTTCTTATTTTCTTATGTGCTTATCTCATCTGTAGCTTGTGCATCAGAAGAGGTTGTGGAATGAAGGAAAAATGGGATGAGGGAAGAAACACAGAAAGATAGAAAATATGCTCAGGAGTAGGCCATATGGCCCCTCGAGCCTGCTCCGCCATTCAATAGATCATAGCTGATCGTCTATCTCAACACCATACTCCCAAACTCTCCCAAAACCTTTTGACTCCTTAGTATCTTGAAATCTACCTATTTCCTTCTTAGAAAATTCCACAGGTTTACTACCCTCTGAGTGAAGATATTTTACCTCATCTCAGTCCTAAAT